>NC_141005.1:18544533-19144533 GCF_052327205.1 Somniosus microcephalus
GCTGTCAGGTTAGTGGAGTTTCACTGCTTCCTTGCCAGTTTGAGATAGTTCAAGAGTGGAATTCAGTCATTCAAAGGTTATTTAGTCTCCGGAGTGTTGCGGCTTCTAAACGTTAGTTACATTTATTCTCACAAAATATCAAAGTGCTGCACTTCCTTACATTAATGGGGGCTGTACTGGCAGTCGACCTGGCCCTCCAGGATCTACTGCGGAGGGAGCGGAGGCAGCAAGAAAGATTGGAACATGTGGCCAGAGGGAGGAGGAGGGCCGTCAGGGCTGTCAACAGGAGGCCCTACCCGCCGAGGGTATTCTGACAGCACTTCTCCTACCTTCAATTAAGCCAAGAGCAGTGTATTAGAAGGCTCCGCTTCAGCAAGGAGGTGGTCACAGAACTCTGCCACCTCCTGCAACCAGACCTCCAGTCTCAGATCAGGTCGACAGTCAAGGTCACCGTCGCCCTCAATTTCTTCACCAGCAGATCCTTCCAGTCTGCAACAGGAGATACAGTTAACATCTCACAGTTCGCCATCCATCGCTGCATCCAGGAGGTCACAGAAGCTCTATGCAGTAGGAGAAAGGACTACATTTCCTTCCCCATCACCAGAGAGAAGCAGGACGAGCGTGCATGTGGCTTTGCCAGGATAGCGGGATTCCCCATGGTGCAGGGCACCATTGACTACACCCACGTGGCTTTGTGGGCATCACATAACAATCCTGAGATCTTCCGTAACCGCAAAGGCTACCATCACTTAATGTGCAGTTGGTGTGCGACCACAGACAGCGAAACCTCAATGTGAATGCCCGCTATCCTGGCAGCAGCCACAGTGCTCCCATCCTGCACCAGACCGGTGTGCCAGCACTCTTCCAGCCACCACATCAAGCTTGCTGCTAGCTGGTTAGAGACAAGGGGTATCCGTTCTCCACCTGGCGCATGACTCCCCTCCGCAACCCCAACACTCCTGCAAAGCACTCATATAATGAGAACGATGCCCCCATCAGGAACATGATTGAGCAGACCATCGGGGTGCTCAAGCAATGGTTCTGCTGCCTTGACCACTCGGGAGGAGCCCTCCAGTACTGGAAATGATGGGCTCCATGGTGTGCACAGAGCTTTGTGCAATGTTGGAGGTGGACTCCTCCACGCTCCTTGCCATTGCTATTACCGACAGGCTCTCGGGCACCCTTGCCATTGCACCTATCATCTCCGTGTGCATGCCCATCCCCCTTCTTCTAAAGGCCTCCCCTTTGAGGTCCTCATCTGAGTCCTGTGCAGCAGAACTCACACGTGAACTCGCCCTCCGGGGAGCTGGCCCCCGAGCTACTCTTTCCCCCGGCCTTGCTGCAGCCCGCTCGTTCCCGGTTCATCACGCTGTGCAAATCCCACCACTATTCTAGCCTCTAAAGAATGCGCAATGCCAGAATCTGAGCTGTGTCTGCGGGTGAGAGATGCAGTGACGCGGTGTGTTCTTCCTCCTCCTCTTCTCCCGCCTCGCTCTCTATAGTACCCTCAGGGACAGGCTGCTCAGGTGCTTGCTCACTATCTGAAAGCATAAAGGCACAAGGATCGGGTTAAGGTGAGGGGAGGGAGGCAGGAAGGGAGAAATGCATGCAAAGAGCATGATTAGCTGGAAAGTTCAAAAGGCTTGTGGGGTGAGGGGAAAGTGGGATGTGAGAAGAAGGAGTAGGGATGTTGTTGTCCCCAAGGGGGTCAATGTCACCGGTGGCCATGGCGCCCACGACGCTCACCACCTGGCACCCAATAATCTCCATCACTATCTTCCAGCACAGACAGTGGTTGGGTGTTGGCTTGTCCCCCGCCTGTGCACTCTTGCTCCCTCCTGTTGTGAGCCACCTTGGCCTGTAAGAGAAAGGAAAGTGTGTGAGTGAGTGTGGAGCAATGTGTTTGGGTGATGTGTCTACCATAGTTGAATAGCTGTCATTGTGTGCAAGGTGTGAGATGTGGGTGTGAGTGTTGGTAGGTAGAGATTGTTGATGTGGAAGTGCTGGGGTGTGGTGCTTTGGCTAGTGTGTGCAGACTGTGGTTCAGACGGTGGTATGTAGCATTTGTTGAGACATTGACTCACCCTGACCACCCATGTGAGGTCGTTAAATTTCTTCCTGCACTGTGTCCTGGGGACCACAATGCTCCCTGAGACCTGATGGGCAACCTCCCTCCACATGGCACGAAAGACATGTGGCGAGGGCCTCCTGCCACTTGCCGGGTAGAGCACTGCTCCCCATCTCTCCACAGCAGACCCCAACTCCTCTATGCTTGGTCGAATATCTGTGGGCTCTCTCCCTGGGGCATGGATCTGCCATGAGTACAGCTGGTTGAGTCGTCTGGCTCTTTGGACTTGGCTTGCTGACACAGGTTCACAGGCCACAATGCTGAGAATTAGGTTCTGCAGCATCAATGAACCTCCCCTTTAAGAACTGGAAAGAGCCTGTGGCAATGATGACTTGTGATTAGACTGCACCTGATATTGGTTAGCGCTTTGCGTGGAACGCTACTGAGCTAGGTCATTAGCACTTGATTTAGCGCTCCCATCCTTTCTTTGAGCGATGACACTGAATTTTGCGTGCAGTGAGATTCGTTAGTGCCTGGCGCTAAATCAAAACTTTTCCAAAGTTAGCACCCATTCCCGGGCTGTAATGAATTTCTCTCCCCAGGAATTGACCCTGGAGCCTTCTTGCAATGCACGATCTCCCTACTGACCCTTCGGGGAGCATGCGAATGATTTTTAACACAAATCACTCAACCCACAGCTCATTTATCCCCTAATATTTTGTTACGAAACCTTGGCCATAAACTTTTCAGGCTTTCATAGAATCATGCAGCTCAGAAGGAGGCCATTTGGCCCATCGTGCTTGTACTGGCTCTTTGAAAGAGCTATCCAATTAGTCCCACTTCCCTGCTCTTTCTCCATAGACCTGCAAATGTTTCCTTTTCAAGTATTTATCCAATTCCCTTTTGAAAGTTACGAGTGAATCTGCTTCCACCGCCCTTTCAGGCAGTACATTCCAGATCAGAACAACTCGCTAACTAAAAAATGTCTCCTCATCTCCCCTCTTGTTTTTACTGTGATAATACAGTAAAACTCTCAGTCAAAAGGCAACAGTTCTTTCTTTGTGTCAAACCCATCCCATCCTCACTGCCCTTTGGGGCCGGTTAAGATGCAAGCCTTCATTTATCATCATCCAATATAAAATTAGGAGCGACATTAACCTTTATGGGAAAATGCAATGAAATCATCAATCTATTTGTAGTGGGATTCAGTTCTTAGCAACCGTACACGGGAGTAATCTATTCCAGGAGACAGGAGCATTACCCTCATCTTACATATTTAGAATATTACCCATAAAGTATTGAATTAATTGGCCTAGAAATTTGATTGCACCCAAATATGGGCACAAAAAGGGGAGGGGTGGTCCCAGGGACCACCTGATATTGGTGCCACCAGCTCATCATCATGAGGCAAGCGTGCAGTCAGTGCCACCCACACTATTCACTGGCTGTGTGACGGTGTTTGGGGGGAGGGGGCGGGAAACCCGGCTTCACTGATGCCACTTAAAGGCAGCCAGCACCTCTTAAAGGGGAGGTACATTCTGACTGCAGAGAGCAGGGGGCGCTTCTGAAGAAAGAAATGGCTGCAAGATCTGCAGATTGGGCCGTCAGGTACTCTTGGTGCTGCTTTGAAAACCCTGACCCAAGCTTTTCTGTGTTAAAGGTGCAATTAAATGCCAAGGAGATGAAAGGTCCTGTATAAATGCAAGTTCTTTCTTTCTTAAGTTCACTTCATTTTTCTGGGAAATATTCCCAAGCCGTTTGCCAAAGCCTGCGCCCTTCATTCCTGTGACAGGGTTACTGCACGTGACCTTTCCCATCCATCCCATCTTCAGAGGCCGACCTATCAACCACTATGCCTCTGCTCTCTGGACTTCTCCCTCAAAGCCGCTTTTCTTTACCACCTCTCCGTCTCTCACTGACCGCTGTTTCAGCCCACTCCCTCCTTGGCTCCTTTGCTTGCTGGAAATATATCGCCGCTCCTTCATCGTCGCTGGGTCAAAATCCTGGAACACCCTCCTGAACATCACTACAGGAGTACCTTCACCATAAGGACAGTTACGGTTGAAAAAGGCGGCTCACCACCACCTTCTCAAGGGCAACAAGGGATGTGCAGTAAAGGCTAGCCTCGCCAGTGATGCCCACATCCCAGGAACGAATGAAAAAATATTCCGAGTCCGCTTTTCTCTCTCATTAGAATGCCCAGAGACATTAGCCCAGATTCTCCGACCGTCCTTACTTTAACAGCTGCATTAGCCAGTTTAAAGTGAATGGGTTGATGATATCAGGATTTAAATAATGCTGATCAGAAAACCTAGGCTATTGTTTTAGATGTGCAACGCATTTGTAAATGCGAGTTGCATTTTTCTAATGAACTCCATTACATATTGGCAATGTATTCCAGTCAGTGATGCGAATCCAATGAAGTGGGTAATAAAGTAGCAGTGCAATATTGTCCTCACAATTCTCACCGAGGGGAGAATTAGCTGACTTCAGCATTTATCACTAAAATTATTTATGAATAATTAACCTGACCTTATTGATGAATAATTAACATTACCTAATGGTAGTTACTTATGCATACTGCTGTTTTTGCACATCCTTTCATAGACATTAGATTAAGGTATCACCGGTATTCAAATTTAAATGTCCCGTTGTATGGCTTAAATTCCATTGATCATGTAACCAGTATTCATTTGCAAATAGACCTTAATGCATCGTAAAGTCTAATATCTATCGGTATGTGATGAAGGATGGCTTTAACTTGGTACCATTAACACATGGGTGGATTAAAATTCAGCTCTTCGCATTTTCTTTAATATAGTGTTTGATTTATTCTTTTGTGAAAAGGACGTGATTATAGCTAATTTATTTCACCGCTTGGCACACTTTCTTCTCCATTTAGTTAGCGCGATACTTTTTCAGCAGTTTCTTAACCCTCTGGCTGTAGCGCCCCCGGTGACGGCTTATTTAGTATTTTTACCCAACGTCGCCGAAGTGTCTCAAAGCGCTTCACATACTATGTGCCTCACAGCGCCAGGGACCCGGGTTCGAATCCGGCCTCGGGTGACTGTCTGTGTGGAGTTTGCACATTCTCCCCGTGTTTGCGTGGGTTTCCTCCGGGTGCTCCGGTTTCCTCCCACAGTCCAAAGATGTGCGGGTTAGGTTGATTGGCTATGATAAAATTGACCCTTAGTGTTAGGGGGATTAAATACGTGGGGTTACGGGGATAGGGTGGGATATGTGTTGGTGTAGGGGTTACGGGGATCGGGTGGGATATGTGTCGGTGCAGGCTCGATGGGCCGAAATGGCCTCTATCTGCACTATGGGTTTCTGTGATTTCTGTGAAGTGCGGCGACGTTTGTTTTTATAGGCACGCCCGCCAGCCATTTTGTGTACGGCGCGAGCCACAAACCGTTGTGACATGAATCGCCACTTAATCGGTTTCTGGTCGTGTTAGCTGAGCGAGGAATGTGGGCTGGCAGGCCAGGTGATTTACCCTCTCTTGTGCCTGGAACAGGGAAACGTGATCCCAGTTGAATGCATCGTCCAAAGGACTGCATCTCCAATAATGGGCCAGATTAGATTCTGGAGTGGGGCTTAAATCCACAACCATCAGAAAGAAGGAAGGAAAAGAAAGAAAGACTTGCATTTATATAGTGCCTTTCATGACCTCAGGATGTCCCACACAGCCAATGAAGTATTTTTGAAGTGTAGTCACTGTTGTCATGTAGGAAGCGCTGCAGCCAATTTGTGCACAGCAAGGTCCCACCTGCTCTTCTTCAAAATAGTGCCGTGGGATCTTTTACGTCCACCTGAGAGGGCAAACAGGGCCTCGGTTTAACGTTGCATCCAAAAGACGGCATCTCCGACAGTGCAGCACTCCCTCAGTAGTGCACTAGAGCGTCAGCCTAGATTTTGTGCTCAAGTCCCTCGGAGTGGGGACTTGAACCCACAGCCTTGTGACATCAGAGGCGAGAGTGCTACCCGCTGAGCCACGGCTGACACTTACAGCATTTGAAGCACTCAGCCCGACACTGAGCCGATCGGCTGCGAACAGCCTCCGAGGCGAGAGTGCTATCAACTGAGTCAAACAGACACCTAATCACCTCAGCTCCCATGGCATTTTTTTCAATTGAGCCTAGGCAAATGATATCATTGCAGATTCAAAGGTTCCTGGATAAATGCTGCCATGATATTTTAAGTTAACTGGTGCCTTGGTGGTGGTTTTGGTTTGGGGGTGTGGGTAGTTTACCACAGAGTACAAGTTCCCAGTTAACTCATGATTCTGAAGAGAGGTTACAGTGAGCCAGGCAGGCTAAGTAAATAAGAACAGAATTTTCCGACCCAAGTGGAAGAGCTGAGGAACATTCACGTGAATTAAATAGAGCGAGTATGGAGGGAATGGTAGCATGGTGGTAATGTCACTGGGCTAATAATCTCAGAGATGTGAATTCAAATCCTACCATGGCAGCTGGGGAATTTAAATTCAGTTGATTAAATAAAGCAGGAATAAAAAGCTAGTATCAGTAATAATAACTGTAAAACTCACCTCGTTTGCTAATGTTCTTTAGGGAAGAAAATCTGCCATCCTTACCTGGTCTGGCCTATATATGCCTCCAGACCCACAGCAATGTGGTTGACTCTTAACTGCCCTCTGAAATGGCCTAGCAAGCCCCTCGGATGTTGTTAACTGTTATGCACTGTGGGAGTACCTTAACCACACAGACTGCAGCAGTCCATAGAAGTTGGCTCACCACCACCTTCTCAAGGACAACTAGGAATGGGCAGTAAATGCTGGCCTTGCCAGTTGACGCCCAGATCCCATAAGTGAATTTAAAAAAATGAAAGGAATGCTCTCATCACTGAAGTTAAGTTCTTTTTTTCATACTACGGCCCTTATGGTCCATTCTGTAACTCCAGGTGAGGGGCAAGAGTGTTGTGAGGGGTGAGCCGAGTCTCACTATTTAAAAAAGTCCATTTTACAGGTTTTCTCGACAGTTTACGGAATTTGAGGTAATTAATGTCACTTAGACTTGCATGACTAGAACAGATTGCTTTCTTCAATTTTTTTAATTCTCTTCAATAAAAACTTCTATCTGCACTGGTAGGTAGGTTCCCATCTCCGATACAAGCAGGATTCCTTTTGTACCACAGATGTTGTTTAAAAACAAATCAGCCCAATCTCATACCTATATGAGGCCCGCAGTCAAAAAAGGGAGAGGAGAATTGAATGCAGCAAGTAAACTCATGGGGGGAGGGAGGGGGTTCATTTTGATCTTGAGTGATAGCGCAAAATGGGCGATATCGGATAAGCTCCCGTGGAAAGGAAAATCAGGAAAGGTGCATAACAGGCGGCTGATCCGATATCGCCCGATTTACACCGTCGCTCAAGGTCAAAAGTACCCCCATAATAGTTGTACATAACGAAACACATTATAGTGGCCTGTGGATACAGACACAAACTGAGCTTGAAAATCTGGACAATATCGTTCCTGTTCAGCTTTAAAAAAAAACATATCTTGTTGCGAAACCCAGGTTAAGGAATGCTCATGGTGATGGAGACTACCAAGATTGAAAAGAGTAGATGAGACGAATTAAGATGTAATAGGTAAATGATGCCTAGCTTGGGTTTTACAAGCCTGTAGATTGTAAGTGGAAGGGAAGAAGGAGGAAGGAGAGGATATGAAAATATAGGTGCACATTTTCAAATGCAGGGAGGGAGATCTACAGATATACATACACATTGAGAGAGTGAGATAGGCATAGAAACAACCAGGTACTTTTCTAAAGGGAGAAGGACGGACAAATATGGCAAGAAGGTTGATAGATGTGTTTGAGATTCAACAAAAAGGGGTTGATTTGTTGGGTATAATGGCCTTTTCCTGTTTCTGAAAATTCTTGTGTACTGAAAATTGACCCAAGTTGGTAGATAATCTTGCATTATACCATAATATTATACCAGAGGGCTGTGGATGCTCAGTCATTGAGTATATTCAAGACAGAGAGCGATAGATTTCTGGATACTAAGGGAACCGAGGGATATGGGGATCGGGCGGGAAGGTGGAGTTGAGGTAAAAGGTCGGCCATGATCTTATTGAATGGCAGAGCAGGCTCGAAGGGCTGAATGGCCTACTCCTGCTCCTATTTCTTATGTTTCTTACATGAAGCATAGTACAATATTTCCATTATTGAAGGACTGAAGAGAATAGTGGGTGGTACATTGGATAAGAACATCTCTCAGACCTGGGTTTGAATGCAGCCCAGACCAATAGGGCACTTACATGAGAGGGAGAGAGAAAGTGAGTGAGGGAGAGAGAGAGAGTACCAAAGAGAGAAAGGAAAGAAAAAGTTAGTGAGTTTCTCGACATACATACAGAGAGAAAGAAGCACACAGCTAGACAAACACAGAATGAGCAAGACAGTCAGTGAAAGACAGAGAGAGAGAGAGAATGAGAAACAGCCAGACAGACGGAAGGACAGAGTAAGAGGGGCATTGAGCGAGAGACAGAAATAGAAACTTTACCCAAAGTGAATTAAGTTGCTTACTTACATCGCAATTCCTGGTGAGCCCAAACCTGCCGTACAAAATTAATAAGAACATTTGGCATTAATTGGCTCTAATGTTTACACTCTGCCTCAGAGAGTCCATACTTGATTAGTGCGTGAAATGGAAATGCCACACTGGTACAGTATGGGTTGCTGTCTTAAGGTTGGGGCAGGGGGAGGGGTGGTAAGATGTATGCGGAAAGATTTCCTCTGTAATTAAATTATAAACTGCCCTTTACGAAAAGGTTTGCAATTATGTTACACATTGCACACAGAGGAAATCTTCCTCTATAGGTGGAGATAGAATAGACTGCGCTCTGTTCCTGGCCCATGCTAAACTGGATAGGGGAGTGCTCACTCTACAAAAATATATCCTCTCCACAGCACTGACATCCCTGCCTTGACACACACAAAAGCAATAGATTTGTTGCTGGCGACTCCGATTTCTCTAAGTCATCAGTGGATTTCTTTTCCCCCATTGAATTGACATCAATGATTTTACATCAGATCTGTTGCTGTGTTTGATGCCAATTTGCAGATGTAGAATAAGCAGGGCTGGGACTCTTCATCACTGTAGCTGCGGGCTTTGCATTCTGGCTTGAATCATCTGCTGTGACACTTTACAAATGATTTGCTGGCATCGGACTGGCTACTGCAAGCCAGCCATGGCCATTCGTAGAAGGAATGTGAATCATTTGGGCAGGAACGGGCTATACACGTTCTCCCAGGTCCACTTTACTGCCTTTCTTTTATACTCCGTTCTGTCACTTTGATTACATGTCTTGCCACCATCTAATACTCATTAATTTAATGGGAGATTTCAACATTAACTGAAATGACTCTATGTTGATGATCTATGTAGGAGAATGAAAGTCCTGGTCTCTTTCAGACTATCACAAAGCCAACTTTAGCATTTCACAGGCACAAGATCTTAATTGGCCATCTTTACTGCTCTAAACCCAAATGTGCCTTCCTTCTTTTCCGATTCGGAGCATTCTGCAATTCTCTTAACCAAATCTTTCTTGTTGTCCACAAGAACCTTTATTGTCCATGAGGGTACGCACCAAACAATGAAGAGTGGATGGTCTTCGACCTGAAACGTTGACTCTGATTCTCTCTCCACGGATGTTGCCCTGGCCAGCTGAGTTTTTCCAGCGTTTTCTGTTGTTATTTCGGATTTCCAGCATTCGCAGTATTTTGCTATCGTAAGAGTGGATGTGGAATGGGATGAATGCGAAGACGTTTTTTTCCTTGAACCAAATGATATTTAGGAACAGAGAATAGTCAATGAACTCAAAGGCACAATTTCTAACGAACATACGAACAATGGCGGACAGGTAAAGACCCTCTGGTCCATCGAGCCTGTCCCACACAATTGCGATACCATGTGTCTCAGAATAGACACTCCACCCCACCCAAAACCATGTGATCTCCTGGGAGAGGTGAAAAACCAGGTAAAAGACCCAGGCCAATTTGGGGGGAAAAAAAATCTGGGAAATTCCTCTCCGACCCAACTAGGCCATCGAGACTAGTCCAGGAGATCGCTCTGGCCCTGAATTTCCTGCAGTACCTAGTTTCTGTAAGAGGTGACCTCCACCTCAACCAGAAACAGATCCAACTCTCGCTTGAAGGAATTCAGCGAATCTGCATCCACTGCATGAGCCAGCAGCCTGTTCCAGAGGTCCACTATTCTCTGGGAAAAGAACCACCTCCTGACATCTAACCTAGATCTGGCCCTTATACAACTTCAATTTGTGATCCCTGGTCCTCCCTAACCCATTTAATTGGAACAAACTGTCAGCGGGAACACAATCTGTTCCATTCCTTTTCTTATAAACCTTCACCAGATCACCCCTAATTCTACGTTTCTCTAATGTGTAGAATCCCAACTCTTTTAGCCTATCTTGATAACTAAGATGCTTTAGACTGGGAATTAGTCTAGTGGCCCTCCTCTGCACCCTTTCCAAAGTCTCAATATCACCCACCATGTGAGGAGACCAAAACTGGACACAGTATTCCAAGCGAAGGCTCGACCAAGGTCTTGCACAAGGACAAAACAGTATGCCTCGTCTTGTACTCAGTTGTCCTATGGCTACACCCAAACAATCTACCTGCTCTAGCTATCGCTTCACAACATTGCTCATGTACCTTTAAAGATGTATGCACTAGAATGCCCAGATCTCTTTCTATCTCCACCTTCTTTAATGCTTTTTCCTGAAGGATGTATGAATATTAAGCATTTGCCCTGCCCACATGCATAACACTGCACTCATCCAATTTATACATCATTCGCCAGTCATGAGACCAATCGCCCAACACATTAAGATCCACCTGATAGATAGATCAACTTCACCGACGCAGTTTTGCACCATATCTCTCAATCCCTTTTCTCTCCACAAACACACCTAATTGCTTTTTAAGCCCATTTATATAATTTGCTTCAAGGCCCTCTCTGGTAACTTGTTAGCTTTGTGTGAAAAAGTTCTGCCTGATTTCCTTTTTTACTCGTAACTTTAACATTTTTTAAAAACGTTGTAACTTGGGCATTTGAAAGCTTCCCAATAAGAACTACTTACTCAATCCCAACTGTTCAAAAGGACAAATACCCTCAAACTCCCCCCCCCCAAAATAATTAAACAAGCCCAATTTGCTCAACACATCCTCATAACTTAAAAATTCTGGCACGCAGAATCATCTTCCTAATGTACATGGAAGGGAGCTTAAGAGTCCAATAGAGTTAAGACAGAATTTTAGTAGATGTAATGGCCTAATGTTAGTACAGGAATCTCAACTGTACCTGTACAGGGCAACTATTGCCTACCATCTCGGAATCATGAGCTTATTCTTCATCTCACAGAAATGCTCTTACAGCAAACTGGGCTGTATCAGCTGTGGCTCAGTGGGTAGCACACTCAGCTCCCGAGTCAGAAGGTTGTAGGTTCAGGTCCCACTCCAGGTGAATGTAAAAGATCCCTCCCGAAGAAGAATCAGGGGAGTTATTCCTGGTATCCTGGCCAATATTTATCCCTCAATCAACATAACAAAAAACAGATTATCTGGTCATTATCACATTACTGTTTGTGGGAGCCAGCTGTGTGCAAATTGGCTGCTGCATTTCCTGTGTTTCCCACATTACAACAGTGACTACAATCCAAAAGAATTACTTCACTGGCTGTGAAGGGCTTTGAGATGTCTGGTGGTTGTGAAAGGTGTGATATAAATGTAAGTCTTTCTTTCTTTGGGCAAAAAGTTAGGATGTAGAGAAAGTTCTACAGGAACCTCCCAGATAGCTTATCTGGCAAATACTCTGCCTGGTGTTGGTACTGTGCATTGAGCTGTACAGATGAGGAAGATCCAATCAGTGACGCGTGGTCTCAGCTGTTTGGAAGTACAATTAGCCTTGTAACCTTGGGCTATGGTCGGGGGTGTGGGGTAAGCCTGGGCTTCTGCTGGAAATTATGTGTGCATGGGGTGGGGGAAGGATGGGACTGGACTGGGCTGTGATAAGTTCTCTGGTCAAATAGCCTGCTGATGCTCACTGCCTTGACCAGCACGGGGAATGGCCACTTGGCCAAAGTACTGTAGGGCAGCGGGTGGCCAGGAGAAAGGGCATGAAAATGGCAGGGAGTGTGGGGGAGGGGGGCAAAGGAGATAAGCAGAGAGCTTTACAACTCATTAGCCATAGTCCTCTCTTCCCAGACAGAAGAGAAAATGTGAATGTAAGTACGATTAAAGTGGAAAGTAAAGAAGAGTGGCAGAAAAAATGTGGAGTTGAATTGCTCATCCAGGTTTTAAAAAATCAAAATGAGGAGAAATTGTTTTACACAGCAAGCTGTTATGATCTGGAATGCACTGCCTGAAAGGATGGTGGAATCAAATTCAATAGCAACTTTCAAATGGAAATTGGATATATACTTGAAAGGAGAAATTTGCTGGGCTATGGGGATAGAGCGGGGGAGCAGGACTAATTGAATAGCTCTTTAAAGAGCCGGCACAGACACAATTTGCCAAATGGCCTCCTCCTGTGCTGTGTGATTGTACGATTCCATGGTATCCTTTGTGACTACAGTAATTCATTTGAGATGACTTGCTGCATTCATCCAGTGAGTCACTGAGTGTTGCAGACCAGGAAGGTTCTAAGTTTGACCCTGAGTGAACTTACCTCAACTGGAAAGGTGGTAGAGATGTTCCAGTCCGCCTCCGCATTCCTGGCTAGAAACAGGCAAAAAATATATATATATAAAGATTGGTCAAGGTCCTGTGATTTCTGCTGCTAACGTATGTGTGCGGACTTTAAGTAAGGACAGGATCAGGCACTGCTGTGAAGCCCCATGTAGTTAAATAGTCTACCAACATTTACTGTGGAGGCTCACACATGAATAATAGCTATTTGGTGCAGTACTGGAGGGCACCCAGCATCCGTGGGACCAGACCCCAGTAAGGAATCAATGCCTTTAGGAAGAGAAAATTGGCAAATTGATTTTTTTCTTTTGTAAAAGCACTGAAGGTGAAAATGTGGGGAAAAAAATCTTGGATAGCAAACCAGAGTTTTAATTGAAACAGGGGTCGGGAGGTGAATTCTGGAAAGCCAGCAGAGAAGGAGCCATAATTCGTTAACTGGAGATAAATATCAAATTACAAGTTTAACCTGGCACAAAGCGTGCTTGTAGAGAATGGTAGCATGGTGGTTATGTTACTGGACTAGTAATCCAGAGGCCTGGACTAATGATCCGGAGACATGAGTTTAAATCCCACCACAGCAGCTGTGGAATTTAAATTCAGTTAAGTAAATAAATCTGGAATAAAAAAGCTAGTATCAGTAATGGTGAACCGTGAAACTACCGGATTGTCGTAAAAACCCATTTGGTTCACTAATGGCCTTTAGGGAAGAAAATCTGCCGTCCTTACCCAGTCATAGAGCCATAACGGCACAGAAGGAGGTCATTCGGCCCATCAAGTCCGTGCCAGCTCTCTGTAGAGCAATCCAGTCAGCCCCACTCTATACCCCGTAGCCCTGCAAGTTTATTTCCCTCAAGTGCCTATCCAGTCTCCCCTTGAAAACATTGAGTGTGTCCGCTTCCACCACTTCCGTCGGCAGCGAGTTCCAGGTCCTCACCCCTCGCTGCATAAAACAGATTTTCCTCACATTCCCCCCCCCCCTGTATCTCTTGCCCAAAACCTTAAATCTGTGACCCCTAGTCCTTGAACCATCAACTAGTGGGAACAGCCTTCCCCCGTCTAGCCTATCCAAACCCATCTTAATCTTGTACACCTCTATCAAATCACCCCTCAACCTCCTTTGCTCTAATGAAAAAAAATCCAGCTTCTCCAACCTGTCCTTGTAGCTAAGATCCCCCATCCCTGGAACCATTCTGGTAAATCTCCTCTGCACACTCTCAAGGGCCTTCACATTCTTCCTAAAGTGTGGTGACCAGAACTGGATGCAATACTCCAGTTGTGGCCTAACCAGCGCTTTATAAAGGTTCAACATAACTTCTCTACTTTTGGCCTATATGTGACTCCAGACCCACAGCGATGTGGTTGACTTTTATCTCCCCTCTGAAATGGCCTAGTCACTCAGTTGTATCAAACCACTAGAAAACCTTCACCACATGGGCTGCAGCGGTTCAAGAAGGCGGCTCACCACCACCTTCTCGAGGGCACTTAGGGATGGGCAATAAATGCTGGCCTTGCCAATGATGCCTGCATCCCCTGAACGAATTTTTAAAAAAGATGATGACTTCAAAGCTTCCTGCTTCAACGCAAATGAGCAGCCTCACCATGAATCTGTGCTCCGGGTAACATTCTATTTTATTGTTTTGGGAGGAGGCTCATGCGGAGCATAAACACCAGCATAGGCTAGTTGGGCCGAATGGCCTGTTTCTATATAATTCTATGTACTCGTTCTCAAGCTAAGGGCAATACTGGTAGGGCCACATTTCCTAATTGCCTCTGACATGGCAATTGTATGTACAACTGAATGGTTTGTCAGGCCACTTCAGAAGGCATTAAGAGCCAACCATATAGTGTGGACTGTTGGACATTGTGGAGAGTTAAAAGATTAACAGTCGAACTTCTTCGTATCATGGAGCAATAGACTTTTCAATATAAACAGGATGACTTTGAAGTGTCATGAGAGGAAAGCATAGCCTGTCTTCTGATATGTGAAGTGCTTGTGTAAGAAATACATGAGAATAATGACGTCAACCATGAGTGATTAAAGTGTAACTTTAGGGACTAGGGTAATAAACATAGGTAGAAGTATCCATTAGCTATAGTATGGAAAGGTGACGGTTGATAAAGCCTGTTCTTCAAAGGGTTTAAGGACAGTTGCATCAGGGAGTCTTGTTTAAGGGAAGCAGCTTTGGACTAAACAACTACAAATGTTTACATGAATAGACAATCGTCAAAGATTTGAGAATAGATACGTCATGAGGCCTTACCTATGACATATACCTTTGTTGTAGGCAAAATATGGTGTTTAAAAGAGCATGGTTTCAATAGTTCTTCAGAGGGCTCGAAAGATACAGAAACCGAAAAGCCACTCTCTGATCCGGGTTGAGTTGATCCCTCAACCTAGTTATCAATAATGTCTGTTCCATATACTATACTACAAAGTGTCTCATGCTTACTCAAAATGTGTTGTTGTGGGCCATAGAAGAAGGAGGTTGACTGTTAACGTGGCCTAGACTCGGGTGCAGGCTAGACCAGGGAGGAGTGGCAGGCTCCCTTCCCTGAAGGACATTAGTGAGCCATTTAGGTTTCTAACAATTGCTTTCATGGTTATTTTTTCCTGTTACTAGACTTATTGAATTTAATTTTACAGCTTGCCATGGTGGGATTTCAACTCACAATCTCAGGGTTGCGAGTCCAGTATTATAATCATTATATTGCTTTGGGTTCTGTTGCTCTCATGTCTTTCATAGCTTCGCACTCTTCGCTTGGTGATTAACAGTCTGACAGGTGCAAATGATGTAAACGTAAGAAAACTACTAGGCACTTGGTCTGAGTATTAAACAAGGCTTTAATCAACTGTTTTTCAACATGGAGATTGTGGCGATTATTCTTGCTTTATAAGAAGCATTGTAATTGGTTGCCTGTTTTCCTGCCTTGAGATATATGCTGTAAACTTATTGGTTAGTTGATTCCATGTGACCTGTGGTGGCCATCTTAAATTCAGTTTTCTACAGTTTGGTTGAGACTGGGTGCTCAACATGTACTGCTGGTTTTTTAAGGTTAATAAAGCCTAGCTTTTGAAAGGCAATCTACTCTTTATTTCAATTTATTAATCTTTTGTTATAATGGAACGATATCTTCGACCAGAACAATTTAATGCTGACCCTAATTCTGCAGGAGTGGATGATCAATGGAAACATTGGTATCGTACATTTAAAAACTTTTTGGGCGTGTTGGATCAGCAATCTCTAAATAAGTTGGATATACTAATCAACTACATTTCTCCGGATGTGTATAAGTATATTTTGGACTGTGAAACTTATGAATTGGCTATTGCTACGTTGGAAATTTTTTTTGTTAAACCCAAAATTGAGGTATTTGCACGTCACCTTTTATCTGCCCGTAGGCAGCAGGCGGGAGAATCCTTGGATGCTTATTTACAAGCACTCCGGCACCTTGGTGCTAACTGTAATTATAAGGCCGTGTCTGCAGAAGAACATAGGGAAGAGTCGGTACGGGATGCATTTATTAATGGATTACTGTCTAAATCAATTCGTCAGCGGTTATTAGAAAATAAGATCTTGGATCTTAAGAGTGCTTTTGAGCAAGCCTCTACATTGGATTTGGCTCAGAGAAGTTCGGATCCTTATGCTCTTTTTGATCGGCCTGCGACCGTGGTTTCGGCAGTTCCGGATGAAAGGGAGTTACGTGGATTTAATAGGAGTGGTTTGCCAGATTCCGAAACAGTTTCTACTTCAGCAGCTGTTGCCTCTCGGATTCAGAAGTGTTATTTTTGCGGGAACGCCCGGCACCCCCGTCTGAAGTGCCCTGCCCAGGAGGCTGTGTGTAGTAAATGCGGCAAGGGAGGTCATTACGCATGTGTTTGCAAATCGGTTGCCTCCTCTGCGACCATTCAGCCTTTAGATAGGGCGTTTATTGCATTAGTTTCTGCCGCCTTTTCCCATGGCCTAAACAAAGCTATAGTTATGGCCCAAGTTAATGGGTTAGAAGTGAAGGCCCTTATAGATACGGGCAGTACTGAGAGCTTTATAAGTCTTCAGTTTGTGAGGGAGAAGCGTTTGAAAATTTTGCCTGTTTCCTATCAGGTGTGTATGGCTCAGACGACTCTCACCTCACAAGTAGCTGGTTGTTGCCGTGTGAAATTAATTCTCCTAGGTAATACGTATACTGATATACGCCTATCCATTCTGCCTAATCTCTGTGCGGACATTTTGATTGGTCATGATGTGCTTCAATTACATGAGTCCCTCAGTCTTTCTTTCGGAGGAACCAAGCCACCTTTGTCTATTTGTGGATTAACTTCTTTATTCATTTCTCCATTATCACTTTTTTCCAATTTGATGCCGGATTGTAAGCCAATTGCTACCAAGTCAAGAAGGTATAGCAGTCAGGATAAAGAATTTATTAATTCTGAAGTTCAACGTCTTTTATCGGAAGGAATCATTGAACCTAGTTTTTCGCCCTGGCGGGCACAGGTAGTTGTCACCACTAATGAGAGACATAAGAAGCGAATGGTGATAGACTACTCTCAAACTATTAACAGGTATACTCAATTAGATGCGTACCCCCTGCCTAAGATTGATGAGCTTATCAATAAAGTATCTCAATATAAGGTTTTTAGCACTATTGATCTAAAGAGTGCTTATCATCAGATTCCTATTGCTAAGAGGGGCAAACCATATACGGCCTTTGAAGCTGGCGGAAAGCTGTACCAGTTTTGCCGAGTACCATTCGGTGTTACTAATGGTGTCGCCTGTTTTCAACGGGCAATGGATGCTTTTATAAGTGATAATTCTCTCTCTGGCACCTTCTCATATTTAGATGACATCACGGTGTGTGGCAAATCAAGGGTGGAGCACGATTTTAATCTAGAAAGATTCCTTCAAGTTGCGGAAAAAGTTGGCTTAACTTTCAATAAAGAGAAGTGTATCTTTTCGACCACCGAGGTAAATATACTGGGGTATATTATCTCG
Source organism: Somniosus microcephalus (assembly GCF_052327205.1). NCBI lineage: Eukaryota > Metazoa > Chordata > Chondrichthyes > Squaliformes > Somniosidae > Somniosus > Somniosus microcephalus. The sequence goes on from NC_141005.1 coordinate 18,562,318, forward strand.
GGAAACAAGATTAAACCAGATCCAGAATGGCTGCGACCACTGATTGATTTACCTTGCCCTACTGATTCTAAGGCCTTGCAACGAGTTGTTGGACTGTTTTCTTATTATTCTAATTAGATTGCAAACTTCTTGCAGAAGATCCGGCCCCTTATTCGGGTTACGACATATCCTCTATCATGGGAGGCTAGGATGTGTTTTGATAATCTTAAAAAGGATATCCTTGGAGCAGTTGTGCATTCTATTGATGAGCAGGTTCCCTTTGTGATTGAGACGGACGCTTCCGATTTGGCAATTGGGGCTACCCTGAACCAAAATGGAAGACCTGTGGCCTTTTTCTCACGTACTCTGAGCAATAGTGAGCAGAGACATTCATCAATAGAGAAAGAGGCGTACGCAATAGTAGAAGCACTGCGTAAATGGAGACATTATTTATCTGGGCGACATTTTACGTTAGTAACTGACCAAAAATCTGTGTCCTTCATGTTTGATGTCAAACATTTCGGAAAGATTAAGAATGATAAAATAATGAGGTGGAGGATCGAGTTGGCATGCTACCATTTCGATATAGTCTATCGTCCGGGGAAGGATAATGTTGCCGCTGATGCGCTGTTGAGGGCTTATTGTTCTGTGCTTCACGGAAATACGCTTATTAATCTTCATAATGCTTTGAGCCATCCTGGTGTTACGAGGATGATACACTTCGTATGCAGTAAGAATTTGCCCTTTTCAGTTGAAGACGTCAAGCGGATGACTTCGTCATGCTCTGTCTGCGCCCGGTGTAAACCGAATTTCTTTAAGCCTCAACGAGCTCATCTTATAAAGGCTACTTCTCCCTTTGAACGCCTGAGCGTTGATTTTAAGGGGCCTCTTCCTTCAACGACTCAGAATCGATATATATTTACTGTTGTGGATGAGTTTTCAAGGTTCCCTTTTGCTTTTCCTTGTGCAGATGTATCAGCTGCTACAGTTATTAAATGTCTGACTCAACTTTTTGTCATCTTTGGGATGCCTGCGTATATCCATTCGGATCAGGGAAGTTCTTTTATGTCTTCCCAGTTGAAGGAATACCTCCAGAGTCGGGGAATTTCTACTAGCAGAACTACCCCGTATAATCCCCAGGGTAATGGACAGTGTGAACGATACAATGGGGTGATCTGGAAGGCAGTTATGTTGGCTTTGACATCCCGGAACCTTAAGAATACACAGTGGGAAATGGTACTGCCTGATGCCCTGCATTCCATTAGATCATTGCTTTCAACGGCTACTAATGTGACCCCCCATGAAAGGCTCTTCAACTATCCGCGGAGATCCACTACGGGATATTCGGTACCTTCATGGCTTACTATGCAGGGACCTGTGCTGCTCCGACGCCATGTTAGACTGTCAAAGTATGATCCTTTAGTGGAGGAGGTGGAGCTATTGGAGGCAAATTCCCAATATGCTCACATTCGATTCCAAGATGGGAAAGAAAGTACGGTTTCAGTTAAAGACTTAGCTCCTTGTGGTGGCCAGCCCTCTCCTGAGGACATTAACAATAGCCATAATTCAGATAATGTTGATGTCGTCACAGATACTACGAACATTTCCAATCCTATTGCAGACACTTATAATTCTCTTAGTCTGCCCCCGATGGATGTTCATGACCCTCCCAGTCTACCTTCTAATGGGACTTCCAATCCGGAAACCGTTGATAATCGGGATATTGATAGCCTCCCTGCAGAAGATATTTCTGTGTCTCCTGGTGTGGGAGGGCAAGGAACTCCACCAAGGCTAAGAAGGTCGACACGAACAAGATATCCGGTCGACCGATTAAAAATGGACTTTTAAAATAATTAATAATTTAATAGTAAAATTTTAAAATTGTTGAAGGCATTATACATGTATTGCTCTAGTCATAAATAATTAATTGTAAACTGTAAAGGCTACCTAGGTTGAAGTATATTTTAAAAGGAGGGGTGAATGTGGTGATTATTCTTGTTTTATAAGAAGCATTGTAATTGGTTGCCTGTTTTCCTGCCTTGAGATATCTGCTGTAAACTTATTGGTTAGTTGATTCCATGTGACCTGTGGTGACCATCTTAAATTCAGTTTTCTACAGTTTGTTTGAGACTGGGTGCTCAACATGTACTGCTGGTTTTTTAAGGTTAATAAAGCCTAGCTTTTGAAAGGCAATCTACTCTTTATTTCAGAGATCTAGTTGTGTCCTTCACTAGTTCCTGTTAAAGGATGTCCTGAGCAAGCTGGGCCCATGCCCGAATATTTATACTCTCCCTGGACAGCGCCACCAGCAGGCTGCCCAGTATTACTTCATAAGTCATTTCCACATGAATGACAAGGTTCATGTCACGCTCCACCCATGGCTGTAACTATCATTATACCATTAATAGAGTGGTTAGTCCTGTACAGCAGGAGGGTTTTATCGGCTCCAACTGGACATCAACCCAATATTTCGGAGCTGGAGCTGCACTAGGTTGGGTCTGTCTGGAGCGCGGTCCGAATGCTGCACTTTCTGATTCAGAGGCGGGAATGCTAGCACTAAGCCAATGGCTCGCTCCCTATGTACATGGTTGGACATGGTAAACCTGAGAAGAATCTGTCAGTTAATGCATCGCTAGTTTAGCCTCTACCATGGCTTTATACTGAGCCCATGTTTTGGTGAAGAAGTGGAGAAGCTAGTTCTGAAATGAAGAGTCTTCAGTTCTGGTCACTAGACAGTGGTCATTCAAACATGCTTACTGCTGTAAAGTGTCAGTTTTTTGAGCTCTTAGCCACATTGCTAAAGGTGGTTTGGTTTACATGGACTTCAGTAAAGCTTTTGACAAAGTCCCGCATAGGAGACTGGTCAAGAAGGTAAGAGCCCATGGGATCCAGGGTGCCTTGGCGTGTTGGATCCTAAACTGGCTGAGTGGCAGGAGGCAGAGGGTGATGGTCGAAGGTTGCTTTTGTGACTGGAAGCCTGTGTCCAGTGAGGTACCTCAGGGATCGGTGCTGGGTCCCTTGTTGTTTGTGATCTACATAAATGATTTGGATGAGAATGTAAAAGGTATGATCAGTAAGTTCGCAGATGACACGAAAATTGGTGGGGTGGTAAATTGCGAGGAGGAAAGCCTCAGGCTACAGGACGATATAAACGGGTTGGTCAGATGGGCGGAAAAGTGGCAAATGGAATTTAACCCTGAAAAGTGCGAAGTGATGCATTTTGGACGGACAAATAAGGCAAGGGAATACACAATGAGTGGTAGGACCCTAGGAAGTACAGAGGGTCAGAGGGACCTTGGTGTACATGTACATAGATCCCTGAAGGCAGTGGTACAGGTAGATAAGGTGGTTAAAAAGGCATATGGGATACTGGCCTTCATTAGCCGAGGCATAGAATATAAGAGCAGGGAGGTTATGATGGAGCTGTACAAAACGCTGGTGAGGCCACAGCTGGAGTACTGTGTGCAGTTCTGGTCACCTCGCTATAGGAAGGATGTGATTGCTTTGGAGAGGGTGCAGAGAAGATTCACCAGGATGTTACCTGGGATGGAGCGCCTCAGCTATGAAGAGAGGCTGGACAGGCTGGGGTTGTTTTCCTTGGAGCAAAGAAGGCTGAGGGGGGACCTGATTGAGGTGTACAAAATGATGAGGGGCATAGATAGGGTAGATAAAGAGGAACTTTTCCCCTTAGTAGGGGGGTCAATAACAAGGGGGCATAGATTCAGAGTAAGGGGCAGGAGATTTAGAGGGGATTTGAGGAGGAACTTTTTCACCCAGAGGGTGGTTGGAATGTGGAACTCAATGCCTGAAAGGGTGGTAGAGGCAGGAACCCTCACAACATTCAAGAAGCATTTGGATGAGCACTTGAAATGCCATTGCACACAAGGCTATGGACCAAATGCTGGAAAATGGGATTAGACTGGACAGGGATGGATGGGCGGCGCAGACACGATGGGCCGAAGGGCCTCTTTCTGTGCTGTAAAACTCTATGACTCTATGACCCCATGGCATGGTGCAGGGGCGTTCAAGCTTTTTGTCTTTGTGGGCTCCATGGAGCCTCAGGGAAACCGCACATAAAATTTGAAATCCACTTTCCCATTCATCTTCATATAACTCAAGTTGCCAATACTGACAGATCATGCTGAGCTGCGATGTTCCCCCTCCCACCCCAAACTTGAGCATCTAAATTTAAGTGCCTTGGTGTAGATTAAAAGATATAAGCGTTCCGAATTTTAAAATGAATTAATTAATTGAGATAGGAGACCAGGCAATGTGTTGTTGTTGTTGCATGTGGGAGCTCGTGAACACCAATGAGGTCCAGAGCGACCACATCTGAAGCAAATGTTGGCTGCTCGAGGAACTTCGGCTCAGAGTTGATGAGCTGGAGTCCGAGCTTCAGACACTGCGACATATTAGGGAGGGGGAGCTTTACCTGGACACTATGTTCCAGGAGGCAGTCACACCCACTAGAATAATTACTTTCAATTTGGCCCGTGGTCAGGGCCATACTTAAGAAAAGACATACTTGCTCTCGAGTCAGTACAAAGAAGGTTCACTCGGTTAATCCCGGGGATGAGGGGATGGACATATGAGGAGAGGTTGAGTAGATTGGGACTCTACTCATTGGAGTTCAGAAGAATGAGAGGCGATCTTATTGAAACATATAAGATTGTGAAGGGGTTGGATTGGGTGGATGCGGGGAGGATGTTCCCGATGATGGGTGAAACTAGAACTAGGGGGCATAGTCTTAGAATAAGGGGCTGCTCTTTCAAAACTGAGATGAGGAGGAACTACTTCACTCAGAGGGTGGTAGGTCCATGGAATATGCTGCCCCAAAAAGCTGTAGAAGCTACATCATTACATAAATTTAAAACAGAAATAGACAGTTTCCTAGAAGTAAAGGGAATAAAGGGTTATGGGGAGCAGGCAGGAATTTGGACATGAGTCTAGGTTCGGATCGGTCATGGCCCTGTGGGTAGCGGAGCGGGCCCAGGGGCCGTGTAGCCTGATCCTGCTCCTATTTCGTGTGTCTAATTCTGTTAGATTCAGGAGATGGTTCTGTGATAGTAGATTGGTGGTTAGGATCAGATCAGCCATGGTCTTATTGAATGGCGGAGCAGGCTCAAGGGGCCGATTGGCCTACTCCTGCTCCTATTTCTTATGTTCTTATGTATGTGACTACAAGCGAGGCAGGTATTGGAATCCAGGAGGAAGTGGTAGAGGAGCCTCAGCCCTTGGCCTTGTCCAACAGGTACGAGATTCTTGCTCTCTGTGCGGACGAGGCCAGGGACTGAGGGAGGATGAGCAAACTGACCACAGCACCATGGTACAGGGAGCCATTCAAGTGGGGGGAGCAAAAAGAAATGTTGTAGTGATAGGGGACAGTATAGTGAGGGGGATGGATACTGTTCTCTGCAGCCGAGAGCATGAGTCCCGAAGGCTGTGTTGCCTGCCCGGTGCCAGAGTTAAGGACAGTTCCTCTGGGCTGGAGAGAAACTTGGAGTGGGAGGGGGAAGATCCAGTTGTCATGGTCCACGTAGGTACCAATGACATAGGTAGGACAAAGAAGTGCTGAGAGAGTATGGTCAGCTAGGGGCTAAATTAAAAAGCAGAACCACAAAGGTCATAATCTCTGGATTACTACCTGAGCCACGAGCAAATTTGCATAGGGTAAATAAGATCAGAGAAATGAACGAGTGACTCAAAGACTGGTGTGGGAGAAATGGGTTTCGATTTGTGGGGCATTGGCACCAGTACTGGGATAAGAGGGAGCTGTTCCGTTTGGACGGGCTTCACTTGAACCATGCTGGGGCGAGAGTCCTGGCGAATCAAATAACTGGGGCTGTAGAGAGGGCTTTAAACTAAATAGTGGAGGGGGGGGAGGATTCAGGTGAGCGGGAAAATAAAAAGTCAATGAGAAATGAGAAAGCAATAGAGCAGGCTAGAGACGGGGGGAATAATAACCAGAGTGTGACAGGAAGGGAATGTTTAATACTAAGAATGTAACAGAAAAAAGGCCAAAACAAGGAAAAATGGTAAAAAGACAAAGTTAAAAGCTCTATATCTGAATGCACACAGCATTCGTAACAAGATAAATGAGTTGACGGCACAAATAGATACAAATGGGTACGATCTGATCGCCATCACAGAGACGTGGTTGCAAGGCGACCAGGGCTGGGAACTGAATATTCCAGGATGTATGATAATTCGGAAGGATAGAAAGAAAGGAAAGGGAGGTGGGGTGGCTTTTTTGGTAAAAGATGGGATCAGTGCAGTGGTGAGAAGTGATATTGGCTCAGAAGATCAAGATGTAGAATCGGTTTGGGGGGAGATAAAAAATAATAAGGGGAAAAAGTCTCTGGTGGGCGTCATCTTACAGGCCCCCTGAACAGTAGCAATGCTGTTAGACAGAGTATAAATCAACAAATAATGGAGGCCTGTAAAAAAGGTACGGTAATAATCATGGGTGATTTTAATCTCCATATTGATTGGACAAATCAAATTGGCCATGGTAGCCTAGAGGAGGAGTTCATAGAGTGCATCCGGGATGTTTTCCTAGAACAGTATGTAATGGAACCAACCAGGGAGCAGGCTATCTTGGATCTGGTACTATGTAATAAGACAGAATTAATAAATTATCTCATAGTAAAGGATCCTCTAGGAAAGAGTGATCATAGCATGGTTGAATTTCAAATTCAGTTGGAGGGTGAGAAAGTTGTATCCCAAACCAGTGTCCTGATCTTAAACAAAGGCAATTATAATGGCATGAGGGCAGAACTGGCTAAATTGGACTGGAAAAACAAATTAAAGGGTAAGAAATTTAAAATGCAGTGGTGGACATTTAAGGAGATATTTCATAACTCTCAACAAAAATATATTCCAGTGAGAAAGAAAGATTTTAAGAGAAGGGAGCACCATCCATGGCTAACTAAGGAAGTAAGGGATGGTATCAAATTGAAAACGAAGGCATACAATGTTGCCAAGATTGGTGGGAGACCAGAGGATTGGAAAAAAAATTTAAACCAGCAAAGGATGACTAAAAAAAAATAGAGAGAAGATGAATTATGAGAGTAAGCTGGCAAGAAACATTAAAACAGATAGTAAGAGCTTCTACAGGTATATAAAAAGGAAGAGGGCAGCTAAAGTAAACATTGGTCCCTTAGAGGATGAGACTGGGGAATTAATAATGGGGAACAGGGAAATGGCAGAGACTTTGAACAAATATTTTGTATCTGTCTTCACTATAGAAAACACTAACAACATCCCAATAATGGATAATCAAGGGGCCACAGGGAGGGGGGAACTAAAGACAATCACTATCGCTAAGGAAATAGTACTCGGTAAAATAGTGGGACTAAAACATGACAAGTCCCCTGTACCAGATGGCCTGCATCCCAGGGTCTTAAAAGAAGTGGCTGCAGAGATAGTGGATGCATTGGTTGCAATATACCAAAATTCCCTGGACTCTGGAGAGATCCCAGCAGATTGGAAAACCGCTAATGTAACACCCCTATTTAAGAAAAGAGGGAGACAGAAAGCAGGAAACTATAGACCAGTTCACCTAACAACTGTCGTTGGGAAAATGCTGGAGTCCTTCATTAAGGAAGCAGTAGCAGGGCATTTAGAAAAACATACTGCAGTCAAACAGAGTCAGCATGGTTTTAGGAAAGGGAAATCATGTTTAACAAATTTGCTGGAGTTCTTTGAGGATGTAACAAACAGGTTGGACAAGGGTGAGCCAGTGAATGTGGTGTATTTGGATTTCCAGAAGGCATTCAATAAGGTGCCACATAAAAGGCTACTGCATAAGATGGAGTTGGGGGTAACATATTAGCATGGATAGAGAATTGGTTAACTAATAGAAAGCAGAGAGTTGGGATAAATGAGTCATTTTCTGGTTGGCAAATGGTAACTAGTGGGGTGCCACAAGGATCGGTGCTGGGGCCCCAACTATTTACAATCTACATTAATGACTTGGATGAAGGGATCGAGTGTAATGTAGCCAAGTTTGCGGATGATACAAAGATGGGTGGGAAAGCAAGTTGTGTAGAAGACTCAAAGAATCTGCAAAGGGATATAGACAGGCTAGGTGAGTGGGCAAACATTTGGCAGGTGGAGTATAATGTGGGAAAGTGTGGGATTATCCATTTTGGCAGGAAAAGTAAAAAAGCAAACTATTATTTAAATGGAGAGAGATTACAAAATGCTACAGTTCAGAGGGACCTAGGGGTCCTTGTGCATGAAACACAAAAAGTTAGCATGCAGGTACAGCAAGTAATCAAAAAGGCAGATGGAATGTTGGTCTTTATTTCAAGGGGGTTGGAGTATAAAAGCAGGGAAGTCCTGCTACAACTGTACAGGGTATTGGTGAGACCACACCTTGAGTACTATGTACAGTTTTGGTCTCCTTATTTAAGGAAGGATATACTTGCTTTGGAGGCAGTTCAGAGACGATTCACTAGGTTAATTCCAGAGATGAGGGGGTTTGACTTATGAGGAAAGGTTGAGCAGGCTGGGCCTATACTCATTGGAATTTAGAAGAATGAGCGGTGGTCTTATCGAAACATATAAGATACTGAGGGGGCTCGACAGGGTAGATGCAGAGAGGACGTTTCCCCTCATGGGGAAATCTAGAACTCGGGGCACAGTCTCAGAATAAAGGGTCGCCCTTTTAGAACTGAGATGAGGAGGAACTTTTTCTCTCAGAGGGTCGTAAATTTGTGGAATTCTCTGCCCCAGAGAGCTGTGGAGGCTGGGTCATTAAATACATGTAAAGTGGAGATAGTCAAATTTTTGCAAGATAAGGGAGTGAAGGGTGATGGGGAGCAGGCGGGGAAGTGGCTTTGAGCCCAGGATCAGCCATGATCTTATTGAATGGCGGAGCAGGCTCGAGGGGCCAAGTGGCCTATTCCTGCTGCTATTTCTTATGTTCTTATGTTCACCCCACAGTGGAATAGCTGACCAGCTGCATGCAGTAATAATGACCAGTTAGATGAACACAGGAGCAGGAGTAAGCCATTCAGCCCCTCAAGCCTGCTCTGCCATTCAATGAGATCATGGCTGATCTGTATCTTAACTCCATCCACTCGCCTAGGCTTCATATCCTTCTTATACCCTTGTCTGGCAAAAATCTATCAATCTCAGATTTAAAATGATTAATTGAGCTAGTATCTATTGCTTTTTGTGGGAAGTGAGTTCCACACTTCTACCACCCTTTGCAACAAGAAGTGTTTCCTAACTTCTCTCCTGAATGGCCTGGCTCTCATTTTAAGGTTCTGTCACCCTTGCCCAAGACACCCCCCACCAGCGGAAAAAGTTTCTCTCTATTGACCCTATCAATTCCTTTCAAAATCCTAAAAATCTCAATCAAATCACCCTCTAAACTTCTATATTCCAGGGAATACAAGCCTACTTTATGAAATCTCAATCAAATCACCCTCTAAACTTCTATATTCCAGGGAATACAAGCCTAGTTTATGAAATCTCAATCAAATCACCCTCTAAACTTCTATATTCCAGGGAATACAAGCCTAGTTTATGTAATCTCTCCTCATGATTTAACCCTTGGAGCCCTGGTAACATTCTGGTGAATCTGCGCTGCACTCCTTCCAAGGCCAGATGAGGTGCCAATACCCAAGGAATCCCTAAGTGAGAATTAGAGAGGAAGTTAAAAAAGCATAAATAAATACAGCAGTGAACCAAAATCCATTAGTCTTTCTTTCTGTTTCAGTTTGGCATTTTAATGTAGAAATTAAACATTTGACACACCGTCTCTCTATTATAATAAGTATCAGCTATCTGCAGACTTGGGACCAAAGGCATTCAGAAAAGCAATTAGGAATCCTGTGGGATATAATCATCAATTGTACCATTGAATTTCATTATGGTATGAATGGGTGACTAAAACTGAATTGCATCTGCCGCAGATTCCCAATTCATTGCTTTAACAAACATACACACCAGATGTCACTTTGCAGCGAGTGAGATGCCTGTGTAACACTATCAGCAGAATGTCTCATTACCTACAGGGAAAATAACCGGCAGACAAAAGCAAGTTGGCATAAGCCGGGAAGAAATGAAAATATTGTGTAAATCCTAGACAGGGGGTGACAAGGAATGAGAGTTCTTTTTTTTAATATATGTAGATATATATATTAAAATCACGGCTACCTCCATGTCCTGTGTTTACTCTCAGAGATGATTTTGAAAGCAGCAGACTATGATTCAGTGCCCGTAGCTTGCAGCTGCTGGATGTCATCTTCCGAACCCTCTCCAAGAAGGGATTTTAACAAACCAGTAAGAAAGACTTGCATTTATATAGCGCCTTTCACAACATTAGGAACTCCCAAAGCGCTTTACAGCCAATGAATTACTATTTTTTTGAAGTTGAAATGTAGGAAACGTGGCAGCCAAATTGCGCACAGCAAGGTCCCACAAACAGTAATGTTACAATAACTACTGTTTTACAGATGTTGGTTGAGGGATAAATATCGGCCAGGACACCAGGATAACTCCCCTGCTCTTATTCAACATTGTGCTGTGGGATCGCTTTACACCCACTCGAAAGGGAAGCCTGGGCCTCAATTTAACATCTCATCTGAAAGACGGCACCTCTGAAAGTGCAGTGCTCCCTCAGTACTGCACAAGTGTCAGTCTTGATTCTGTGGTCATATCCCTGGTGTGGGACTTGAACCCACAACCTTCTGCCTCTAGAGGCGAGTGTGCTACCCACTGAGCCACAGCTGACACCATTGTGACCCTGCAAGTGGTGACCACCGTGGGTGGCCACATGGCCAGGGAAGATTGACTGATTTCAAGTCTACAGTTTCGATGGGATCTAGTCACAGTATTGGGCCAGACTCTGCCTCTTTATAGCTTTTAAAATGTAAAATGTTACTACAGGAAACTTTTTTTTATCCGGCACCGATGGGACCGATGTGGTGCTGGTTCATCAAAAATTCCAGATAACCGAGAGCTATGGTAAAAGATACGGAGAGCTGAGAGCTCCGTATAAAGCAACAAACCCTGTTGCTTAGCAACAGGTGCAGAACAATGGCCACAAGTTCCAAGCGTCTCTGTAGCTTAGCAACAGCTGCAGCCACACCCTTGCACAGCAACAGATCGAGGAAGGCAAGTAATATGAAGTATGAACCCACTCCTGAATTTTGCCGGTTAACCGAGATTTCCAGTTATTTAGGTGCCGGTAAATCGAAAGTTTCCTGTAAGTTAATTGTCTTCAGCTGAACAGCAGCTGGTGGGAGGGTAACATTAGAAGTAAGATCTATGATCAAAAGGAGTAAGTCAATTGCAAACCCATGAAAATATAAAAACTCAGATATACCAAAATAGGAAACACATTTTAAAATCAGAATAAGCAAGTCTCAATCCAAATAAGCAAGACTTGATTGGCCACCAGGTCTATCAATGGATAGCCAATGGCAATGAAGATGGTGGCCAATCAATAGACACGCTGCTCTGTAGGTAGAAAAGAAAGAAAGACTTACATTTATATAGCGCCTTTCATGACCACTGGACGTCTCAAAGTGCTTTACAGCTGTAAAGCAATGAAGTACTTTTGAAGTGTAGTCACTGTTGTAATGTGAGAAACATGGCAGCCAATTTGTACATAGCAAGCTCCCACAAACAGCAATGTGATAATGACCAGATCATCTGTTTTTGTTACGTTGATTGAGGAATAAACATTGGCAGGACACCAGGGATAACACCCCTGCTCTTCTTTGAAATAGTGGACATGGGATCTTTTACATCAACCTGAGAGAGCAGACAGGGCCTCGTTTTAACATCTCATCTGAAAGACAGCACCTCCGACAGTGCAGCACTCCCTCAGTACTGCACTGGAGCGTCAGCCTAGCTTTATGTGTTCACATCCCTGGAGTGGGACTTGAATCCACAACCTTCTGACTCAGAGGTGAGTGTGCTACCCACTGAGCCACAGCTGATACTTATTGTAAATTTAAAGTATAGTAAATATAAAATATCTTGGCGTTTTAAAAAATATGGACAAGTATCTTGGGCATGAATACTTGAGCCTAAAGCCTTTGAAGGGTCATTTGCTGCAGCAGCTCTTTAATTCAGAGCTGGTTTTCAATTTACACCTTCTACCTCATTTTATGCAGCATGTTGTGTGGGATCAGGCTTGTAATGAAACAATTTGTTAACTTTAGAATTGCAGCCATCAAATTCTATTTGAAGGATGATATCTCTTTCTATCATTGTACATCGTATAATTAAAATCAGATCCCATCATTTGGGAGGAAATTGAAAACTCAGATTGGGTGCCTTTCACAATCAATGGTTCAAAGAACTCTTTACAGTGCACAAGCCAGTGAGCAACTAATGCAATATTAAAAGGCAATACAATGACAATATCACCTTCCTTACTGGAGATTTACTCTTGTCAATATTGGTTCAGCCTCCAACACTAGCCTGAATATGCAAAAAAAATGTTTAATCCTACACAAGGCACAGTCATCCCCCATCCCAATTATGCATTTAAGGGGCGGTTAGATAAGCAAATGAGGGAGAAGGGAATAGAGGGTTACACTGATAGAGTTCGATGAGGAAAGACGGGAGGAGCATAAACGCCGGCATGGACTGGTTGGGTCGAATGCCCTATTTCTGTGCTGTATATCTTATGTAATCCAAGTAATTTTCACCCCCTGTCTTTCTTTTAACTGCATCTATTGTCAAAATCAATCAGATATCTCTCTCACACACACACACACAATATGAACTTAAACAATGTATCCATTATATTGAGCAGGTTCTGCTATTGGGAATCACAGTATCATTACAGAAAAGTCAAGCCATGATTGCAAACCAATTTTGTTCTATTCCCAGGCATCATTAGTGATAGCCTCATTTCCTTTTATTAAGCCGTCTTGCTCTTGCGGCCGCTATGCCCTGGTTGAATTGACTGCAGGGAGCTCAGATACATTGAAAGTACTTCTACTCCGGTTAGGAAATCTTACAGTTACCCTTTACAGTGGGTAACCTGTGGTAAGTGTTATGTTTGTGTATCTTAATGTTGTGTCCTTCAATAATCAGACAACAGACTGCAGGGAACGATTCAACAGGTGTTTACTGAATGAGGGTTACTCTAGAACTAACTCTACAGATCACTAGTCAGGGTTTATATACAGGTGTGGTCACTGCCGGTACTAAAGTATACAGGAGCTGTAAAAAGTAGTTCTCTCCCTTAAGGTATATATACATTATATACATTACAATTCCTCCCCTTTTAGATTAACAGTACCATAATACTCATTTAACAATTAACATTTTTAATATACAATGTTATATGAAAATAGTCCATTCATATATTCAGTCTCTGGGGAGGCTTCCTGATTCTTTCTGGATAACGCCTTTCCCGAGTGTCTCGCTCTTGGTGCAGAGGCGATTCTAGCACCCTGTCGTCAGTTGATACATCAACTTCCAATGCTATTGTTTCTGAGGTAGATGTGACCTGTACGTTGGGTTCCTCACCAGGTACGTATGGCCGAGACATGGGGTTGACTCTTTCCTGTGTCTCTAGGATCTGGTCAGCATGGCATCTCACAATGTTCTCCCCAACATCCACTGTGTACATTAGTGGCCCCTGCCGTGTGCATATCGTTCCTGGTTGCCATTTCTCTGTTCGGTAGTCGTGGGCCAAGACTGGTTGCCCTACATTGAAGCTCCTTGTCGGCTTCTCATTGATGTGCTGGAATTGCTTACTCTCAACATCTCTTCGTACATTTGGTCTGAGCAAATCCAGACGAGATCTCAACCTTCGGTTAAAGAACATCATGGCCGGGGCCTGGTTGGTGACTGCATGTGTCGCATTTCTGTAGGTTAACAGGAAATTGTCCACCTTATACTGCAGTGGAATATCATCATCGCACATGGCCTTTACTGCTTTTTTAAAGGTTTGTACGAACCTCTCAGCCAATCCATTTGTGGCTGGATGATACGGGGCGGATGTGTAATGCCTTACCCCATTCCTTTTCATAAATCTTCGAAACTCTTTGGACACAAACTGTGGTCCGTTATCAGAGCAAATCTGCTCTGGCAAGCCATTCCTGGCAAAAATGGTCCGTAGGACTGCAATAGTTTTCTCCGTGGTGGTGGAGGACATTTTGATCACCTCAGGCCATTTCGAGTGCGCATCCACGGCTATTAAAAACATTGAGTCCATGAATGGACCAGCAAAATCAATATGCACCCATTGCCATGGAGATGAGGGCCACTCCCATGGGTGTAGAGGGGCATGTGGCGGTGCACTTTGGACCTTCAGGCATTCTGAGCAGCTCTTTGTCAGGTCCTCGATTTGCTGATTGATCCCCGGCCACCACACATAAGCCCTAGCAAGGCTTTTCATTTTCACCCCTCCCAGATGACCTTCGTGAAGCTCATTGAGCACTCTCTCCCTTAACTTGGGTGGAATTACAACTCGGGATCCACACATCAAGGTCCCCTGGCATACTGACAGCTGTTCTCTTCTGGATGAGAATGCTGGCAACAGTGAGTCGCCATGTGCTGGCCATCCCTTTGTAATGATATCAGCAAATAGTGATGGTATTTGCCTGTTTGATTATTTATGCCTGACCAGCAGAGGGCATGTGAGAGAGAGAGAGTTTAGTTTTAGTTTCGTTTTAGATGGATCTCTAAGATGGTGTCTCCTGTAATGCTGTTAACTGAGTTATAAGAACATAAGAACATAAGAAATAGGAGCAGGAGTAGGCCAATCGGCCCCTCGAGCCTGCTCCACCATTCAATAAGATCATGGCTGATCTGATCCTAACCTCAAATCTTCTATCACTCTGCATCCACCCGAACCCATGTGATCTCCCGGAACATATTTTAGATAAAAAGTCATTCTCTTTCATGAATGTGTCATCATTGAACCCACATACAAATCAATACATGGTGTCAGAAGTGATTGAAAGAGATGAAGAGGAAAAATCTGAAGTTAAATCAGCTCTCCACATATTAGCAAGCCAAAAGAGAACATCATTACTTACCTTTGGAGAATAGCTAACGAAGTGAAAAAATGGTAGGATTACACCCACCGGCGAAGCTTCAGTTGACAGGTAATGTGGCTGAAAATTGGAGAAGGTTCAAACAACGTTTGGAGTTGTATTTATCAGCAATCGGAGCTGACGAGAAAAGTGATAAAATGAAAGCGTCAGTGTTCTTACATGTCGTGGGTGATGAAGCGCTGGAGGTGTATAATAACTTCACATTCGCTGCTGAGGGAGACAAAATGAAGTTGGATAAAATAATGGAACAGTTTGAGGCCTACTGCATACCTAAACGTAACGTGCTGTTTGAGAGGCACAGATTTTTCACATGTGTACAGAAAACGGGAGAGACTATTGATCAGTATGTGACTGAACTGAGAAACCGAAGCAAAACGTGTGAATTTGGGGGACTGACAGACTCGCTGATAAAAGACAGACTGGTGTGTGGTATTCCAGATAATGGTCTAAGGGAAAGACTGCTAAGAGAGCAAGATCTAGACCTGGGAAAAGCCATAGCACTGTGTAGGGCTACAGAGACTGTGAAGTCACAGGCAAAGGAGCTGTTCAGTGACAGTAGCTGCAACGTGGATGCAGTGAGAATGAACGGACACAAACTGTTTAACAAAAAGGACGCCAATGTGAAAAAAGAGGCGTGGC
Source organism: Somniosus microcephalus (assembly GCF_052327205.1). Taxonomy (NCBI): domain Eukaryota; kingdom Metazoa; phylum Chordata; class Chondrichthyes; order Squaliformes; family Somniosidae; genus Somniosus; species Somniosus microcephalus. The sequence goes on from NC_141005.1 coordinate 18,577,977, forward strand.
CAGCGAACAAAAATGAAAGGGGCAATCGAAAGTCATGTAGTCGATGCGGTACACAGCATACACCAAAAAAGTGTCCAGCATATGGTAAAACATGCAATAGTTGCAATAAAAACAACCATTATGCCCGTTGCTGCAAGAACCAAGTGCAACAAAGCAAGGTCCATGCAGTAGATGAAAGCGAGATAGAGGAGTTCTATGTAGATGTTGTGTCTGAAAACAAAAAAGAAAAAAGAGACTGGATGTTGACACTAAAAGTGAATGACACACACATTCCATTTAAATTGGATACTGGAGCACAAGTTAATGTGATATCAGAGACTGATTTTAAGAAAATTAGACCCAGACCAAAGATACATGGAATAAAAGTGAAAGTGACAGGATACTCAGGTACTGATATACCAGTGAAAGGAAAATGCATTGTCAAAGTGACACACAAGGACAGAGAGCACACGCTAGCATTAATCGTGGTGCCAAAGGATGTGCAAGCCATACTAGGCTTAATAGCCTGTGAGAGACTGAACCTGGTAAAGAGAGTCCTCATTGTGGAAAGCGAAGGAGAGACAGTCTATGATGAACTCATGAAAGAGTACAAAGACCTATTTCAGGGTCTAGGCTGCCTTCCAGGAGAACACACGATCAGAGTAGATAAAAGTATGCCAACGGTCATACATCCATGCAGAAAAGTTCCGTTTGCTCTTCAAAAGCAACTGAAGGCAGAGTTGGACAGGATGGAAAGCCTGAACGTGATTCAGAAGATAGATGAGCCAACTGAGTGGGTGAGTTCCCTCGTCGTTGTGGACAAAAAGAATGGAAAGCTCAGAATTTGCCTGGATCCAAGAGATATAAACAGAGCAATAAAGAGAGAGCACTTCAAGCTTCCTACATGTGAGGAAATCATGTCACAGTTTGCAAATGCAAAGTATTTCAGCAAGTTAGATGCATCATCAAGATTTTGGCAGATGAAACTGGACGAGGCAAGTTCAAGACTGTGCACGTTCAACAGTCCATTTGGCAGATACAGATTCCTAAGGTTACCATTTGGCATTGCCTCAGCTCCTGAAGTGTATCACAAAACTATCCATATGATCTATGAGCATCTGGAGGGAGTTGATACATCAATGGATGACATCATAGTATGGGGAACCACGAGAACTGAGCATGACGAGAGATTGAAAAAAGTGCTGGAAGCAACAAGGAAAACAAACCTGAAGCTGAATAGAGAGAAATGCCAGCTCGGGGTGACAGAACTGACATTCGTGGGAGATATCCTTAGCAGTGAGGGCATCAGACCAGATCCCAGAAAGGTGTCCGCCATTGAGAATATGCCAAAGCCACAATGCAAAAAGGACGTGCAGAGGTTTAATGGAATGATCAACTACATGGGTAAATTCATATCCAATCTCTCAGAAAAGATGGCGCCACTGAGAAGACTAACTGAAAAGAACATAGAATGGGAATGGAATCATGAGCATGAGAAGTCATGGAGCGATCTAAAGAAACTGCTCACAGAGGAACCAGTTCTGAGGTTTTATGACCCAGCGAGACCCATCAAGATATCATCAGATGCATCACAGAGTGGGCTCGGTGCCGTTCTTCTGCAAAAATATGACTACTGGCAACCTATTGCATATGCATCGCGCTCAATGACAGACGCGGAGACGCGATATGCTCAAATAGAAAAGGAGCTGCTCAGCATCACATACGCCTGTGAAAGATTTCACCAGTTTGTGGCAGGACAAGCAATCAGTGTAGAGACTGACCATAAGCCCTTGATTGCATTGTTCCAAAAGCCACTAAATAGCTGTCCGCTTAGAATACAAAGAATGATGATCAGGCTGCAACGCTATACACTGAATGTTGCGTACACACCGGGTAAGCTGATGTATACAGCAGACACGTTGTCCAGAGCTGTTGACCCAAGTGAGCCCGCAAGCACCAAAATGGATGAAAAAGTGAACGCCTACGTGGACATGATCACAAGTGCACTGCCCATAGCAGATGCAAAAATGGAGCTCATAAAGACTGAGACAAACAAAGATGAAACACAGAGACGACTGAGGAAAAGCATCTTGGATGGATGGCCCAACATGAAGCAAGACTGCTCACCTGACATGGCAGAGTACTGGAACTGCAGGGCGGAACTATCAGTGGTCGAAGACATCATCTACAAAGGAAGTAAAATAGTTATCCCAAAGAGTCTGAGAAAAGAGATGCTAAAAAGGATCCATGGAGGACATCTGGGAATCGAAAAGTGTAAGAAAAGAGCACGAGAGGTGATGTACTGGCCACGAATCAACCAAGATGTGACAAATGAGGTGTCAAACTGCACAATATGCCTGAAATATCGAGCAAGCAATCCGGTAGAACCACTAAAGCCACACCCAGCGCCAGACAGACCTTACCAGAAGGTAGGCGCTGACCTATTCATATGTCAAGGGAAGGACTATCTTGTAGTCACAGACTATTACTCCCTCTATCCAGAGGTTTGTAGACTGTGCACCACCACTGCAGATGCTGTGATAACATGTATGAAAGCCATATTCTCCAGACATGGCGTGGCAAGCGAGGTCTTCACAGACAACGGACCCCAGTTTTACAATGCAAGTTTCCGATACTTTGCCAAAGAGTGGGACTTTGTCCACACAACGTCAAGTCCTCACTTTCCACAGTCCAATGGACTAGTGGAAAAATCGGTCCAGACAGTGAAAAGACTGATGTACAAGGCAAAAGACAGTGGAACTGACTTCTACCAGAACATGCTTGTATACCGCACAACACCGCTCGAGTGTGGTATGTCACCAGCCCAACTCCTTGTGGGACGTCGGCTAAGGTCAAACCTACCCATCCCGGAGAACCTCCTGAAAACAAAAGAGGGGGAGAAAATGAGGAAGTTCAAAGAGCAACAGAAAGAAAAGCAAAAGTACTACTATGACAGAGGAACACAAAACCTACCTGAACTCCACACTGGTGACCAAGTAAGATTCAAAGACAAAACAAACATATGGACTCAGAAGGGAACTGTCCTGAGTGAAGTTCAACCAAGATCATACACCATTCAGACAGATGAGGGTGCTGTTCTGAGAAGAAATCGTCGAGATCTTCTCATGGGACCAGCCACAGCAGGTCAAGAGACTGATACTGTTGAACAACCTGATCACACAGCTGAGAAACCATCATCTGAGGCAACAACTCAGATTCAAGGACAATCAATCAGAAAATCCTCAAGACACGTGAAGCCTCCTGAGAGACTCATTGAGCAAGTTTAAGGACTCTTGTTATAGAAGGAAGTAATGTTATCTTATTGTCTCTTCAAGTTCTAGGTATTTACATATTTCATGTGAACACACAAAACAAGGTTAAAAAACCTTGATAATGATAATGATAATGTAAGTTCATTAAGGTTACAGTTAAAATGCAGAGTAATACAAAGAAAACATGTTGTTAGATAAAAGTAAAATACTTCTGTTTTAAGAAAGGGAGATGTAATGATATCAGCAAATAGTGATGGTATTTGCCTGTTTGATTATTTATGCCTTACCAGCATATTTGCCTGTTTGATTATTTCTGCCTGACCAGCAGAGGACATGTGAGAGAGAGAGAGTTTAGTTTTAGTTTCATTTTAGATGGATCTCTAAGATGGTGTCTCCTGTAATGCTGTTAACTGAGTTGAACATACTTTAGATAAAAAGTCATTCTCTTTCATGAATGTGTCGTCATTGAACCCACATACAAATCAATACACCTTTCACCGTCAAATCATATACCCGAGACAGTGTCGGGTCATTTCGGGTCTCCTTCTCTATACCAGCGTTAGTTACTGGCAAGCATTCAATTATAGTCGAATGAAATATTTCGACAGGATCCACTGCTGGTGCTTCCTCCACAGTAGGCAGTGGCAGGCGTGATAGCCCATCAGCGTTTCCATGCTGTTTCATGCCCTTGTACTCGATTTCATATTGGTGCGCCCCTAGAAAAAGGGACCATCTTTGTAGCTGTTGCGCAGTCATCACCGGAACGCCCTTCTTTGGATTAAAGATGGAGACAAGTGGTTGGTGGTCAGTCAGCAAGGTGAACTTCTGCCCATGCAGATAGTGATTGAACTCTTTCACTCCCCACACTAGACTGAGGGCCTCCCTGTCAATCTGGGCGTAGTTACGCTCGGCTGAGGTTAGTGACCGAGACGCAAAGGCTACTGGCCTCTCCGAGCCGCCCGGGAATTTGTGCAACAGCACCGCTCCAATGCCATAGGGTGATGCATCACACGCCAACCGAATTGGTAGTGCTGGGTTGAAATGAGCCAACACCTCTTTTGATGTGATCAATGCTTTGCTCTTCTTGAAAGCTCGTTTACATTCGTCACTCCACTTCCATGGTACCCCCGTTTGCAGTAGGGTGTTCAGTGGGTGTAGTACGGTAGACAAATTCGGCAAGAACTTATGGTAGTAGTTCACCAGCCCGAGGAACGACCTCAGTTGTGACACATTTTCCGGTGCTGGAGCCTTGACTACTGCCTCAATCTTTTCAGGGGACTTATGTAACCCCTCTTTATCAATAACGTGGCCACAATACGAGATCTGCTTCTGGAAAAACTCGCATTTGTGGCGATTAGCTCAGAGCCCATATTCCTTCAACCTAGTGAGCACCTGCTCCAGGTTGGTGAGATGATCACTGTCATTTTCGCCCGTGACCAGGATGTCGTCCAAATAACACTGGGTCCCTGGAATCCCTTGCAGGACTTGTTCCATTGCCCTTTGCCAAATAGCCGGAGCTGATGCTACCCTGAACACCAGCCGGTTGTATTGGTAGAGACCTTTATGAGTGTTGATCGTGAGGTACTGTTTCGAGGCTTCTTCTACCTCCATTTGCAGGTACGCCTGGGCCAGATCAATCTTAGTGAAGCGTTTCCCTCCAGGTAGCGAGGCAAAAATATCTTCAATCCGCGGAAGCGGATATTGTACAGTGTGAAGGACTGGGTTCACTGTCACCTTAAAGTCCCCACAGATGCGAACCTTCTTCGGTTCCCCAGGCGTATTACTCAACGACCTCTTCATTACAGGAATGATGGGTGTAGCCCACTCGCTCCAGTCCACTTTGGACAGTACTCCTGAACGTTCCAAACCTTCCAGCTCTGCTTCGACGGCTGGGCGGATCGCATAAGGTACCGGTCTGGCCTTAAAAAACTTTGGCCTAGAAATTCAGTATAGCCACATTTGGGGCGCTACAGCCGGGCGGCCGCTAAAGTTTGCGCCCGGCGCAACTTCGCGCCACTTTCGCCGATATTCAGTGGCATCGCCCCAAGAGGTTGCTGCTGTGCTAAAGCAGGTGATGCACGACTATCATTAGGCGCTAAGCCGGCGATCCGGGGCGCTAACACCGAGGACGGGCACAGCGCAGGTGCAGCGAGTTGCTCAATGAACGCAGACACGCTGGCGCTGGTCAGCTCTTAAAGGGGAAGGGTCGACTTGTTTGGCTGCCATGCCCTGCACACTGCAGCCCTGAAGCAAGGCCTGACCATTGCTAGTTCATCAGTTCTACGCCCTCAGCCATGGGGAAGCCCGCTATTCTTCCAAAGCCGATTGCACGCTCTTGCTGCTTGTCCAGGGTCATGGGGAAGGAGATGTACTGACGTCTCCTTCTGAAAAGGGCATTGTTCACCTGGCGGATGCAGCAATGTACCGCGAACTGGGAGATGTTGGCAATGTCCCCAGTAGCGGATTGGAAGGAGCCAGTGGCATCGAAGTTGAGAGCCACCGTCACCTTCACTGCCACTGACGGAGACGTCCTGCTCCTCAGCTGTGGCTGCAGATCTCTGCGAAGCAGGTGGCAGATCTCAGTGACCACCTCCCTTCTGAATCTCATCCTCCGAACACACTGCTCCTCAGACATGTTCAGATATGAGAACTTCTGGCGGTATACCCTGGGTGGGTAAGGCCTCCTTTGCTGACGCCTGTTGGCCAATCTCCATCTGGCCATGACTGGCACTCTCTCACGGCGTCTCTGATCCCTTTGAATGCAATGCAGAAAGCCAACGTTTCCACCCATTGCAGCCCCCATTATATGTGGCGACTCAAGGCTATGGCACTGAAAGTGAAATCCAAGTGCAAAGCTCTGGCTTGAAGCCACAAGTACCTGTGCAAGCACTGAGTCAAAGCAGAAAGCTCTCTGCCTTTGTCTCTCTCCAAATATCCGTCTCTCACACAGAGGGATTGGCACAAAATGGCTGCCACTTATACTGCAGGAGGAGTCCCCTTTAAATAGCGCCCCCCGCGCCCCGCAGCGACTGGGAACCGTTCCCCTCTACCAGTCGCTGGGGGCGCCAGGTGCAAAGAAGGGCGGCGCCACTGAATTTCCGGTTCGGGGTGCACAAAGGGCGTTGCACGATGAAATGACGTCAGAATCTGCGCGCGCAGCTGAGCGCGCGCAAAGGCTTTGCGCCGCCGCTAAATCTTTACTGAAGTTGGGGAGAGGCGCAGATCACGCTGCGCCCGGCCACTAGCCGCCTAGCGCCCCACATCTCCTCCTCCTAAGGTGCTAGCGGCTGGCGCAAACAACTGAATTTCTAGGCCTTTGGGCTTGCATTTTCCTCTATTTTGATCGTCGCTGTTATGCCTTTTAGTATTCCGAGTCCCTGCTGGAACACTTCTTGTGCGTCAGTTAGCATTTTTGACAGTCGTCCAGGTGTGACGTCGTCATCCTTTTTGGCATCTACAGTCAGTGCTTGTATGGAATGCCAATCTAGCTGTATCTTCCGGATATATTCACGTCCTAGTAGTGGTGGTCCTCCATCTGGCAATACATATAGGTCCATTTTTGGTGTTTCCTTGCCGTTATATATAACGTTCACCCTTATTTTTCCTTTGGGGTAGATTTTTTGCCCCGTGTACATCTTCAAGACAATCTTTGTATCTCTCAAGGGTATATGTGAGAATAGCCGCTTGTAGTCCCTTCGGTTTATGACTGTTAGGGCTGATCCTGTGTCCAATTCCATTTTCACTTGGACTCCTGCTATCTTGAGCGTGACCCAGATAGTTTGGTGATCCTCCATTTTGATCACATTATGTAGTTTCAGACAACCCAGCTCCTTGCTTCCGGAGTCTGTATCACTCTTCTGTTCGTCTGAACTACTCTCCGTCACCTTATGTACCTTCTTGTACTTCTCCTGTGGAGATTTCTTGCTGCTGGTTTTCTTTCCCGACCTGCAGACTCTTGCTATGTGTCCTACTTTTCCACACTGTCTGCACACTTTGTCCTTGAACCAGCAATCATTATGGTCGTGTGTTTTTCTGCCGCAGCGATAGCATTTCACTGTTCCTATGACATTTGATTTGTGCCATATTCTTGCGGTCTCCATTGTATCTCTGCAGCACCCCATGCTGCTGCTTCGTGTGATACTGCAATGCTGAAAGCCATGTCCAGTGTAAGATCCTTTTCTGATAGAAGCCTTTTCTGGGTTCCTTCACTTTGAAGCCCACACACAAACTTGTCCCTTAAAGTATCTGCTAGTCCTGTTCCAAACTGGCAGTGTTTCGATAGCTTGCGCAGTTCCGTTAAATGCTCAGCATTACTTTCATCTTTATGCTGGTTCCTTTTGTGAAACTTAAATCTTTCTGCTATCAGCAGCGGTGTGGGGTTTAAGTGGTCCTGTAGGATTGACACTATGTTTTCAAAATCCTTTTCTACTGGCTTCTCTGGGGTTACTAGGTTTCGTAGTAAGCCATACGTTTTTGCACCCATTGAATTCAACAATACCAGCGCTTTCTTGTCATCTGGCACTTCATTCGCCTTGCAGTATACTTCTATGCGTTCAACATATGTCGTCCAATCTTCGACTTCATTGTCAAACGCTGTGATACTGCCACTCTTCGGCATTTTTGGGTGTGGTTAGACTGACTTAAAATGGCATCTCCCGCGCTTTCCTTTCTTCCCCGCTGCGGCTTAAAATGGCATCTCCCGCGCTGCTGCCAATGTCGCTCTCGGCGGTCCTCGTGGCAAATGGCGATGCCCTGTGGGTTTCGTGCGCTGCTCCTGCGCTGCTGCCAATGCCGCTCTCTGCGGTCCTCGTGGCAATGGCAGCGCCTCGCGTTTTCCTGCGCGCCTCTCTCCCCCGTTGATGCTGCTCGGCCCTTGAACACCGGCTGCGCTCTGCTCTCTCTCATCTCTCTCCCCCGTTGACGCTGCTCAGTCCTGAACACCGGCTGCGCCCTGTGCGCTCTGCCCTCTCTCCCTCCCCCGTCGACGCTGCTCGGCCTTTTTCTGTGCCGCTCGGTCGGGCTCTAGCCCGCTGTTGTCCGGGAAGGGTCTGCGCAGTACCTGTTGCCAGCCCGTTTCGCTGGACCACCGTGACTGGAAAGCCAAGCCTGGCTCTCGACAGCCTCCCCTGCGATGCTCAAATCTCCGCTGGATGACTGGGCAGTTGCCCGTAGTCGACGCCCGTGCTTCTGGACTCGACCTTCTTCCACTGTTCTCCAGGAGCGAATCCCTGGGAGGTGATGCAGAGTTGCAGGTAGGTTCGAATCTGCATTGTCGCCAATGTTATGTCCGTGTATCTTAATGTTGTGTCCTTCAATAATCAGACAACAGACTGCAGGGAACGATTCAACAGGTGTTTACTGAATGAGGGTTACTCTAGAACTAAATGTACAGATCACTACTCAGGGTTTATATACAGGTGTGGTCACTGCCGGTACTACAGTATACAGGAGCTGTAAAAAGTAGTTCTCTCCCTTAAGGTATATATACATTACATACATTACAGTAAGGATACTACAATTGCCTTCAGTTCTCTCCAGATTAGAGAGAGGAAACTCAGCCAGGGTTCCTGTTGCTGGCTGCTGTGAACCCTGCTGGAAGTGTGTGCGCGTGGACATCAGGTAAGAACAGAATCAGATTCGCACTGAAGGCCCAGCGGCCATTAGCCTGCTGGCACTCACACATGAAGAGCGACCTTCTGTTTAAGGTAGCATCCTCCTGTAACTCAACCAAGGGACCCCTGAACCATGCATCAGCAAGGAGTCAATGGCCCCAATGTTTCTGGGGCTGGAGAGAGCGCACACCCGATTTCCACCTGGGGGGGACCAGATTATGGGGGATACCTGATTTTGCCCCTTTTAGACTAGTCCTTTAAATTCTGGTTGGAGGAAGGAGGGGGCAGGGCAGATCTTCCTCCTGCTTTTCCACATTAAAGTTGCAAGTTGGGAGGCGTTGCCAGACTGCCAGGAAATTCCTCCCTGGCCACCTTTTGAAAGGCCTCAGTGGAACTCACATTAATTGACATCTGTTTCTTTGAGGTCCCCTGAAGACTTCAAACCTGCACCACAATAAAGGTAATCAATCACAGGAGTGATCGATTACTTGCTGCGGCAGAAGAACGGCTCCACTGGGAGTCAAAGAAGGGAAAAAACATTGTCACCAACTTTTGTTTTGTTTTCCTCTTAACATTTTTGTAACTTTCTAAGTAACTTTTTAGTTACTGAACCCAACATTGTGACTGAGCTGAATGAATCAGTAGAGAGTCTCCAGGGAAACATGGAAACATAGAAGATAGGAGCAGGAGGAGGCCATTCGGCCCCTCGAGCCTGCTCCGCCATTCAATGAGATCATGGCTGATCATCCAAACTCAGTACCCTGTCCCTGCTTTCTCCCCATATCCCTTGATCCCTTTAGCCTTAAGAAATATATCTACCTCCGTCTTGAATATATTTAATGAATTGGCCTCAACTGCCTTCTGTGGTAGAGAATTCCACAGGTTCACCACTCTCTGGGTGAAGAAATTCCTCCTCACCTCTGTCCTAAATGGCTTACCCCTTATCCTTAGACTGTGACCCCTGGTTCTGGACTCCCCCGCCATCGGGAACATCCTTCCTGCATCTAGTCTGTCTAGTCCTGTTAGAATTTTATAAGTTTCAATGAGATCCCCTCTCATTCTTCTAAACTCCAGCGAGTATAAGCCCAATCGACCCAATCTCTCCTCATACGTCATTCCTGCCATCCCAGGTATCAGTCTGGTGAATCTTCGCTGCACTCCCTCCATGGAAGTGGCAGTTCAGATCATTTGCACATTTCCACCAATGATGATGATACTACTATTACCTGAAGGAACATCCCAGGACATATCACAGATGGCATAAGGAAATACTGCTTTAAATTGGAAAAAATTCTTCATAAAAACTTCATACCATATTATTTTTTGTGCTCCAGTCTTGGGGGGAAAAAAAATCAGACGGGATTCATCGTCATGTTTGTGGAAATGTGCCCTAAATAAAAAGTGGCTGTCCTGTTGGCCACAAACCCTGTTGTCCATTGTAACTTTACTGGGCTTTCTGCTCTCAGAGTATGTGCAATGGTGAAATAGACCTGACAGCAACGCCAGGCAGAACTGATCTCTCCATAAAGCTGATCAATCTACTACTGCAGTAGCCATGATCTGCTCAATTAAATATTGGGAAGACCGAAGCCATTGTTTCCGGTCCCCGCCACAAACTCCGTTCCCTAGCCACTGACTCCATCCCTCTCCCTAACATCTGTCTGAGGCTGAACCGTACTGTTCGCAACCTTGGTGTCATATTTGACCCTGAAATGAGCTTCCAACCACATATCCGCAGCATAACTAAGAATGCCTATTTCCACCTCCATAACTTTGCCCGTCTCCGCCCTTGCCTCAGCTCATTCGCTGCTGAAACCCTCATCTATGCCTTTGTTACCTTTAGACTTGAATATTCCAATGCACTCCTGGCTGGCCTCCCACATTCTACCCTACGTAAACCTGAGGTCATCCAAAACACAGCTGCCCGTGTCCTAATCTCCACCAAGTACCATTCGCCCATCACCCCTGTGCTCGCTGACCGACATTGGCTCCCGATTAAGCAGTGCCTCGATTTCAAAATTCTCATCCTTGTTTTCAAATCCCTCTATGGCCTCGCTATCCCTAATCTCCTTCAGCCCCACAACCACCCCCCCGCCCCGAGATATCTGCGCTCCTCTAATTCTGCCCTGATTATAATCACTCAACCATTGGCGGCCGTGCCTTCTGTTGCCTAGGCCCTAAACCTCTCCGCCTCGCTACCTCTCTTTCCTCCTTTAAGATGCTCCTTAAAACCTACCTCTTTGACCAAGCTTTTGGTCACCTGCCCTAATTTATCCTTATGTGGCTCGGTGTCAAATTTTTTGTCTTAAAATACTCCTGTGCAGCGCCTTGGGACATTTTACTACGTTAAAGGTGCTATATAAATACAAGTTGTTGTTGTTGTTTTGGGATCTTTCCAAGCATTTGATTTCCCTCCAGCTCCTTGAACCATTTCCAACCAAGCTGATCAGTCTGTGACGATATGAACACTCTCCATTTCTTACTAAAACCATTCTATATATAAAGCCGCTCTCTATATTTAGCAGCACCTTGGGCTTGAAAGGCATTTTTAAAAGGTTTTGCAAATAGAATGGCCTATAGACCACAGACATCCAGCAGGTTTGGTGCTTTAGGCCACATTTTCTACTTCTGAAGAGCAAACTTTAGTAAGAGACAGATGGTGCCATATTGATGGGTGTACTTCAAAGAGCTCAGCAGGAGATTTACATTCTCTCTGACAAAGCCATATGAGTTAGTCACATATAGCTGATCAAGGCAGTCTGGTGTGTCTAGCATTGCAAGACTGAGTTCTCATTCAAAGAAATCACAGTTTAAGCTCCAATTTTACTGACCATTCAGGCTCAAATGGGCAGGTTTGTCTAATTCTCGGGGCAATTCCCTGTTGAAGAATTTCAGGTTGGTGGCGTGCTCACTCTCAGGGAAGAGGAGAAGCTAGAGGGGTCATTTCTACCTTGCAGTAGAGTTGGCAATGATTGTAGAGCAGCGTGCAGCAACAAAAAGCCACTGCCAGTAACTACCTTTACCCTAAAGGAGAAAACATTGTGATAGGTGGCAACAGTAGAACAATCAAATAGAGGAAGAATACGAAACAAATAAGAATATAAGAAATAGGAGCAGGAGTAGGCCATTCAGCCCTTCCAGCCTGCTCCGCCATTCAATAAGATCGTGGCTGATCTTCCACCTCAACTCCACCTTCCCGCACTATCCCCATATCCCTCAGTTCCCTTAGTATCCAAAAATCTATCGATCTCTGTCTAGAATATACTCCTGACTGAGCCTCCACAGCCCTCTCTGGCATAATAAATAACTTGCCAAGAAATACTTGGGTGCCCTACTTTAGGAAGGATGTCAAGGCCACGGAGATGGTGCAGAAGAAATTCATTAAGCTGATACCGGGAACGAGAGATTTAGCTATGAGAAGATATTTAAGGAAACTGAGGCTCTTTTCATTTGAACAAAGAAGGTTAAGAGGAGATCTGACAGAGGCGGTCCAAACTATGAGGAGTTTTGATAAAGTAAATGCAGCAAAATGATTTCCACTGGTCAGTGAGTCAGTAACCAGAGGGTGTAAGTTTAAGATCGCCACCAAAAGAACAAAGGGATCAGTTAGAAGAAAAAATATATATATATTTTTACACAGAGGGTTGTTTGGTCATGCAATACCCCACCAGAAACAACGGTGGAAGCAGAATCAATTTTTAAGCTTCTAAAAAGGTGGATAAATATTTGAAAAATAAAGAAATAAAAGGGTATGGGGAAAGAGCAGGTGGATAGCTCTTTAAGGGAGCTAGCACAGTCATGATGGGCCAAAGGGCCTCCTTCTATGATTTCACGATTCAATTTAGGTGCGTGACTATATTCTAGATAACAAGTTCCTCCAGTCAAAGCCAACTCAACCTAAAATGTTGTTAGCATTGCGATCAGTTTGAGACTACAGTATACATTACACAAAACTGGAGATGGTAGAGGGAGTGGGTTGTAATTAAATCTTGGTGTTCCTAGGACGTCCATAGCCCACTCAAGTTCTATTCTTACAATTCTTTTGATAGCCGTTGAAGTCTCGGAGTGAATTACAGACTTATTTCTCGCTTCCACCCATTTGGATTTTATATTTCTGTCATTTCTTTATTAAATGGCTACATAACAAGGTTAAATTGTACAGTTTAATAAAGTTCACCTAATCGCAGAGTTGGGCTGCCAGACAATGGCCAATGTTACAGTACAGTTAGTGTATTGGAGCGATTTAAGTGCAGCCCAAAGTGACTGGTTATCCAGTTCTCTCTCCCATTCTCTTGGGAACCACCTCATCTCCACTCCGCACCTTCCAAAATAGCTTGGAAACTCATAGTTAGGAATTCATGTGCCCACTCTGAGACCCCATCAATTCCTTGTAAACTGATGCACGGAGGGGGAAGAGGGATTTCTAACGGGGCGGGGGCTTTTAAAATGGAATGGTTCCATTTCCTGCCGATTTTAGATCTTAACGCCACCTGGTTTGGTGCCTCCTGCATTAATGCAAATCAGCGTCACACGATGTCAATGAGACGCCAATCAAATTTTAACCCAGGCCTGATTGGGGAGGCCACCCTGGCGCCTCCACCAGAAGGACAAAGACGTCTTCCAAAGTAAGTGGAAAATGCTCCTTTGCAAGGCCAGGGAGGAGCAGGAGTGGCTCCTTCAGGCCCCACATGGGAAGTTGGGGCCTCCCCTGCCACTAAATCCACCGCCCCTTCTCTCCAATAGGCCCAAAAGCCCATTCCTAGTCCTAGAGGAGTCAGCTTGGTAGCACTCCCACCTCTGAACCAGAGATTTTATGGATTTAAGTGCTTCTCCAGGAATGTTAGTGTATAAACTAGGCCGATACTCCAGTGCCGTACTAATGACATGCTTCGGTGTCGGTGGTGCCATCTCTCAGATGATGCATTAAAGCAATGGCCCTGGTGCCCATTCTGATGGCACTTCTGAAAGAAAAGCGGCGAGTTCTCCTGGGGCTAGAAATTGGTCTTGGGCGGTGGCGCAAATCAGGCGGTATCAGATCGGCCGCCCGTTATACGCAACTGCAACGGATCTGAATATCAGGCACTGCGTATAACGAGCAGCCAACCCGCCGCCGCCCGAGACGAATTTCTAGGTGCTGGTGTCTTGGCTAACATTCCTGCTCCCAACCAACACCACTAAATGCAGATTAACTGCTGGTTCATCTCATTACTGTTTGTGGGAACTTTCTGTGTGCAAAATGGGTGCCATGTTGCCTATATAACAGCAACTGCACTTTGTTGAAACACTGTGAGGTGCTTCTGATTGACGCGATACGCTACTATATAAATGAAAGCATTCAAAAGTTCTTGCGTGCCAATTCTAACACTTAAACCCCTGTATTTTGTGCTTTTGCTCCAACACTTTAATCCTGTTGATTAATGCTCACGTTTTAAAGTCTCAAGTATAAGCTCAGAGCTCTAAATGTGTCCAATACATTATCACAGCAACACAGGCTATTAGGCAAACACAGTTGCCACATTTGAAGCACATCTTGCAAATCTTTCGGCCAGATTCCAAGGGAACGTTTGAAAGGCAGTTGGACATGTACCTGAAGAGGACTGATTTACAGGGTTATAGGAAAAAAGCTGGGGGTGTGGGACTAAACTGGACAGCTCTTTCAAAGAGCCGGCACAGGCACGGCAGGCCAAATGGCCCCCTTCTGTGCTGTAAGATTCGAAGTTGTTTGTTGATTTAGAGCTTTTGTAATAGCTGCAGTAACACATTAGCGATGGTACAGGTAAAACACTGTACTACCTTAATTCTTCTTCCCACCTAACCCATAGTCCATCACCCCCACCCCCAACACCAAAGCAGACTTTATAATACAGCCGTATGTTTATCATGAAAAAATTGCAAACCTTTTTAATGAAATTTAAAACAATTACAAAAATCATGTGGAAATTGATAATTTTTTAAAATTTGTTTTTATGGGATGTGGGCATCGCTGGCAAGGCCAGCATTTATTGCCCATCCCTAGTTGCCCTTGAGAAGGTGGTGGTGGTGCCTTCTTGAACCGCTGCAGTCCGTGTGGTGAAGGTACTCCCACAATGCTGTTAGGGAGGGAGTTCCAGGATTTTGACCCAGCAACGATGAAAGAACGGCGATATATTTCCAAGTCAGGATGGTGTGTGACTTGGAGGGGAACTTGGGGGTGATGGTGTTCCCATGCGTCTGCTGCCCTTGTCCTTCTAGGCGGAAGAGGTCATGGGTTTGGGAGGTGCTGCCGAAGAAGCCTTGATGAGTTGCTGCAGTGCATCTTGTAGATGGTACACACTGCAGCCACGGTACGCCGGTGGTGGAGGGAGTGAATGTTTAAGGTGGTGGATGGGGTGCCAATCAAGCGGGCTGCTTTGTCCTGGATGGTGTCGAGCTTCTTGAGTGTTGTTGGAGCTGCACTCATTGCATTATTTCACACCATTCACCCCAATGTTCTCCTGTCTTCTGTTAAAGGTGGCAATTCAATAGTGAGTACCCTGTCCAAATTCAAGTAGGGTAGCGGCAGAAAACGGAACTACATCATGGGGCAAGACCTAAAGCTGCGTCTCTGCCACAACCTCAATTTCCCTCCCCCCTCTCCCCACCCCACCAGGAAGGCTGCGGACCGCCTTTTCCCCCGCCCGCCATTTGTAAATGCCACCGGGGAGGTGGGGCCTGGTAAGCGGACTCAAATCCCAACTTACCGCCGCTGTCTCCATTAGACGCAGGAATTGCCAAGAGAAAGGTGGTGGTGGTAGGCTACAGGGGTAGCAGCAGTAAGTCCTCTTGGAGAAGGAGGGAGCCCAGTAATGGTCTTCCTCTCTCGGGTCTCCACGTGGGCCCTTTAAATGCCCACTGCTGCACCATTCGCTAACTTGTCAAGAGGAGGTCAAGCCAGCCCATGGTTCCTTGGGAGAAGGGAGCATTCTTCCAGTACCTCCACCAAAATGTCCACTCTTCGTGCTACAGGTGTTCAAAATGTCAAAAAAAAAATCATCAAAAAGGCTAATGGAATGCTGGAATGCTGGTCTTTATATCTAGAGGATCAGAATACAAGGGGTTAGAAACCATGCTACAGCTAAACAAAGCCCTGGTTTGACCACACCTGGAGTACTGTGAGTAGTTCTGGGCACCACATCTTAGGAAGGATATATTGGCCTTGGAGGGAGTGCAGCGTAGGTTTACCAGAATGATACCTGAACTCCAAGGGTTAAGTTACGAGGAGAGATTATACAAACTAGGGTTGTATTCCCTGGAATTTAGAAGGTTAAGGGGTGATTTGATCGAAGTTTTCAAGATATTAAGGGGAACTGATGGGGTAGAGAGAGAGAAACTATTTCTGCTGGTCGGGGATTCTAGGTCTAGGGGGCAAAGTCTAAAAATTAGAGCCACACCTTTCAGGAGTGAAGTTAGGAAACACTTATACACACAAAGGGTGGTAGAAGTTTGGAATTCTCTTCCACAAATAGCAATTGATGCTGGATCAATTGTTAATTTTAAATCTGAGATTGATAGAAAGCTTTCTGTTAACCAAAGGTATTAAGGGATATGGGGCAAAGGCGAGTAGATGGAGTTAGGTCACAGATCAGCCATGATCTCATTGAATGACGGAACAAGCTCGAGGGGCTTAATGGCCGACTCCTGTCCCTATGTTCCTAGGTAGGCAACAATCAACATCATGTCCTGTCCTCCGCCAACGTCCGCACACCTACGCTTTCCAACGGGGTGGGGTGGGGGGGGGTGTGGGGGGTGGGGATGTCCCTGGATAGCAAGAGTGGGAACCCTGGCTCAATACCCAGGCAAGTGTCACCCTCCAAACACCGTCTCAATTGAGGTTGGTTATCTCAGCACCAACTGAGCAGGTTTGACCCCTTTCTCTCCGGTGTAGCTCAGTAACACAGTGTAGGCGGTGCGTCCACCAGCTGAACCTTTATGGGAACTGACAGATTTCTTCTCCCTCACTCCGAAAAAGAATTGCCAAGCTTTCTTCTTTCGAAAATGCCAACCCTTTAGTTTTTAATCAAATTCTGCTCTGTTTACTTGCAGGCTCCAACACTGAGGAAAATGGTGCATTAAACTCTGGGCTCATTGCCCTTCCTGCTGGATTTGTTTTCCCCTGTGTAATTTAAGTAATGTGGGGGTGTAGTGGACTTAATAGCATTGTTGTGCCAAGTACCAATTTTTATTTTTGACAGATGTGTGATGGCAGTGTTCAATTTTGCTTCAGATATATGCATCTTCCTTGCCTTTTCCACAGCTCACCAGTGCTGCCCATATTATAGACTTAAAAATAATTGTTATGTAACATAGCGTGGTGGCAACTATTTAAAAAAAATAAAGCACACACAAATATCGAAACTCGCTTTCACGGCGAGATACCTTGTGACTGCTGCTCAATTTTCTGGTTGACTTACTGAAGTGACAAAGTCAGCGTTGATGGTTGAGTGTAAGTTTCCTGTATATTCGTCAGAACTAGAAGATGTTAGAGATGAACAGCATCATCCCTTTTCCCATTTAATCACTCCTGCCCTCCACCCTACCACAGACCTTTCCCTTCGGTTCTTTCCCTACCCCGCTTTTCCCTGGCTCTGTACTTGCTTGAAAGCTGATCATCTCTAACATCTTCCAGCTCTGATGAAAGGTTAATCGACCTGAAATGTTAACTCTGTTTCTCTCTCTCCACAGATGCTGCCTGACCTGCTGAGTATTTCCAACATTTTCTGAGTATTTCCAACATTTTCTGTTTCTGTGCAAGATACAGCATACATGGGTCAAGAAGCGAGTAGGAGATAAGTGCAAAGGATTCTATAGTGATATGTTAGAGCATGTGAAATTAATGTTCCACCTTGAGAAGGGAGTCAGCTTCAGTCTCCTGGTACCTAAATTAAAACAGGTCCATGTGTCCAGGTCCAAATGTTTATATTGGTGCCATTACAATTGAGATTCCTGGAGGCTGTTTCGATGAGCTAGTCCCCTTAACTTGGCAGCTGCCACATAGACTTGTAGGAAACCAAGGGGGAAAAATTTGGTTGCTTTGCGCCTCCTGTTAGCGCCCTCTGGGGTGCAAAGCAGCTAGCACCCAGGCGCAGTGATTAATGCGCCGCTCGCGAAATTGACCAGACATTTTGCGGCGGCGCTAAACACTACCGCCACGATCTCCTGTGCCCGCAGATCGTGACATCAGTCGAGCGTGCAACGCTCCAGTAGCGCCCCGGACCGGATATTGAGTGGTGCCCTCTGCCCTTCCGTCTGCCGCTAGCAATGACAGGTTGAGGGGAGCGTTTTGCAGTCGGGAAGGGACTGGGGGAGCGCTATTTAAAGGTGGCCGCTTCCTGCCTTTTTTTGTCGGCGACATTTTTGCACCACGCATTCTGAGAGAGAGAAAGAGACTTCTGGAGAGATTCAACGCTGTGTGAAGGAGTTTTGGGTAATGAGCAGCACTTTGCAGGTTCATTTTGATTTGACCTTCCTTGCATCGATTTAGAAGAGACTGTGGGGGCTGCAGTCTGAGCTCTTTCCCTGGGCCTCTCCATTGTTCTTTCCAGCAGAATTGATGTACAGGTCTCTCCAGGCCGAGATTCAAGGCCACAATGAGCAGGGCGTGGATGGAGAGCAAGATCGACCCTCCCCTTTAAGAACTGGCCGGCGCCAGTGTGTCTGTGTTCCATTGCTAACTGACATCACATGAGCTTCGCCAGCGCTCTGAGGTAGCGCCTCGCTCCTCAGCGTTAGTGCCTTAAGACAGGTGTGTAGCGCCTGATTTAGCGCTTCAATCACCTCCAGGGGCGATAGAAGCCAAGTTTGCAGTCGGAGGTGATAATTAGCGCCAGGCGCTAAACTTTGCGCCCGGCCGATAATTGCGCCCCAAATGGGGCGATACCGAATTTCTCCCCCTACGGTTTTTCACTGCAATGAAGGAGCCGGATTCAGTAGCATAAATGTTGGGAGCCAGCACATTGATGCCAATCTGCCGGCATTCCCAGCTAAGATAGTTCCAGTGTAAGAGCAGCTAATCTCGCAATTAAGGAACCAGTCAGATCCAGACTGGAGTCGGACAGTCTGCAAGGAGAAGCTTGTAAGCTTGCAGTCAACTGCTGAATGTAAAGTAGTTCCCCAACTATAATAAATCATGGTTAATTTTTCCTTTTACCATTCAATGCTGAATTCTTAGAAACCCCCAACAACAATATATCAAAATAATACAGTCCCTGTGTAGAAAATAATTAATTGTATACAATCCGTACAGACATGTTAAACATAGTGCATGCGATATAGGATCTGGTACACAAAGACATCATAGTATTAACAATCCTTAGTCATGGTGTTCTTGACATAATCCACTGGGGAATGACTGTACTGAAGCAAATTAAACATCTGCTGGCACTACATTCCTTCTAACTCTTCCCCTCCCCACCCATAAAAACAATCTCGATGATGGTATGTTTTGAGGTAGACTGCTCTGGGAACTAAGCCTGGCAGGTTGGCATGGGCTCTTTACGTTAAGATAAGCCTTGATCCCTAAATTAAAGGCTAGTTGGATTCAATGCTGTCAGGGACACAGCTACAATCACCATCCCCTTACGGAGAAAATAATCACTTTAATGTTTAAGCCTCCGACAGCAGAAACCTGACCTACTTACGCCACTGTACAGTTAAAACCGGCCAATCCACCTTCTCGGTAAAATCAGCTGATCACTAAAGGTGGGAAGTCACAGAGCGCTGCATTATTTTTAGTGATTGCTGAGGCCATTAAAGAGAAGCCAGGCATTCTGCTTGAGGCAGTCCTAACAATGGGTTTCATTGCTGAACTACTTTTTTGACGTATTGAGATAGTTTCAGACCTATTAGAGCACGCCTCAGCATGTGGAGAGGTCAAAAATAAAAATAGAAGACGTTGCGAATGCGTCGCAGGTCAGTCAGCATTAGAATGAGGAAGAGCAATCGTTCGGACCCTTCATCAGAATTGGGCAGGAGCGTGCAATTGCAGGGCTGACTAAAACAGGGAGTGGAGGTAGAAAGAAAGACTTGCATTTATATAGCGCCCTTCACAACCACTGGACACCCAAAGCGCTTTACAGCCAATGAAGTACTTATTTTTTTGAAGTGTAGTCACTGTTGTAATGTAGGAAACAGGCAGCCAATTTGCTCACAGCAAGCTCCCACAAACAGCAATGTGATATTGACCAGATAATCTGTTTTTTAGTGAAGTTGGTTGAGGGATAAATATTGGCCAGGACACCGGAGATAACTCCCCTACTCTTCTTCAAAATAGTGCCGTGGGATCTTTTACATCCACCTGAGGGGCCTCAGTTTAATGTCTCATCTGAAAGACGGCACCTCTGACAGTGCAGCACTCCCTCAGTACTGCACTGGAGTGTCAGCCAAGCTTTATGTGCTTCAAGTCTCTGGAGTGGGACCATGAGCCCCACAACCTTCTGACTCTAGAGGTGAGAGTGCTACCCACTGAGCCACAGCTGACAGGTAGTGGGCAAGAGTACAGATGCATTAACTACTTCACAAGGACAGCATATGGGTTTAATAGATTGTAAATCAGTTTGAAAATGCCGCATCGAGCTGTAAAACTCTCTGTACTGTAAAGGAGGGGAGGTGGTACCAGGGAGGTTAAAATTTTACCTGCCTGCAAATATCAAGGAAAGCACTTCAGAAGTAGCAAGACTTGGCCCTAAATCTGGCAATAGCCACTTTTCTCCATGTTATCGTTTACCCCCCCCGACTAAACGCAATGGCTCAGAAATTCGGGTCCCAACGCGTGAGTACGCACGGGGTACTCACGCGTAGGCCCAACAAAAGTGCCAGTTTTGTGCATGCACTGCGCATGCGTGGGAAACCGGCACTTTCGTTCCCCTGAAAGAAGGGGTTGACAGGTGGAACGCGTGCACCGGAGAGGCAGTGCGTGCGCATCGAACTTACGTTTTCTTTGCAGGTTTCTCCGGGAGGGTAAGTCTCCAGCAGTTACACTTTTAAAAAGCAGGCGCAAGGCCTGCTTTTAACAAGGTAAGTGGTGAATTAATTAAAATTAAAACATTTTTCCACAGGTTAATTATTTTTAAATACTTTAAAGAAAGGTAAGTTTATTTTTAGCCCTGTTAGGAAATGTAATTAATTTTTTCAAAAATTTAAATTATTGTTAAAATAGTTATTTCATGTAATTTATAGTTATTTTAAAAATGTGATTTAAAAAAAAAATTATTTGAAGTTTTAGTGATGTTTTGGGGCTTATTGTATTTATAGGTTTGACAGCTCTTCCTGTCAAACTTATGAATGAAGCATTCCCTGCTACCATTGGCTCTCCATGGCCCACGTGATCCCAGGGGACGCATCGAACTAACTGCGCCCCTGGGATACGCAAGCACTGCGCACCGGCAGTTGGAGGAGGCCCAGGATCGGAATCCCATGTGGGCCCACAGCACAACGGCCGGCGCGCTAGGTAAGTGCAGGTCGGAGGCTTGCACCCGCGGGAAGCCCCCGACCCAAATTTCTGGGCCAATAAAATAGCCACTCTTTTAATTATGAATTGGCTCAAAAAGCTTTCCAACAACAGGCGGATTGGATGTAAATAGAACACTAAGCCCGAGGGAACGATCGACTAATTGTGACTGTTTTTTTGAATTAAATGTAATTAGCTTTCCATGGCTACATTTCACCATCTAAGGCAAAGCTTATGCCCTTGGCTTGTCACATAGCGGAGTCGATCTTGACTCCCTGTGCTTGATTTTACCGGGGTGGTAACGCCCTCAAAATGGGGTCGGTGGCCTTACCGCCCCGGTAACGCCGGTGATGCGGCCAACTCCATTTTGAAATGGGCCTACCGCCAGGTGTTCAAAGTGCCTGCCTGTTTCAGGCGATAGGCCCCCTTTTAATATAGAAATCAGGTTCCTATGACGTAACTAGGACCCCGACTGCCATTTTACGGGGGAACTGGTCGAAGCCTGGGTCGGGGTGGGTGGAAACCCCATCCCAAACCCCATTAGAGGGGATTCAGGAAAATTCAGTCTCCTGAGTGGGGTCCTATAGGTAACATCCTAGCAGGTGGATGAAGAGCAACATTGTCAGAGATCTGTGGCACATTATTTGACCATACTGTCAAATGGGGAGTGACGCAAGATGCAGAAAGATCTGTTGACAGTCAAATGGAGCCCAACTCAGTGCTAATAATTTGAAACATAGAAATAGCTCCTAATTGGATCGATATTTCTGTTGGACTTCTCCTGGCTTAGCAAAGCAGATCCTCTTTCACCAAGTCTGTTAGTCTACTGTCAGTGTCAGCTGTGGCTCAGTGGGTAGCACACACTTTGTTAGAAGGTTGTGGGTTCAAGTCTCACTCCAGGGACTTGTGCACATAAAGCTAGGCTGACACTCCAGGGGAGTGCTGCACTGTCAGAGGTGCCGTCTTTTGGATGAGACGTTAAACCGAGGCCCCGTCTGCTCTCTCAGGTGGACATAAAAGATCCCCTGGCCACTATTTCAAAGAGGAGCAGGGGCGTTATCCCCGGTGTCCTGGCCAATATTTATCCCTCAATTCACATAACAAAAACAGATTATCTGGTCATTATCACATTACTGCTTGTTGTGTGCAAATTGGCTGCCGTGTTTCACACATTACAACAGTGACTACACTGCAAATGTACTTCATTGGCTGTAAAGTGCTTTGAGACATCCGGTGGTCGTGAAAGGTGCTATATAAATGCAAGTCTTTCTATTGATGAAGACATTTGAAATTGAATATTTATATTATAAAGGTGGGGTACATTAGTGATCAAGTACCTGGTGTAAGGTTGAAGTAGTGCGTTGAAGTTCCAACATGCTGCAGAGTGGTAGATGTAGACTTACATCCATAAATATCTAACTTGGAATAGGATGGGAGGTTAAAGGAATATGGAGCTGATGAAATGTTCCACAAGGTCGATGGTTACTCTTCTGCAAGAAAGGAATATTCTGGACTTTGTTTGAATGCCTTTGGGAATCAGGGCGCATTTATGCGGACTCAGGAGTTTAAATACGTGAGAAGAGTTGATGATAGAGCAGGCGGTACATGGTCTGTGGAAGGAGCAGGTCTGATGGACTGAACGGCCTTTTACATTTTCTTTGATTCTCCACATTGAATGGAGTGATGTGAGAGGGAGGCGATTTCCTGTTTGTTCGTTGTAACTAAAATCACAAGCATGTCCTGCACACTCACAACTTTGCTACAAGTGTTGAAGAAATTGAAATCTCCCCCACAGTGAGCTAATGGTCTCAAACCACGCCACCACGGGGAGCACGTTGAGCCGAAGCAGCCCTGTAGCACCCTTTGTGGTGGTGAACTGCAGAGCTGGACTAGCAGAAGCCTGGGACAAACTTCCCTGCCCACTATTTACAGCCACAATGGATTCCTGGCACAGCAAGACCACAGAAGAGGTGAGGGAAGGCGAGACACAAAAGGCATCAAGGGGTATGGGGAGAGAGCAGGAATATGGTATTGAGGTAGAGGGCAGGAATTTAACTCAGGAGTCGGGAAGGAGGCGGGACTACAACTTTCGGGGTTGTAGACCCGCCTCCATTGAGATGCGGCCAATCCACGCGATTTTACCTTGATTGACCTTGTTGAGCCCACCCAGTGGGCTCAGCAGGCCAATTAAGGGCCACCCGGCAACAGGTGACGTCACAGACTGAAATTTCATCTGTCAAGAGCTTTTGACAGATGAAATATCAGTGTTTCACAGCTGTTTGAAGCTGTCAAACACTGACAGTCTTACTTCCAACCTGAGTCCTTCTCCACAGACTCAGTTAGAAATCTCTCCTGCACAGTAAGCTGAAGGCTGTCACTTTTGACAGTTCGCAGCCATTCTGCTTTCTGTGCCGGTGAGATGAGGGACTCCCCGAACCTAAAGGAAGGAAGGCTGAAAAGGTAAGAAAAGGTATGTGAAACTTATTTAATCACTTTAGACACACCAAACACACTTACCTTTGCACTCATGCGCACATCACTCACCTGAACACTAACATCTCGACCCCTCCAAGTCCTTCAACCCGATGGCCCGCCTCCTCTAACTTGGCGTGGCTTGGAGCCGTCGGGAATCCCACACTTCAACATCAAAAATAGGGATTAGGCTAAAAACTGCCTGTTAACTACCTGTTAACAGGCAGTTAATTGGCACTAATCCCTTCCTGCCTCGGGTAGGCGGGTCCCAGTGCGGGGCGGGTACCCGCCTCCTTTGAAACTGGCATGGAGGTGGGTTTGGGTGTGGGAAGGGGTCGGGACCCCTGAGTTTGGGATTTTAACCCCCCACACACGCCTCCAATCCCGACTCCACGGCACAATGAAAATCCTGCCCAGAGGATCAGCCATGATCATATTGAATGGTGGAGCAGGCTCGAAGGGCTGAATGGCCTACTCCTGCTCCTATTTTTCTATGTTCTATGAAAAACTACTTTGCCAATTACTTTAAAGTATTCCCTCCTTTCCCTTTTGATCCAGTTCAGCAAAGAGTCAAATGCATTTTGAAGATCATAATCCGGACACAAATCTGGATCCAGATTTTTGTCAACTCTAAATCAAGAGAAGTGTATTTAATCAATTGGAAAATCAAATTAAAATGGTAACCCGGTGATCCAAATATCAGTGAAAGGGCTGGAGGAAGGGAAGCCCAACAACCAATAACTGTATTACAATTTCAACTGGTCAATATCTCATAAAGATGTGAAGAAGGTATTAATCTGGGATCCGAAAATGAATTCTCTATTTACACTGGCTTAGGTCAGAACAGATTCTGCAGTTTGCAAGGAAAAGGTGAAATGGGGAGGATTGTAATTAAAGGCTTTATCTGCCACTGATCTGTCAATAAACCCATGCTCTGGTGGTGATAGACAGGACGTGGCTTGTTTTGGGCAGTGTAATTAGGAGCTGGTTCACAGAAACAAGTGTAATCGTAGCTCATTATGTTGTTAAGCAGAATCTCAGTGACGTGGGGTCATGTATCGGCTCCTTAGAAGCAGCTAAAAACTGAAGCGAAACCCCGCATTCTTCTGAAGAACTAAGTGCAAAGACCCCCTGAACAGTTATAGCGGTGGTGGAAATTTATGCATTTATTGGCTAGGCTTAAATGAAGCTGGTGGGATCCCTTCATTATCGGGTGCCCTTAGTTGGAGGCTTAACATCTTCAGTCTCAACTATGATTATTTCTCTCCAATGTTGTGAGTGTGATGAGCTATAAAGATCCTTGCGTTAACAAGCGCAAATCATAAATATTATGATTATAGGCTGTGACATGAATCAGTCATTCATGAAAGAAAGACTTAGGAAATAATACTGAGCGGCCTACGGGTGGCACTGTCCAGGGAGAGTATAAATACTCGGGCACAGGCCCAGCTTGCGCAGGACATTCTTAACAGGAACTAGTGAAGGACACAACTAGACCTCCATGTTGTAAAACAGTTGATTAAAGCTTTGTTTAACACTTAGACCAAATGCCTAGTAGTTTTCTTACGTCAGGCTGCATGGGGCAGAAGGGAAAATCCAGCCAATTCTTCTAAGGGAATAAACCAAAAAGCATCTCTTGTAAGACCCTCTTCAAGGGGGTGGCATTACCAAAGGTAGACCCTGATGAAGCTCAGTGAATGGGGATTTCTGGGGTGATGTTCAACGCAGTCTAGCGGAATAGCTGACCTACGTGAAAATCTTGCTTTTTCTCCATTTCAACAATCTCCTTTTGTTTAATCACAGCAACAACTGATAAAGGCATTTATACAGCGCCTTTAATATAGTAAAATGTCCCAGGACGCTTCACAGGAGCGTTAGCAAACAAAATTTAACACCGAGCCGCAAAAGGCGATACTAGGACAGGTGACCAAAAGCACCAGTGCACTCCATCCATATTTCGTGGAGGGCAAGAGTGCTGTATAGCTGCTGATATCGCACTAATCCGAGGTGTGAGATTTGCAGTCAGGATTCAGCCACATACACGAGACATCACTGACCACCTTTAAAGATGGACACAGTAGGGCGGAACTTTCACTTTTACTGTTGGATGGAAACAGGGGTCAGTGGATCGGATGCCCCATTTTACGCCCGGCCTGATTTTTCATTTCAATTGAAGCAAGAATCGGGTGGGGGGTGTTAAACGGGAGGGCAGTCTGCTGCCGCCTGTTTAACCGCCCAATGGTAAAAGAGAAAGCTCACCCCAGTGATGCTGTGATGGGTTCTTGGAGCAGAGAGCCAGCCCCGTGGCAGTGACCTCTATCAGCTGGCACAGCACCAGATTCCAATGGTTCACATTTACTGCCAGTGAACCGGGACGGTTTCACCAGCACGTCACTGTATATCTTCCAGAACGACTAGCCTTTTGAATTATGGAAACATGGATCGATGGATTTGGTATTTGACTGTATAAAAACCTTTTAGCTTCAATAGCAAAGATTCACCTTAAAAGTTCAATTGATGGATTGAAGCAAAATTATTTTTTTCCAGTTTCTTGGGTGGTTTGGCTCAGTCCCAAACTGGGCGGTGCACTGACCAATGGAGCCATTAAGGGCACCTTCCCATGTGATGGGAGAGTAAATTCAGTGATCCCAGTGAGCAGCTGTGCTCAAAGGGAATACAATTCGGAGATGGGGTTTAAACACGGTGGCGCCAATTCTCTGACCCCTCTAGCCAGGCTCCCTCTGGGAATGCCAGATCACGGAATTTACCCCGATACCTTTCCAACAACAAGCTTGTATTTATTTGCCAGAGAACTTTGTTGTGATTTCATGTGATGGAGTTGCCATTGTGTTTGTGTGTCTGATAAGATATTTCCAGATACAAATCAACAAATTCAATATTTACAACGGGCCTACACCGGAGAGATGAATTCCTTCTTTATTCACCAGTGTTTCCTTTGGGTTTCTAGTAACTAGTCGCTTTCAGCGCCCATATTTACTTTCCTTACAATAGTCCCCAATATTAAAGTGGCTTTATCTCTTTATGTAGGCTCTGTTCCATCAAATCTAATTTCAGCAGTGACAGATTGCGAGCAGCAGCCTCCGATCCCATTACACAGGCTATAGCTCATCCCCAGCAGTGCCTCGAGCACTAAAGGTAATTTTCATCATTGGCAGTGGCAAGGCACAGGACACGATGAGATCATCACAGTCACTTAAGTCATTAACCTTTTCACCCGGTCAGTTACAATATCGCAGGCAGCTTTCTTTCTGTTGCTGAGCTCGGCTCGACCACTGTAAGATTGAATGTTTAGTTCTGGTAATGAATAGATGTATTTTACGGAACCTGCTACGCTTTTCCAATGACTTGTGTGTCGGCTGTGTAGGGCTCACCCGAGTCAGAAGGCTGTGGGGTTCAAGCCCCACTCCAGGGCTTGAGCATGAGAGCTAGGCTGTTCATCCAGAGCAGTGCTCCGAGTGCTGGATTGCAAGGAAGCATCATCCTCCAGCTCAGACGTTAAGCCAAGCTGCTCTGTTCAGGTGGGTTTTAAAGATCTCAAGCAACAATGAAAGAACGAAGGTTTAAGGATGATGTTCTTGACTGTTGCGCAGGGTTAACGCAGGAAGGCGAAAGTGAAAGTGGACTGGTTTATGAGTTATGGGAGCCCATGCCCCATTTCCTTCACTCCACCAATTATGGCCGTGCCTTTAGCTGCCTAGGCCCTAAGCTCTGGAACACGCTCCCTAAACCTCTCCGCCTCTCGCTCCTCCTTTAAGACCCCCCCCCCCTTAAAACCTATCTCTTTGACCAAGCCTGTCCTAATGTCTCCTTCTCTGGCTCGTTGTCAATTTTTGTCTGCTAACGCTCCAATGAAGCACCTTGGGAGGTTTTACTATTTTAAAGTAGTTATTATAAGTGCAAGTTGATATTGTAGGGGTACACCTGTCTCCCTGCCTCTTGCTTTGTCTCAACTTGGCTCCGTGAGTAGAACTCTCACATTTGAGTCAAAAGGTTCTGGGTTGAAGCCATACTCCAGGCCATGAGGTACATAATCTAGACTGATACTTCAGCACTAAGGGAATGCCTCATTGTCAGAGGGGTGAGGCAGTTCTTCAGAAAATACATTAAACTGAGCTCTGGTCAGCCAGTTCCACTGGTTCAGGTGAAGTTAAAGATCCCATGGCACTATTCAAAGATGTGCAGTGAACTCTCCAGTGTCCCAGCCAACATTCCTGCCTTAACAGTTTTAACTTATCGTCCATCTCATTGCTGTTTGTGGAATATTGCTACATACAATATGGTGGCACATTTGCCTACATAACAGTCATGGTCCTTCAAAGTAAATCAATGCATGTAAAGAACTTTGGAATGGCGGAGCAGGCTCGAAGGGCCGTATGGCCTATCCCTTATAGTAATCTGGGATGTAATGTTTAAGTTATCCACCAGATGGAACCAGAGATTAAGTGTTCATATTCACCAGTATTTAAGGTAATGGGTCATGTAGTCAATGTCCTGGTACACCAGTTTATAAGGTAATGTGGCATTGCATTATGGGTATGACTCAGAGGTGAATCCTCCATCTTGCCATCGTGCAGTAAGAAATTGTGTGCTTTGCTTCCAGCCTGTAAGCGCTATGTCTCTCTGCTACACCATGTAATAAACTGTTGGGTTTTGTACCTTATATCTCGCTTCTCTCCGTGTCTGCCCTTACCACTCGGATATCACACCCTGCTCCTATTTCTTATGTTTAACACAATTAGGTTCTATAGAAATACAAGTCTCACCAATAGAAAATACTGAACAAAAACTATACCAACAGAAAGCGACATCAATTTAGTTGAATTTAAAATATACGCCGGTAATTTCTGGGTTTATTCAATTGTCTGTCCCAACTTCAGCAGAAGGTGGTCAACAGGAGCCTCGGAGCAAGCGTGAAAGTGACCGGTTACGCCTTTGCTCCAGGGGTGTGCACCAACTTTCTGGTGAAGTTACGACAGGAGATGGGGAAGCCCCGCAGAAATGCTGCGTTTGGTAGACCTTGGTCTCCTTTCGGTGACGCCTGGTGCATGACTTACAATGTCAGCGTGTGTCTAGTGGCATCTCCTCATGGTGTGTGAAACATAATGCACAAATCATTATACTTCAGTCAGTGGTTTGGGGACCAGTCGCTGCCGAGCATCCACAGGCGCGAGTGTTAGGGGATCATTTTAACCTAACCCACCCACTGCCCCCCACCCCCCACTGACTGGATCGGATCAGCCACCCTTTACACACCCCACAGGATTCTACTTTCCCTCGACTTCAATGGAAAGTAATAGGGGGTTGGGAGGAAAATGGGTGGGTTAGGTTCAAGTTACCGCCATACCATCAGCTCCTGAAGAACAAAATCCCAAAGTTCATTCATACAGCGAGAACTAAATCTACTGCCATTCACTTTAAATGTTACGAGATCTGACAATACAACAACAACGTGCATTTATATTGCACCTTCAATGTAATAAAACCCAG
Source organism: Somniosus microcephalus (assembly GCF_052327205.1). NCBI lineage: Eukaryota > Metazoa > Chordata > Chondrichthyes > Squaliformes > Somniosidae > Somniosus > Somniosus microcephalus. The sequence goes on from NC_141005.1 coordinate 18,607,283, forward strand.
GGTGCTTCACAGGAGCGATTACCAAAAAAAAAATTGGCAGTGAGCCACGTAAGGAGATAAGGAGCATCTTAAAGGAGAGAGGTAGAGAAGTGAAAAGGTTTAGGGAGGGTATTCCAGAGCTTAAGGCCCAGACAGCTGAAGGAATGGTCGCCAATGATGGAGTGATGAAAATCAGGGATGCGCAAGAGGCCAAAATTGGAGGAGCGCAGATAACGCGGAGGGTTATGGGGCTGGCGGAGGTTACAGTGATAGGGAGAGGCGAGGTCCTGGAGGGATTTGAAAACAAGGATGAGAATTTTAAAAATTGAGGTGTTCAGCGATGGGTGAAGGGGACTTGGTGTGAGTTAGGATTCAGTTTTGGATGAGCTCACGTTTACAGAGAGGTGCAAGGTGGTAGGCTGGCCAGGAGAGCATTGGAACAGTCAGGTTTGGGTGGAGGTAAGGAATAATAAGGGGAAAAAAACACTAGTGGGCGTAGTCTATAGGCCTCCGAACAGTGGCAACTCTGTTGGACGGAGTATCAATCAGGAAATAGTTGAGGCTTGTAATAAGGGAACATCTATAATTATGGGGGATTTTAACTATCATATTAATTGGACAAATCAAATTGGGCAGGGCTGCCTTGAGGATGAGTTCATTGAGTGTATTAGGGATGGGTTTCTTGAGCAGTATGTAACTGAACCGACCAGGGGGCAAGCAACCTTAGATCTGGTCCTGTGTAACGAGACAGGATTAATTAAAAATGTCCTAGTAAAGGATCCCCTTGGAATGAGTGACCATAACATGGTTGAATTCCATATTCAATTAGAGGGTGAGAAGGTTGGATCTCAAACAAGCGTGCTAAGCTTGAATAAAGGAGACTATGAAGGTATGAGAGCGGAATTGAGTAGAGTGGATTGGGAAAATAGATTAAAGGGTAAGACGATACATGATCAGTGGTGTACATTTAAGGAGTTATTTTACAACTTCCAAAAAATATATATTCCACTGAGAAGAAAAGGGTGTAAAAGAAAAGACAGCCATCCGTGGCTAAGTAAAGAAATTAAGGATAGTATTCAACTAAAAACAAGGGCATATAAGGTAGCCAAATCTAGTGGGAGGATAGAGGATTGGGAAAACTTTAAAAGACAGCAAAAAATAACAAAAAGATTGATTAAGAAAGGGAAGATAGATTATGAAAGTAAATTAGCAAAAAATATAAAAACAGATAGTAAGAGTTTTTATAGTTATATAAAAAGAAAAAGGGTGGCTAAAGTAAATGTTGGTCCCTTAGAGGATGAGACCGGGAAATTAATGGTGGGAAATATGGAGATGGCAAAAACACTGAATGAATATTTTACATCAGTCTTTACAGTAGAAGACACTAAGAATATCCCAACACTGGACAAACAGGGGGCTAAAGGGGGGGAGGAGCTAAACATGATCAAAATCACTAAGGAAGTGGTACTCGGTAAAATAATGGGACTCAAGGCGGATAAATCACCTGGACCTGATGGCTTACATCCTAGGGTCTTGAGGGAAGTGGCGGTAGGGATTGTGGATGCATTGGTAATAATTTTCCAAAACTCCCTGGACTCGGCAAAGGTCCCAGCAGACTGGAAAACTGCTAATGTAACACCCTTATTTAAAAAGGGCAGTAGACGGAAGGCTGGAAACTATAGACCGGTTAGCCTAACATCTGTGGTAGGTAAAATTTTGGAGTCCATTATTAAGGAGACAGTAACAGGACATTTGGATAATCATAATTTAATAGGACAAAGTCAGCATGGTTTTATGAAGGGGAAGTCATGTTTGACAAATTTGCTGGAGTTCTTTGAGGAAGTAACGTATAGGGTGGATAAAGGGGAACAAGTGGACGTAGTGTATTTAGACTTCCAAAAGGCATTTGACAAGGTGCCACACAAAAGATTATTGCTTAAGATAAAAAATCACGGGATTGGGGGTAATATTCTGGCATGGACAGAGGATTGGCTATCTAACAGAAGGCAGAGAGTTGGGATAAATGGTTCATTCTCAGACTGGCAATCAGTAACTAGTGGTGTTCCACAGGGGTCAGTGCTGGGTCCCCAACTCTTTACAATCTATATTAACAATTTGGAGGAGGGGACCGAGTGTAACATATCAAAGTTTGCAGATGATACTAAGATGGGAGGGAAAGTAGTGAGTGAGGAGGACATAAAAAACCTGCAAGGGGACATCGACAGGCTAAGTAAGTGGGCAGAGATTTGGCAGATGGAATACAATACTGGAAAGTGTGAGGTTATGCACTTTGGCAGGAAAAATCGTAGAGCAAGTTATTATCTTAATGGCAAGAAACTGGAAAGTACTGAAGTACAAAAGGATCTGGGGGTCCTGGTGCACAAAACTCAAAAGGTTAGTATGCAGGTGCAGCAAGTGATTAAGAAGGCCAATGGAATGTTGGCTTTCATTGCTAGGGGGATAGAATATAAAAATAGGGAGGTATTGCTTCAGTTGTACAAGGTATTGGTGAGACCGCACCTGGAATACTGCGTACAGTTTTGGTGTCCATACTTAAGAAAGGACATACTTGCTCTCGAGTCAGTACAAAGAAGGTTCACTCGGTTAATCCCGGGGATGAGGGGATGGACATATGAGGAGAGGTTGAGTAGATTGGGACTCTACTCATTGGAGTTCAGAAGAATGAGAGGCGATCTTATTGAAACATATAAGATTGTGAAGGGGTTGGATCGGGTGGATGCGGGGAAGATGTTCCCGATGATGGGTGAAACTAGAACTAGGGGGCATAGTCTTAGAATAAGGGGCTGCTCTTTCAAAACTGAGATGAGGAGGAACTACTTCACTCAGAGGGTGGTAGGTCCATGGAATATGCTGCCCCAAAAAGCTGTAGAAGCTACATCATTACATAAATTTAAAACAGAAATAGACAGTTTCCTAGAAGTAAAGGGAATTAAGGGTTACGGGGAGTGGGCAGGAATTTGGACATGAGTCTAGGTTCGGATCGGTCATGGCCCTGTGGGTAGCGGAGCGGGCCCAGGGGCCGTGTAGCCTGATCCTGCTCCTATTTCGTGTGTCTAATTCTGTTAGATTCAGGAGATGGTTCTGTGATAGTGGATTGGCGGTTAGGATCAGATCAACCATGATCTTATTGAATGGCGGAGCAGGCTCGAGGGACCGATTGGCCTACTCCTGCTACTATTTCTTATGTTCTTATGTAACAAAGGCATGGATACCGCTAGAGCTCTCTGCTAACTGTAACAAGATTCAGGAATGAAATGCTTAATAGCTCCTGAACATGGAAACCTTGTTTGAAGCTTCTCTTGGCACTGGCTGGTGTTGCTGTAAAGACTGAGTGGGTGGAAGACTCATTCCTGAAGCAGGTCTGACATCATTCCCTAAAATTGAATTCAACAACTTTCCACCCTAATGGCATTACACAGCGGGCTGGATTTTCATTCAGGAGTCGGGTTGGAGGCGGGACTACAACTTTAAGGTTGTAGTCCCGCCTCCATCAAGATGCGGCCAATCCACTCGATATTAACTTGATTGACCTTGTTCAGCCCGTCCAGTGGGTTCAGCAGGCCAGTTAAGGACCACTCGGCAACAGGTGACGTCACAGACTGAAATTTCATCTGTCAAGAGGTTTTGACAGATGAAATATCAGTGTTTTCACAGCTGTTTGAAGCTGTCAAACACTGACAGTCTTACTTCTAACCTGAGTCCTTCTCCACAGACTCAGTTAGAAATCTCTCCTGCACAGTAAGCTGAAGGCTGTCACTTTTGACAGTTCGCAGCCATTCTGCTTTCTGTGCCGGTGAGATGAGGGACTCCCGAGACCTAAAGGAAGGAAGGCTGAAAAGGTAAGAAAATGTATGTAAAACTTATTTAATCACTTTAGACACACCAAACACACTTACCTTTGCACTCATGCACCCATCACTCACCTGAACACCGACATCTCGACCCCTCCAAGCCCTTCAACCCGATGACCCGCCTCCTCTAACTTGGCGTGGTTTGGAGCCATCAGGAATCCCACAGTTCAAGCTTAAAAATAGGGATTAGGCTAAAAACTGCCTGTTAACTACCTGTTAACAGGCAGTTAATTGGCACTAATCCCTTCCCGCCTCAGGAATTTAACCCCCCGCACGCCTCCAATCCCGACTCCACGGCATACTGAAAATCGAGCCCAGCGTGTGTGGATGGGAAGCCACAACCAGTTAACATTAACAGAAACTGGTCAGTAAAGTGCAACGCAAATATCAAACTACAATCTTCTTTGCTTAACCCGAGACTTTTTAATCCAGGATATGACCTCTGATTGGAAAACAAATCACTAAAATTTGCGACACAGGTTAGCAAGGCCATAAAAAAAAGCAAACCAAGCACTAGGGTTTATTTCTAGAGGGATAGAATTGAAAAGTAGGGAAGTTATACTAAACCTGTATCGAACCTTGGTTACACCACACTTGGAGTACTGCGTACAGTTCTGGTCGCCATATTATAAAAAGGATATAGAGGCACTGGAGAGGGTGCAGAGAAGATTTACAAGGATGATACCAGAAATGCGAGGGTATACATATCAGGAAAGGATGAACAGGCTGGGTCTCTTTTCTCTTGAAAAAAGAAGGCTGAAGGGGTGACCTAATAGAGGTCTTTAAAATTATGAAAAATTTTGATAGTGAGAATGTTTCCACTTGTGGGGAAGAGCATAACTAGAGGCCATCAATATAAAATAACAACTGAAAATGCTGGAAACATTTAGCAGGCCAGGCAGCATCCGTGGAGAGAGAAACAGAGTTAACGTTTCAGGTCTGGGACCCTTCGTCAATATAAGATAGTCACCAAGAAATCCAATAGGGAATTCAGAAGAAACTTCTTTACCCAAAGTGGTGAGAATGTGGAACTCGCTACCACAGGGAGTGGTTGAAGCAAATAGTATAGATGCATTTAAGGGGAGGCTAGACAAGCATATGAGGGAGAAGGGAATAGAGGGTTATGCTGATAGATTTAGATGAGGAAAGACGGGAGGAGGCTCGAGTGGAGCATAAACGCCGGCATGGACTGGTTGGGCCGAATGGCCTGTTTCTGTGCCGTATATCCGATGTAATCCTATGTAATATGCAATTTAATACAATGCATTTTACACAAATTAATCCAGAATCCTTGCACTTCAACTCGGATACAGGGAACAAACTGGGTTAGTTAAATATTCTTCCCCTGACAAACCAGCGGGGCTCAAAATTCAAGCTGGCTGCTGCCACAAAAAGACAGGTTAAAATCATGGCAAAAATAGAAAATAAATCGACAGGGAGAAAGTGTTTAAACACTTACATTTTTTTAATGTTAAATTGTTTAAACACAAACCCGAAGTGTTTTAATGTTCATTTAAGTGTTCATTTGAATGCATGCCTGATTAGTTAAATTCTGGCAGCTATCTTGAATTTGGTAATCCAACACCCGCAATAGTCTGACAAAAGGCATGGCAAGTGGGTTATTGAAAGTTGACTGTACATGACCTGTCAGGGGAGTGCAGTGATTATGGCACTGAAGTAGCACCCCGCAGGTCGTGAGTTCAAATCCCGTTGTGGCAAGTTGTCAAACGGAATTCAGTAAAGCTGGTAATTTGTCAGATGGCACTAGGGAGGGGAGGGGGGGAAATGCCGCTGAAAGCTGCTGGAATGACCTCCAGGGAACCAATTTTCCATCCCTATTGAGTGCGGCCTATGCGCGACTGCAGTCCCACACTTCAAAGCAAGCGGCTCAGCTCGGACGATGAGGGATGGCCGATTAGCACAGCAATGCCAGCATTGGCCACGTCCCGAGAATAGATCATTAAAAAAAATCCAGAGCATTTGTCGGATGCCGTGACACAGACAGCATCCAGAAACCAATTGTCAAAATATCTCGCTTTACGAAGGGGTAGATTTATTACCTCAGACCTTTGACATGCACCGAGGTAAATCCAAATGCAATTTCTCTCGCCATTTTTTGGCATTTGGTACAAGTACAGTTGTCAGTTTATCATAGAATGATACAGCACAGAAGGAGGCCATTCGGCCCACCGTGCCTGTGCCGGAGCTCTGAAAGGAGCTATCCAATTAGTCCCACTCTCCCTGCTCTTTCCCCATAACACTACAATATTTTTCCTTTTTAATATAACTATCTAATTCCCTTTTGAGAGTTACTGTTGAATTTGCTTCCGCCACGCTTTCAGGCAGCGCATTCCAGATCACAACAACTCGCTGTGTAAAAAACAAATTTCTCCTCATCGCCCCTCTGGCTTTTTTGCCAATTTAAAAAAATCTGTGTCCTCTGATTACTGACCCTCCTGCCAGTGGAAACAGGTTCTCCCTATCTACGCTAATGACCCCAGCTTCTCTAGTCTCCTCACATAACTGAAGTCCCTCATCCCTCGTACCATTCTGGTAAATCTCCTCTGCACCAAGTACAGCGGTCTCCAGCAAATGTCTACAGCCTATACTGGAGTCGCCGAAATATTTTCTACCTTCAACATGAATGGGCTGAGTGTTGAGAATTAGTCAAATGAGCACAAGTTCGACAATTCCCGTAGACAGAGGGAAAAGAAATTGGATACTCGCGAAATTTAATTTTCATTCATATTAAGTTGTAATTAACCTGAATCTGGAAAAAAAATTAAAATAAATATTCATAAGTGTCGGACCAAAATCATGTTTATTCTACTAGTCTGGGAGTACAGATCATGGAACATGTTATTTTATAAAAATCAAATTATTGCTGATTTGTATAATTTATTCAGCCACAGCAGTGGAGACTAATTTCCTTCATGATTCACTAAACAGAACAGCTTCTGTTAATGTCCCAGAAACAGTTTGTTAGAATGAGTTCTCTCAGTCCTCATCACACGATGCTGCTCTAGTCTTCATCACACTGTACTGCACAATCTTAATCACACGGTGCTGCTCTAGTCTTCATCAAATGGTGCTGCTCTAGTCTTCATCACACGGTGCTCCTCTAGTCTTCATCACACGGTGCTGCTCTAGTCTTCATCACACAGTGCTGCACAATCTTAATCACACGGTGCGGCTCTAGTCTTCATCACATGGTGCGGCTCTAGTCTTCATCACACGATGCTCCTCTAGTCTTCATCACACAGTGCTGCACTAGTCTTCATCACACAGTGCTGCACTAGTCTTCAACACATGCTGCTGGTCTAGACTTCATCACACGGTGCTGCTCTAGTCTTCATCACACGGTGCTCCTCTAGTCTTCATCACACAGTGCTGCACTAGTCTTCATCACACAGTGCTGCACTAGTCTTCAACACATGCTGCTGGTCTAGACTTCATCACACGGTGCTGCTCTAGTCTTCATCAAACGGTGCTGCTCTAGTCTTCATCACATGCAGCTGGTCTAGTCTTCATCACACGGTGCTCCTCTAGTCTTCATCACACGGTGCTCCTCTAGTCTTCATCACATGGTGCTCCTCTAGTCTTCATCACACGGTGCTGCTCTAGTCTTCATCACACGGTGAGTCTCTAGTATTCATCACGATGCAGCTCCAGTTTCCATCACACGGTGCTGCTCTAGTCTTCATCACACGGTGCTGCTAAAGTTTTCATCACACGGTGCTGCGCTAGTCCTCATCACACGATGCACCTCTAGTCCTCACCACACGATGCTGCTCTAGCCTTGATCACATGATGCTGCTCGAGTCGTCATCACACAATGCTACTCTAGTCTTCATCACACTGTACTGCTCTAGTCTTCATCACACGGTGCTGCTCTAGTCTTCATCACACGATGATGCTCTGGTCTTCATCACACGGTGCTCCTCTAGTCTTCATCACACGATGCTGCTCTAGTCTTCATCACACGGTGCTGCTCTAGTCTTCATCGCACGGTGCTGCTCTAGTCTTCATCACACAATGCTGCTCTAGTTTTCATCACACGATGCTGCTCTAGTCTTCATCACACGATGCTGCTCTAGTCTTCATCACAGGGTGCTGCTCTAGTCCTCAACACACGGTGCTGCTATAGTCTTCATCACACGGTGCTGCTCTAGTCTTCATCACACGGTGCTGCTCTAGTCTTCATCACACGATGCTGCTCTAGTCTTCATCACACGGTGCTGCTCTAGTCTTCATCACATGGTGCTGCTCTAGTCTTCATCACACGATGCTGCTCTAGTCTTCATCACACGGTGCTGCTCTAGTCTTCATCGCACGGTGCTGCTCTAGTCTTCATCACACGGTGCTGCTCTAGTCTTCATCACATGGTGCTGTGCTAGCCTTCATCACACTGTGCTGGGCTAGTCTTCATCACAAGTTGCTGCTCTAGACTTCATCACACGATGCTGCTCTAGTCTTAATCACATGGCGCCGCACTAATCTTCATCACACGGTGCTGCTCTAGTCTTCATCACACGGTGCTGCTCTAGTCTTCATCACACGGCTGCTCTAGTCTTCATCACACGGCTGCTCTAGTCTTCATCACATGGTGCTGCTCTAGTCTTCATCACATGGTGCCGCTCTAGTCTTCATCACACGGTGCTGCTCTAGTCTTCATCACTCGGTGCTGCTCTAGACTTCAACACATGGTGCTGCACTAATCTTCATCACACGATGCTATGCAAGTTTTTATTACACTGTGCTGCTCTAGTCTTCATCACATGATGCTGCTCTGGTCTTCATCACATGGTGCTCCACTAGTCCTCATCACGCAGTGCTGCTCTAGTCTTCATCACATGGTGTTGCTCTAGTCTTCATCACAGGATGCTGCTATAGTCTTCATCACACGATGTTGCTCTAGTCTCCAACACATGGTGCTGCTCTAGTCTTCATCACACGGTGCTGCTCTAGTCTTCATCACACGATGCTGCTCTAGTCTTCATCACATGGTGCTGCTCTAGTCTTCATCACACGATGCTGCTCTAGTCTTCATCACACAATGCTGCTCTAGTCCTCATCACACGGTGCTGCTCTAGTCTTCATCACATGGTGCTGCGCTAGCCTTCATCACACTGTGCTGGGCTAGTCTTCATCACAAAGTGCTGCTCTAGACTTCATCACACGGTGCTGCTCTAGTCTTCATCACATGGTGCCGCTCTAGTCTTCATCACATGGTGCTGCTCTAGTCGTCATCACACGGTACTGCTCTAGTTTTCTTCACAAGTTGCTGCACTAGTCTTCATCACATGGTGCTGCTCTAGTCTTCATCACACGGTGCTGCTCTAGTCTTCATCACATGGTGCTGCTCTAGTCTTCATCACACGGTGCTGCTCTAGACTTCATCACACGGTGCTGCTCTAATCTTCATCACACGGTGCTGCTCTAGTCTTCATCACATGGTGCCGCTCGAGTCTTCATCACACGATGCTGCTCTAGTCTTCATCACACGGTGCTGCTCTAGTCTTCATCACATGGTGCTGCTCTAATCTTCATCGAACGGTGCTGCTCTAGTCTTCATCACACGATGCTGCTCTAGTCTTCATCACATGGTGCTGCTCTAGTCTTCACCACACGATGCTGCTCAAGTCCTCATCCCACGGTGCTGCACTAGTCTTCATCACATGATGCTGCTCTAGTCTTCATCACATGGTGCTGCTCTAGTCTTCATCACATGGTGTTGCTCTAGTCTTCATCACAGGATGCTGCTCTAGTCTTCATCACAAGGTGCTGCTCTAATCTTCAGCACACAATGCTGCACTAGTCTTCATCACACGGTGCTCCTCTGGTCTTCATCACATGGTGCTGCTCTAGTCCTCACCACACGATGCTGCTCAAGTCCTCATCCCACGGTGCTGCACTAGTCTTCATCACATGATGCTGCTCTAGTCTTCATCACATGGTGCTGCTCTAATCTTCATCACACGATGCTGCTCTAGTCTTCATCACATGGTGCTGCTCTAATCTTCATCAAACGGTGCTGCTCTAGTCTTCATCACACGATGCTGCTCCAGTCCTCATCACATGATGCTGCTCTAGTCTTCATCACATGGTGTTGCTCTAGTCTTCATCACATGATGCTGCCCTAGTCTTCATCACATGATGCTGCCCTAGTCTTCATCACATGATGTTGCTCTAGTCCTCATCACAAGGTGCTGCTCTAGTCCTCATCACACGATGCTGCACTAGTCTCCATCACACGATGCTGCCCTAGTCTTCATTAAATGGTGCTGCTCTAGTCTTCATCACACGATGATGCTCTAGCCTTCATCACACGATGCTGCTCTAGTCTTTATCACATGGTGCTGCTCTAGTCTTCATCACATGATGCTGCTCTAGTCTGCATCACACGATGCTGCTCAGTCTTCATCACACGGTGCTGCTCTAGTCTTCATCATACGTTGCTGCTCTAGTCTTCATCACATGGTGCTGCTCTAGTCCTCATCACACGATGCTCCGCTAGTCCTCACCACACGGTGCTGCTCCAGTCTTCATCACATGGTGCTGCGCTAGCCTTCATCACATGATGCTGCTCTAGTCCTCACCACATGGTGCTGCTCTAGTCTTCATCACACGATGCTGCTCTAGTCTTCCTCACATGATGCTGCTCTAGTCTTCCTCACATGATGCTGCTCTAGTCTTCATCACACGGTGCTGCTCTAGTCTTCATCACATGGTGCTGCTCGAGTCTTCATCACACGATGCTGCTCTAGTCTTCATCACACGGTGCTGCTCTAGTCTTCATCACACGGTGCTACTCTAGTCTTCATCACATGATGCTGCTCTAGTCTTCATCACACGATGCTGCTCTAGTCTTCATCACACGATGCTGCTCTAGTCTTCATCACACGATGCTGCTCTAGTCTTCATCACACGGTGCTGCTCTAGTCTTCATCACACGGTGCTGCTCTAGTCTCCATCACACGGTGTGGCTCTAGTCTTCATCACACGGTGCTGCTCTAGTCTTCATCACACAGTGCTGCTCTAGTCTTCATCACACGGTGCTGCTCTAGTCTTCATCACACGATGGTGCTCTAGTCTTCCTCACATGGTGCTGCTCTAGTCTTCATCACACAGTGCTCCTCTAATCTTCATCACATGGTGCTGCTCTAGTCTTCATCACATGGTGCTGCTCTAGTCTTCATCACACGATGCTGCTCTAGTCTTCATCACATGGTGCTGCTCTAGTCTTCATCACAAGATGCTGCTCTAGTCTTCATCACACGGTGCTGCTCTAGTCTCCATCACACGGTGTGGCTCTAGTCTTCATCACACGGTGCTGCTCTAGTCTTCATCACACAGTGCTGCTCTAGTCTTCATCACAGGGTGCTGCTCTAGTCTTCATCACACGATGCTGCTCTAGTCTTCCTCACATGGTGCTGCTCTAGTCTTCATCACACGGTGCTGCTCTAATCTTCATCACATGGTGCTGCTCTAGTCTTCATCACATGGTGCTGCTCTAGTCTTCATCACACGATGCTGCTCTAGTCTTCATCACATGGTGCTGCTCTAGTCTTCATCACAAGATGCTGCTCTAGTCTTCATCACATGGTGCTGCTCTAGTCTTCATCACAAGATGCTGCTCTAGTCTTCATCACACGGTGCTGCTCTAGTTTCCATCACACGGTGCTCCTCTGGTCTTCATCACACGGTGCTCCTCTAGTCTTCATCACACGGTGCTGCTATAGTTTTCATCACACGGTGCTGCGCTAGTCCTCATCACATGATGCACCTCTAGTCCTCACCACACGATGCTGCTCTAGCCTTGATCACATGATGCTGCTCGAGTCGTCATCACACAATGCTACTCTAGTCTTCATCACACTGTACTGCACAATCTTCATCACACTGTACTGCTCTAGTCTTCATCACACGGTGCTGCTCTAGTCTTCATCACACGGTGCTGCTCTAGTCTTCATCACACGATGATGCTCTGGTCTTCATCACACGGTGCTCCTCTAGTCTTCATCACATGATGCTGCTCTAGTCTTCATCACACGGTGCTACTCTAGTCTTCATCACACGGTGCTGCTCTAGTCTTCATCGCACGGTGCTGCTCTAGTCTTCATCACACAATGCTGCTCTAGTTTTCATCACACGATGCTGCTCTAGTCTTCATCACACGATGCTGCTCTAGTCTTCATCACACGGTGCTGCTCTAGTCCTCAACACACGGTGCTGCTATAGTCTTCATCACACGGTGCTGCTCTAGTCTTCATCACACGGTGCTGCTCTAGTCTTCATCACACGATGCTGCTCTAGTCTTCATCACACGGTGCTGCTCTAGTCTTCATCACATGGCGCTGCTCTAGTCTTCATCACACGATGCTGCTCTAGTCTTCATCACACGGTGCTGCTCTAGTCTTCATCGCACGGTGCTGCTCTAGTCTTCATCACACGGTGCTGCTCTAGTCTTCATCACATGGTGCTGTGCTAGCCTTCATCACACTGTGCTGGGCTAGTCTTCATCACAAGTTGCTGCTCTAGACTTCATCACACGATGCTGCTCTAGTCTTAATCACATGGCGCCGCACTAATCTTCATCACACGGTGCTGCTCTAGTCTTCATCACACGGTGCTGCTCTAGTCTTCATCACACGGCTGCTCTAGTCTTCATCACACGGCTGCTCTAGTCTTCATCACATGGTGCTGCTCTAATCTTCATCACATGGTGCCGCTCTAGTCTTCATCACACGGTGCTGCTCTAGTCTTCATCACTCGGTGCTGCTCTAGACTTCAACACATGGTGCTGCACTAATCTTCATCACACGATGCTATGCAAGTTTTTATTACACTGTGCTGCTCTAGTCTTCATCACATGATGCTGCTCTGGTCTTCATCACATGGTGCTCCACTAGTCCTCATCACGCAGTGCTGCTCTAGTCTTCATCACATGGTGTTGCTCTAGTCTTCATCACAGGATGCTGCTATAGTCTTCATCACACGATGTTGCTCTAGTCTCCAACACATGGTGCTGCTCTAGTCTTCATCACACGGTGCTGCTCTAGTCTTCATCACACGATGCTGCTCTAGTCTTCATCACATGGTGCTGCTCTAGTCTTCATCACACGATGCTGCTCTAGTCTTCATCACACAATGCTGCTCTAGTCCTCATCACACGGTGCTGCTCTAGTCTTCATTGCACGGTGCTGCTCTAGTCTTCATCACATGGTGCTGCGCTAGCCTTCATCACACTGTGCTGGGCTAGTCTTCATCACAAAGTGCTGCTCTAGACTTCATCACACGGTGCTGCTCTAGTCTTCATCACATGGTGCCGCTCTAGTCTTCATCACATGGTGCTGCTCTAGTCGTCATCACACGGTACTGCTCTAGTTTTCTTCACAAGTTGCTGCACTAGTCTTCATCACATGGTGCTGCTCTAGTCTTCATCACACGGTGCTGCTCTAGTCTTCATCACATGGTGCTGCTCTAGTCTTCATCACACGGTGCTGCTCTAGACTTCATCACACGGTGCTGCTCTAATCTTCATCACACGGTGCTGCTCTAGTCTTCATCACATGGTGCCGCTCGAGTCTTCATCACACGATGCTGCTCTAGTCTTCATCACACGGTGCCGCTCTAGTCTTCATCACATGGTGCTGCACTAATCTTCATCGAACGGTGCTGCTCTAGCCTTCATCACACGGTGCTGCTCTAGTCTTCATCACACGATGCTGCTCTAGTCTTCATCACATGGTGCTGCTCTAGTCTTCACCACACGATGCTGCTCAAGTCCTCATCCCACGGTGCTGCACTAGTCTTCATCACATGATGCTGCTCTAGTCTTCATCACATGGTGCTGCTCTAGTCTTCATCACATGGTGTTGCTCTAGTCTTCATCACAGGATGCTGCTCTAGTCTTCATCACAAGGTGCTGCTCTAATCTTCAGCACACAATGCTGCACTAGTCTTCATCACACGGTGCTCCTCTGGTCTTCATCACATGGTGCTGCTCTAGTCCTCACCACACGATGCTGCTCAAGTCCTCATCCCACGGTGCTGCACTAGTCTTCATCACATGATGCTGCTCTAGTCTTCATCACATGGTGCTGCTCTAATCTTCATCACACGATGCTGCTCTAGTCTTCATCACATGGTGCTGCTCTAATCTTCATCAAACGGTGCTGCTCTAGTCTTCATCACACGATGCTGCTCCAGTCCTCATCCCACGATGCTGCTCTAGTCTTCATCACATGGTGCTGCTCTAGTCTTCATCACATGATGCTGCTCTAGTCTTCATCACATGGTGTTGCTCTAGTCTTCATCACATGATGCTGCCCTAGTCTTCATCACATGATGCTGCCCTAGTCTTCATCACATGATGTTGCTCTAGTCCTCATCACAAGGTGCTGCTCTAGTCCTCATCACACGATGCTGCACTAGTCTCCATCACACGATGCTGCCCTAGTCTTCATTAAATGGTGCTGCTCTAGTCTTCATCACACGATGATGCTCTAGCCTTCATCACACGATGCTGCTCTAGTCTTTATCACATGGTGCTGCTCTAGTCTTCATCACATGATGCTGCTCTAGTCTGCATCACACGATGCTGCTCAGTCTTCATCACACGGTGCTGCTCTAGTCTTCATCATACGTTGCTGCTCTAGTCTTCATCACATGGTGCTGCTCTAGTCCTCATCACACGATGCTCCGCTAGTCCTCACCACACGGTGCTGCTCCAGTCTTCATCACATGGTGCTGCGCTAGCCTTCATCACATGATGCTGCTCTAGTCCTCACCACATGGTGCTGCTCTAGTCTTCATCACACGATGCTGCTCTAGTCTTCCTCACATGATGCTGCTCTAGTCTTCCTCACATGATGCTGCTCTAGTCTTCATCACACGGTGCTGCTCTAGTCTTCATCACATGGTGCTGCTCGAGTCTTCATCACACGATGCTGCTCTAGTCTTCATCACACGGTGCTGCTCTAGTCTTCATCACACGGTGCTACTCTAGTCTTCATCACATGATGCTGCTCTAGTCTTCATCACACGATGCTGCTCTAGTCTTCATCACACGATGCTGCTCTAGTCTTCATCACACGATGCTGCTCTAGTCTTCATCACACGGTGCTGCTCTAGTCTTCATCACACGGTGCTGCTCTAGTCTCCATCACACGGTGTGGCTCTAGTCTTCATCACACGGTGCTGCTCTAGTCTTCATCACACAGTGCTGCTCTAGTCTTCATCACACGGTGCTGCTCTAGTCTTCATCACACGATGGTGCTCTAGTCTTCCTCACATGGTGCTGCTCTAGTCTTCATCACACAGTGCTCCTCTAATCTTCATCACATGGTGCTGCTCTAGTCTTCATCACATGGTGCTGCTCTAGTCTTCATCACACGATGCTGCTCTAGTCTTCATCACATGGTGCTGCTCTAGTCTTCATCACAAGATGCTGCTCTAGTCTTCATCACACGGTGCTGCTCTAGTCTCCATCACACGGTGTGGCTCTAGTCTTCATCACACGGTGCTGCTCTAGTCTTCATCACACAGTGCTGCTCTAGTCTTCATCACAGGGTGCTGCTCTAGTCTTCATCACACGATGCTGCTCTAGTCTTCCTCACATGGTGCTGCTCTAGTCTTCATCACACGGTGCTGCTCTAATCTTCATCACATGGTGCTGCTCTAGTCTTCATCACATGGTGCTGCTCTAGTCTTCATCACACGATGCTGCTCTAGTCTTCATCACATGGTGCTGCTCTAGTCTTCATCACAAGATGCTGCTCTAGTCTTCATCACATGGTGCTGCTCTAGTCTTCATCACAAGATGCTGCTCTAGTCTTCATCACACGGTGCTGCTCTAGTTTCCATCACACGGTGCTCCTCTGGTCTTCATCACACGGTGCTCCTCTAGTCTTCATCACACGGTGCTGCTATAGTTTTCATCACACGGTGCTGCGCTAGTCCTCATCACATGATGCACCTCTAGTCCTCACCACACGATGCTGCTCTAGCCTTGATCACATGATGCTGCTCGAGTCGTCATCACACAATGCTACTCTAGTCTTCATCACACTGTACTGCACAATCTTCATCACACTGTACTGCTCTAGTCTTCATCACACGGTGCTGCTCTAGTCTTCATCACACGGTGCTGCTCTAGTCTTCATCACACGATGATGCTCTGGTCTTCATCACACGGTGCTCCTCTAGTCTTCATCACACGATGCTGCTCTAGTCTTCATCACACGGTGCTACTCTAGTCTTCATCGCACGGTGCTGCTCTAGTCTTCATCACACAATGCTGCTCTAGTTTTCATCACACGATGCTGCTCTAGTCTTCATCACACGATGCTGCTCTAGTCTTCATCACACGGTGCTGCTCTAGTCCTCATCACACGGTGCTGCTCTAATCTTCATCACACGGTGCTGCTCTAATCTTCATCACACGGTACTGCTCTAGTCTTCATCACACGGTGCTGCTCTAGTCTTCATCACACGGTGCTGCTCTAGTCTTCATCACACGGCTGCTCTAGTCTTCATCACACGGCTGCTCTAGTCTTCATCACTCAGTGCTGCTCTAGTCTTCATCACATGGTGCTGCTCTAGTCTTCATCACATGGTGCCGCTCTAGTCTTCATCACACGGTGCTGCTCTAGTCTTCATCACTCGGTGCTGCTCTAGACTTCAACACATGGTGCTGCACTAATCTTCATCACACGATGCTATGCAAGTTTTTATTACACTGTGCTGCTCTAGTCTTCATCACATGATGCTGCTCTGGTCTTCATCACATGGTGTTGCTCTAGTCTTCATCACAGGATGCTGCTATAGTCTTCATCACACGATGTTGCTCTAGTCTCCAACACATGGTGCTGCTCTAGTCTTCATCACACGGTGCTGCTCTAGTCTTCATCACACGATGCTGCTCTAGTCTTCATCACATGGTGCTGCTCTAGTCTTCATCACACGATGCTGCTCTAGTCTTCATCACACAATGCTGCTCTAGTCCTCATCACACGGTGCTGCTCTAGTCTTCATTGCACGGTGCTGCTATAGTCTTCATCACACGGTGCTGCTCTAGTCTTCATCACATGGTGCTGCGCTAGCCTTCATCACACTGTGCTGGGCTAGTCTTCATCACAAAGTGCTGCTCTAGACTTCATCACACGGTGCTGCTCTAGTCTTCATCACATGGTGCCGCTCTAGTCTTCATCACATGGTGCTGCTCTAGTCGTCATCACACGGTGCTGCTCTAGTCTTCATCACATGGTGCCGCTCTAGTCTTCATCACACGATGCTGCTCTAGTCTTCATCACACGGTGCTGCTCTAGTCTTCATCACACGGTGCTGCTCTAGTCTTCATCACATGGTGCTGCTCTAATCTTCATCGAACGGTGCTGCTCTAGTCTTCATCACACGGTGCTGCTCTAGTCTTCATCACACGATGCTGCTCTAGTCTTCATCACATGGTGCTGCTCTAGTCTTCACCACACGATGCTGCTCAAGTCCTCATCCCACGGTGCTGCACTAGTCTTCATCACATGATGCTGCTCTAGTCTTCATCACATGGTGTTGCTCTAGTCTTCATCACAGGATGCTGCTCTAGTCTTCATCACAAGGTGCTGCTCTAATCTTCAGCACACAATGCTGCGCTAGTCTTCATCACACGGTGCTCCTCTAGTCTTCATCACATGGTGCTGCTCTAGTCTTCACCACACGATGCTGCTCAAGTCTTCATCCCACGGTGCTGCACTAGTCTTCATCACATGATGCTGCTCTAGTCTTCATCACATGGTGCTGCTCTAATCTTCATCACACGATGCTGCTCTAGTCTTCATCACATGGTGCTGCGCTAATCTTCATCAAACGGTGCTGCTCTAGTCTTCATCACACGATGCTGCTCTAGTCCTCATCCCACGATGCTGCTCTAGTCTTCATCACATGGTGCTGCTCTAGTCTTCATCACATGATGCTGCTCTAGTCTTCATCACATGGTGTTGCTCTAGTCTTCATCACAGGATGCTGCTCTAGTCTTCATCACAAGGTGCTGTTCTAATCTTCAGCACACAATGCTGCACTAGTCTTCATCACACGGTGCTCCTCTAGTCTTCATCACATGGTGCTGGTCTAGTCCACATCACAAGGTGCTGCTCTATTCTTCATCACACATTGCTGCTCTAATCTTCATCACACGGTGTTGCTCTAGTCCTCATCACATGATGCTGCCCTAGTCTTCATCACACGATGCTGCTCTAGCCTTCATCACACGATGCTGCTCTAGTCTTCATCACATGGTGCGGCTCTAGTATTCATCACAATGCTGCTCTAGTCTTTATCACATGGTGCTGCTCTAGTCTTCATCACATGATGCTGGTCTAGTCTGCATCACACGATGCTGCTCAGTCTTCATCACACGGTGCTGCTCTAGTCTTCATCATACGTTGCTGCTCTAGTCTTCATCACATGGTGCTGCTCTAGTCCTCATCACACGATGCTCCGCTAGTCCTCAGCACACGGTGCTGCTCCAGTCTTCATCACATGGTGCTGCGCTAGCCTTCATCACATGATGCTGCTCTAGTCCTCACCACATGGTGCTGCTCTAGTCTTCATCACACGATGCTGCTCCAGCCTTCCTCACATGATGCTGCTCTAGTCTTCCTCACATGATGCTGCTCTAGTCTTCATCACACGGTGCTGCTCTAGTCTTCATCACACGATGCTGCTCTAGTCTTCATCACACGGTGCTGCTCTAGTCTTCATCACACGGTGCTGCTCTAGTCTTCATCACACGATGCTGCTCTAGTCTTCATCACACGATGCTGCTCTAGTCTTCATCACACGATGCTGCTCTAGTCTTCATCATACGATGCTGCTCTAGTCTTCATCACACGGTGCTGCTCTAGTCTTCATCACACGGTGCTGCTCTAGTCTCCATCACACGGTGTGGCTCTAGTCTTCATCACACGGTGCTGGTCTAGTCTTCATCACACAGTGCTGCTCTAGTCTTCATCACACGGTGCTGCTCTAGTCTTCATCACACGATGCTGCTCTTGTCTTCCTCACATGGTGCTGCTCTAGTCTTCATCACACGGTGCTGCTCTAATCTTCATCACATGGTGCTGCTCTAGTCTTCATCACATGGTACTGCTCTAGTCTTCATCACACGATGCTGCTCTAGTCTTCATCACATGGTGCTGCTCTAGTCTTCATCACAAGATGCTGCTCTAGTCTTCATTACATGGTGCTGCTCTAGTCTTCATCACAAGATGCTGCTCTAGTCTTCATCACACGGTGCTGCTCTGGTCTTCATCACACGGTGCTGCTCTAGTCTTCATCACACGGTGCTGCTCTAGGCTTCATCACATGGTGCTGCTCTAGTCTTCATCGCACGGTGCTGCTCTAGTCCTCACCACATGGTGCTGCTCAAGTCTTCATCACACGATGCTGCTCCAGCCTTCCTCACATGATGCTGCTCTAGTCTTCCTCACATGATGCTGCTCTAGTCTTCATCACACGGTGCTGCTCTAGTCTTCATCACACGATGCTGCTCTAGCCTTCATCACAAGATGCTGCTCTAGTCTTCATCACATGGTGCTGCTCTAGTCTTCATCACAAGATGCTGCTCTAGTCTTCATCACACGGTGCTGCTCTAGCCTTCATCACACGATGCTGCTCTAGCCTTCATCACACGATGCTGCTCTGGTCTTCATCACAAGATGCTGCTCTAGTCTTCATCACACGGTGCTGCTCTAGCCTTCATCACACGATGCTGCTCTAGTCTTCATCACACGATGCTGCTCTAGTCTTCATCACACTGTGCTGCTCTAGTCTTCATCACACGATGCTGCTCTAGTCTTCATCACACGGTGCTGCTCTAGTCTTCATCACACGGTGCTGCTCTAGTCTTCATCACACGATGCTGCTCTAGTCTTCATCACACGGTGCTGCTCTAGTCTTCATCACACGGTGCTGCTCTAGTCTTCATCACACGGTGCTGCTCTAGTCTTCATCACACGATGCTGCTCTAGCCTTCATCACACGGCGCTGCTCTAGTCTTCATCACACGATGCTGCTCTAGTCTTCATCACACGATGCTGCTCTAGTCTTCATCACACGATGCTGCTCTAGTCTTCATCACACGGCGCTGCTCTAGTCTTCATCACACGATGCTGCTCTAGTCTTCATCACACGATGCTGCTCTAGTCTTCATCACACGATGCTGCTCTAGTCTTCATCACACGATGCTGCTCTCGTCTTCATCTCATGGTGCTGCTCTGGTCTTCATCACACGATGCTGCCTTAGTCTTCATCACATGGTGCTGCTCTAGTCTTCATCACACGGTGCTGCTCTAGTCTTCATCACACGATGCTGCCTTAGTCTTCATCACATGGTGCTGCTCTAGTCTTCATCACACGGTGCTGCTCTAGTCTTCATCACACGATGCTGCCTTAGTCTTCATCACACGGTGCTGCTCTAGTCTTCATCACACGATGCTGCCTTAGTCTTCATCACATGGTGCTGCTCTAGTCTTCATCACACGGTGCTGCTCTAGTCTTCATCACACGGTGCTGCTCTAGTCTTCATCACACGATGCTGCCTTAGTCTTCATCACACGGTGCTGCTCTAGTCTTCATCACACGGTGCTGCTCTAGTCTTCATCACATGGTGCTGCTCTGGTCTTCATCACACGGTGCTGCTCTTGTCTTCATCACATGGTGCTGCTCTAGTCTTCATCACACGGTGCTGCTCTAGTCTTCATCTCACGGTGCTGCTCTAGTCTTCATCTCACGATGCTGCTCTAGTCTTCATCACATGATGCTGCTCTAGTCTTCATCACACGATGCTGCTCTAGTCTTCATCACACGGTGCTGCTCTCGTCTTCATCACACGATGTTGCTCTAGTCTTCATCACACGATGCTGCTCTAGTCTCCATCACACGGTGCTGCTCTAGTTTTCATCACACGGTGCTGCCCTAGTCTTCATCACACGATGCTGCTCTAGTCTTCATCACACGGTGCTGCTCTAGTCCTCATCACATGATGCTCTGCTAGTCCTCACCACACGGTGCTGCTCTAGCCTTCATCACACGATGCTGCTCTAGTCTTCATCACACGATGCTGCTCTAGTCTTCATCACACGGTGCTGCTCTAGTCTTCATCACACGTTGCTGCTCTAGTCTTCATCACACGATGCTTCTCTAGTCTTCATCACAAGATGCTGCTCTCGCCTTCATCACACGATGCTGCTCTAGTCTTCATCACACGATGCTGCTCTAGTCTTCATCACATGATGCTGCTCTAGTCTTCATCACACGATGCTGCTCTAGTCTTCATCACATGATGCTGCTCTAGTCTTCATCACACGATGCTGCTCTAGTCTTCATCACAAGATGCTGCTCTAGTCTTCATCACACGGTGCTGCTCTAGTCTTCATCACACAGTGCTGCTCTAGTCTTCATCACACGGTGCTGCTCTAGTCTTCATCACACGGTGCTGCTCTAGTCTTCATCACATGGTGCTGCTCTAGTCTTCATCACACAGTGCTGCTCTAGTCTTCATCACACAGTGCTGCTCTAGTCTTCATCACACGGTGCTGCTCTAGTCTTCATCACACGATGCTGCTCTAGTCTTCATCACACGGTGCTGCTCTAGTCTTCATCACACGGTGCTGCTCTAGTCTTCATCACACGATGCTGCTCTAGTCTTCATCACACGGTGCTGCTCTAGTCTTCATCACAAGATGCTGCTCTAGTCTTCATCACGCGGTGCTGCTCTAGTCTTCATCACACGTTGCTGCTCTAGTCTTCATCACACGATGCTGCTCTAGTCTTCATCACACGGTGCTGCTCTAGTCTTCATCACACAGTGCTGCTCTAGTCTTCATCACACGATGCTGCTCTAGTCTTCATCACAAGATGCTGCTCTAGTCTTCATCACACGGTGCTGCTCTAGTCTTCATCACACGATGCTGCTCTAGTCTTCATCACACGGTGCTGCTCTAGTCTTCATCACAAGATGCTGCTCTAGTCTTCACCACACGGTGCTGCTCTAGTCTTCATCACAAGATGCTGCTCTAGTCTTCATCATACGTTGCTGCTCTAGTCTTCATCACAACATGCTGCTCTAGTCTTCATCACACGGTGCTGCTCTAGTCTTCATCACATGATGCTGCTCTAGTCTTCATCACACGGTGCTGCTCTAGTCTTCATCACAAGATGCTGCTCTAGTCTTCATCACACGGTGCTGCTCTAGTCTTCATCACAAGATGCTGCTCTAGTCTTCATCATACGTTGCTGCTCTAGTCTTCATCACAAGATGCTGCTCTAGTGTTCATCACAAGATGCTGCTCTGGTCTTCATCACACGATGCTGCTCTAGTCTTCCTCACAAGATGCTGCTCTTGTCTTCATCACAAGATGCTGCTCTAGTCTTCATCACAAGATGCTGCTCTAGTCTTCATCATACGTTGCTGCTCTAGTCTTCATCACAAGATGCTGCTCTAGTCTTCATCACATGATGCTGCTCTAGTCTTCATCACACGATGCTGCTCTAGTCTTCATCACATGGTGCTGCCCTGGTCTTCATCACACGATGCTGCTCTAGTCTTCATCACACGGTGCTGCTCTAGTCTTCATCACACGGTGCTGCTCTAGTCTTCATCACAAGATGCTGCTCTAGTCTTCATCACACGATGCTGCTCTAGGCTTCATCACACGGTGCTGCTCTAGTCTTCATCACACGATGCTGCTCGAGTCTTCATCACACGGTGCTGCTCTAGTCTTCATCACAAGATGCTGCTCTAGTCTTCATCATACGTTGCTGCTCTAGTCTTCATCACAAGATGCTGCTCTAGTCTTCATCACATGATGCTGCTCTAGTCTTCATCACACGATGCTGCTCTAGTCTTCATCACATGGTGCTGCCCTGGTCTTCATCACACGATGCTGCTCTAGTCTTCATCACACGGTGCTGCTCTAGTCTTCATCACACGGTGCTGCTCTAGTCTTCATCACAAGATGCTGCTCTAGTCTTCATCACACGATGCTGCTCTAGTCTTCATCACAAGATGCTGCTCTAGTCTTCATCACACGATGCTGTTCTAGTCTTCATCACATGGTGCTGCTCTGGTCTTCATCACACGATGCTGCTCTAGTCTTCATCACACGGTGCTGCTCTAGTCTTCATCGCACGGTGCTGCTCTAGTCTTCATCACACGATGCTGCTCTAGTCTTCATCACACAGTGCTGCTCAAGTCTTCATCACACGGTGCTGCTCTAGTCTCCATCACACGGCGCTGCTCTAGTCTTCATCACAAGATGCTGCTCTAGTCTACATCACACGATGCTGCTCTTGTCTTCATCACACGATGCTGCTCTAGTCTTCATCACACGGTGCTGCTCTAGTCTTCATCACATGGTGCTGCTCTAGTCTTCATCACTCGATGCTCCTCTAGTCTTCATCACACGGTGCTGCTCTAGTCTTCATCACATGATGCTGCTCTAGTCTTCATCACACGATGCTGCTCTAGTCTCCATCACACGATGCTGCTCTAGCCTTCATCACACGGTGTTGCTCTAGTCTTCACCACACGGTGCTGCTCGAGTCTTCATCACAAGATGCTGCTCTAGTCTTCCTCACACGATGCTGCTCTAGTCTTCATCACACGATGCTGCTCTAGACTTCATCACACGGTGCTGCTCTAGTCTCCATCACACGGTGCTGCTCCAGTCTTCATCACACGGTGCTGCTCTAGTCTTCATCACACGATGCTGCTCTAGTCTTCATCACACGATGCTGCTCTAGTCTTCATCACACGGTGCTGCTCTAGTCTTCATCACATGGTGCTGCTCTAGTCTTCATCACACGATGCTGCTCTAGTCTTCATCACACGGTACTGCTCTAGTCTCCATCACACGGTGCTGCTCTAGTCTTCATCACACGATGCTGCTCTAGTCTTCATCACACGGTGCTGCTCTAGTCTTCATCACACGATGCTGCTCTAGTCTTCATCACATGGTGCTGCTCTAGTCTCCATCACACGGTGCTGCTCTAGTCTTCATCACACGATGCTGCTCTAGTCGCCATCACACGATGCTGCTCTAGTCTTCATCACACGGTGCTGCTCTAGTCTCCATCACACGGTGCTGCTCGAGCCTTCATCACACGATGCTGCTCTAGTCTTCATCACACGGTGCTGCTCTAGTCTTCATCACATGGTGCGGCTCAAGTCTTCATCACACGATGCTGCTCTAGTCTTCATCACACGATGCTGCTCTAGTCTCCATCACACGATGCTGCACTAGTCTTCATCACAAGATGCTGCTCTAGTCTCCATCACACGATGCTGCTCTAGTCTTCATCACACGGTGCGGCTCTAGTCTTCATCACACGATGCTGCTCTAGTCTTCATCACAAGATGCTGCTCTAGTCTCCATCACACGATGCTGCACTAGTCTTCATCACAAGAAGCTGCTCTAGTCTTCATCACAAGATGCTGCTCAAGTCTTCATCACACGATGCTGCTCTAGTCTCCATCACAAGATGCTGCTCTAGTCTTCATCACACGGTGCTGCTCTAGTCTCCATCACACGGTGCTGCTCTAGTCTTCATCACACGGTGCAGCTCTAGTCTTCATCACACGGTGCGGCTCTAGTCTTCATCACACGATGCTGCTCTAGTCTTCATCACACGATGCTGCTCTGGTCTCCATCACACGATGCTGCACTAGTCTTCATCACAAGATGCTGCTCTAGTCTTCATCACATGATGCTGCTCTAGCCTTCATCACACGGTGCGGCTCTAGTCTTCATCACACGATGCTGCTCTAGCCTTCATCACAAGATGCTGCTCTAGTCTCCATCCCACGATGCTGCACTAGTCTTCATCACAAGATGCTGCTCTAGTCTCCATCACACGATGCTGCTCTAGTCTTCATCACACGGTGCTGCTCTATTCTTCATCGCACGGTGCTGCTCTAGTCTTCATCGCACGGTGCTGCTCTAGTCTTCATCCCACGGTGCTGCTCTAGTCTTCATCACACGATGCTGCTCTAGTCTTCATCACACGGTGCTGCTCTAGTCTTCATCACACGGTGCTGCTCTAGTCTTCATCACACGGTGCTGCTCTAGTCTTCATCACACGGTGCTGCTCTAGTCTCCATCACACGGTGCTGCTCTAGTCTTCATCACACGGTGCTGCTCTAGTCTTCATCACACGGTGCTGCTCTAGTCTTCATCACACGGTGCTGCTCTAGTCTCCATCACACGGTGCTGCTCTAGTCTTCATCACACGATGCTGCTCTGGTCTTCATCACACGGTGCTGCTCTGGTCTTCATCACACGTTGCTGCTCTAGTCTCCATCACACGATGCTGCTCTAGTCTTCATCACACGATGCTGCTCTAGTCTCCATCACACGATGCTGCTCTAGTCTTCATCACACGATGCTGCTCTAGTCTCCATCACACGATGCTGCTCTAGTCTTCATCACACGCCGCTGCTCTAGTCTTCATCACACGGTGCTGCTCTAGTCTTCATCACACGTTGCAACTCTAGTCTTCATCACACGATGCTGCTCTAGTCTTCATCACACGGTGCTGCTCTAGTCTTCATCACATGATGCTGCTCGAGTCTTCATCACATGATGCTGCTCTAGTCTGCATCACACGATGCTGCTCCAGTCTTCATCACACGGTGCTGCTCTAGTCTTCATCACAAGATGCTGCTCTAGTCTTCATCACATGATGCTGCTCTAGTCTGCATCACACGATGCTGCTCTAGTCTTCATCACATGGTGCTGCTCTAGTCTTCATCACACGATGCTGCTCTAGTCTTCATCACACGATTCTGCTCTAGTCTTCATCACACGGTGCTGCTCTAGTCTTCATCACACGGTGCTGCTCTAGTCTTCATCACACGGTGCTGCTCTAGTCTTCATCACACGATGCTGCTCTAGTCTTCATCACACGGTGCTGCTCTTGTCTTCACACGATGCTGCTCTAGTCTCCATCACACAATGCTGCTCTAGTCTTCATCACACGTTGCTGCTCTAGTCTTCATCACATGGTGCTGCTCTAGTCTTCATCACACGATGCTGCTCTAGTCTTCATGACACGGTGCTGCTCTAGTCTTCATCACACGATGCTGCTCTAGTCTCCATCACACGATGCTGCTCTAGTCTTCATCACACGATGCTGCTCTAGTCTCCATCACACGATGCTGCTCTAGTCTTCATCACACGATGCTGCTCTAGTCTCCATCACACGATGCTGCTCTAGTCTTCATCACACGGTGCTGCTCTAGTCTTCATCACACAATGCTGCTCTAGTCTCCATCACACGATGCTGCTCTAGTCTTCATCACATGATGCTGCTCTAGCCTTCATCACACGGTGCTGCTCTAGTCTTCATCACACGATGCTGCTCTAGTCTTCATCACACGATGCTGCTCTAGTCTTCATCACACAGTGCTGCTCTAGTCTTCATCACACGATGCTGCTCTAGTCTTCATCACACGATGCTGCTCTAGTCTTCATCACTCGGTGCTGCTCTAGTCTTCCTCACACGGTGCTGCTCTAGTCTTCATCACACGGTGCTGCTCTAGTCTTCATCACACGATGCTGCTCTAGTCTTCATCACACAGTGCTGCTCTAGTCTTCATCACATGATGCTGCTCTAGTCTTCATCACACGGTGCTGCTCTAGTCTTCATCACACGATGCTGCTCTAGTCTTCATCACACGATGCTGCTCTAGTCTTCATCACACGGTGCTGCTCTCGTCTTCATCACACGATGCTGCTCTAGTCTTCATCATATGGTGCTGCTCTAGTCTTCATCACACGGTGCTGCTCTAGTCTTCATCACACGATGCTGCTCTAGTCTTCATCACACGGTGCTGCTCTAGTCTTCATCACAAGATGCTGCTCTAGTCTTCATCACACGGTGCTGCTCTAGTCTTCATCACACGGTGCTGCTCTAGTCTTCATCACACGTTGCTGCTCTAGTCTTCATCACACGGTGCTGCTCTAGTCTTCATCACACGGTGCTGCTCCAGTCTTCAACACACGGTGCTGCTCTAGTATTCATCACACGCTGCTGCTCTAGTCTTCATCACAAGATGCTGCTCTAGTCTTCATCACACGATGCTGCTCTAGTCTTCATCACACGATGCTGCTCTAGTCTTCATCACATGGTGCTGCTCTAGTCTTCATCACACGGTGCTGCTCTAGTCTTCATCACACGGTGCTGCTCTAGTCTTCATCACAAGATGCTGCTCTAGTCTTCATCACACGATGCTGCTCTAGTCTTCATCACACAGTGCTGCTCTAGTCTTCATCACATGATGCTGCTCTAGTCTTCATCACACGGTGCTGCTCTAGTCTTCATCACACGATGCTGCTCTAGTCTTCATCACACGATGCTGCTCTAGTCTTCATCACATGGTGCTGCTCTCGTCTTCATCACACGATGCTGCTCTAGTCTTCATCATATGGTGCTGCTCTAGTCTTCATCACACGGTGCTGCTCTAGTCTTCATCACACGATGCTGCTCTAGTCTTCATCACACGGTGCTGCTCTAGTCTTCATCACAAGATGCTGCTCTAGTCTTCATCACACGGTGCTGCTCTAGTCTTCATCACACGGTGCTGCTCTAGTCTTCATCACACGTTGCTGCTCTAGTCTTCATCACACGGTGCTGCTCTCGTCTTCATCACACGGTGCTGCTCCAGTCTTCAACACACGGTGCTGCTCTAGTATTCATCACACGCTGCTGCTCTAGTCTTCATCACAAGATGCTGCTCTAGTCTTCATCACACGATGCTGCTCTAGTCTTCATCACACGATGCTGCTCTAGTCTTCATCACATGGTGCTGCTCTAGTCTTCATCACACGGTGCTGCTCTAGTCTTCATCACACGGTGCTGCTCTAGTCTTCATCACACGGTGCTGCTCTAGTCTTCATCACAAGATGCTGCTCTAGTCTTCATCACACGATGCTGCTCTAGTCTTCATCACACGATGCTGCTCTAGTCTTCATCACACGGTGCTGCTCTAGTCTCCATCACACGGTGCTGCTCTAGTCTTCATCACACGGTGCAGCTCTAGTCTTCATCACACGGTGCGGCTCTAGTCTTCATCACACGATGCTGCTCTAGTCTTCATCACACGATGCTGCTCTGGTCTCCATCACACGATGCTGCACTAGTCTTCATCACAAGATGCTGCTCTAGTCTTCATCACATGATGCTGCTCTAGCCTTCATCACACGGTGCGGCTCTAGTCTTCATCACACGATGCTGCTCTAGCCTTCATCACAAGATGCTGCTCTAGTCTCCATCCCACGATGCTGCACTAGTCTTCATCACAAGATGCTGCTCTAGTCTCCATCACACGATGCTGCTCTAGTCTTCATCACACGGTGCTGCTCTATTCTTCATCGCACGGTGCTGCTCTAGTCTTCATCGCACGGTGCTGCTCTAGTCTTCATCCCACGGTGCTGCTCTAGTCTTCATCACACGATGCTGCTCTAGTCTTCATCACACGGTGCTGCTCTAGTCTTCATCACACGGTGCTGCTCTAGTCTTCATCACACGGTGCTGCTCTAGTCTTCATCACACGGTGCTGCTCTAGTCTCCATCACACGGTGCTGCTCTAGTCTTCATCACACGGTGCTGCTCTAGTCTTCATCACACGGTGCTGCTCTAGTCTTCATCACACGGTGCTGCTCTAGTCTCCATCACACGGTGCTGCTCTAGTCTTCATCACACGATGCTGCTCTGGTCTTCATCACACGGTGCTGCTCTGGTCTTCATCACACGTTGCTGCTCTAGTCTCCATCACACGATGCTGCTCTAGTCTTCATCACACGATGCTGCTCTAGTCTCCATCACACGATGCTGCTCTAGTCTTCATCACACGATGCTGCTCTAGTCTCCATCACACGATGCTGCTCTAGTCTTCATCACACGCCGCTGCTCTAGTCTTCATCACACGGTGCTGCTCTAGTCTTCATCACACGTTGCAACTCTAGTCTTCATCACACGATGCTGCTCTAGTCTTCATCACACGGTGCTGCTCTAGTCTTCATCACATGATGCTGCTCGAGTCTTCATCACATGATGCTGCTCTAGTCTGCATCACACGATGCTGCTCCAGTCTTCATCACACGGTGCTGCTCTAGTCTTCATCACAAGATGCTGCTCTAGTCTTCATCACATGATGCTGCTCTAGTCTGCATCACACGATGCTGCTCTAGTCTTCATCACATGGTGCTGCTCTAGTCTTCATCACACGATGCTGCTCTAGTCTTCATCACACGATTCTGCTCTAGTCTTCATCACACGGTGCTGCTCTAGTCTTCATCACACGGTGCTGCTCTAGTCTTCATCACACGGTGCTGCTCTAGTCTTCATCACACGATGCTGCTCTAGTCTTCATCACACGGTGCTGCTCTTGTCTTCACACGATGCTGCTCTAGTCTCCATCACACAATGCTGCTCTAGTCTTCATCACACGTTGCTGCTCTAGTCTTCATCACATGGTGCTGCTCTAGTCTTCATCACACGATGCTGCTCTAGTCTTCATGACACGGTGCTGCTCTAGTCTTCATCACACGATGCTGCTCTAGTCTCCATCACACGATGCTGCTCTAGTCTTCATCACACGATGCTGCTCTAGTCTCCATCACACGATGCTGCTCTAGTCTTCATCACACGATGCTGCTCTAGTCTCCATCACACGATGCTGCTCTAGTCTTCATCACACGGTGCTGCTCTAGTCTTCATCACACAATGCTGCTCTAGTCTCCATCACACGATGCTGCTCTAGTCTTCATCACACGATGCTGCTCTAGCCTTCATCACACGGTGCTGCTCTAGTCTTCATCACACGATGCTGCTCTAGTCTTCATCACACGATGCTGCTCTAGTCTTCATCACACAGTGCTGCTCTAGTCTTCATCACACGATGCTGCTCTAGTCTTCATCACACGATGCTGCTCTAGTCTTCATCACTCGGTGCTGCTCTAGTCTTCCTCACACGGTGCTGCTCTAGTCTTCATCACACGGTGCTGCTCTAGTCTTCATCACACGATGCTGCTCTAGTCTTCATCACACAGTGCTGCTCTAGTCTTCATCACATGATGCTGCTCTAGTCTTCATCACACGGTGCTGCTCTAGTCTTCATCACACGATGCTGCTCTAGTCTTCATCACACGATGCTGCTCTAGTCTTCATCACACGGTGCTGCTCTCGTCTTCATCACACGATGCTGCTCTAGTCTTCATCATATGGTGCTGCTCTAGTCTTCATCACACGGTGCTGCTCTAGTCTTCATCACACGATGCTGCTCTAGTCTTCATCACACGGTGCTGCTCTAGTCTTCATCACAAGATGCTGCTCTAGTCTTCATCACACGGTGCTGCTCTAGTCTTCATCACACGGTGCTGCTCTAGTCTTCATCACACGTTGCTGCTCTAGTCTTCATCACACGGTGCTGCTCTAGTCTTCATCACACGGTGCTGCTCCAGTCTTCAACACACGGTGCTGCTCTAGTATTCATCACACGCTGCTGCTCTAGTCTTCATCACAAGATGCTGCTCTAGTCTTCATCACACGATGCTGCTCTAGTCTTCATCACACGATGCTGCTCTAGTCTTCATCACATGGTGCTGCTCTAGTCTTCATCACACGGTGCTGCTCTAGTCTTCATCACACGGTGCTGCTCTAGTCTTCATCACAAGATGCTGCTCTAGTCTTCATCACACGATGCTGCTCTAGTCTTCATCACACAGTGCTGCTCTAGTCTTCATCACATGATGCTGCTCTAGTCTTCATCACACGGTGCTGCTCTAGTCTTCATCACACGATGCTGCTCTAGTCTTCATCACACGATGCTGCTCTAGTCTTCATCACACGGTGCTGCTCTCGTCTTCATCACACGATGCTGCTCTAGTCTTCATCATATGGTGCTGCTCTAGTCTTCATCACACGGTGCTGCTCTAGTCTTCATCACACGATGCTGCTCTAGTCTTCATCACACGGTGCTGCTCTAGTCTTCATCACAAGATGCTGCTCTAGTCTTCATCACACGGTGCTGCTCTAGTCTTCATCACACGGTGCTGCTCTAGTCTTCATCACACGTTGCTGCTCTAGTCTTCATCACACGGTGCTGCTCTAGTCTTCATCACACGGTGCTGCTCCAGTCTTCAACACACGGTGCTGCTCTAGTATTCATCACACGCTGCTGCTCTAGTCTTCATCACAAGATGCTGCTCTAGTCTTCATCACACGATGCTGCTCTAGTCTTCATCACACGATGCTGCTCTAGTCTTCATCACATGGTGCTGCTCTAGTCTTCATCACACGGTGCTGCTCTAGTCTTCATCACACGGTGCTGCTCTAGTCTTCATCACACGGTGCTGCTCTAGTCTTCATCACAAGATGCTGCTCTAGTCTTCATCACACGATGCTGCTCTAGTCTTCATCACACGATGCTGCTCTAGTCTTCATCACACGGTGGTGCTCTAGTCTTCGTCACACGATGCTGCACTAGTCTTCATCACACGATGCTGCTCTAGTCCTCATGACACGGTGCTCTTGCATTGCCGGTACCAGTCGGAGATTGCAGTTGGTCTAATGGTGACCCGACATTGCTGAGCTGTACTGGCAACATTTTACTTGCCAGTCAGTCCAAACCCTGGTTACATTTTAACTTTAGCAAAGATCCAATGGGATGTCCCTTCCATCTACCATTAAAGGGCTCTCAGAGTACAAAAAAACTCAAAGCAGTGACGCCGGTCCATAAGGCCATAAACAAAGCCAACCAGGCACTAGGGTTTACTTCTAAAGGTGTAGAATTGAAAAGTAGAGAAGTTATGCTAAACCTGTTTCGAACATTGATTAGACCACACTTGGAGTTCTGTGTACAATTCTGGTCGCCATATTATAAAAAGGATATAGAAGCACTGGAGAGAGTGCAAAAAATATTTACAAGGATGATACCAGAAATGCGAGGTTACACCTATCAGGAAAGAATGAACAGGCTGGGTCTCTTTTCTCTTGAAAAGTGAAGGCCGAGTGGTGACCTAATGGAAGTCTTTAAAATTATGAAAGGTTTTGATAGAGTAGACACAGTGAGAATGTTTCCACTTGTGGGGAAGAGCAAAACTAGAAGCCATCAATATAAGATAGTCACCAAGAAATCCAATAGGGAATTCAGAAGAAACTTCTTTACCTAAAGAGTGGTGAGAATGTGGAACTCGCTACCACAGGGAGTGGTTGAAGCGAATAGTATAGATGCATTTAAGGGGAAGCTAGACAAGCATATGAGGGAGAAGGGAATAGAGGGTTATGCTAATAGATTTAGATGAGGAAAGGCAGGAGAAGTTTCGAGTGGAACATAAACGCCGGCATGGACTGGTTGGGCCGAATGGCCTGTTTCTATGCCGCATATCCGATGTAATCCATTGTAAAGCATTCGAAGAGCTCCCGGACAATCCGAGTGACATGAAGAAGTGCGAGACCAATTGCTCAGGTGGTCATCCATCATTGTCAGTTTGCCTCAGTTGATTAACACTGTGGCCTCCAGGTCAGGAGGTTGTGCCTTGCTCCAGGATTTGAGCGCACAATCTAGGCCGGCACCCCACTGCAGTACTAAGGAGATGCTACACTCTTAGATTGTGAAGGAAAAAGCCATATTTATTAATACATGATATACTGGGTTTAAAAATCTAAAGCCTCGGAGACACAGGCTGCAAACAGAAAACAGGCTTCTGAGATAAAGATCAGTTGATAACACAAGTTGTAAACATACAAGCTTTGAAATGGGATTTGGTTAAATATTCTAAAACAATTACCCTATTGAAATGGCAGTTTGGCGCTTCTAGAGGGTCTGGGGTTTGCAACCAACACAATGAAAATGCCCAGTTTAAAGTGTTAAGAATCTAACACGTTGAACAGAAACACAAACATTAAAAGAGGCATGTGCCTTTGAAAAGATTACATCAAGTAAAAGAAACACTTGCTGATTGATATACCTATCAATTCATCCAATGAAAAGCGACGAGTTAAGAAAGTAACTATAGGTTTTTATTGGCTAAATAACAGAGCCCACCCTCGTGGGTGATCGGATCCAACAAGGAGGAATACCAGCCAGTCGACCACCTTTATACCTGGGCAGGTAGGTGGAGCCATGGGCGGAGTCAGCAGTGGTCAGCCCAGGTATAACAGCGTGACAAGAGGCGACCTCATGTAGTGATACAACAGTGTAACAGTGATAACCATAGTGTAACGATATAACAGTGGAAAACATAGTGTAACGATAGTGAACGATAAAAGTGGTTTACCACATTCACCCCTTTTTTAGATTTGAGTCCGGCGGGGTGAAGTGTATTACCAGTTCGGGTATGTCAGTCTGTCCGGAGGCCTCGTAAGCCTTTCCGATCGTCGCAGCAGCGGCGGCGGTGTTGCAGTATTCGATGTTGTTGCTGGTGTCTGCGTGGTCGGCGAAGGCTCGTGGGGTTCCGGCATGCCGTCTACCTGGGCTGGATTAGGGGGGGTGGTGGGGGGGGGTAGCGGTGGTGTCTCAGGAATGCCCGAGGGTGCGAGGTCTCGTAAAGAGACTGTGTCCTCCCGCCCATCTGGGTACGCCACATAGGCGTACTGGGGGTTGGCGTGCAGGAGGTCCACCCTCTCGACCAGGGGGTCCGTTTTATGGGCCCTCACGTGCTTTCGCAGCAAGACGGGCCCCGGGGAGGTCAGCCAGGTTGGTAGCGTGGTTCCCGTAGTCGACTTCCTGGGGAAAACAAACATTCATTCATGGGGGGTGGCGTTAATGGCAGTGCAAAGCAGTGACCGGATGGAGTGCAGCGCTGCCGGGAGGACTTCCTGCCAGCGAGAGGTTGGGAGGCCCTTAGACTTTAAGGCTAAGAGGACGGCCTTCCATACAGTCGCGTTCTCTCTTTCCACCTGGCCGTTCCCTCGGGGGTTGTAGCTGGCGGTCCTGCTTGCAGCAATACCTCTCGCTAGTAGGAACTGGCGAAGTTCCTCGCTCATGAAGGAGGAGCCCCGGTCGCTATGTATATAGTTTGGGAACCCGAACAAGGCGAAGAGGTCGTTCAGGCATTTGATGACCGTGGTACTGGTCATGTCTGGGCAGGGGAAGGCAAAGGGGAAACGGGAGTACTCATCAATAATGTTGAGGAAGTACACATTACGGTCAGAGGACGGGAGGGGCCCCTTAAAATCGATGCTCAAGCGCTCGAAGGGGTGGGTGGCCTTGATCAGGCTTGCTCTGTCCGGCCTAAAGAAATGCGGTTTGCATTCGGCACAGGTTTGGCAGTTCCTGGTCATGGTCCTGACCTCCTCGATGGAGTATGGCAGGTTGCGGGCCTTAATGAAGTGGTAAAGTCTGGTGACCCCGGGGTGGCAGAGGTCGTTGTGGAGGGTCTGCAGTCTATCAATTTGCGCGTTGGCGCATGTACTTCGTGATAGGGCATCTGGGGGTTCGTTCAGTTTACCAGGCCGGTACAAGATGTCATAATCATAGGTGGAGAGCTCGATTCTCCACCTCAAGATCTTGTCGTTCTTGATTTTGCCCCTCAGCTTGTTATTAAACATAAAAGCGACCGAACGCTGGTCGGTGAGGAGGGTAAATCGTTTGCCTGCCAGGTAGTGCCTCCAGCGTCGTACAGCCTCCACAATCGCCTGGGCCTCCTTCTCGACCGAAGAGTGTCGGATCTCAGGGCCCTGGAGGGTCCTTGAGAAGAAGGCCACTGGTCTCCCCTCCTGGTTAAGGGTTGCGGCTAGGGCGAAGTCGGATGCATCGCTCTCCACTTGGAACGGGATGGACTCATCCACCGCGTGCATTGTGGCCTTCGCAATGTCTCCCTTAATGAGGGAGAAGGCTGCGCACGCTTCCGCCGTAAGGGGGAAGGAGGTGGACTTCATGAGGGGTCTGGCTTTGTCCGCGTAATTGGGCACCCATTGGGCATAGTAGGCGAAGAGCCCCAGGGTTCTCTTCAGCGCCTTTGGACAGTGGGGGAGGGGTAACTCCATGAGGGGGTGCATTCTTTCGGGGTCGGGGCCGATGACTCCGTTCTCTACTACGCAGCCGAGGATGGCAAGGCGCAAGGTGTTAAACACGCATTTCTCCTTATTGTAGGTGAGGTTCAGCCGTTGGGCCGTATGGAGGAATCTTTCCAGATTGACATCATGGTCCTGCCGGTCGCGGCCGCAGATGGTGACGTTATCTAGATAGGGGAATGTGGCGTGCAGCCCGTTCTGGTCAACCATCCGGTCCATCTCCCTTTGGAAGACCGAAACCCCGTTGGTGACGCCGAAGGGAACCCTAAGGAAGTGGTAGAGGCGGCCATTCGCCTCGAAGGCGGTATACTGGCGGTCCTCGGGGCGGATAGGGAGTTGGTGGTAGGCCGACTTAAGGTCGATGGTAGAGAATACTCGGTAATGTGCAATCTGATTGACCATATCAGATATGCGGGGAAGGGGGTATGTGTCCAGCTGGGTGTACTGGTTTATGGTTTGGCTGTAGTCGATGACCAGGCGGTTTTTATTGCCGGTCTTAACGACTACGACCTGGGCACGCCAGGGGCTGTTGCTCCTCTCGATGATGCCCTCCTTCAGGAGACGCTGTACCTCAGAGCTAATGAAAGCTCTGTCCCCGGCGCTGTACCGCCTGCTCTTGGTAGCGACGGGTTTACAGTCGGGGGTGAGGTTAGCGAACAGGGAAGGGGGTGGGACCTTAAGGGTGGAAAGGCCGCAGGTGTTACGTGGTGGGCGGTTTAAAAGCTGCTGGTTGTCGACTGTGAGTGGGGGGAGGGGTCCACCGTATGCCAAAGTGACACTTTGAAGGTGGGATTGGAAGTCCAGCCCTAGTAGGACGGCAGCGCAGAGCTGGGGCAGGACGAGGAGTTTAAAATTGTTATACTCCGTGCCCCTAACCGACAGGGTCACAACACAGTAGCCGCTGATGTCTGTAGAATGGGACCTCGATGCCATCAAGATCCGGTTGCACGTTGGCCGGACAGTGAGGGAGTAGTGGCTCACCGTGTCTGGGTGGATGAAACTCTCCATGCTTCCGCTGTCGAACAGGCAGGTCGTGGCGTGGCCGTTTACTCCGATGCCCATCATGGACTTGGACAGGTGATGCGGGCGAGCTTGGTCCAGTGTGACGGAGGCTAGTGTATGGCTGAGCGAGCTGCTGTAGTCTGTGGGCGAGGCGGTGGTCGGGTCTGGAGGCGAGGTGGCGGTCGAGTGTGGTGGGCAAAATGGCGGCGCCCACGAGGTTGGATAAAATGGCGGAGAAGATGGCTGCCCCCACAACTCACATGAGGCACTGCTGGTGTCGGTGGCCTTGATCAAAGATGGCCGCCCCCACGATTCACACGAGGGGATGCTGGCATCTGTGGCCACCTTGATTAAAGATGGCCGCCCCCACAACTCGCATGAGGCACTGCTAGGGTCTGTGGCTCTCCCTCTGCAGGCCTTAGCGAAGTGGCCTTTCTTCTGGCAGCTGGAACAAGTCGCATTTCTTGCCGGGCAGCGCGACCTCGGGTGTTTCGCCTGGCCACAGAAGAAGCAGCCAGTGGCCCGATCGCGGGGCTCCGATGTCGCGGCCGGTACCGGGGGTGGCGGTCCCGATTGGGTCCGGGACGCCGATGCTGAGGTAGGTCCCAGGGGCAGCGTTGCGAGGGGTATTGCGGCCGGGGTCGGGCCCGAGTCCCAGGGTCGCGCAGTACAGTACCTTGAATACGCCTCGAGGTCCCGATGGGCCACTTCCAGGGAGCGAGCGAGGGCTGCAGCTGTGTTCAGGTCGAGGTCCTTAGATTCAAGCAGTCTTTGCCGTGAGTAGTCAGACCGTAGGCCTTTCACGAAGGAATCGCGGATATTATCTTCGGTATTTTCTGCAGCCGTTACCGCTTTAAAATCACAGTCCCTGCCGAGTGTTTGTAGCGCCCGTAAAAATTCATCTGCAGACTCTCCTGGCTGTTGCTGGTGGGATCTTAGGAGATGTCTGGCATACATGGAATTTACCGGGCTCCGGTACTGCTGTTTCAGCAGGTTGATGGCGGCGTCGTATGTAGTAATGTCCTGGATGAGTGCGAATACTTTAGGGCTCGCTTGGGCGGTCAGAACTCTTAGTTTGGATCTCGGAGGTACGCCGGATTCTTCCAGGTAGGATTCGAAGCAGCTCAGCCAGTGTTTGAAGTCGAGGGCTGAGTTTGCTGCCTGTGGGTTTAGATCCAGGTACGGCGGTCGGAGGGCTCGCAGCCAGGCCGGCTGCTGTGGCTGTTGTAGCTGGGCGTCTGACTGGTCTGACGGTTCGGTAGACATTTAAAAATTTAGCCAATAAAATTGATATACCTATCAATTCATCCAATGAAAAGCGACGAGTTAAGAAAGTAACTATAGGTTTTTATTGGCTAAATAACAGAGCCCACCCTCGTGGGTGATCGGATCCAACAAGGAGGAATACCAGCCAGTCGACCACCTTTATACCTGGGCAGGTAGGTGGAGCCATGGGCGGAGTCAGCAGTGGTCAGCCCAGGTATAACAGCGTGACAAGAGGCGACCTCATGTAGTGATACAACAGTGTAACAGTGATAACCATAGTGTAACGATATAACAGTGGAAAACATAGTGTAACGATAGTGAACGATAAAAGTGGTTTACCACACTGGTCAAATAGTTTTTATGTTAAACTTGGAAGACAGGAAACATAAGATTAAATATGCAACCAATTGAGATAGCTAGAAAACAAGTAAACATTCAGTCAAAGTGTCTTTAATTTATACATAGTAAATATGATACCAACAAGAACACTTTGAAGATAGATACACCAAGCAATTACATCGTGTTTGTATTGAACTTGGAGCAGTTAGGAGACTCAACATCTGCTAAAACTGGTAAAGCCAATATTAAAAATTGAATGGAAAATTTTCGATAAGAATGGCATCAAACAGAATCAATTGCTGTCATATTATTTTTATGATAGTTTTTGAAACACCTAAAGGTAGAGACATAATTATGCATGCAATTGTTGAATTGACAGTAAGATAGAAAGCATTCAACAGAGGTATCAATAAAGACAATTAGCTTACATCAGCAGAGAACTTCAAAGAATAAACCACTGCAAAAAGGGTATAAAAATAAGAGCTTTTCAAACAGAAAGTCAGAACTCGCTGAACGGGCAAGCGTTTCTCAACTTCACAGGCATGCTCTGTAAATTTTTAACTTTGAGTCTCGGGTAATCAAAGTAATTGATTTTTGTGGATAATCTGGATTTAGAGATAAGTAAGAAATATAGAAATGTAACGAAGTAAAGATTTGAGAATAAGGATCTCTGAGAAATAAGAAATGTAAGCTATTTGTATTTTGAATTGTTAATGTTGCGACTGATTCAACAGCTGTTAACTGAATGTCGGCTCTTAAATAAAACTATATATTTTTAGAATTGTCTCAAAGAGTATTTCTGCATAAACTCACGAACCCAATTTCTGTACTCTTTTGTAAGGAGTTGCAGAATTCTGGGGGGTATTCTGGACCCTCATCATATCCGGAAGGTTACAGTCTAGTTAAGCTTATTAAAAGTGCTATTTGGAGGACGGTAACATCTTTAGTCGTTCCTTTCCTTTAGGGAGAGATAGCCTGAACCTTTAGACCCATTTAAGCGTCTTATAGAATTTGGCTATCTCTAACTTAAGTTGAAGGTGAACGTCTGAGGAATACTCCTGATCTGGGATAGCCCGAACAGGGCTAGGACTTGTAATTATCCCTTCAAGATGCACTGTAGGACATTAAGCCGAGGCCCCCTCTGCCTGTTCAGGTGGACATAAAAACATCCCGCAGCACGAGTCAAAGAGCAACAGGGCTATTTCCCGCTATGTGCTAGACAGCAATCCTCCCTCAACCACCACCGCAATTATTGAACTGATCATTTCTTTCATTTGCTGTTTGTGGGACCTTACTGTGCACATATTCGCTGTGGCGTTTGCCTACATTAGCAACTGGGATTACACTTTAAAAGCAATTCATTGATTGTTGAGCGTTCTGCTTCCCAAGAGAGAATTCTGTTCTTCTCTGCTCCCCATATTCATTTTTATTACCCCTCCCCCCACCCTCTGCAACACAGGAGCAGCCTCTGGATCCGCAAAGGTAATCAAGCATGTCTTGCAGGGTTAAGATTAACTACAACACCCCAAAGCAACGTGCTTCAGCCCCACGTGCAACCCATACCCTTTCTTTACCAAAACAACTGCGCCAGTGTAGCATTCCTATTCCCTACCCTCAATTCTTCAAGGAAAATAAGAAAAGAAAGGATTACATTTATACAGCATCTTTCACAACCACCGGACGTCCCAAAGTGCTTTACAGCCAATGAAGAACTTTTTTGGAGTGTCGTCACTGTTGTAATGTAGGAAATGCAGCAGCCAATTTGCGCACAGCAAGCTTCCCACAACAGCAATGTGATAATGACCAGATCATCTGATTTAGTGATGTTGATTGAGGGATAAATATTGGCCCCAGGACACTGGGGGAGAACTCCCCCTGCTCTTCTTCGAAATTGTGCCATGGGATCTTTTACGCCCACCTGAGGGAGCAGACGGGGCCTCGGATTAACGTCTCATCCGAAAGACGGCACCTCCGGCAGTGCAGCACCCCCTCAGTACTGCACTGGAGTGTCAGCCTATGTTTTTGTGCTGAAGTTTCTGGTGTGGACTTTCTGACTCAAAGGCGAGAGGTGCTACCAACTGAGTCACAGCTGACACAATATTAAAGATTATTATATAGATGTTCATTGGCCCATCTGAGCTCTTGAAATTGCCACTAGTTGATAGTTTTAATGAGCAATGGTAGCATAGTAGTAATGTTACTGGACTAATAATCCAGAGGCCTGGACTAATGATCCAGAGACGTGAGTTCAAATCCCACCACGGCCACCGGGGAATTTAAATTCAACTAATTAAATAAATCAGGAATAAAAAGCTAGTATCAGTAATGGTGACCATGAAACTACCGGATTGTTGTAAAAACCCATCTGGTTCACTAATGTCCTTTAGGGAAGGAAATCTGCCGTCCTTACCCGGTCTGGCCGATATGTGACTCCAGACCCACAGCAATGTGGTTGACCCTTGACTGCCCTCTGAAATGGCCCAGCAAGCCACTCAGTTATAACAGACCACTACAGAAAACAATAAGAAGAATAAAACTGGATGGACCACCCGGCATCGACCTCGTCACTGGCTTCGGACACAACAATGACACACCCAGCCCAGTCAACCCGGCAAAGTCCTCCTCACCAACACCTGGGGACTTGTGCCAAAATTGGGAGAGCTGTCCCACAGACTAGTCAAGCAACAGCCTGACATAGTCATACTCACAGAATCATACCTTTCAGCCAATGTCCCAGATTCCTCCATCACCGTCCCTGGGCAGGGCAGACTCACCAGGGGTGGTGGCACAGTGGCATACAGTCGGGAGGGAGTGGCCCAGGGAGTCCTCAACATTGACTCTGGACCCCACTAAGTCTCATGACTTCAGGTCAAGCATTGGCAAGGAAACCTCCTGCTGATTACCACCTACCGCCCTCCCTCAGCTACTGAATCAGTACTCCTCCATGTTGAACACCACTTGGAAGAAGCACTGAGAGTAGCAAGGGCACAGAATTTACTCTGGGTGGGGGACTTCAATGTCCATCACCAAGAGTGACTCGGTAGCACCACTACTGACCAAGCTGGCTGAGTCCTGAAGGACATAGCTGCCAGTCTGGGCCTGCGACAGGTGGTGAGAGAACCAACATGAGAGAAAAACCTACTTGACCTCGTCCTCACCAATCTACCTGTCCATGACAGTATTGGTAGCAGTGACCACTGCACAGTCCTTGTGGAGACAAGTCCCATCTTCACACTGAGGACACCCTCCATCGTGTTGTGTGGCACTACCACCGTGCTAAATGGGATAGATTCAGAACAGATCTAGCAGCTCAAAACTGGGCATCCATGAGGTGCTGTGGGCCATCAGCAGCAGCAGAATTATATTCCACCACAATCGGTAACCTCATGGCCCAGCATATCCCTCACTCTACCATTACCATCAAGCCAGGGGACCAACCCTGGCTCAATAAGGAGTGTAGAAGAGCATGCCAGGAGCAGCACCAGGCATACCTAAAAATGAGATGCCAACCTGGGGATGCTGCAACACAGGACTACATGCATGCTAAACACCAGAAGCAGCATGCTATAGACAGAGCTAAGTGATTCCACAACCAACGGATCAGATCAAAGCTCTGCAGTCCTGCCACATCCAGTCATGAAGGGTGGTGGACAATTAAACAACTAATGGGAGGAGGAGGCTCCATGAACATCCCCATCCTCAATGACAGATGAGCCAGCACACAAGTGTAAAAGACAAGGCTGAAGCATTTGCAACCATCTTCAGCCAGAAGTGTCATGTGGATGATCCATCTCGCCCTTCTGAGGTCCCCATCATCTCAGAAGCCAGTCTGCAGCCCACTCGATTCACTCCACGTGATATCAAGAAACGGCTGAGCGCACTGGATAGAGCAAAGGCTATGGGCCCTGACAACATCCCGGCTGTCGTGCTGAAGATTTGTGCTCCAGAACTAGCCACACCTCTGGCCAAGCTGTTCCAGTACAGCTACAACACTGGTATCCACCTGACAATGTGGAAAACTGCCCAGGTATGTCCTGTCCACAAAAAGCAGGACAAATCCAATCTGGCTAATTACCGCCGCATCAGTCTACTCTCAATCATCAGCAAAGTGATGGAAGATGTCGTCGGCAGTGCTATCAAGCGGCAATTACTCACCAATAACCTGCTCATTGATGCTCAGTTTGGGTTCCACCAGGACAACTTAGCTCCAGACCTCATTACAGCCTTGGTCCAAACATGGACCAAAGAGCTGAATTCCAGAGGTGAGGTGAGAGTGACTGTCCTCGACATCAAGTCAGTATTTGACTGAGTGTGGCATCAAGGAACCCTAGTAAAACTGAAGTCAATGGGAATCAGAGGGAAAACTCTCCACTGGCTGAAGTCATACCTAACACAAAGGAAGATGGTTGTGGTTGTTGAAGGCCAATCATCACGCCCCAGGACATCGCTGCAGGAGTTTCTCAGGGCAGTGTCCTAGGCCCAACCATCTTCAGCTACTTCATCAATGACATTCCCTCCATCATAAGGTCAGAAGTGGGGATGTTCACTGATGATTGCACAGCGTTCAGTTCCATTCACAACTCCTCAGATAATGAAGCAGTCCGTGCCCGCATGCAGCAAGACCTGGACGACATTTAGGCTTGGGCTTATAAGTGACAAGTAACATTCGCGCCACACAAGTGCCAGGCAATGACTATCTCCAACAAGAGAAAGTCTAATCACCACCCCTTGACATTCAACAGCATTACCATCGACGTATTTCCCACCACCAACATCCTCAGGGGTTACCATTGACCAGAAACTTAACTGGACCAGCCACAGAAATACTGTGGCTACAAGAGCAGGCCAGAGGCTGAGTATTCTGCGGCGAGTGTCTCACCTTCTGACTCCCCAAAGCCTTTCCACCATCGACAAGGCACAAGTAAGGAGTGTGATGGAATACTTTCCACTTGCCTGGATGAGTGCAGCTCCAACAACACTCAAGAAGCTCGACATCATCCAGGACAAAGCAGCCCACTTGATTGGCACCCCATCCACCACCTTAAACACTCACTCCCTCCACCACCGGCGTACCGTGGCTGCAGTGTGTACCATCTACAAGATGCTCCCTGCAGCAACTCGCCAAGGCTTCTTCGGCAGCACCTCCCAAACCCGTGACCTCTACCACCTAGAAGGACAAGGGCAGCAGGTGCATGGGAACACCATCACCTCCAAGTCACACACCATCCTAACTTGGAAATATATCACTGATCCTTCATCGTCGCTGGGTCAAAATCCTGGAACTCCCTCCCCAACAGCACTGTGGGAGTACCTTCATCACACGGACTGCAGCGGTTCAAGAAAGTGGCTCACCACCACCTTCTCAAGGACAATTAGGGATGGGCCATAAATGCTGGCCTTGCCAGCGATGTCCACATCCCATGAATGAATTTTTTTTTAATTGGACGCTAGATTACTGGTTAAAGTGAATAAACAGAAACTAGCAGCAATTTCAATCTCCTGGCTTGGCCAGTGAAGATCAGGCAACTCCCATTTATACCAAGTACCGACCAACTTTGAGGCAAATAATATGGCAATTTGTTGGTAGGCAGGCTTAAGAAATGTGCTCCACAGCACCATCTACTGGCTGAACATGCAACCACACTGTCACAGGGCTAGTGGTTCTGTGCAGGATTTACATTCAAATGGTTTACAAAGCATGTTAAATGCTGGCATAAAAACATGCCAAAAAATATCAACAACAGGAAGTTGGACAGAATGAGCGTGCATACAGATTTTTAATAATATATTTATCACGAACCAGATGGACGCATTTCACTTCTGTGAGAAAGAGGAAAACAACCTTTAATTGTCTTTGTTTGTGCTGGATGTAGACTCCGAAAGAAATAATCTGTTCAACAAGTACTATTCAACTTTTCAAAGATACTGTAGGGGGGTAGTTTAACCCTTCTCGCTCAGCAGAAACCTGGCGGGTGGGCAGTTAAAATCGCCCTGGCTCTTACCTGCCCGTAAGCCGCCACGATCGCAACGTCTGCAATTTTAACCTGCCTTCCTGAGCAGGCAGCAAGGACAGACGCCCGGAGCCACCAGGGTCCTTCTTCGCATCTGCATGTTGCGGCTCGATGACATCACTGAGACCCGACTGTAATTTTAACTCAGGCCTGAGTGGGGAATCCACCTGGAGTTAAAATCAGGCCCAAACTGCACTTTGATAATATTCCCACTATATTTGAACAAGAACAAATGGAGGTAAGACACAAAAATGAGATGCGTCAATCCACAAGATATTATAGCTTTTAAAATGAAATTGCTGCTAATGGGATTTCATGCACTGCCTGACGTGAGGTCTACATTTTCAAACAAATGAGACAGCTACATAAAAAAGATGAATATTGTTTGCTGGTGCTATATTATCCAGATCTTCGCCAATATGAACACAGAAGGTTACGATTATCTTAACAACAACAATAACCTGTATTTATATAGCGCCTTTAACTTAATAAAATGTTCCAAGGTGCTGCACAGGAGCGATTATCAAACAAAATTTGACGCTGAGTAGGGTTGCAAAGGGGTGGAAAGTTTCCGGTAAATTTCCGGAAATTTTCCACAGGAAGTTTAGCTTGGGAATTTTGGGAATTTTGCCCAAAAAAGCACATGCTAGCATAATATTGTTTTTTTTGTATTTCTTTCTTTTTTTTCCACAGGTCCTCTCTTAAAATTACTAACAGAGATGGAATCTTAATTATTAAGGAATTTCTTAATCAATATATGTTTATCTTCTTACTTGGCTTGTTTTAATAATTACAAGTTTTGTGTGTGACTGTGAACAAATGTGTCCTGATTGGTTGGATGAGTGGATGAGCGATTAGCTCCCTCTATTTGTAATATTTGCATATCGAATTGTGATTGGCCTGCAGGCATCTGTAAGACTGCTATAGTTTTTTTAAGATCCAGGTTAGGGGTCCTGAGGGAAGTCATTTTGTTTTCTGCTGATGTTGTGATGATGCAGTAAGTAAATCAGACTTTATACCAAATAAACCAGTTACTTGTTGAACTCTGTTGTCCTTCAATTTAAAATATACAAAATAATACACTATTGGTGATGTAGCGTCGTGTGTGTACAGGTCATGCTTCCATCACATGGAGCATCAGCAAAAATGTACTCACCCTGTTGCAATCGTGCTGATTGACCACAGTTCAACACAGAGATGAATGCCCTTTATTTCTCTGCATAGAACAATGCCACATTTACCGTCGGATGTGTGGAAGCATTT
The DNA here is from genome assembly GCF_052327205.1 of Somniosus microcephalus. NCBI lineage: Eukaryota > Metazoa > Chordata > Chondrichthyes > Squaliformes > Somniosidae > Somniosus > Somniosus microcephalus. Next base: position 18,652,092 of record NC_141005.1, read on the forward strand.
TACCCCAGGCATTAAAGATGGAAAGACTGTGTACATGTGCAAACACTGTAGAAAGCCATATGTAAAGAATGCCACAAAGATGCAGCAGCATTTATCCAAATGCAACAACTTCACTCAAAGCTCACAGCAGTCAGCCCAGAGTTCCTCTGCTTCCATTCAAGAAGATGATGGTTCTCATTCAGCATCAGGCTCCTTATCATCAGCAACTCCTGGCCCACTTGGAAGGTTCTTTGATAGAATGGATAACCATAGCCAGAAGAATGCAGATGAGTGCCTTGCTCGAGCTGTATATGCAACAGGCTCACCCCTCATGCTCACAGCCAATGTGTACTGGAAGAGATTTTTCAATGTTATTCGCCCTGCATACTGTCCTCCCACCAGACATGCTTTGTCTACTTATTTGCTGGAGGCTGAGTATAACAGAGTCCAAGGAAAGCTCAAAGAAACGATAGCGATGGCAGACGAGGGGAGGGCATCATAAATTACATCGTCTCCACTCCTCTCCCAGTGTTCTTCAAGAGCACAGACACGAAGGACAACAGACACACAGGCACATACATTGCTGATGAGCTGAAAGCGGTCATCAACGATCTTGGATCACAAAAGGTCTTTGCAGTAGTTACTGACAATGCTGCGAATATGAAGGCTGCTTGGGCTCAAGTGGAGGAGGCCTACCCTCATATTACGTCTATTGGGTGCGCAGCTCATGGGCTTAACCTGCTCCTCAAGGACATCATGGGTTTGAGAACCATGGAAGCACTGTACAAGAGAACCAAGCAAGTTGTTAAGTATGTCAGGGGAAAACAGGTAGTTGCAGCAACCTACAACTCCAAGCAAATGACAAAGAACAAGAACACCACACTGAAGCTGCCCAACAACACTAGATGGGGTGGTGTTGTCATAATGTACAACAGCCTTCTGGAGGGTAAGGAGTCGCTGCAAGAAATGGCAATATCCCAGTCTGGGGATATGGAAACCACCATCAAGAAAATACTGCTGGATGATGTGTTTTGGGAGAGAGTGGTTAGCAGCCTTAAACTACTCTCACCAGTAGCATCTGCAATTGCTCAGATTGAAGGAGATGACGCTGTCTTGTCAGATGTTCTCAGGCTTTTTACTGATTTAAAAGAACAAATCAGCATTGCCCTACCCACATCCCTGCTGCTCAAAGCAGAGGAGAAGGCAATTGTTCAATTCATACAGACGCGTCAAGAATTTTGTGTCAAGCCGATTCATGCTGCAGCATACATGCTGGACCCAAAGCATGTTGGGAGACCAATACTTTCTGGAGAACAGATCAACAGCGCTTACAGTGTGATTTCTACCCTCTCACACCATCTCAATCTGGATGTGGGCAAAGTTCTGGGAAGTCTGGCAAAGTTCTCTACCAAGCAAGGTCTTTGGAATGGGGGTGGGATAAGGGAATCATGCAAGCATATCAGTGCACATACCTGGTGGAAGGGACTTTGTGCATCTGAGGCCCTGTCACCTATTGCATCGGTGATACTCCAAATCCCACCTTCATCAGCGGCCTCTGAACGAAACTGGTCACTTTTTGGGAATACGCATACAAAGGTGCGCAACAGGCTGACTAACAAGAGAGTGGAGAAACTGGTGGCTATCCGGGCGAACCTACAACTTATTGAGCCAGATACAGAAGTGTCCGCCACACAGCTAGACAGTGACACAGAGGAGGAAATGGACACGTCAGAGCCAGAGTCAGAGAATCAGGAGGAGCAATGAGGAGTAGAAGACTCAGAAGACTCATGAGTAGAAGACTCAAAGGGACAAAATAAGGACAAATTACAGGCTAAATAAGCTGACGCTCTTTTTATTTTATTTTAGATGGGTCTTTTTTGTGGGGGTTCAATAAAGTTCAAAATTATAACCTAAATAAAGTTATGAAAGCCTGTTTTTATTTGTATGGAACAGTATGTCTATTTTGACGACAAAGATAATATAAGGGTCAGAGACAAAAACCATCAGTGTGCAAAAAAACTCAAAATTCCCATAAATTCCCAAAATTCCCATAAATTCCTAAAAATTCCCATGGAAAGTTTCCTCTTTTAAAAATTCCCAGAATTTTGCAGCCCTAACGCCAAGCCACATAAGGAGATATTAGGGCAGATGCCCAAAAAGTTGGGTCAAAGATGTAGGTTTTAAGGAACGTCTTAAAAAGGAGGAATGAGAAGTAGAGAGGCGGAGACGTTTAGGGAGGGAATTCCAGAGCTTAGAAACATAGAAGATAGGAGCAGGAGTAGGCCATTCGGCCCCTCGAGCCTGCTCCACCATTCAATGAGATCATGGCTTAAGACCTAGGCGGCTGAAGGCACGGCCGCCAATGGTGGAGCGATGAAAATCAGGGATGCTAAAGAGGCCAGAATTGGAGGAACGCAGATATCTCGGGGGGTTGTGGGGATGGAGGAGAATACAGAGATAGGGAGGGGCGAGGCCACGGAGGGATTTGCAAACAAGGATGAGAATTTTAAAATCAAGGCGTTGCTTAACTGGGAGACATTGTAGGTCAGTGAGCACCGGGGTGATGGGTGAACAGGACTTGGTACGAGTTAGGACAGGGGAAGCAGAGTTTTGGATGACCTCAAGTTTACGGAGGGTAGAATGTGGGAGGCCGGCCAGGAGTGTGTTGAAATAAGTAAAGGAAGTTTTATTCGAAGCAGAGTAATAAAATAAAATAGTGACCTTGACAAGCTTACTTTTCCTGCATTATCAGCATCAAGCACTCCCAGATAGTTTTGGCAGGGGTCTGCTGTCATTTAGAATGGCACGAAGATAGTAGTTATACTGCAGCTACCCGTCTTCAGCCAGAAAACTGGAGTAATACAGCCAGCTGTGCGATGTTCCAGGATGCAGTAATGTAAGTTACAAAAGAGCTCTGCTAATGGATGAGGAACTCTGCATCCCTGGCTGCTGTTTTCTAATGTTGAGAGCAAACGTGCATAAAACATGGTTTCAAACCCGATCATGTGAACTCAAACTGGCGTTAAGTTGGTCTCCTGGTCGGGAACTCACATTATTTAGCTTTACTAATGCTTGGCGGTCAGATTGGGATAGGAAACCAGAGTTATACTGCCACATTCATGTGGCTGCACACTCTCAAACTCAAAACATAAAAGTTGCAGTAAGACTAAGCCTATGGGGTAGAAATTGATTGCAGTGGAACTGAATATCGGGCACTGCGTATAACGGGCGGCCGATCCGATAACACCCGCTTTGCGCCGCCGCCCGAGACTAATTTCTACCCCTATGTGTCCCATAATGTTCCTCAATGAAAGTTTCAAAAGAACAAAACATTTGTGATAATTAGGTCTCTCGTGCTAACCTTCCCAAATTATGCTGCCCAATTAGTGTCAGGCCATGGACATTGGATTGAAGGACATTGGATCGAGGCTGCACAATATAATTTACTGACCATCAATACCCGAGATTGAAGACTTTGTTTTTTAGTCAAGGTGAATTGAATGTGGATTTCTGAGGTGGTAAAAGGTGCAATGGTTCAACTCTCTATGGTTTTATGCATAGACCTCAATGACAACATGAGCAAAAGTAAACCGAATGATCTTTTCTTGTTTTGATGAGTTAGAGCATCCTGGACCTAACCAAAGCCTGGGTCACTGACCGTAACCCTACTCACCTGGAGGTTGCCCTGTCCGACTACATGTTTCATCACATCCCCTGCCCAAATCACAATGGAGAGGATGTGGCAATGACCTCCAGGTCTCATCTTGATTTATCAAATACTCCTGTAATATTACCTCATCCGAAAATCAATTTCTACCACCTGACCCACCTCTCTCTCTTCTCTTTCTGGATCTTCATTGCTTATCCTCCACCCCCTCAATCAATCCCTTCATTGCTGAAATCTCCTTCCTTTGCCCTTCAATGAGCCTTGGCACTTTAACTTGCACTTACATTCACCCTGCCCTATCTCTGCCTTCCCTTCCTCTCCCACTCATTCTCACAATAAACTCTCCCACTCAGATTTTACGACCATCGCTCAATCATGCCATTGCACCATAATCACCAGCAGGGACACGTTGGTCCATTATCCATCCCTCTCATTCTGAGAATTAAAGAGGAACAGTGGCATTGGTCTATCCTTTGGCACCATGTTGGCTTGATCACTGCTAATTAGGAAACAAAAACATCCACGACACGTTTTCTATCACAGCAAGCGGACTGGAAAATGCTGGAAACACTCAGCAGGCCAGGCAGCATCGAGGAGAGAGAAACCGAGTTAACGTTTCAGGTTGATGACCCTTCGTCAGAACGGTTCTGACGAAGTGTCATTGACCTGAAACGTTGACTCTGTTTATCGCTGCTTGATGCTGCCTGACCTGCTGAGTGTTTCCAGCATTTTCTGTTGTTGTTTCAGATTTCCAACATCCGCAGTATTTTGCTATTGTGTTGGACTGGAAAATGGTTGACTTAAAAATTGTGCATTGAAGGATTCAAATGCAGCATTAACATTGAGAAAATTACATTTCTGTAAAGGAACACTGTTCTATTGTCATGCCTTGACAGTTTATCAAAATGATTAAAATCACTGAATGTTCTTCGGAGTTAATAGGCGTGTGGTGGGGGTGGGGGGAAGGGGTGGTGGAAATCAGACAGTCCAGGCCCCTCCTGCATCCTCAGTAGAAACCTGTCCTTCAGAAGGAGAACAGCAGTGTAGAGGAAGCGCATCTCTCTTTGTGCTTCACAGACCTCAATCATAACAAAAACAAAACACGAAATTGAAGTATTCCTCCACAGAGCCCAGGAGGCAAATATTTTATCCGTCTGAAAGGTTGACTTAGTGAAAGAAAGACTTGCATTTATACGGCTGCTTAGCGCATTGTCACATGATTTGAAAACATTTCACACAATGAATGACTTTTTCCAAGTGCAGTGACTTGTTCTATTGCCTATCGGTTTTCATATTGGGGCCCACGGAGAAGTGTCCATGAAGTCATCAAAATTTTGTCCGCCAGAGGCCACCATACTGCTCACCGTAGAACCAGTATCTGGAGCTTTATGCATCCTAGATTTTTTTCTGCATTTGTCAATTTCCTAGCACATTATTGAAAGCAAAACTGTTCCTCTTTGGGCACTTGACTGCCTTTTGGAAGTTATGATAAGGGTCCCCAGGAGTGTGTTGATATATACGGGGAATCTCCCCCACAGGACAACTTTTGAACGCGCTGATGTCAGTAAAGAGAGCAGCTGTTCTGTGCCGCAAACAGTAATGAAATGAGCAACCAGTAAATCTATTTTTGTTTTGGTGGAATTCATGAATGTAGGTCACAAGGCAGAACTTGCTGCTTTTCATTGAAGAGTGCAATAGATCCTTTAACATCTATCCGATCAGGCAGATGTGACCTTGGTTTAACATCCCATCCGAAGGACAACACCTTGGGCAATGCACTCGAGTGTCAGCTTAAATTATGTGCCTGGAGTGGGGGCTGGAACACACTACCTTCTGACTCAGGCAGGATTACCAAGACCTAGAGTGCTATAGTGCAGGGGATCACCATGGCGGAAAAGAGTCTGAAAGAACATGACATAAAAATCAATTAGTGATTGTTCATTGCCAGGTTTGGTTTTCAGAAGTCTGTAGATTGCGGGGGGAGGGCGGAAGGGAAGACTGAGGACATTAAGGAACTCTACATTTGAGATCCAAGTAAAGAACAAATTAAGAACAGGTGCTTTTAAAAAAAAATTCATTCACGGGATGTGGGTGCCTCTGGGAAACCCAGTATTTATTGCCCGTCCCAATTACCCTTGAGAAGGTGGTGGTGAGCCACCTTCTTGACAACTGAGTGGCTTGCTAGGCCATTTCAGAGTCGACCACATTTCTGTGGGTCTGGAATCACATACACAGACTGTGTAAAGACAGCAGATTTTCTTCTTCTTCAGGACATTAGTGAACCAGTTGGACTTTTACAACAAACTGTTGTTTGACTTATTAACTAATACTAGCTTTTTATTCCAGATTTATTTAACTGAATTTAAATTCCCCAGCTGCCGTGGTGGGACTTGAACTCAAATCTCTCACCCAGAATTAATTAGCCTAGGACTCATGGATTACTAGTCCAGTAACATAACCACCATGCCACCATTCCTGTTGTACGATGTGGCTTAATTTTGACAGATTGAAGATGCAAGGAAGGGATAGTGTATGCATGATACTGTATTTAGGGCTTAGGAAAAGTGAAGTGGAAGTTCTCTGCTGTCACCACTTAGAGGAACCCTTATGGGGTGCTTTCACAACATATACCAGAAACGCTGTTTACGGAGGTCACGGTCCATCATCAAAGACCCTACCCACCCCAGCCACAGTCTGTTCGCCCTCCTGCCATCTGGGAGACGCAACAGATGCATTCGCACCCGTACGACCAGATTTAGGAACAGCTTCTTTCCCAGGGCTGTCATCCTACTGAACTCCACAAATAAACTCTAAAGCCTGCACATCTGCCAGTGCACTTTATTATGGTTATGTTTATGTTAATATACTACAAGCCAAATGAATGTTGAATGTTTAAATGTCTTAATCTAAATGTACACTCTCGGGAGCCGCAAGCCTACATTTCGTTGTACTGCACTTGTGCACTAACAATGACAATAAAGTTGATTATGATGATTAACCATGTACAACAACAACTTGTATTTATATAGCGCCTCTAACATAGTAAAACATCCCAAGGCGCTTCACAGGCGCGTTATCAAACAAAATTTGACATTGAGCCACATAAGGAGATATGAGGACAGATGCCCAAAAACTTGGTCAAAGAGGTAGGATTTGAGTGGCATCTTAAAGGAGGAGAGAGAGGTAGAGAGGTGCAGAGGTTTAGGGAGAGAATTCCAGAGCTTCGGGCCCAGGCAGCTGAAGACACGGCGGCCAATGGTGGAGCGATTAAAATCAGGGATGCGCAAGAGGCCAGAATTGGAGGAGCGCAGAGATCGCGGAAGGTTGTAGGGCTGGAGGAGGTTACAGAGATAGGGAGGGGGCGAGGCCACGGAGAGATTTGAAAACAAGGATGGGAATTTTAAAATCGAGGCATAGCCGGACTGGGAGCCAATGTAGGTCAGCGAGCACAGGGGTGATGGGTGAATGGGACTTGGTGCGAGGGTAGTCTCTGTTGCAGACCAGTTGCTAGTTGACTGTCTTTTAATGCAGTCTGTAAATGCAGCAAATTTCAGGCTGAATCACATCAGAAAGAAACACACTCCCCAAAGATTCAGTTGGGTGAAACACCAATCTCTTAGGAGTTCAAATTAAAACAGAGTAATGAGTATGTTAAGATAGCATACAAAGGAATCTTGCACAAATGCATTACCAGAGGAAATTAAACCCACCAGTCGCTTCAGCATAAGGGCTGCAAACCTAGGGCAGGATTTTCATTGGGCCGTGGAGTCGGCATTGGAGGCATGCGGGGGGTTAAAATCCCGACATCAGGGGTCCCGACCCCATCCCACACCCAAACCCACCTCCATGCCAGTTTCAAAGGAGGCGGGTACTCGCCCCGCACTAGGATCCGCCTCCCCGAGGCAGGAAGGGGATTAGTGCCAGTTAACTGCCTGTTAACAGGTAGTTAACAGGCAGTTTTTAGCCTAATCCCTATTTTTAAGGTTGAAGTGTGGGATTCCCGATGGCTCCAAACCATGCCAAGTTAGAGGAGGCGGGCTGTCGGGTTGAAGGACTTGGAGGGGTCGAGATGTTGGTGTTCAGGTGAGTGATGTGTACATGAGTGCAAAGGTAAGTGTGTTTGGTGTGTCTAAAGTGATTAAATAAGTTTTACATACCTTTTCTTACCTTTTCAGCTTTCCTTCCTTTAGGTCTCGGGAGTCCCTCATCTCACCGGCACAGAAAGCAGAATGGCTGCGAACTGTCAAAAGTGACAGCCTTCAGCTTTCTGTGCAGGAGAGATTTCTAACTGAGTCTGTGGAGAAGGACTCAGGTTAGAAGTAAGACTGTCAGTGTTTGACAGCTTCAAACAGCTGTGAAACGCTGATATTTCATCTGTCAAAACCTCTTGACAGATGAATTTTCAGTCTGTGACGTCACCTGTTGCCGGGTGGCCCTTAATTGGCCTGCTGAGCCCGCTGGGCAGGCTCAACAAGGTCAATCAAGTGAAAATCGCGTGGATTGGCCACATCTCGATGGAGGCGGGACTACAACCCCGAAAGTTGTAGTCCCGACTCCTGAATGAAAATCCTGCCCCTAGTGTTAACAAAATCAGCAAGGCAAGTACGTCACATTATGCAAATTTGATTAATTGCACGAGAGAAGGATCCCACATTACCCTAATGAAAAATAAAAAGGTAAATGATGTCCAAGGGACATTTTGTTCCAACCCAGACCCAACACTGAGTCGAGAAAGAGGCTATTATGCATTTCGTTATGGCACACCACTGTGCTGTCACACGGCCTGACCGTACTCTGCAGTGCTACTGGAACAGTACCATCTGGTAGAGATTGCAAGCATATTATGACTACTTGGCATCTTCTGTAATGAAATATTTAAACAGTTGCCACTCTGATCCCTACAGGGTAGGACATGGAAATATCACACTGCTGCAAGGGCTCTTCCAGCAAGGATTTGAAGCAAAATTGTTGGGACAAGGGTGCTGACTTGCACCTAAGTTGCTGGAAGGTTTGACTTGCTCGAAATAAGTTCCTCCTGGGGTCAGGCAGATTGAAAATACCTTGTGCAATTGGATCTGACCAGACTTTTCATTCTGTACCCGCAAATCTACTTTTATTCTTAAAAGCAGAAAGGAATAGTCTTGAGTTATTAACCTTTAAACTGTTCTTTTCAGCTGGCACGGTTGTTTGAGAATTTTTTTTAAAAAGTGAGAGAGCAACTTTTGCGAAAGTTTTTCTGCCACTGGTGGGGGTAATCTTGTCGGGAAAATTGACATACCACAGTGCCTCCGGAACAGTCTCCTTCCCTTTACATAGAATGTACAGCACAGAAACAGGCCATGCAGCCCAACCGGTCCATGCCGGTGTTTATGCTCCACACAAGCCTCCTCCCTCACTATTTACTTCATCTCACCCTATCAACATATCCTTCCTCCCTCATGTACTTATCTAGCTTCCGCTTAATGTGTTGAAATTGCACCGTGCAATAGTACCACCAAATAGTGGCCCAGAAACTCGGGTCGGGGGCTTCCCGCGGGTGCAAGCCTCCGACCTGCACTTACCTAGCGCGCCGGCCGTTGAGCTGTGGGCCCGCGTGGTATTCCAATCCTGGGCCTCCTCCAACTGCCGGCGCGCAGTGCTTGCGTATCCCAGGGGCGCAGTTAGTTCGATGCGTCCCCTGGGATCACGTGGGCCATGGAGAGCCAATGGAAGCAGGGAATGCCCATTCATAAATTTGACAGGAAGAGCTGTCAAAACTATAAATACAAGTTAGCCCCAAAACATAACTAAAACTTCAAATAAATTTAGAAAAAACATCACATTTTTAAAATAACTATAAATTACATAAAATAACTATTTTAAACAATAATTTAAATTTTTGAAAAAATTAATTGCAGTTTCTAACGGGGCTAAAAATGAACTTACCTTTCTTTAAAGTATTTAAAAATAATAAAACTGTGGAAAAAATGTTTTAATTTTACTTAATTCACCACTTACCTTGTTAAAAGCAGGCCTTGCGACTGCTTTTTAAAAGTGTAACTCCTGGAGACTTACCCTCTCAGAGAAAACTGCAAAAATAACGTAAGTTCCAGGCGATCGCGCTGCCTCTTTGGCGCACGCGTTTGACCTGTGAACCCCTTCCTTTAAGGGAATAGAAGTTCCGGTTTCCCGCGCATGCGCAGTGCATGCACGAAACCGGCACTTTCGTTGGGCCTACGCGTGAGTACCCAGCGCGTACTCACCCGTGGGGTCCCGAATTTCTGGGCCAGTATCCATGAAATTTCTTTCTCTCATTATCTTAAACAGGTTAATGCCTCTGTGAATACAACAAACTAGAAAATGTAATACAAATGTAACAATGCACCTGTTACTAATATTGCACAGCGTGATTTGAGCTCCTAAATCCCAGAGCGACTCTCTGGTTTATCCTAGATTATGGTGGAGACCTTGGAGTCAAATTCCTTAGGGGTTACATAGTTACATAAAGCCTACACCACAGAAACAGGCCATTCGGCCCAACTGGTCTATGCCAGCATTTATGCTCCACACAAATCTCCTCCAAACCTACTTCATCTCACCCTATCAGCATATCCTCCTATTCCTTTCTCCCTCATGTGCTTATCTAGCTTCCCCTTAAATGCATCTATGCTATTTGGCTCAACTACATTTTGTGGTAGCACATTCCACATTCTAACCACTCTTCATGTTTCCCTTGAATTCCCTATTGGATTTATTGATGACTATTTATGACCACAATGGACCTCTAAGTCTACCCTATGAAACATGTTAGATCCGTGGTTCAGTGGATAAATAATTACACGGATGCTGTACATAAACAGACAACAGGTCTTTACTGGAGGAGGGTCATCTCTAGACTGGGGTACAGAGGCATGCGCACAGCTTATATACCGGTGTGGTTACTGCCGGTACTACAGTATACAGGAGCTGTAAAAAGTAGTTCTGACTTAAAGCACATACACTACAATTCCTCCCTTTTTAGATTAATAATACCCCCTTAATATTCAAATAACAATTACATTTTTACATGTACATTCAATAACAAACGTCCATTTATAGATTCAGTCATTGGGGTGGCTTTCTGACCCTTTCGGGATAGCGCCTTTCCGGAGGTTCTTATTCTTGGTGCAGAGGCGATTCTGACCCCTTTTCATCGGGTAGTTCATTGGGTTCCACTGCTACTGGGTCTGAAGTAGATGCTACCGGTATGTCGGGTTCATCCCCAGGTACTCGAGACATGGGGTTGACGCCTTCCTGTGACGCTAAGATCTGATCGACGTGGCGTCTCACAATGTTCTCCCCGACATCCACTGTGTACATTAATGGCCCCTGCCTTGTACATATCGTTCCGGGTTGCCACTTCTCTGTTCGATAGTCACGGGCCAAGACTGGTTGCCTTACATTGAAGCTCCTTGTCGGCTTCTCGTTGATGTGCTGGAATTGTTTGTCCTCAGCATTTCTTCGCACATTTGGTCTGAGCAAGTCCAGATGAGATCTCAACCTTCGGTTAAAGAACATCATGGCCGGGGTCTGGTTGGTAACTGCATGTGTCGCGTTTCGGTAGGCTAATAAGAAATTGTCCATCTTATGCTGTAGTGGAATTTCCTCGTCGCACATGGCCTTTATCGCCTTCTTAAAGGTTTGTACGAACCTCTCAGCCAATCCATTGGTGGCTGGATGATACGGGGCGGATGTGTAATGCCTTACCCCATTCCTTTTCATGAATTTTTGGAACTCGTCGGACACAAACTGTGGTCCATTATCAGAGCAGATCTGCTCTGGCAAACCATTTCTGGCAAATATGGTCTGTACTACTGCAATCGTTTTCTCTGTAGTGGTTGAAGACATCTTTATCACCTCAGGCCACTTTGAATGAGCATCCACTGCTATTAAAAACATTGAGTCCATGAATGGACCAGCGAAATCAATGTGCACCCGTTGCCATGGAGAGGAGGGCCACTCCCATGGGTGTAGAGGGGCATGTGGTGATGCATTTTGGACGTTCTGGCATCCTAAGCAGCTCTTAGTTAGGTCTTCGATTTGTTGATCGATTCCCGGCCACCACACATAAGCCCTAGCAAGGCTTTTCATTTTCACTCCCCCCAGATGACCTTCATGTAGCTCCTTTAGCACTCTCTCCCTTAACTTGGGTGGAATCACCACTCTGGATCCACACATCACTGTCCCCTGGCATACTGACAGCTGTTCTCTTCTGGATGAGAATGCTGGCAACAGTGAGTCACCATGTGTTGGCCATCCCCTCACCGTCAATTCATATACCCGTGACAGCATCGGATCATTGCGGGTCTCCTTCTCTATATCCGCGTTTGTTATTGGCAAGCGTTCAATTATCGACGAATAAAATATCTCGATAGGGTCCACTGCTGGTGCTTCCTCCACCGTAGGCAGTGGCAGGCGCGATAGCCCATCAGCGTTCCCATGCTGTTTCGTGCCTTTATATTCTATTTCATATTGATTCACCCCTAGAAACAGGGACCATCTTTGTAACCGCTGTGCAGTCATTACTGGCACGCCCTTCTTAGGATTAAAGATGGAGACAAGTGGTTGGTGGTCAGTCAGCAAGGTGAACTTCTGCCCATTCAGATAATGGTTGAATTTTTTTACTCCCCATACTAGGCTGAGGGCCTCCCTGTCAATCTGGGCGTAGTTGCGCTCGGCTGAGGTTAGGGACCGAGACGCAAAGGCTACTGGCCTCTCCAACCCGTCTGGGAATTTGTGCGACAGCACCGCTCCAATGCCGTAGGGTGATGCATCACATGCCAAACGAATTGGTAGTGCTGGGTTGAAATGGGCCAACACCTCTTTTGATGTGATCAATTCTTTACACTTCTGGAAAGCTCGTCTACGTTCGTCATCCCACTTCCATGGTACCCCTGTTTGCAGTAGGGTGCTCAGCGGGTGTAATATCGTAGACAAATTTGGTAAGAACTTGTCAGGGGACTTATGTAACCCCTCTTCATCGATGACGTGGCCGCAATACGAGATCTGTTTCTGGAAAAACTCGCACTTGTGGCGATTAGCTAGTAGCCCATATTCCTTTAATCTGGCGAGCACCTTCTCCAAGTTAACGAGGTGATCACTGTCATTTTCGCCCGTGACCAAGATATCGTCCAAATAACACTGGGTCCCTGGAATCCCTTGTAGGACCTGATCCATCGCCCTTTGCCAGATAGCCAGAGCCGAGGCTACTCCAAACACCAGCCGGTTGTATTGATAGAGACCTTTATGGGTGTTGATCGTAAGGTAATGTTTTGAAGCTTCTTCTACCTCCATTTGCAAGTACGCCTGGGCTAGATCAATTTTGGTGAAGCGTTTACCACCAGATAGCGAGGCGAAAATATCCTCAATTCATGGAAGCGGATATTGCACCGTGTGAAGGACTGGGTTCACTGTCACCTTAAAATCCCCACAGATGCGGACCTTCTTTGGTTCCCCAGGCGTATTACTCAACGACCTCTTCATTACAGGAACGATGGGTGTAGCCCACTCGCTCCAGTCTACTTTGGACAGTACTCCTGAACATTCCAACCCTTCCAGCTCTGCTTCAACCGCTGGTCTGATCGCATAAGGCACTGGTCTGGCCTTCAGAAACATTGGGCTTGCATTATCCTCTATTTTAATTGTTGCTGTTATTCCTTTTAGTGTTCCTAGTCCCTCCTGGAACACTTCTTTTGCGTCAGTTAGCATTTTTGACAGTCGTCCAGGTGTGACGTCATCATCCTTTTTGGCCTCCACCTTCAGTGCCTGTATGGAATGCCAATCTAAATGTATCTTCTGGATCCATTCACGTCCTAGCAGTGGTGGTCCTCCATTTGGCAATACATATATATCCATTTTAGGTATTTCCTGACCTTTATATGTCACTTTCACCCTTATTTTTCCTTTGGGGTAGACTTTTTGCCCCGTACACGTCTTCAAGACAATCTCTGTAGCTTTCAAGGGTATGTGTGAAAATAGCCGCTTGTAGTCTCTTTGATTTATGACTGTTAGAGCTGACCCTGTGTCCAATTCCATTTCCACTTGGACTCCGTCTATCTTGAGTGTAACCCAGATAGTCTGGTGATCCTCCATTTTGGTTACCTTATGTAGTTTCAGACAACCCATCTCCTTGCTTCCGGAGTCTGTGTCACTTTTCTGTTCGTCTGAACTACTGTCCATCACCTTGTGTACCTTTTTGTACTTCTCCTGTGGAGATTTCTTGCTGTTGGTTTTCTTCCCAGACCTGCAGACTCTTGCTATGTGTCCTGCTTTTCCACACTGTCTGCACACTTGGTCCTTGAACCAACAATCCTTCTGGTCGTGTGTTGTTCTGCCGCAGCGATAACACTTCCCTGTTCCATAGGACATTTCATTGATGCCATATTCTTGCGGTCTCCGTTGTATCTCTGCAGCGCCCCTTGCAGCTGCTTCGTGTGATACTGCCATACTGAAAGCCTTGTCCAGCGTAAGATCCTTTTCTGATAGAAGCCATTTCTGGGTTCCTTCACTTTGAAGCCCACACACAAACTTGTCCCTTAATGTATCTGCTAGTCCCACTCCAAACTGGCAGTGTTTCGATAGCTTGCGCAGTTCCGTTAAGTACTCAGCATTGCTTTCGTCTTTGTGTTGGTTCCTTTTATGGAACTTAAATCATTCTGCTATCAGCAGCGGTGTGGGGTTTAAGTGGTCCTGTAGGATTTCTACTATGCTTTCGAAATTCTTATTCACAGGCTTCTCTGGGGTTATTAGGTTTCGCAGTAACCCATAAGTTTTTGCACCCATGGAATTTAACAAAACCAGTGCTTTCCTAGCATCTGGCACTTCATTTGCCCTGCAGTACACCTCAATACGTTCCACATATGTCGCCCAATCTTCGACTTCATTGTCGAACGTAGAGATACTGCCACTCTTCGGCATCCCTGGGTGTGATTTAACTGTCAAAAATGGCATCTCCCGCGCTTCCCTTCTTCTCCGCTGGCACAAATTGGCATCTCCCGCACTTTCCTTTCTTCCCGCGCACACCCTTCTTCTCCGCTGCGGCTTCTAAAAATGGCGTCTCCCGCGCTCTTCCTTCTTCTCCGCGGCTCAATGGCATCTCCCGCGCTCTCCCTTCTTCTCCCTGCGGACACCTCAATACGTTCCACATATGTCGCCCAATCTTCGACTTCATTGTCGAACGTAGAGATACTGCCACTCTTCGGCATCCTTGGTTGTGCGTTAACTATCCCCAATGGCACCTCCCGCGCTTCCCCTTCTTCTCCGCTGGCACAAAATGGCGTCTCCCGCGCTTTCCTTCCTTTCCGCGCTCGCCCGTCTTCTCCGCTGCGGCTTCGCAAAATGGCATCTCCCGCGCTCTTCCTTCTTCTCCGCGGCTCAATGGCGCCTCCCGCGCTCTCCCTGCTTCTCCGCGGCTCAATGGCGTCTCCCCTTGCTTCGCCCCGCGGACCCTGATCAACCCGTGATCCCTGGCTGTGCTCTGCGCGTTCTTCTCTTGATATTTGTCGACGCCGCTCAGTCTAGAACCCGGCTGTTTCTTACCCTCTCTCTCTCCGGTTTGCAGTATTTTTCCTCGACGCCGCTTGGTGATCAACCCCCGGCTGCGCCCTGCTCTCTTCACCCTCTTTCTTACCCCGTCGACACTGCCCGGCTCTCTCTCTCTGCCGTCGGTCGGCTCCAGCCGCCGCTGCTCGGGAAAGGTCTGCTCTGGACCTGTCGTCGGTCTCTTACTGTTCGTTGTGGCTGGGGAACCAAGCCCGGCTCTCCACAGCCTCCCCAGCGAAGTTGGATCTCTGCCTGACTGCTGGGCGGTTGCTCGCGGTCGACGCCCGTGTTCCTGGACTTGACTATTTTTTATTTTTTTTATTTTTTATGTTGCAGGTAAATTCGCATCAACACTTGTCGCCACTGTTAGATCCGCGGTTCAGTGGATAAATAATTACATGGATGCTGTACATAAACAAACAACAGGTCTTTACTGGAGGAGGGTCATCTCTAGACTGGGGTACAGAGGCATGCGCACAGCTTATATACCGGTGTGGTTACTGCCGGTACTACAGTATACAGGAGCTGTAAAAAGTAGTTCTGACTTAAAGCACATACACTACAAAACCCCTTCATAATTTTAAAGACCTCTATCAGGTCACCCTTCAGCCTTCTCTTTTCTAGAGAAAAGAGCCCCAGCCTGTTCAGCCTTCCATGATCAGTATACCCTCTCAGTTCTGGTATCAACCTTATGAATCTTTTTGCACTTTCTCCAGTGCCTCTATATCTATTTTATAACATGGAGACCAGAACTGAGCACAGTACTCCAAGTGTGGTCTAAACAAAGTTCGATACAAATTTAGCACAGCTTCTCTGCTTTTCAATTCTATTCCTTTAGAAATGAACCACAGAGCTCAGTTTGCTTTTTTTTTAATGGCCTTATTAACCTGCATCACTACTTTCAATGATCTGTGTATCTGTACCTCTAGATCCATTTGCTCCTCCACACCATTTAGACTGTTATTATCCAAGCAGTGTGTGGCCTCCTTATTCTTCCTACCAAAATGGACCACCTATCCCTTATCTATATTGAAATGTATTTGCCAATTGCATGCCCATTCTGCAAGTTTATTAACGTCTACTGCTGGTCTCCCACCAAAAATCTGGGTCTCCACATTTTACAGGAGTTCCTGTGGGGGCCTGTTGAGGGACAAAGCCTCCCCCTCGTCCACATCTTCCTTGGGCGCCTGGGTCAAAGGGGTCATGGTAGAGGCCAGGGACACCCAATGTTGGGAGTTTGCATGCCTCGACACACACACCGCCTCGCATCAAATTTGGAGGCTGGTATGCCAAGGGAGAAGAGGTATACCAGCTGTCAATGCTGGCACAAGAGGGCATTACCAAGTCACGGGGTTTTTCCAGGCAGGGATCTGTGCTTCAACCCCAAAAAGATGAGGGACTCTCCAAGTACAAAAGGGGACTGCAGGGGTTTCCCTCATTTTGTTTCCATGGTGGGGCTTGGCTCCCCTTGGTCGTCCAGATTAAAAATTTACAACTTCCATTTCCTCACGGAAATCCAAGGTCAAAATGAACACTTCGCTTGGGTGTAATTCAATTCAATTTTATTTGTCATATATGCAGCAAACATGTGTACTGCACAATGAAATGTTGATTTTTATGAGTTCTCTCAACATTGGAATAAATATGGCATAGCAATAATAAAAATACTAATAGAAATACAGTAATAATAAATAAAACAACAGTAATAAATAATAATCAATTATTCGTTCATGAGTCTTATGGCCTGGGGGTAGAAGCTGTTTTGAAACCTGCTGGTACGAGGCCGTATTGAACTGTCATAAAGGTACATACTTTGCCATTAAAATAAAATCCAAAATGTGTTTGAGCAAAATTAGATTTTTAACTAGATCAGAACTTTATGCTTGAGAATTATTACCCTGACGTCAACATTGAGGAAAATAACTGGAGCCTATTATTAAAAAAAAGCCAATTGGAGAGTAATAGCAGTACAGGCAATTCTGCCAAGTCAAAGTGGGTTTCTGAAAGGAAATTTGTTGCAGTTTTTTGAGGATATAGTTAGTGTGGTTGATATTGGCCCAGAAATTTGGGTCGGAGGCTTCCCGTGGGTGCAAGCCCCCGACCTGTACTTACCTAGCGCGCCGGCCGTTGAGCTGTGGGCCCCCGTGGAATTCCGATCCTGGGCCTGCTCCAACTGTCGGCGCGCAGTGCTTGCGTATCCCAGGGGCGCAGTTAGTTCGATGCATCCCCTGGGATCACGTGGGCCATGGGGAGCCAATCGGAGCAGGGAATGCTTCATTCATAAGTTTGACAGGAAGGGCTGTCAAACTTAGAAATACTACGAGCCCCAAAACATCACTAAATCTACAAATAATTTTTTTTTTAAATCACATTTTTAAAATAAACTATAAATTACATGAAATAACTATTTTAAACAATAATTTAAATTTTTGAAAAACATAATTTTATTTTCTAACAGGGCTAAAAATAAACTTACCTTTCTTTAAAGTATTTAAAAATAATAAACCTGTGGAAAAAATGTTTTAATTTTAATTAATTCACCACTTACCTTGTAAAAAGCAGGCCTTGAGATTGCTTTTTAAATGTGTAACTCCTGGAGACTTACCCTCCCGGGAAAACCTGCAAAAAAAATGTAAGTTCGATGCGCACACGCAGCCTCTCCTGTGCACGCGTTCCACCTCTTAACCTTTCTTTCAGGGGAATGGAAGTGCCGGTTTCCTGCGCATGCGCAGTGCATGCAGGAAACCGGCACTTCCATTGGGCCTACGGGTGAGTACCCCATGCGTACTCACCCGTGGAGACCCAAATTTCTGGGCCATTATACCGCCTGACTTTTACGAAGCATTTGATTGAACTCTCTTCACAGACTCGAAACAAACAAAAGCTCATAGGATTAAAGTTGAACGGTAGAAATTGGACAATGAACAGGTTAGAAAATATGAATTAAAAAGCAGAGAAAGAGGACAACTATGGCACCTTAGGCCTGCTGGAGCAGTGATGTCCAAGATGAAGCGTGTTGGCCAAGTTTCTCTGATCCAGTTCATATGCTCCCTTCTTTTCTGGTAATGAGGCTTTAGAGAAGGTACAGCAAAATATTTGAAAAAATTGGGGCTTTTTTCATTAGCGCAATGGAGATTGTGGGGCAATAATGATACAAGCATTTAAAATTATGAAAGGATGGGACAGGATAGCTAGAAGCAGGTGGCTTCCAGTAGTTATGGGGCCAAGAACGAGATGCCATAGATACAAGATTAAAATGCAAGAGGTTTAGAGCGGAGCCCAATGGAGCGCTATGAGGCTGTGGAATACACTTCCAGGGCTCGCAGTTGAGGCAGAAATTGTGTCAATATTCAAGATTAAATTGGATAAGGGGTTCAAAGCTTATGGGAACAGGGTGAGCAAATGTGATTAGAACTATTTGCACGCGAGGAGAGTAAATGGCAACACAAACTGGTTGGGCCGAGTGGCCTGTTCCTGTGTTGTAACTTTTAGGTATTCTATTCTTTGATATGCCCCGCAAGACTCCCTGCCTCCACCCTCCCCCCATCCCGCATGGCTCCCTCCCTCCCTCCAGCCCATGAGGCTCCCTCGCTCCATCCTCCCTCTCTCCATCATCCCCCCCTCCATTTTAAAGAAACGCAATCTAATATTTTTGGAAAGGGGAAGATTTAAGTTTTAAAAAAAAATGTAATTGGAAGAAAGCCAGCCAGCCGAACATTAGTGAAGTAGGCCACGAGTTAAACACAACGGGGGGAAAGTTCAGTTGCTTGCGCCTCCCATTAGTGCCTTAAGAGGGCGCTAATGGGGCGCAAAGCAACTAGCGCCCAGGCACGGCGATGTTTGCGCCGCTCGTGAAATTAACTAGACATTTTGCGGCGGTGCTAAACACTACCGCCACGATCTCCTGCGATGGCAGATCATGACATCAGTCGAGTGCGCAACACCCCGGTAGCGCCCCGGACCGGATATTAAGTGGCGCCCCCTGCCGCTAGCAACGACAGGTTGAGGGGAGCGTTTTGCAGTCAGAAAGGGACTGGGGGAGCGCTATTTAAAGGCGACCGCTTCCTGCCTTTTTTTGTTGGTGACATTTTTGCACCACGCATTCTGAGAGAGAGAGAGAGACTTCCGGAGAGGTTCAACGCTGTGTGAATGAGTTTTGAGTACTGAGCAGCACTTTGCAGGTTCATTTTGATTTGCTCTTCCTTGCTTCGCCCGCGCTCTGAGGTAGCGCCTCGCTCCTCGGCATTTGCGCCTTAAGACAGGTGTGAAGCGCCTGATTTAGCGCACCAATCACCTCCAGGGGCGATAAAAGCCAAGTTTGCCGTCGGAGGCGATAATTAGCGCCAGGCGCTAAACTTTGCGCACGGCCGATAATGGCGCCCCAAACGGGGCGATACTGAATTTTTCCCCCAACTTCTTCACACACAGTCATTCAGTTATGGGTTATACTTCCACTTAGCAGTGACTTAGCTGAAGCACTGAGAAAGGGAACAGATGGGAGCCCAGAGTCAGATGGTGGAGGTGTACAAGCTTAGTGGAGGATGGGAGGAAAATAAAACTAATAGCTTGCGTGGGTCCTTAATGAAGTTCTAAAGCGACAGGCCAATCTGGCTAGGCCGATTGGTCTTTTCTCAGTCCCAATTCATATTCACCCATCCAAACCTCAGATTATTTTGGTTTACTGCAATGGCTTAAACATGCACAATTCACTGCAACTTATTAGGGAACAAGTCGTTCAAGAACAAAATTGAAGTCAGTGCAATTTGCCTCTTAACAACTCCAGCATCCAACAGCGGGAGCAAGGTGACAAAACAAATTCCACGTTTGGTTCGATGAGAGGCCAGGATCTCATTGTGGATTAAAATTGTGCTGCTTTGTTAACTCCTGACTGCTGCTATAGATTAAATTGCTGCTCTGACATTCGTTGCAACAGTGCAGGGGAAACAAAAGAGTTCTCGTTAGAGGAAGGACAGGTCAATGCTCCAAGTGAAAGCCCTTCATCAAAATGTGCAATAAGTTCTACTTGTACAACACAACTATACATACAAATAAACACAGAAAAGGCTGGAAACACTCAGCAAGTCAGGCGGCATCTGTGGAGTGAGAAAGAGAGTTAACGTTTCGGGTCGATGTCTTTTCATCACAACCTGCTGAGTGTTTCCCTTATTTTCTGTTTTTATTCCAGATTTCGATCATCCGCAGTATTTTGCTTCAGCTTTGATATACATACAGAATGATTGAATTCCCGACCCAAGCTTACTTTACTTGGGTAACTTTGGATTTATGAATGGTCTAAGTTGCTAAACCCAGACATGCAAACAATGCAGGAGACAGATATCCGCGTAGTTGCCGGGAATGGTAGCATAGTGGTTGTGTTACTGGACAAGTAATCCAGAGGCTTGGACTAATAATCTAGAGACAATAGTTCAAATCCCACCATGGCAGCTGGGGAATTTAAATTCAGTTAATTAAATAAATCTGGAATAAAAAGCTAGTATCAGTAATGGTGACCATGAAACTATCAGATTGTCGTAAAAACCCAAAAGCTTCACTATTATCCTTAAGGGATGGAAATCTGCCACCCTTACCCGGTCTGGCCTATATGTGACTCCAGACCCACAGCAATGTGGTTGACTCTTAACTGCCCTCTGAAATGGTCTAGCAAGCCACTCAGTTGTACCAAACCGCTACAAGAAACAATAATAAGAATAAAACTGGACGAACCACCCAGCATCGACCTCGGCACCAGCTTCGAGACACGACAATGGCACACCCAGCCCAGTCGACTCTGCAAAGTCCTCCTCACTAACATCTGGAGACTTGTGCCAAAATTGGGAGAGCTGACCCAAAGACTAGTCAAGCAACAGCCTGACAGAGTCATACTCACAGAATCATACCTTTCAGCCAATGTCCCAGACTCCTCCATCACCATCCCTGGGTATGTGCTGTCCCACCGGCAGGACAGACCCAGCAGAGATGACTGTGCAGTGGTATACAGTCAGGAGGGATTGGCCCTGAGAGTCCTTATCATTGACTCCGGACCCCATGAAGGCGCATGGGCAAGGAAACCTCCTGCTAATTATCACCTATGGCCGTCCCTCAGCTGATGAATCAGTACTCCTCTATGTTGAAGGCCACTTGGAAGAAGCACTGAGGGTAGCAAGGGTACAGAATGTATTCTGGGTGGGGAACTTCAATGTCCATCACCAAGAGTGGCTCAGTAGCACCACTGCTGGCTGAGTCCTGAAGGACATAACTGCCAGACTGGGCCTGCGACAGGGGTGAGAGAACCAACACGAGGGAAAAACCTACTTGACCTCATCTTCACCAATCTACCTGTTGCAAATGCATCTGTCCATGACAGTATTGGTAGCAGTGACCACCGCACAGTCCTTGTGGAGACAAAGTCCCATCTTTACACTGAGGACACCTTCCATCGTGTTGTGTGGCACTACCACCGTGCAAAATGGGAAAGATTCAGAACAGGTCTAGCAGCTCACAACTGGGCATCCATGAAGTGCCGTGGGCCATCAGCAGCAGCAGAATTGTATTCCATCACAATCTGTAGCCTCATGGCCTGGCATATCCCTCACTCTACCATTACCATCAAGCCAGGAGACCAGCCCTGGTTCAATAAGGAGTGTGGAAGAGCATGCCAGGGGCAGCACCAAGCGTACCTAAAAATGAGGTGCCAACCTGGGGAATCTGCAACACAGGACTACATGCATGCAAAACAGCGGAAGCAGCATGCTATAGACAGAGCTAAGCAATCCCACAACCAACAAATCAAATCAAAGCTCTGCAGTCCTGTCACAACCAGTCATGAGTGCTGGGGGACCATTAAACAACTAACGGGAGGAGGAGGCTCCACGAATATCCCCATCCTCAATAATGATGGAGCCCAGCATGCGAGTGCAAAAGACAAGGCTGAAGCATTTGCAACCATCTTTAGCCAGAAGTGCTGAGTGGATGATCCATATCGCCCTCCTCCTGAGGTCCCCACCATCACAGAAGCCATTCTTCAGCCAATTCGATTCACTCCACATCATACCAAGAAACGGCTGAGCGCACTGGATACAGCAAAGGCTATGGGCCCCGACAACATCCTGGCTATCGTGCTGAAGACTTGTGCTCCAGAACTAGCCGTGCCTCTAGCCAAGCTGTTCCAGTACAGCTACAACACTGGCATCTATCCGACAATGTGGAAAACTGCCCAGGCATGTCCTGTTTACAAAAAGCAGGACAAATCCAACCTGGCCAATTACCGCCCCATCAGTCTACTCTCAATCATCATCAATGTGATGGAAGGTGTCATCGACAGTGCTATCAAGCGGCGCTTACTCACCAATAACCTGCTCACTGATGCCCAGTTTGGGTTCCGTCAAGGCCACTTGGCTCCCGACCTCATTACAGTCTTGGTCAAAACATGGACAAAGGAGTTGAATTTCAGAGGTGAGGTGAGAGTGACTGCCCTTGACAACAAGGCAGCATTTGACCGAGTCTGGCATCAAGGAGCCCTAGTAAAACTGAAGTCAATGGGAATCAGGTGGAAAATGCTCCACTGGCTGGAGTCATACCTTGCACAAAGGAAGATGGTTGTGGTGGTTGAAGGTCAATCATCACAGCCCAAGGACATCGCTGCAGGAGTTCCTCAGGGCAGTGTCCTAGGCCCAACCATCTTCAGCTGCTTCATCAATGACCTTCCCTCCAACATAAGGTCAGAAATGGGGATGTTCGCTGATGACTACACAGTGTTCAGTGTCATTCGCAACTCCACAGCTAATGAAGCAGTCCATGCCCGCATGCAACAAGACCTGGATGACGTTCAGGCTTGGGCTGATAAGTGGCAGGTAACATTCGTGCCACAGAAGTGCCAGGTAATGACTATCTCCAACAAGTGAGAGTCTAACCACCTCCCCTTGACATTCAGTGGCATTACCATCGCTGAATCCCCCACTATCAACATCCTGGGGGGTCACCATTAACCAGAAACTTAACTGGACCAGCCACATAAATGCTGTGGCAACAAGAGCAGGTCAGAGGCTGGGTATTCTGCGGCGAGTGTCTCACCTCCTGACTCCCCAAAGCCTTTCCACCATCTACAAGACACAAGTAAGGAGTGTGATGGAATACTCTCCACTTGCCTGGATGAGTGCAGCTCCAACAACACTCAAGAAGCTCAACACCATCCAAGACAAAGCAGCCCGCTTGATTGGCACCCCATCCACCACCTTGAACACTCACTCCCTCCACCACCGGCGTACCGTGGCTGCAGTGTGTACCATTTACAGGATGCACTGCAGCAACTCGCCAAGGCTTCTTCGGCAGCACCTCCCAAACCCACGACCACTTCCACCTAGAAGGACAAGGGCAACAGGGGCATGGGAACACCACCACCTCCAAGTTCCCTTCCAAGTCACACACCATCCTGACGTAGAAGTATATCACCGATCCTTCATCGTTGCTGGGTCAAAATCCTGGAACTCCCTACCTAACAGCACTGTGGGAGTACCATCACCACACGGACTGCAGCGGTTCAAGAAGGCGGCTCACCGCCACCTTCCCAAGGGCAATTAGGGATGAGCAATAAATGCTGGCATTGCCAGCGACGCCCTGATCCCATAAACAAATTTTAAAAAAAATACTTTTGAAGACAAATAGGATGAAGTTGGGCTGTCCCCAGAGTCAAAAAACCACTGGCTAAATATCTGGCGGAGAATTGGCTTGGAGATTTCCTGTGTAGGTTGCCTGAACTGATATGTTCCACAGGACACAGATGTGCTGCTGTGGACAATTGACAACCAAGATGAACATAAGAACATAAGAAATAGGAGCAGGAGTAGGCCATTTGACCCTTCAAGCCTGCTCCGCCATTCAATAAGATCATGGCTGATCGTCGACCTCATCTCCACTTTCCTGAACTATCCCCATATCCCTTGATTCCCTTAATATTCAAAAATCTATCGATCTCTGTCTTGAATATACTCATCGACTGAGCCTCCACAGCCCTCTGGGGTAGAGAATTCCAAAGATTCACCACCCTCTGAGTGAAGAAATTTCTCCTCATCTCAGTCCTAAATGGCTGACCCCTTATTCTGAGACTGTGACCCCTAGTTCTAGACTCCTCAGCCAGGAGAGACATCCTCCCTGCACCTATCCTGTCAAGCCCTGTAAGAATTTTGTATGTTTCAATGAGATCACCTCTCATTCTTCTAAACTCTAGAGAATATAGGCCTAGTCTACTCAATCTCTCCTCATAGGACAATCCCCCCATCCCAGGAATCAGTCTGGTGAACCTTTGTTGCACTCCCTCTATGGCAAGTATATCCTTCCATAGGTAAGGAGACCAAAACTGTACATAATGCTCCAGGTGTGATCTCACCAGGGCCCTATGAATACCTCCAATTCTGGCCCCTTGAGCACCCTTGATTTTAATCACTCCACCAACGGCGGCTGTGCCTTCAGTTGCCAAAGCCCTAAGCTCAGGAATCCCCTCCCTAAACCTCTCTGCCTCGCTACCTCGCTTT
The DNA here is from genome assembly GCF_052327205.1 of Somniosus microcephalus. Lineage (NCBI taxonomy): Eukaryota > Metazoa > Chordata > Chondrichthyes > Squaliformes > Somniosidae > Somniosus > Somniosus microcephalus. The sequence goes on from NC_141005.1 coordinate 18,676,824, forward strand.
CCTCCTTTAAGATGCTCCTTAAAACCTACCTCTTTGACCTCTGCCCTAATAACCCTTATGAGGCTTGGTGTCAAATTTTGTTTGTTTGATAACGCTCTTGTGAAACGCCTTGGGACGTTTTACTACATTAAAGGCGCTATATAAATACAGTTGTTGTTGTTGTAGTAGTAGTAAAGATCTGAGTGCAGCCAAATGTTCTGCCTTTGTTGTTTCATTGGCCCAGAAATTCGGGTCGGGGGCTTCCCGCGGGTGCAAGCCCCCGACCTGCACTTACCTTGCGCGCCGGCAGTTGAGCTGTAGGGCCCTGTGGAATTCCGCTCCGGGGCCTGGCCCAGCTGCCGGCGCGCTGTGCTTGCGTGTCCCAGGGGCGCAGTTAGTGTGATGCGTCCCCTGGGATCACGTGAGCCATGGGCAGCCAATCGGAGGAGGGAAAAGCCCATTCATAAGATTGACAGGAAGACTTGTCTAAACTTACGAATACTACGGGCCTCAAAATAGCATTAAACCTTCAAATACATTTTTTTTTAAATCACACTTTTTCAATAAACTACAAATTACATTAAATAACTAATTTAAACAATAATTTAAATTTTTGAAAAAAATAATTTTATAAAAAAACAGGGCTAAAAATAAACTTATCTTGCTTTAAATATTTAAAAATAATAAACCTGTGGAAAAAATGTTTTAATTTTAATTAATTGACCACTTACCTTGTAAAAAGCAGGCCTTACGCCTGCTTTTTAAATGTGTAAATCCTACAGGCTTAACCTCGCGTGAAAACCTGCAAAAAAAACCTAAGTTCAAAGCGCACGCGCAGCCTCCCCTGCGCGCGCGTTCGACCTCTGAACCTCTTCGTTCAGAGGATCGGAAGTGCCGGTTTCCCGCGCATGTGCAGTGCATGCAGGAAACCGACACTTCCATTGGGCCTACGGGTGAGTACCCCGTGCGTACTCGCCTGGGGAGAGCCGAAGTTCTGGGCCATAGGGAACTAGGAATCTGTGCTTCAGGCGTCAACCGATTGGGCAGGGCCCACAAAATGGTACAGTGATTTGGATTTAAATCATGCCTACCACATCACAGTGTAGCACGCGTTGAATTATTGCCCCGTTCCAGCACTCAGCAGAGGCGGCAGAATTGCCCAGTGAGAAGAATGAAAATGAAGAGGGGAAAGTAATGCTTGGTGAGGGAGTTGTGCAGCCACCACCTTGTTAATCTAACGTCGGCCTCTTGAATATCCACCCAAACAGGCAGATGGGACCTCGGGGTTTAAATCTTCATGCAAAGGACCGCACGTCCGTCAATGCAGCACCTCCTCAGTACGACAGTGTAGTGCCAGACTAGATTATGTGTACAAGTGGTGAGAATGTGGAACTCGCTTCCACACAGAGTGGCTGAGCCGAGTAGCATAGATACATTTAAAGGGAAGTTAGATAAGCACATGAGGGAGAAAGGAATAGAAAGAATGAGAAAGTATGTTGATGAGAGGAGATTAAGTAAATAGAGTTGGAGGAGACGTGTATGGAGCATGAATTGTTGGTCGAATGGCCTGTTTCTGTACTGTAAATCCTATGTAATATGTAATTCTATGTAAGTTCTGGAGTGGGGCTTGAACCGACAATTTTTGATTCAGAGGGGGATCGTGCTACCAACTGAGCCCGGCTGACATTTAGTAGATGGAGAGTGCGTGTGGTGGAAGAAGTTGGCTTGATAGTCTTCATCATCAACACAAAAGTAGATTTCTTTTAAGAGCACACAGACTTATTAACCTGCAAATCTCTTCAGCTCATAGCAAAGTCTTTTCTGCATGGCTGAACAAAGAATCATTTTTCTCCCTCTGCAGTACATTGAAACAGTGGAAACATGATTGAAGGATGCCAGATTGCCAATGAAACACCATGCTACAGCTCTAAGCATTGACCCAGAGGAACCACAGTATCGCAAACATTTCTGCGTGAGCATTTGTTCAATATCCTCATTAACAATCCAGCCAGAACTCTAAGCGACAGGCAGCAGCCAGTACATTTCCATAAGACATGCACGGAGTGACAGATGCTGAATCAAATGCGATAGAACTGAGCACAGCCAAAACACAACTATTGGTCAATTAATTATTTCGGAAAGAGATAGAATGAGCACGGAGCTGAATTGCCAACTATAAGTGACCCCATCATGTCATGTTCTTTTGTACGTACATAATGTTCCCTCTCCTTAGACTTGCAAAAGGAAAGTTAATTACAGTTTTCAGGCTTAGCACCTGATGGGATTAGATTTGGATTGTTCTAGACAAGAGCCAGCGTGATTGGCTGAATGGCTTCCAATGGTTCTAACGGAATGAGAGAAACAGAAGCGAAAGGTGGTCCACTCCTCAGCAGTCTCGTCTTTTAAAATCCTCCTTTGCCAAGGGGTTTGCAGTTCTTGGCAGTCTAACGTGGGAGAAGGCATTAGTTCCCTTCCTGGTTTTACGGGCAGCACGTCTACCGTTCTAGTTAATCCACATCAATCGGGAAATCAGGAGAAGCTTCTTTACCCAGAGAGCAGGTAGAATGTGGAACTCGCTACCACAGGGAGTAGTTGAGGTGAATAGCATCGATGCATTTAAAGGGCAAGCTTCAATAAGTACATGAGAGAGAAAGGAATAGAGGGATATGCTGATAGGGTTAGATGAAGTAGAATGGGAGGAGGCTCGTGTGGAGCATAAACACCGGCATAGACCAGTTGGGCCGAATGGCCTGCTTGTGCTGTAATTTCTAAGTAATTTTATGTAAATAGATGTGCCCAATCAAGCCATATACGTGGGGGAGGGGGTTGTAAAGAGAGGGATGAAGAGAAACAGGATATATGTGTTCCATGGCAGTTTAAGAAGGTTTGTGTACTAGCCTTTGTAATCAGTTGATCTTTGGCTTCAGGCCGTACACTATCTAAATTTTAGACTTCCTGATCTGAAGACAGAATTTCAAAGACACCTAAAGAAAGATTTGTATTTATTTAGCGATTTAAGGCTAAAGGGATCAAGGGATAAGGAGAGAAGGCAGGGACAGGGTACTGAATTTGGATGATCAGCCATGATCTCATTGAATGGCGGAGCAGGCTCGAGGGGCCGAATGGCCTACTCCTGCTCCTATCTTCTATGTTTCTATGTTTCTATGTTTCACGATCTCAGGACGTCCCAAAGTGCTTTACAGCCAATGAAGTGCTTTTTGAAGTGTAGTCACAGCCAGCTCCCACAAACAGCAGTGTGATAATGGCCTAGAACTTGGTGTCGGGGGCTTGCCGCGCGTGCAAGCCCCCGATGTGCGCTCACCCTGCGCGCCGACATCTGAAACCTGGCCCGCAGTGGATTTCCTTTCAGTGGCCAGGTTCTGATGTCGGCGTGCTGTGCTAACCTGACCCAGCGGCGTAGTTAGTGCGATGTGCCGGCTGGGATCAGGTGAGCACTGTTCAGCCAATCAGGGGAGGGGAAACTTCATTCATAAGTTTGAGAGTAAGAACTGTCAAACTCATGAGAAGTACTGCACCCCAAAACACTACTTAAACTTTAAATAAAATTTTAAAAAACATCCCAATCATTAAATTAAGTATAAATAAGTTTAAAAAAATAATTTAAACAATAATTGTTTTTTTTGAAAAAAATAAAATTTTAATATAAAGGGTCTAAAACTAAACTTACCTTATTGTAGATTCTTTAAAATAATAAACCTGTGGAAAAATGTTTTCTAAATTGCAGTAAAACACCACTTACCTGTAAAAATAAATACTTACGTGTGCTTTTTACAAGCATAAAGACTGGAGGCCTTTACACATGCGCAAATCCCCCAAAACAGAGGAAATCCAAGACGCACGCGTTGCCCCCTACAGCGCACGTGCTAGCCTCTTCAACTCTTGGGTGAGAGGAGAGGAAATGCCGGTTTTCAGCGCATGTGCTGTGCATGCTGAAAACCAGCATTTCCTCCGGCCAGACGCGTGAGTACCCCTTCCGTACTCACGCGTTTGGGGAGGAATTTCTGCCCCAATGACCAGACCATCTGTTTTAGTGATGTTGATTGAGGGATAAATACTGGCCAGGACACCGGGGAGAACTCCCTCTGCTCTTCTTCAAAATAGTGCCATGCGATCTTTTACATCCACCTGAGAGGGTGTAATGTCTCATCCGAAAGACGGCACCTCCGACAGTGCAGCGCTCCCTCAGCACTGCACGGGAGTGTCAGCCTGGATTTTGTGCTCAAGTCTCTGGAGTGGGACTTTGAACCCACGACCTATCTGACTCAGAGGCGAGGGTGCTACCCACTGAGCCACATGTCTAATATCTGCAATGTAATCTAGGGAGGTGCAAGCCATAAGATTAAAAAGATGCTTGGATTTTTAAATGAGTGGCTCAATTGGTGGCATCACCTCATTATACTGGGTGGGATGTAGCTGTATGCCAAATGGTTGCCATATGTTCTTGTCTAACAGTCACTGCATTTCAAAGCATTTCATTGTAGGTGAAGTGCTTTGAAATGTTTCTCGGGGGACATGATCAGGTGCTAAATAAATGAAAGTCTTTTAGTTGAACAGAGCAACAAATTTTTTCTTTTAATATAGAATGCTGGGCAACCACAATTTTCTTCTAAAAATACAAACTTCAAGAAAATATATTCAGCACAGCCAGTTTGGAAGAGATGAGTGCTGTATGTCTTTTTGTTCTAACAATGTCCCATAAGATATGTTTGGAACATGTGCTGGTGAATAAATCAAAACATTTTGTCAGACTGCCCTTTGAAGAGTTAAAAAAAAACACCCTCAACAATCGCATCAAGCCAATGTCGCCACCTCAATTGAAGCCCTTTTAAACAAAAATGGCTCTTTGAATAATAAGGAGCTGTTCTCATTTTTTTTTAATACAAAAGGTTAAATTCAGCTCTGCATCACAAAACAGCAATTAGTGCCACAGTTCAAGTCCCACAGGACCGTCCTTATTAGGACTGCTTAGAATGGAGGCCAAGCGTACAGCACAGTCCGTCTTCATTACAATGGGGGCCAAGGCTGTCCGTTGCTGGAGGCTGCAACCAACTTATCCTGCGGGCTTCTCGCAGGCTGGTTGACAGGGCTAAAGGATGGGATAGAGGCTCCCGCCAGATAGCACTGTCACAGTGAACGATATTATAACCGACTGTAAACCTTGTACCAGGAGGCAGGTAATTACCAGCAACAACTCCCGCTTCAAGCTCGCCGGCTTACGAACTACCACCTCAAAAAAGATTTTCTGACAGCTAATTAGGCGACAGAGGCAGATTAGTAGCGAATGGTACACATTGATTGGCCTGCTAGAGTGACAAAGCTTAATAATAAAAAACAACAACAGTTAAAGGCAATGTAAGCAAGCCGGGGGCCGATGAATTATTTACATGCTGCATAGTTTTAAAATCTGAATTCCATTTTGTTTTTCAGTTTTCAACTAAATAAACAAACCTGAAGCCCATTTATCTTACTGGTGCACAGTCATAAGCTGCAGAAATAAGACTGCAAGGTGAGGGATGAGAAAAGGCCGGCTAGTCTGTCCTACCAATCTCCTCCTTCTGCTTTTCCATCTCTATCAGCCTAGTGCCCAACTATTTTTTTTGCTTTCCCACCCCGCCCCCACCCCCTCCCCCGCTAAAGTCTGTGTTAAACATCCTTTTTCTTCTTTCTTTCTTAGGCAGTCCCTCAGAACCGAGGATGACTTGCTTCCACATTAAAAATGAGCTCTCAGGTGACTGATGAGTCCAATGCGGGACCTACAGGGCAGGATTTTCATTGGGCCATGGAGGCGGGATTGGAGGAGTGAGGGGGGTTAAAATCCTGAAATCGGGGGACACAAACCCACCTCCATGCCAGTTTCAAAGGAGGCGGGTACCCGACCCGCACTGGGACCCGCCTCCCCGAGGCGGGAAGGGGATTAGTGCCAATTAACTGCCTGTTAACAGGTAGTTAACAGGCAGTTTTTAGCCTAATCCCTATTTTTATTGGTGAAGGGTGGGATTCCCGACGGCTCCAAACCAAGCAAGTTAGCGAGGTAGGCAGTCAGGATGAAGGGCTTGGAAGGTTCGAGATGTCCAGTGTTCAGGTGAGTGATGGGTGCATGAGTTCAGAGGTAAGTGTGTTTGGTGTGTGTAAAGTGTTTAAAGAAGTTTTACTTGCATGTACTTACCTTTACAGCCTTCCTTCAGGTCTCGGGAGTCCCTCATCTCACCGGCACAGAAAGCAGAATGGCCGCGATCTGTCAAAATCTGCAGCATTCAGCTTTCTGTTCCGGAGAGATCTCTAAATCATCCTGAGAGGAAGGAATTAACTTAGAGTACAGATTGTCAGTGTTTGACAGCTTCAAGCAGCTGTGAAACGCTGATATTTCTTCTGTCAAAAGGTCTTGACAGATGAAATGTCAATCTGTGACGTCACCTGTTGCCGGGTGGTCCTCAAATGGCCTGCTGAGCCCGCTGGGCGGGCTCAACAAGGTCAATCAAGTGAAAATCACGTGGGTTAGCCACAACTCGATGATGGCGGGACTACAACCCCGAAAGTTGTAGTCCAGCCTCCTACACGCCTCCTCAATGAAAATCCAGCCCACAGTCTCTGTCACAGGTGGGGCAGACGGCAGCTGAAGGGGCGGGTGGGTGGGGTGTTTGGGTTGACGTGCGCTCCTTCCGCTGTTTGCGTTTGGCTTCCGCTTGCTCCCGGCGAAGAGACTCGAGGTGTTCAGCGCCCTCCCCGGATGCTTCTCCTCCAATTTGTGCGGTCTTGGGCCAGGGATTCCCAGGTGTCAGTGGGGATGTTGCACGTTTTCAAGGAGGCTTTGAGGGTGCCCTTGAAGCGTTTCCTCTGCCCCCCTGGGGCTCTCTTGCTGTGTCGGAGCTCCGAGTAGAGCGCTTGCTTTGGGAGTCTCATATCGGGCATGCGGACGATGTGGCCCGTCCATCGGAGCTGATCGAGCGTGGTCAAAGCTTCGATGCTGGGGATGTTGGCCTGAGCGAGAACACTGACATTGGTGTGCCTATCCTGCCAATGGATTTGGAGGATCTTGCGGAGGCAGCGTTGGTGGTACCTCTCCAGTGCTTTGAGGTGCCTGCTGTATATGGTCCATGTCTCTGAAGCATACAGGAGGGCGGGTATCACTGCTGCTCTGTAGACCATGAGCTTGGTGCTGATTCCACCCACTAAGGGGCACAATGGACATGATCTTCACCGCGCATCAACTACAAGAGAAATGCACGGAACAGCATCAACCGCTGTACATGGCCTTCTCTGACCTCACAAAAGCCTTCGACGCTGTCAACCATGAGGGATTATGGAGTAAACATCCTGGAGAGATGTATGTTGGACATCTTGGGGAGTTGAAAGTTTAACAGTCGAACCTCTTTGTTAAACAGGATGACACTGAAGTGTCATGAGGAGAAGGCAAGGCTTGTCTTCTGATATCTAAAGTGCTTGTGTAAGGAAATAAGGGCGGGGTAATAAAACAGGGGTAGTGAGTCATTTTGCTAAAGATAACAGTAGGTAAAGGAAGTTTTGTTTAAGGGAAGTTGTTCTGAGGTAAATAATTGCAAACTGTTTACAGAGATATAACAACAGAAAATGCTGGAAACACTCCGCAGGTCAGGCAGCATCTGTGGAGAGAGAAACAGAGTTAATGTTTCAGGTCGATGACCCTTCGTCAGATTGACCTGCTGAGTGTTTCCAGCATTTATCTGTTGTTATTTCTGATTTCCAGCATCCGCAGTATTTTGCTATTGTTTACATAGATAGTCTGTTTTCAGAGGATTTGGGAAATACATATGTCATTTTGACATTTTCCTTTGATGTAGTTATAATAATGGTATATAAAGGTGCATGGTTTTCAACAGTTTTTCCGAGTGGGCTCGAAAGATACAGAAACCGAATATGCACTCTCTGTATGCAGTTGAGACTGATCACCTTTACTGTGTATCAATAAAGTCTGTCCCGTATACTCCACTACGAAGTCTCGTGCTTACTAGAAACGTGTTATTGTGAACCAGGGGAGAAAGGAGGTTGCTTAACCGTCTGCTGGACTTTGGTTAGTGGGGCTGATGGGGACGCGAGGGGCAGAGGCGGGCACGAGGGGTGGGGGCTGGTCTTGAGGCAGCTGGACTAGAACTTGGCCAACAAAGCCACTGAGGGGATGGGGGTGGGGGGCACACTTTGAGCAAGATTCACTGCCATGAGGGGTGGGGGGGAGGATGCGAGTGACTCAGGTGGCTGCAGCAGAAGTATTTTTTTTATTGAGAGCTTTAGAGGGGTGGAAGAGCGGTCTGAGTAAAAGCTAAAATTGCAATGTTTGCACGCTATTTCTTCCAATGTAAAACACTTCATACTTATCAATATTAAATCTCACCTGCCATTTGTCTTCATATTTGTGTAAGTGCTCCTTAGCCGCATCGTCCAATGTTATTGCTCCCACACTCAAGGCACGGGATACCCGCTGATAGGTACAGATGAAAGACAGAATGAAAATCATTACATTTGCTGGATAATATGCAATGAACAGAATATTGTAAGGGGGAAAATGAGCACAAAGAGTATTTCCATTTAGCAGCACAGTGATTCAATGCAACGATCTGAGCAATTTGCACCATATAGAGTGATAGATTGCACATTTCTATTTTTGACTGCCCACCCTCCTCATCCCCTGAAATTAGTTATTGATTCTAGTCAGGACATTGGGGAGATGTCAAGTGAAATCAAATCCTCCACCACCTCATTGAGAAAGTCAAAGAAAGTTATATTCAGAGGAAGACTCAGATGGCAGCATTCCCTCCAGGAAGGGATAGGGCAACAACTGGTCAGAATAGGAGTACCTCACACATCTGCCTTCTAAGGAGGCATATGTCCCAATGCACAGGCAGGGAGGGCGGGGGGGGGGGGGGGAAGAGGCAGGAGGGAGGAATCATAGAAACTTACAGCATAGGAGGAGGCCATTCAGCCTGTCGTGCCTGTGCCGGCTCTTTGAAAGGGCAGTTGTGCTTAGTCCCACACCATATGTGGCTGAGGAGATGGAAGAAAATGCCTTTATAGCTCACATTAAGCAGTGTATCGAAGCAACGCAGAAACCCTGCTGCCTGTAATGGGGCCATGGAGTCAAAGGGCTGGATTTTGCCAATGGGGAGCTTTTGGAGGCGGGACTCCCCCTTTTTGGGTTGTAGTTCCGCCTCTATCGACTTCTGGCCAACCCACGCTACTTTCCCTTGATTGACCTTGTTAAGCCCGGCCAGCGGGCTCAGCAGGCCAATTAAGGGACACCTGGTTACTGGTGACGTCAGCGATTGATATTTCATCTGTCAAGAGCTTTTGACAGATGAAAAATCAACGTTTAACAGCTCTGTGAAGCTGTCAAACACTGACAATCTGTCTTCTAACTTGAGTCCTTCTACTCAGACTCAGTTAGGGAGCTCTCCAGACCAGAAAGCAGAGGCTGCAGCTTTTGACAGTTCAGCGGCCATTCTGCTTTCTGTGCCGGTGAGCTGAGGGACTCCCGAGAACTGAAGGAAGGAAGCCTGCAGGAGAAAGTAAAGGTAAGTAAAACTTATTAAAACACTTTACACTTACCTCACACACTTACCTCTGCATACATGCACTCATCACTCACCTACACAATGGACATCTCGACCCCTCCAACCCCTGCAGACCGACGGTCTGCCTTGCTAACTTGGCATGGTTCGGAGCCTTCGGACAGCCAACACTTCAGGGATAAAAATAGGGATTAGGCAAAAAACTGCCTGTTAACTACCTGTTAACAGGCAGTTAATTGGCACTAATCCCCTTCCCGCCTCGGGGAGGCGGCTCCCAGCACAGGTCAGGTACCCGCCTCCTGGGACATTGGCACGGAGGCGGGTTGGGGGCGGGATGGGTTCCTGCCCCCCGATTCTGCAATTTTCCCACCACTCCCACCTCCGAACCCGCCTCCTCGGGGCTTGGAAAATCGAGCCCAAAATGTCTGTTGTTGGCGACCCAGTGATGTCGGAGCCCATTGCCAGTCTCAATCCCGCTTCCTTCCTGTTGCCACAGCCACGGACTTTGCGAGGAGTTGGAAAGAAACTTTGCAGAACTTGCACCATCAGCATGGATTGGCAAGTCATACAATAGTCTGCCTAGCATTATTTAAGTTGCATAGACTAGGCTTGTACGCCCTTAAACACAGAAGGTTAAGGGTTTAGGGTTGGGATTAACTCTCTAATTCAGGTGCTTAAGATGGTACAAAAAGAGACTACTGCAGATGCTGGAAATCTGAAATAAAAACAGAAAATGCTGGAGAAACTCAGCAGGTCAGGCAGCATCTGTGAAGAGAGAAACAGAGTCATTGACTTGAAACATTAACTCCAGCATTTTCTGGTTTTATTTTTGCTTAAGATGGTAAATGGATTTGATGGGGTAGGCAGAGAGAAGCGATTTCCTCTGGTGGGGCAGTCTAGAACAAGGGGGCATAACCTTAAAATTAGAGCCAGGCTGTTCAGGGCTGATGTCAGGAAGCACTTCTTCACACAAGTGCAATGGAAATCTGGAACTTTCAAAACTGAGACTGATAGATTTTTGTTAGGCAAGGGTATTAAGGTTTACAGAACCAAGGCAGGTAGATGGAGTTAAGATACAGATCATCCATGATCTAATTGAATGGCAGAACAAGCTCGAAGGGCTGAATGGCCTACTCCTGTTCCTATGTTGCTGTGGAGCTTGAAATCATATTTACTCCAGATCCTGGGGATATGCTCTGTTACAGGTATTAAGTTTACTACAATTATACAGGGCGTCGGCGAGGCTATACCTGGAATACTGTGTACAGTTCTGGTCTCCTTACCCAAGGAAAAGCATACTGGCCTTAGAGGGAGTGCAACAAAGGTTCACTAGACTGGTTCCTGGGATGAGGGGATTGTCCTATGAGGAGAGATTGAGTAGACTAGGCCTATATTCCCTAGAGTTTAGAAGAATGAGAGTTGATCTAATTGAAACATATCAAATTCTTAAGGGGCTTGACACGGTTAATGCTGGGAAATTGTTTCCCCTGGGTGGAGAGCCCAGAACACGGGGTCACAGTCTCAGAATAAGGGGTCGGCCATTTAGAACTGAGATGAGGAGAAATTCCTTCACTCAAAGGATTTTGAGAATTCTCTACCCCAGAGAGCTGTGGATGCTCAGTCGTTGAGTATATTCAAGACAGAGGTTGATAAGGTTTTGGGAACTAAGGGGATTAAGGAAGGTGGAGTTGAGGTAGAAGATCAGCCATGATCTTGTTGAATGGCGGAGCAGGCTCGAGGGGCCAAATAGCCGACTCCTGCTCCTATTTCTTATGTTCTTAACAGTACATGTATTGTTACAAGATTTAATTATGCATTGTTTCACTAGCAATCTATTTGCCAATAACTTATTATTACTGATGGTGAAATAGAAAGTCGGAATGACCAACTTATAACTGTCCATAAATGTGTGAAGGAAGGGTGAAGATAGATTTGCCTCGTGCTCTACATGTAACAAAATTATAAGTCCATTTATAAAGAACCCTCTTGTGATTTTACTTCAAATAGCTCACAGAGAAAATGCTTCCCTACTGTATCCATTTTGATGTAAAGTTACTTCAGTTAGACATTTTAGAAATATTTGTTAGCCCAAAGTCAATCTGCACCACTTAGCCTGATGCTCAATGAGACAGAAAGCAGATTTAACATCAATTTTAAAACAGTCAGCCACAGGATGAAAGGGTACCAGACTAATATTTTGAAACTTTATAAAGCACCTTTCTGCCAATGACAGATCACAGTAAATCAGATAAAATGAAGAAGAACTTGCATTTCTATAGCGCCGTCCACCACTTCAGGACGTCCCAAAGCACTTTACAGCCGATGAAGTACTTTTTTGAAGTGTAGTCACTGTTGTAATGTAGGAAACGCAGCAGCCAATTTGCGCACAGCAAACTCCCACAAACACCAATGTTATAATGACCAGATCATCTGTTTTTAGTGATGTTGGCTGAGGGGATAAATATTGGCCCAGGATACCTTTGTTCTTCTTCAAAATAGTGCCATGGGGTCTTTTACGTCCACCTGAGATGGTGGACGGGGCCTCGGTTTAATGTCCCATCCACCTTCGACAGTGCAGCACTCCCTTAGCACTGCACTGGAGTGTCAGCCTAGCTTATGAGTGCAAGTCTCTGTTGGGGGACGTTGAAGGGATAATTACTAGTCCTAGCCCTTTTCGGGCTACCCCAGATCAGGCATATTCCCCAGACGTTCACCTTCAACTAAAGTTAGAGATATCCAAATTCTATAAGACGCTTAATTGGGTCTAAAGGTCCAGGCTATCTCTCTCTAAAGGAAAGGAATGACTTGAAGATGTTACCGTCTTCCAGATAGCACTTTTAATAAGTTTAACTAGACTGTAACCTTCCGGATATTATGAGGGTCTGGAAACCCCCCCCCCCCGCAGAATTCTGCAACTCCTCACAAAAAGAGTGTACAGAAATTGAGTTTGCGAGTTTGATACAGAAATACTATTTGAGACAATTCTAAAAATATATAGATTTATTTAAGAGCCAACATACAGTTAACAGCTGGTGAGTCAATCGTGATTTTAATAGTTCAAAATACAAATAGCTTACATTTCTTATTCTCAGAGATTCTTATTCTCATATCTTAACTTTGTACATTTTTACATTTCTTATTATTTCTAATCCAGAATATCCACCAAAATCAAATAAGAGTATCTCTTGATTCCCGAGACTCAAAGAGTTAAAAACTTACAGAGCCTGCCTCTGAAGTTGAGAATTGCTTGCCCCTTCCAGCGACTTCTGACTTTCTATTTGAAAGCTCTATTTTTATACTCTTTTTTAGTGGTTTATTCTTTGAAGTTTTCTGCTGATGTAAGCTAATTATCTCTAGTCATCTTCTGTTGAATTCTTTCTAATCTTACTGTCATTTCAGCTGTTAACTTTCAGAATCCTGTCTGCTGTGTAAGTGTTTCAAAAACTTATCATAAAAAATGGTTATTACAGATTTATCTCTTTGATGCCATTCTTACGAAGGACTTCAATTCAATTCTTAATATTGGCTTAACTGGTTATAATCAGACATTGTGTCTCCTAACTGTTTCATTTCCAATACAAAAACCATGTGATTGCTTGGTGTCATCTATGGAAGTCATATTTTCAAAGTCTTCTGTTTTGTACCTTTTACAATATGTAAATCAAAAACACTTCAACTAGGGTGTTTGTTGCATTTCTTAGCTACTTCAATTGGTTGTATATATAATCATGTTTCCTGTTTCTCATTTGATGTTACTTTTATCAAAGGCACATGGGCCTAGAAATTGGGTTGGGCGCCAAAGTGGCGCAAAAGTCACCTGAGCGCAGGATTTAGCGCAGCGTTCGAGGCTTTAGCGATTGTCAGGTATTCAGTTTCATTGCTCCTCGAGGGACACGGGGTGAGGCTCGAGGCGCTCCACGTCCCTCTTAGGGCGCTGAAACTGAATATCACAGTGCAACGTGCCGCAGCACCACACGCTGCGGCACGGCACGCTGCGGTACTGCAGGCCTTCCTCCCACTGTTAAGGGGGGGGTGCCTGCAACAGCGCGATCCCCGCTTGCGAGTGCCGGCAAAGGAGCCCGGCACCAAGGAGAAGTGCCGGGCTCTCGGGAAACAGCCGGCAATGCCGTGGGGGGGTGGTTAAGAGGCCGGGGACAGAGGTGCTGGCAGGCGGCCGCCGAAAAAGCCACCCCGCACCTCCACCTCCACCTTAACTTGCGCCGCTGCCGGCACAGTAAGGCCCCGTGAACCGGGCGCGGGTAGCGAATGGCGCAACTGCGGCGTTCGCAACCAATTATCAAGAATGGGGCGCGAATGGGGCACTGCACACACCGATGATGTCATTGGTGGCGGCGCAGCGCAAATGCCTAACGCCACCATTAGTGCCCCTGCTGAATATCGTGGGAGACGCAGCCAGTGGCGCTACAGCCACTGACTGCCTGTTTAGGCGCTAATAGGTGGCGCTACTCACCCAATTTCTCCCCCATGGTTTTTTCATGTTCTGTGTTTCTGTTCAAAGTGTTAGTTTTTAACACTTTACTTGGGCATTGCTATTGTGTTGGATCCAAACTGCAGCATCCTTGGAAGCAAGCCTTTGCTTCTTTAATAGGGCCTTTATCTCAGTATTAACAATCAATTCCCATTTCAAAAGCTTGTGTGGTGTTTACAACTTTTGTGTTAACACTTCATCTTATCTCAGAAGCCTGTATTGACAGCTTGTGTCGTTGAGGCTTTTTCGATTTTTAAACCCAGTGGGGGAGAAATTCGGTATTGCCCCGTTTGGGGTGTAAGTATCGGCCGGGCGCGAAATTTTGCGCCCGGCGCAAATTATCGCCACCTACTGCTAAATTGGCCTCCTTCACCCCAGGAGGTGATTGGAGCGCTAAAACAAGTGCTGCACGACTGTCTTAAGGCATTAAGCCGGAGGAGCGAGGCACTACCTCCGAGGGCGGGCGCAGCGCAGGTGCTGTCAGTTAGCGATTGCACACAGACATGCTGGCGCCGGTCAGCTCTTAAAGGGGAGGGTCGATCTTGAATTGCAGCCACACCCTGCACATCGGAGCCCTGAATCTTGGCCTGGATAGACCTGTTGCCACATACTTAAGCCAAGGACCATGGAGAGGGCCAGCAGGGAGCGAGCGCAGTGGTTCAGCGAGGGGGCCTTGGAGGCTCTGGTTGGCGTGGTGGAGCGCAGGTGATCTCTCCTGTACCCGGACAGTGGCAGGAGGCTGCTGCCCAGCGACTATCGAAAAGCTTGGAGGGAGGTGGCTCACAGAGTGACCTCCAGCAGCATGGTACCTAGGACCCCTGTGCAATGCAGGAAGAAGTTCAACGACCTCACTCGGGTCGTCAGGGTGAATGCCCTTTTCAGAATCCTCTTCATCCCTGCATCTCGACCTCACTTTATGGCCAAAGGGTCCTGAAAGCTCCAATGCCCAGCACTCATCCAACACCTATGGCCCTTTCAGGAAACTCACACGCACATTCAGCACTTTGCACACTGTAAGGGCTATTCCACCATGGGAGGCATTGCAGCCAAGTTCAGGGCTTCACACTGTACTCAGACTCCGTCCTTTCTCTTGCAGGGCAAGCTGGCGCATAACAGGAGGCAGCAGCAATGGACCGGGGGAGGCAAGCCTCACCTTCAAGACCTCAGCGATCTGGAGCAGCGAGTCCAACGGATTATGGCAGGCCGGATGCTTGGCCCCGTCGCCACTGGAGATGCCAACACCGTTATGGACAACAATGGTAAGGTCATCACCTTTTTGACCTCTCTCCTTCCACTTGTTCCTCACACCAGCATCCTTTGCCACTTTTGAGCCAAATCAGTACATCGCAGCACTCATGCCTCCCTTGCTGCCACCCTGTCCTCACGCTAAAGCCACTCTTGTACCTCCCTGCTTTCAGATGCTGATTCACCAGGTGAGGAGGTGGGCCCTCAAGCTGCCACTGTGAGTGATTCTGAAGGCGGCGAGGAGGAGGAAGTTGGATCATCAGTGCCACCCTCAGCTGAGGCAGCCCATGGCCATAATGGGGACATGCCTTCCCTGGAGGGGAGCAGGGGGGAATGGTCTGAGGAGAGTGAAGCTCCGGGGCCCAGCAGGCTGCAGCAACGCAAGGGGGGTAGGGAAGCTCGGAGGCCGTCTCCCCGGAGGGAGAGTCTGGCCTTCGAGTCCTGCTACAGTGAGCACAGAAGAGGTGCGGCTCCTCGCTGAAATGAGTGCCCAGGCGGAGCACAGGCACACCTAGCTCATGGCTGCAGTGGCAAGGATGCCAGATTCCATTGAGTCACTGGCAAGGAGTGTCCAGGACTTCGGCGCAGCACAGGCAAGGATACCTGTCCAGGACTTCGGCGCAGCACAGGCGGCTGCCACACAATTGCTAAGTGCTGCAATGCAGTCAGTGGCTGGTCTCATGCAGACGCAGATTGAGGCCATACGAGCACTGACTGCTGCCACCCTCGCTGGATCGGGCAGGATTCCCCGGGGCCCTCACCGCGCCGCAGCAGGCCAGCAATCTGTGCTCCAGCAGATTGCTCCACATGCTGCAGTGCTGCCCCGTGGGAGTACCAATGTGTCGGCCGAACAGGGAGTTGCTGTCCTCTCTCAGGATGACAGCATTCCTGCTGCCAGCACTGTCACTTCTCCACTGCAGCTGCCACCACCTGTAGGACAGACTGCTGCCACCCATGCAGAGTTGGAGCAGTCAGCAGCCGGGCCCTCCAGGCCCAGAGCTGGTCCAGGCCATCCCCCAAGGGCATCAGCAGTCTCAGTTTCTGACACTCAGCAGCCTTCCCCCAGCCTTGCTGCAGCCACTGGGGTCCCATTACAGAGGAGCTGCAGGGTGGGAAGGGGCCAATCTCGCAAGTGAAGCAGATCACCCTCGAAGGGCAAAAAGTAGGAGGTGTGGCAAAATGTTGTTAATTGTTTTATTGATGGCCGAGAATCGTGGTCATATTTTTGTTACTGTTTTGGTCATTGTCTCCAGGTTGTGAGAGCCAGTTATGTGACTGACTGGTTTTTTGGGGGTTTCTTTCTATTACTTTGTCATGCGGGAAGGGTACACAGTTTGTAAAATAAAGAAGTGTCTTTATTCAGAATGTGCATGTTTGCTCTTTGAACTAATTGTTGCCTTGACCGGCTTAGGGGTTGCGGCATGGTTCCATTCAGGTTCTTTGAATGGCAGAAGCCATTCCCTCAGAGGGGGCCTAGAAGCGACTTGCTATAAGCCGCTGACGGACGGCCCTTGCACTTTGTGCCTCCCTCCTGTCTTGGTGCTGCTGCTCCTCCTCCTCCTCTTCCTCCTCCTCTGCTGGTGCTCCAATGTTTGGTGGCATTGGCTGAGTCCTGAGGATTGCCAGGTTATGCAGCATGCAGCACACAACAACGAAGTGGGAGACTCACTCAGGTGAGTACTGAAGGGCTCCTCCAGAATGGTCCAGACAGCGGAACCATTGCTTGAGCACACTGATTGTGTGCTCAACGATGTTCCTGGTAGCTTGATGGCTCTCATTGTATCGTTCTTCAGCAGGGGTGCTGGGCGAAAGGAGCGGGGTCATCAGCCAGATGCACAGAGGATAGCCCTTGTCCCCGAGAAGCCAGCCTCCTGGGTGACCGGGGCCTCGAAAAGGTCTGCCACAGAAGTCTGGCGCAGGATGAAGGCATCGTGGCTGCTGCCTGGAAAGTGGGCATTGACAGCGAGTATCAGCTGTCTGTGGTCACAGACCAACTGGACGTTCAATGAATTGAACCCCTTTCGGTTGTGGAAATCCTCGGCATTCTCTTGCGGTGCCCGCAAAGCCACATGCGTGCAGTCAATGGCACCCTGGACCATGGGGAAGCCCACTATTCTTGCAAAGCCCATTGCGCATTCTTGCTGCTTGTCCGGGGTCATGGGGAAGGAGATGTACTCTCGTCTCCTTTTAAAGAGGGCATTCATGACTTGACAGATGCAGCAATGCACCGCGAACTGGGAGGTATTGGCAATGTCCCCAGTAGCGGATTGAAAGGAGCCGGTGGCATAGAAGTTGAGAGCCACTGTTACCCTCACTGCCACCGACAGAGACGTCCTGCTCTTCAGTTGAGGCTGCAGATCTGGCTGAAGCAGGTGGCAGAGCTCAGTGACCACCTCCTTGCTGAATCGCAGGCTCCAAAAACACTGCTCCTCAGACATATTGATGTATGAGAACTGTTGGCGGAAAACCCTGGGAGCGTAAGGTCTCGTGTGCCGACGCCTGTTGGCCCTCCTCCGTCTGGCCATGATTGCCACAATCTCTCTGCATCTCTGTGCCCTCTCAATGTAATGGAGAAGCACGACGTTCCCATCCATTGCAGCCCCCATAGTATGTGGCCACTCAAAGTTATGCCGGTGAAAAAGCAAAGCAACTACAAAGTTCTGGTCAGAAGCCAAAAGTACCTCAGCGAGTGCTGACTCAATACAGAAACCTCTCTCCCTTTGTCTCTCTGCAAATCTCTCTCTCTCTCTCAGAAGGAGTGGTCCAAAAATGGCTACCACAAAGAAGCCAGGAAGAGGCCCCTTTAAATAGCGCCCCCCCCCCCCCCCAGCCCCACAGCGACTGGGAACCGTTCCAGTCAACCTGTTGTTGGGAGCGACAGGCGGAAAGGAGGAGGGCGCCACTGAATTTCCGGTCCAGGGCGCCCCAAGGGCGTTGCACTCTGAAATGACGTCAGGACCTGCGTGCGCAGCTGAGCGGGCGTTGCGGTTTAGCGCCGCCTCTAAATGTCCGCTCAATTTTGCGAGAGGCGCAGGTATCGCCGCGCCCGGGCGCTAGCTGGTTTGCGCCCCACTTATCGCCCTCTTAAGGCGCTAACGGGTGGCGCAACCAACTGAATTTCTCCCCCAGTATGTTATGTTTTAATAATATCAGAAATCTGTTCATAGGATGGTGTATTTTTCTGAAATACGGCTTTTCCTTTACAACTTCAACATCTGACTCAGAGGCAGAGTGCTACCAACTGAGCCAAGGCTGACACCTAGATTATCTATCATCAAAAATAATGCATTTGACCTCATCGGGCAAGTGCGTCACTGCAGTATATAGTAATTAGTGCTGTACTCTTGTCTTTGGTCAAGAATGTTTGCAAATGTACAGCTATATTTGAAAAGTGTCATTAGCAGGTCTAATAAACCTCATAATCTTCAAAGTACTACAAAGTGGAAAAATTGAATCAGAATTAAGTTTGTGGAAGCAATAAATTCACTTCAGCTACATTCCAATCTTACAACAAGTGTGGGCTAAAAACAAGGTGGGCTGCAAAGTCTTACGTGTGTACAACAAAGATGATAGTCATCATTTACTTCCCAAATAAGACAGACTTCCAAGCAAACTCGTAACCAGACCCATGCATTCCCGTAACAGTAAAATCATTCTTAGTTTATTTACACAGCCAGTCCCCAATAATTCTGACTGTATCTAACCTGGGTTGCCCAGAAAGACCCAAACAAATACTGCACCCCATATTAGGAGGCTAATTACTGCCTTATCTGAACAATATTTTCCCCATCTAGGCAATATGAACATTCAATAAATGGTGAAAAAATCAATTGAAAAATGTATGTGCTTTTGCACTGTAGTGGTAAAGCACCAGTAACTGCGAGTAGCCACGTTTGGTGTAGATTGGGAGGCAATGATTGACTCAGTAAAGATTTGACCTTTGCAGTGGTTCTGATCTTTACTGAAACTACTTAAGGCCTGTACATCTCAGTTACCTACAACCCAACACTAAAAGTTCCTGGCAAAGTTATAAAAATAAAGACTTGTATTTATGTAGCACCTTTCACGACACTAGATTTTACAGCTAATGAAGTAACTTTGTAATGTGGGAAATGCAGCAGCCAGTTTGCTCCCACAAACAGCAATGTGATAATGACCAGATAATGTTTTAGTGATGTTGATTGAGGTATAAATATTGGCCAGGGCACCTGGAGAGAACTCCCCTGCTCTTCTTCGCAATAGTGCCATGGGATCTTTAACGTCCACTCGAGCAAGCAGACAGGGTCCTGATTTAACATCTCATCTGAAAGACGGCACCTCCGACAGTGCAGCACTCCCTCAGCACTGCACTGGAGTGTCAGCCTAGATTTTTGTGCTCAAGTCTCTGGAGTGGGCCTTGAACCCACGACCTTCTGACCCAGAGGTGAGAGTGCTACCCCATTTAAAAAAATTATTGCCCAGAAATTCAGGTCTCCACGGGTGAGTACGCGCTGGGTACTCACCCATAGGCCCAACGAAAGTGTCGGTTTCGTGTATGCACTGCGCATGCGCGGGAAACGGAACTTCCGTTCCCTTAAAGGAAGGGGTTGACAGATGGAACACGTGCGCCGGCGAGGCAGCGCGTGCGCATCGAACTTACGTTTTTTTTCCAGGTTTCTCCGGGAGGGTAAGTCTCCAGGAGTTACACATGTAAAAAGCAGGCGCAAGACCTGCTTTTAACAAGGTAAGTGGTGATTTAATTAAAATTAAAACATTTTTTCCACAGGTATATTATTTTTAAATACTTTAAAGAAAGGTAAGTTTATTTTTAGCCCCGTTAGAAAATGTAATTAATTTTTTCAAAAATTTAAATTATTGTTTAAAATAGTTATTTTATGTAATTTATAGTTATTTTTAAAATGTGATGTTTTTTTAAAATTTATTTGAAGTTTTAGTGATGTTTTGGGGCTTATAGTAGTTATAGTTCTGACAACTCTTCCTGTCAATTTTATGAATGGGCATTTCCCTGCTACCATTGGCTCTCCATGGCCAACGTGATCCCAGGGGACACTTCAAACTAACTGCACCCCTGGGATACGCAAGCACTGTGCGCCGGCAGTTGGAGCAGGCCCAGGATCAGAATCCCACGCGGGCCCACAGCTCAACGGCCGGCGCGCTAGGTAAGTGCAGGTCAGAGGCTTGCACCTGCGGGAAGCCTCCGACCCGAATTTCTGGGCCAGTATATTAATTATTGAACATTAAAAATATTTACAACATCGTGACCATTCCATTGTATCACACAAATCCATTCCGCCACTCTGCACAGCCATTCCTCCACCACATATTAACATCAAAACCTGAAGTTTTATTTGTCTCCCATAACATATACTAATCTATTGTACTTTAAAAATTGATCGTAAAATACTATCTTTAAATTCCTTTCTGAATAAAACATCCACAGAGCCTTATAATGATCTTTTAGCTTAGATTTAAAATACTCTTTTTGATTTATTCTCCTCTCCTTAAAAAAACAGGGCATTCCTTCTTTGCACAATCACGAATCTAGCCAAACTGAACATTAAATTAATTGCCACTCCGCTAGACTCCGGCAGACTCTCCTGCAATCCCCATCTCAAAATTGAGTTCCATGGGATTCCCATTCTCGCTCTTCGGTCTCCACCCAGCAAAAAAAACCTCACACAACTGTTGAACATAGTACTTAAAGTCATTTAACTGTGGATATAACACCAGTAAATGGGACAGAGTCTCATCCCGTGTCCCACACACTGGGCAAGTTGCCCCCTCCACTCGCCCAAACTTACACAAGACCATCATGGTAAAAATCTGGTTATGAGCCAATTTGAAATCCAGTTCAATCCACTCTGGACATTTAAAATTCGCCCACACTCCCTTCCAAATCCTGTTGAAGTCCAGCTGTGGGTATATACTCTGCCAAAACTCCTGACCAGCAGGTGTCTTGAATCTCCATTCTCTAAATACCCCATAGAAATCTGGAGTATTACAGTTGTCAAATTGGACCAACACCTCCCCTTTCTTCAGCAGAAAGCTTGGAAAAGCGGGACGCATTTTACTTCCTTTGGAGATTTGCACATTTATTTCTTCCATCCAATCCTGTGGCATTGCCCTCACAATCTTCTCATACATGATCCCTATTGCTTTTTCCTCTACCTCCTGATCCTCCTCCCACACCATGTCCCTTACTACCGCTTCTGGCAACCAACCTGGAATTACCTCATATAATACATCTTTCACATATATAATACCAGCTTTTATAAAAGATAGATTAAATAAAACCTCTCCTTCAATGTTGACCCACCTGTTCAAAAAAAAAAGCAGTTCTAAAAATTCCTCAGCCCCCTTGGGCATCAACTGCACACTTTTAAAAAATTGGGACCAAGTCTCTACAACCCCCTTATAAAACCTAGGGAGCAGTTTAATCGGTTTCAAAAACATATTGGCCCAGAAATTCGGGTCCCAACGCGTGAGTACGCACGGGGTACTCACGCGTAGACCCAACAAAAGTGCCGGTTTCGTGCATGCACCGTGCATGCATGGGAAACCGGCACTTCCGTTCCCTTGAAAGAAGGGGTTCAGTGGTCGAACGTGTGCACCGGAGAGGCAGCGCGTGCGCATTGAACTTATGTTTTCTTTGCAGGTTTCTCCGGGAGGGTATGTCTCCAGCAGTTACACTTTCAAAAAGCAGGTGCAAGGCCTGCTTTTAACAAGGTAAGTGGTGAATTAATTAAAATTAAAACATTTTTTCCACAGGTTTATTATTATTTTAAAAAGTTGATTTTTAGCCATTAGAAAATGTAATTAATTTAAATTATTGTTTAAAATAGTTATTTCATGTAATCTATAGTTATGTTAAAAATGTGATTTTTTAAAAATGTATTTGAAGTTTTAGTGATGTTTTGGGGCTTATAGTATTTATAGGTTTGACAGCTCTTCCTGTCAAACTTATGAATGAAGCATTCCCTGCTACCATTGGCTCTCCATGGCCCACGTGATCCCAGGGGACGCATCGAACTAACTGCGCCCCTGGGATACGCAAGCACTGCGCGCCGGCGGTTGGAGGAGGCCCAGGATCGGAATCCCACGCGGGCCCACAGCTCAACGGCCGGCACACTAGGTAAGTGCAGGTCGGGGGCTTGCACCTACAGGAAGCCCCCGAACCGAATTTCTGGGCCATTAATATTGTATTCCACATACAATATCCCCTGCCCGCCTATCCCACTTTGGTTTAAAAAATGCTCAAAACAATTCTTCCAAAAACTTGTATTTGACTTCTGAAGAAATCTCTTCACCCATTTGATTCTAAAGGATTTTTTCTTCAAATCAATATCTGGGAAATTAAGATTTCTCCGTCCAATGAAGGTATTGTAAGCAACCAACGCTCGTTTCCCTTCCCATAAAAACCTCACACGAGCCTCTCGGATGGACTTTTCCGTCCACTCAGGAATATCCTCCACCGTCAATAAGTACCATAGCTTAGATAGCAGGAGAGCAGACACCACTGTCGCTCTTCCTTGCACTTTCAACCACCTTCTTTCACATCTTCCCAAAATCTTTTTAATTTTCATAACCTTTGTTTCTCAATTTAATTGATCCACTTCATTCCTGTCCTTCTTGCACCCCACATGCACCCCAGAACTTCCAAAACCTCCACCACCTTAAAGGGGCTTTCCTCCAACCGTTCCCCCCTACCCCTTCCTGCAACCAGGCATTGGGACTTACTATAATTCACTCTGGCTCCGGAAGCTCTACAATATTCCTCCACTCCTCCCATAGCTTTCCTCACTGACTCCCCATTTCTCAATGTTAAGGTTGTGTCATCTGCATATTGGTGTATCACCGACACCTGCCCAGAACTGGGAACCGCAATCCCGACCACGCCTTGTTTCTTTTGCATCATATAACCTAATGGTTCTGCTACCAATGTGTACAACAATGGGGAAAGGGGATAACCCTGTCTCACTGACCTCTGTATCGGAAAATACTTGGATAAAAAACCATTACATTTAACACAGCTAAATATGTTTGAATAAAAAATCCTTATCCACTCAATTAAATTTTTTCTGAAACCAAATGCTTCCAAAACCATCAATAAAAGCTGATGAGAGACCCTATCAAATTATTTCTCTTGATCTATCTTTAACACATAAGCCTCCCTCTCACTCTCTTCCATGAGCTCTATCGCATCTCGGATTGAGACCACAGAGTCTGCGGCATCACCTCCTTCATGCAATTTGTCATAACCTTCGCCAAGATCTTATAATCCACATTTAATAATGTGATGGGCATCCAATTCTTCAGACCCCGTCTATCCCCTTTATTTTTATATAAGCTAAGCTTATGACACCTCTCCTCATAGATGGGGCCAGGCTTCCCTCAATTTTAATCTCCTTATAAACCTCAGAGCAATGGACTTAAAATCTCGAAAAATTCTTTATAACATTCTGCACTTAGTCCTTCGGATGCTGGGCTTTCCCCGCCCCTCCCCCCTTCATTCCACTTATTGCTACTTTATTTCCGCTAATCCTACTTCTTTGTCACACATGCTTCTCTCATCCTCCTTTAAATCCTTTTCAATAAAAGCACTAACCTTCACCATCGCCAATTTGGAAATGTCTTCTTTTGTGTATAACTCTTGATAAAAGCTGCTAGCCGCCTCCAAAATCTCCCCACTTTCAGTAATGATCTTCTCCCCAACCTTCAACTCTTCAATTAATGATAATCTCTGTCACAGCTTCTCTTGCTCTAGAAAATATCTAGTAAATCTTTCTCCCTCCAATGAATCTTTAGCCTTTGCCCAGAGAATGGCCGCCTTGCATTTTTCAGCTTGCAATAATTCCCACTCTTCCTTTAAAACCACCCACTTGGTCTCTGCTCCCTTATCCCCTCCGTCAACTGCTTTACAGATATCTGTAAACCTTCTCGTAAATATTCTCTTCTCGACGCCGGTTAGCTGCTGCTCTCTCTTTCCCATAACGTACCGAAAAAACTTTTACCTCATTTGAAATTGTCCCACCAAACTCTTCTTTCTTTCAAAAATAAAGGTTCCTTCCGAGCATTCTTTATTATATTTAAAATCCCTGCTTTATAAGCAATTTCTTTCAGGTATTGGTTGTTTAAAATCCACACCCCTGGACCGATTTTAACTCTGCTGTTCCTAATTCTAAGAACCAAAGCCGAGTGGTCACTAAAAGATACTCTTTTGCAATAAATCTCCTTGGTGAGACCACACCTGGAGTACTGTGCACAGTTTTGGTCTCCTTATCTAAGGAAGGATATACTTGCCTTGGAGGCGGTGCAATGAAGGTTCACTAGATTGATTCCTGGGATGAGAGGGCTGTCCTATGATGAGAGATTGTGTGGAATGGGCCTATACTCTCTGGAGTTTAGAAGAATGAGAGGCGATCTCATTGAAACATATAAGATTCTGAAGGGGATTGACAGGGTAGATGCTGAGAGGTTGTTTCCCCTGGCTGGAGAGTCTAGAACTAGGGGCCATAGTCTCAGGATAAGGGATAGGCCATTTAAGACTGAGATGAGGAGGAATTTCTTCACTCAGAGGGTTGTGAATCTTTGGAATTCTCTGCCCCACAGGGCTGTGGATGCTGAGTCTTTGAGTATATTCAAGGCTGAGATCGATAGATTTTTGGACTCTCGGGGAATCAAGGGATATGGGGATCTGGTGGGAAAGTGGAGTTGAGGTCGAAGATCAGCCATGATCTTATTGAATGGCGGAGCAGGCTCGAGGGGCCATATGGCCTACTCCTGCTTCTATTTCTCATGTTCCCACGTTCTTATCACCTCAGAACTTAACCCTTCCCGCATTAACACAAAATCGATTAAGCTCGGTTTTAAAACATCACCCACCCAACACTTCTGCAGAAATCCCTTTTTATGGGGTTCCAATCCCTCCATAAGTCTCTCAAATTTAAATTTGCCATCATTTTTATAATCATCTCTCTGGAGTTATCATCCTTAAAGGTCATCTGGGTTGAAATGTCCATCCGAGATAAAAATACATTAAAATCCCCCACTATACGAGGGTTTTCCGCCTCTGCCACTTCAGCGAATAACTACCGAAAAAACTCGCAACGCTTGCAATGGTCGTTCGGTGCATAGATATTAAAGCGATCACAATTAAATGCCTCCATTTTTACCTTTAGCCGTAAAACTCTCCTCTCAGTGTCCTTGTCCACAAGGCAACGTTCTCTTTTACGGACGGACTCACCAAAACAGCCACCCCTCTACGGTTATTGTTTGCACAACTTGCAAACACCTCTCCCTTCCAAACCTCTCGAACTCTTTCTAGGATATCCTCATCCCAAAAGGTTTCTTGCAGACACAACAAGTCAGTGCTTTTAAAACACAGCAATAACTGCTGCAATATCTTCTCACCCCTCAGCCCGTTCACATTAATCAAGACCAATGCACTGCTGATGAAGGATCAAAAAGGCCCTAAAACCTGAAAAAAACCCTCAAAAACCCACCACCAACTTTTTACAAACTCATTCCAACTCCCTGCAGTAATCAAGCACCCAGTAGCACCTGCTCACTCGTAGTCCCTCCCACCTAGAGAGTGCTACCCACTGAGCCACGGCTGACACTTAATGAAAGGAAAGTCAACATACCCAGGGTACTCTTAGAAGCCATGATTATAGGAACATAGGTATGTACAGGGCTGGAATAGACCATCTTGGTACAATAATGGTCCCAATGCTCTTACTTTTACCCCTCAATTATTTTCTCACCAAATGTCTGCGCAACTCCCTCTTAAAATTACTTATGTAATCTGCCTTTGCTTACTGCAGCACACCTTTGCTTAGTACAACACTCTTTTGCTTAATACAGCACTTTTACTTAATACAGGGGAGGAGAAAACAGACACATTGAGGGAAAATCGACTAAAATTACAATTTACCAAAATTCCCCTTAAATCCCACCCCTTATACCTATCTAGGTTGCCTTGTAATGGGCCATAAAAATCTATGCTCACCAGTGAAACGCCTGCTCCGTGCCCCTGCGGTCTGTATTCTTCACCGCCCCGAAGTAGAGATACCCCAGTATTTAAAAGTAACTGCTGGTATTCCACTTCTTTGGGCGGGCTCCTGAGTTGTTCTTCTTGCAGGTAGAGCATGGAGGCAAGGCGGCAGACAGAGAGATTGGCTTCCCGAGAGGCTATCTTTATACCCCATTGGGAGCTGTTGTCTTCGCGCCCAAATCTGGATGTATCTGGGCTATACAAAAGGGAATCAAAACTGTCCCCATTGACTGTAATGGGTTTTGAATGTATTACCCATTCATTTCAACTGGTTTGTGCTTAATACAAAATGTCTCAGACATCCTTAAGTGTTCAGTCAACATCACTCAAATGGTTTGTAAACAAACCCATTGTCCTGTGGTCAGTCCAACCGCAATTGATTGACAGCTTTAAGTACTTAAGCCTTTGAGTCAACATTGTAGAGAGTTCTGTAAACAAACATCCTTTTGTCCTGCGGTTGAAACTTCCTAAACTGCAGTTGATTGACAGTTTCAAGTACTTCATGCATATTCGCACAGGCTGGTGTTTTTTTTCCAAATCCTTTGTAGATATACAAGCAGGCTGTCTTTTGTCTCCTGCCACGAGGTCTGACAGCCATTTTGATACCCTGGGTTTTTAAGGTATATTCCACCCAGGTTTTCTTTAATCAAAAATAATCTTCGGGGCTGTAGAAATTTTCAAAATTCTTGCGAAACCTTACATGTGGCAGCCAGGGTGTACAGCGTCAAGTGAAGTAAATCTGGCCATGGTGAGGCCATCCCTGGCCTCCTGGGCAACAATGTGCTTGGGTGCTGATGCCCTCTGTCCAGTGCAGCATCAGGCGATTGTGGAGAAGGTTGGTGTTGTTGTTGGTGCTGCTCATGTTGGGGCTGATCGTGGTCGGATTCTGAGGACCAAGATGAGACAGTATAAAGGGCACCCATGTTGATGGAATCGATGGCAGGTGAAGTACAGATGACAGAAGCATTCTGTCAATGGTGAGAGAGTTCTTCCAATGAGGAGAGAGTGGATGGAGAGTGGAAAGCGGAAAGCCTGCAGAATCTGTGCTGGAAATGGGCTGAGAAACAGCTTGTGGCTGAGGAAAGTGAAGACCTGTCAGGTGGGAGCTTTTACTGTACATTTGATGCTGTCAAGTCATCAGCTGGAGCAATGGCCACTGAACTCCTGCCTCAGGTTGACAGACGTGGTCCTTGAACAGCGTGGTTCCTGTGGGCGAGCAGTTAAAGTGAAAAAATAATGTTAAAAGCGTTATTAAGGGTCTGTCAACAACCCAATAATTGGTTTAATTGCGTCGCCCGCCTCTGCGGGTTGGGTTGGGTTGGATTGGAGATCACACGTGCCTATGGGAAAGGTGCGTTGCAGTGGGTTGACAGCAGGGTCCTGACCCACTGTCAAAAAAATCAAATTTCCCACCCAACCCGCCACCGATTCCGCCCACTGTGTAGGGGTCGCAAAATCCCCTCAGCCCCCGAAGATTGGGAAATATTAATCCACATTGTGGACGAAGACTTGTGGGATTTAAATTGTCTCTGGGTTGGACAATGTTTTAAAACATACCCAGAACCGCAAAAAGGCTGCGTTAAAAAGCTCGTGGGCTGGGCAGTGCTTGGACACTGGAATCAAAGAACTTTGTGAAAATCACACACTTTAAGATTGTACATTTTATTAGAGGATGTACTCTTGAGTTTTGAATGGCTTAAATTGCCCAGGAATAAAAATGGCCATCCTACCGCATGGCCAAGGACAAAGGACTTGGAAGCAGCTCGTGTGTGTCTGTGAAAAGGGGAGGATCAAAGATGGCTGACTAAACTGCCAATCAAAGGCAGTTCGGGAGTTCCCTCCCTGCAGAGGAAATTGATGTTTGTTTACAGAAACTGCTACTTTGTGTACACAAAGGATTATCCACTTCAGACTGCGGTTTCAGTGACCACAGAACAATGGGTTTCTGTTTACACTCCTCCCAAGCTGTTTAAACTGCAGTTTTACATTCAAAGCTCAGCACAGACATTTGAAAGGAGACACTTAAACTGAGAAAAGGAACAGTTTAAAATGAATGGGTTTGAATCACCCATTACTGGACAATGGGGACAGTTGGATCCCTTTTGTTTTAGCCCAGAAACCTCCGGATCTGGGTGGGAACATTTCGGCCCCAAAATTGGGGTATAAGAGATAGCTTCCCAGAAGCATCTCTCTCTCTCTCTGGCCTGCCTCCGTGTGCCCCCTACAGCATGGGAGTCTGTCTGAAGAAGTAAAACACCAGCAGTTTACTTTTAAAATACTGGGGTGTTTCTTTACTTCAGGGCAGTGAAGATCTCATAGGGCATGGAGCTGGCATTGCAGTGGTGAGCATATATTTTTCTGGCCTTCCACAAGGCAACTTAGGATAGGCATAAGGGTGGGAGTAAAGTGGGAATTTCATTAAAAATTGTGATTTTAGTCGTTTTCCCTCGTGTCCGTTTTTCCTCCCCTATTCAAGCAATTTTACTGTGATTACTTTGATCGTGTGGTGTAGTTTCTTTAGTTTTAATAAAATTTGACTTTCTTGCATCCAAACCATTTGTCTGTTTTAATATATCATTAATTATAAGTTCCTCCAGTCAGAACTGGAAGGAGGGGTTTAACGATTCAAAACCACTGATTGGAATTGGTCACAGTGCAGTGGCAAAAAGGCTGCCTGACCAGGTAAATTACCGTAAACCGGGTAAAGGATGCCCCCCTACAACTGACACCCCAGAAAATTCCCCCCAATGAATTATATTTTAAAGTGTAGTCACTGTTGTTATGTAAGTAATGTCAGCTGTGGCTCAGTGGGTAGCACTCTCACCTCTGAGTTAGAAAGTTGTGGGTTCACAGTCCCACTCCAGAGACTTAAGCACAACAGTTCAGGCTGACACTCCAGTGCAGTGCTGAGGGAGCGCTGCACTGTCGGAGGTGCCGTCTTTCAGATGAGACGTTAAACCGAGATCCCGTCTGCTCTCTCAGGTAGAGATAAAAGATTCCACGGCATTATTTTGAAGAAGAGCAGGGGAGTTCTCCCCGGTGTCCTGGCCAATATTTATCTCTCAATTTTCTGCCCTTGCAGCGCGTTCCTATGCAGAGCTAGACAGGTAGCTAACAACTTGATATCTTCCCATAAAAATCACAAGGCTTGACTTTTCTTGTAAACTTTACTGAAAGATTCTTATTGTGAAACTGAAATACAATACAGAAATGGAAGCACACATTAGTACACAAGCACATAACTGATATGCATACACAAATTTAGGTAAGCCTGAGCAACACAGTACATTTGGCATGTAACTTACCAAAACACGTGGAAACACAGCTTACTGTGAATATACATTTAGCAAACTGAAAGGCATTCTCTTACATTCACTTTAAATTAGCCCTGTACATAGTGCATCAAAATACAGCTACAAGTTAACCAGCTAGACAGAGAGTGAGCACTTCACGGCTAGCTGTGTAAGTTTGCTTACAGAGAAAAGTTACAAACTAAACATTTTCCGCAAAATATAGTGTACACTAATCATCTATAACATTCTCAAGTACTTACAGACAAATAGTGTCCAAGGCCGGAGCGTAACAAGAAAATAACTTCCCAGACCATGTATCGAGCTGCAGGTCTGTGATATACAGTTTACTTTACTGCACTTTACTGCACTTTACTGCACTTGCTAGGTACCAAATATCCACTAGGCGGTGGCACACAATGGAAATCGACCCAAATTACTCAAACCCCTGAATTAACTGGAAAACTAACATAAATTCCTAAAGAAAGGCAGCACACTCAACAAACATCACTAAAACAGATTATCTGGTCATTATCACATTGCTGTTTGTGGGAGCTTGCTGTGCGCGCATTGGCTGCTGCGTTTCCCACATTACAACAGTGACTGCACTTCAAAAAGTGCTTCAATGGCTGTAAAGCGCTTTGGGACGTCCTGAGGTTGTGAAAGGCGCTATAGAAATGCAAGTCTTTCTTTTTAAATGTGTGAACCAAATGTGCAGATAGCAAGGTCTCAAAACCAGCAGCGAGGTGAATAAGCGGTTAATCTGTTTTTTGTGGTGCTGGCAGAGGTCGGAATGAAAAACTGCCATAGGATCGTCGACATCCACCTGAACAGACAGATTGGGGCCTCAGTTTAACATCTCGTCTGAAAGATGGAAGTACATTACCATCGATGTGGGAGGTAATAAATTAAATTTTGGGGAACATATTCAGTAATGTATCAAATCAAAAAAACAAGATTATTTGATGGACCAAGCACTTCTCTCAAATGTCTGATCTTACAGTCCTTAAGGTTAACTTGGGGAGAGGGGATGGGGGGAAGACAACAGGAAATTTAAATTCACACATTTCTCTGTTAGGATGCCACATAAACTGAATGCTAATCTGGGCTTTCTTATACACCATCTAGGCTTGAACAGCACGAGTGCTCATTCAGTCCAATGAGCACTCCGTCAACCACTGAGATGCAAGAATTGCAGTTAGTGTAACAGAAGACGATACAACAGCTTTAGCCATTATCACAGCACGTCACAGCCATGCTGCATTCATTTTGGTCGCAATTCAAGGTCAGCACGAATGCATGGACGTTTTTGATTTAGATTAGATTCTGTGATGCCCTTTTTCTTTGAACAAAGGCTGCAGTTCTAATTGTTTTTAATATTCTACCTGATGAGAGGACGCGGTTCACCAAAGTCCAACGAGTTCTCTGTTTGTGAGTTTAATTGACATCAATCTCACACGGGGCCGATTTTAACCCTACTCGCTCAGCAGAAACCTGGTGGGTGGGGCAGTTAAAATCGTCCTGTCCGAAAGCCGCCACAATCGCAACGTCTGCAATTTTAACCTGCCCTCCTGAGCAGGCAGCAAGGACGCGCGCCCGGAGCCTTCTTTACACACGCATGTTGCAGCCTGATGACATGCCTGTGTGGCCGTGAAAGTTAATGCCTGCACTTGATGAGTCGGCATCTTCTGGTCTTAATTTTAAGTTTAAAAAAAGGGAACGGAATCAAAATGTTACTCCTGGATCAAATGCAACTGACACTTATCATCCACATAACCTCAAAACCTTTCCATGGTCAGATTTTTTTTTAAAGGAGGTAATTGACCTTTTGTGAGGATTAGTTAAACTAGGTACAGCAGTCAGCAGCTTGAAGGTTGCAATAGTGCTAAAGGTTACATTCGATTAAATCACACTCTGGGCAGACAAAGACACTGTGGGCTGGATTTTCCAAGCCCCGAGCAGGCGGGCATGGAGGCGGGACAGCCGGTAAACTCGGAGAAAGTGGGGGCGGATGGCAAAGCCGCCCCCATCCCGCCTCCAACAGGCAGAAAAAGGGATTAGTGCCATTTTACCTTCACAGGTGAAGGCTTCCCGACCTCGGAGAACCCCGCCGGGTTGGAGTTGATGTAGAGGATGTCTGCGGCGGTCGGAGGCACCTGGAAGTAAAGTGTAGAGGTGAGTGATGGGTGCAAGTGTGGAGTGGTAAGTATGTGAGGTGAATGATAAGTTTAAAAAAGTGTTCACTTACCTTGTTTTCTTTCTACAGCCTTCAGCCATGGTGGATCGGGAGAGCGGACATCCTGCTTGTCAATTTCACAGAATGGCTGTTGGAACCTCCGTACCAACAGCCATGTGAAATTTACAAATTTGAAAGGTTTGATGAGTCCTGAACACAAGGACTCATCAAACTAAAGAGAATGTCAGTGTTGGACAGCTTCACAGAGCTGTCAAACGCTGACATTTCTTCTTTCATGAAGTCTTGACAGATAACACGTCTGACGTTGACGTGATCTGTCAGTGTCTTCCTCCCTAATTGGCTTGCTGAGCCCGCAGGGCGGGCTTAACAAGCTCAATCAGGGGAAAATCCCTCTGAATGGTCACGCGAGGATAGAGGCGGGACATTGACATGACAAGCAGCTGTCCCGCCTCCAACTCGCCTCCATTCACAAAATCCAGCCCTTAGGATCAAGAAACGAAGTGGGCGATTTTCCCAGCCCCGAGGAGGCGGGACAGTTGGCAAAATGGCAAAAACTGATGGCGGGTTCGGAACCCGCCTCCGCGCAATTTTGCCGTAGTAGTTAAGGGCCCCTATAATCCTATTTTGACAGGTCTTTGTTATTTTACCACATTTTGTTGCACGACTCTCCTTTACCACGCTAGCTAATCCTGGCGGGTTGACAAGTGGGTGGCCTCCTCACAGCTGCAGCTACACCATTAAAACGGAGCTTTCATCAGGGAGCAGTTGCGGGTGGCAGAACTTTTGTTCCAAAGGTCTTTCAGCACTTTTAGCAGGCCTACCGAAGTCGGAGGTACTGCAGCTTCTATCTCTCAACTGTGGGACCTCCTTGGAAGACCCTCTCTCCACTTGGACTGAGTGCTTCCTCAACGGAAGTATCTGCCAACAGCATGGGAACCATTTATTTCCTTTCAACATGGACCTCAGATTCAGATGAGGAGCAGCCATGGCAGTAGCAGAACCAGGCAGCTCAGCAGCAACAGCTGCAGGAGCACCAACCTCCTGCTCACCCACCTGATGCTGCACAGGGCAGAAGGCGCCAGCGCAGGAGATACCCCTCTCTTAGTGTTTATAGACAGAGGATGAACTACCTCAACATGACTGAGCTGCAGTGCCAAAGGAGGCTGAGACTTTCACGAGAGGTTGTCGGAGACATCTGCGCACTGCTGCACCAACACCTGGAGCCCAGAGGAGCGGGTGGACACCCCTTACCAGTGGCTGTCAAAGTCACCACCGCACTCAACTTTTTTGCCTCAGGCTCCTTCCAGAGATCATCAGCAGACATCAGCGGTACCTCCCAGTTGACCGCCCACAGTTGCATCACGCAGGTTACCAATGCCCTTTTCACTAGGGCCCACAATTGCATCCACTTCTCAAGGGATCAAGCAAGTATAACCACGCGTTCAGTTGGATTCGCAAATATGGCAGGCTTGCCAATGGTTCAGGGCAGCATAGACTGCACACATGTGGCCCTTAGGGCACCCCATCACAGCCCAGCTATCTTTGTCAACCGCAAGGGCTTCCACTCCCTCAATGTACAGCTGGTGTGTAACCACAAGAAGGAGATTTTGCATGTTTGCACCAAGTTCTGTGGTAGTTGCCATGACTCTTTCATCCTGCAGAACTCTAGTGTTCCTCCGCTCTTCAATCTGCCAAACCAACTTAACGGATGGCTCCTTGGTGATAAGAGCTACCCCCTGAAGAAGTGGCTAATGACGCCGATCAGGAGGCCAGCTAACGAGGCTGAAGAGCGCTACAATGCCAGCCACATTTTGACCAGGTCCATCATCGAGCAAACCATTGGCTTGCTGAAGATGCAATTCCGATGCCTTGACACACCAGGTGGAGCCCTGCATTATTCAGCAGCCAGGGTCTCCAGGATGGTTGTGGTCTGCTGTGCACTGCACAACATGGCACAGCATCGCGGCTTGCAGCTTCCTGATGAGCAAGTGGCTCAGGTCATAGCCTCCTCAGATGAGGAGGAGGAGGAGGAAGAGGAGCAGGAGGAGGAGGAGCAGGAGCAGGAGGAGGACCGAGCTGCGGTGTTTCAACCAGCTGCAGCGGCAGCACGCGAGCACATGGCTGCCCGTGATGCAAGGAATGCACTCATCCTGGCCAGATTTGCATAGGTTGTCCATTTTGGCACATGTCCTTGGCTCCATCTTAACACATGATAGACAATGGACATGACTCTCTGGCCTCCTTTCACTCTGGCCACCAACCTGACCACGTAAGCCTGAGCCCACAATGTGGAGCTGCCTAAGGCGAAACAACAGATGCCATGATGCCAACAGTTTGCCATCACCTCATTTTTATACATTCAAACAGGGATGGCATTTCATCATTAAACAGAAATGATCACCCAAGTGCCTACCACTGTGACGAATGGTACTTAATTTTTCTCTTACGCGTGCTCCTACGTGGTGCTCCCCCTGTGGCTTCAGCAGAAGTGGAGGCCCCTTGCTCACTTTGATGCTGCTCCTGCTTCGACGCCTTTGGCGGGCGTCCTCTGGGATTCCGAGCCTGTGAGGGCTCGCCAAACATCTGCTCATCCTGCGGCAGTGCAGGGGCTGAAACACCCATCTCAGTTGGGTACGGACTCTGGTGGGGCTCTGACCGAGGACTACGCAGTGGCATGGAAGTGTGAGCGCTTGGAGAGGAGCCCCCACTTCCTTGTTCTCTGCCACCAATTTCCCTCTCATGGGTCAGGTCCACCTCAGCGCTTGCAAGTGGCTTGAGAGCACCTTGCTGCACATCAGAGGGGCCTTGGGGACCCGTATCTGCACTGGCAGTCCTACTCAAAAGGACTTCCATGAAGCTCTGGTTTCTCTGCTCAATAGCTTCCCATCGCTCCTCCATAGATGTCAGTCTATTCTGAAAAATCACCATGTCTTCCTGACTCTGGGGACTTATTTCCTCCATGGCCGTAGCCAGTCTTTCCACGGAGGTTGCCATCCTCTCCGTGGTGCTGTGTATATGCGCCATTGTCTCCCCAACGGCACTGCTCATGTTAGAGTTGGACTCCTCCATCCTCTCCACACTCACAGTGACTCTGGAGACAAGACCTGTCAGAGACTCCTTCACCTGCTCCTGGAGTTCCAGCGCCGCTCTCCTTCTGGATGGACCCAGAGGCACAGGGCCCACATGCAGCAGAGCAATGCTAGGAGAGTCCTGCGACCTCCGACAAGGACTCTCCACTGCTGTCCCTGTTTCCACCACCTGCTGATGCTCACCTGTGAGCTGCAATACACCAGGTGACAACACTAACCTATGTCCTGAAGGTCCCACCGAGGTGTGCGTATCTGCGCTGGTGCTGGGTGCGCTTACATCTGCTGACGCTGCATCCTCAGAGGTTGCAGGCTCCTCTGAGGAGTCTTGCGGCTCAGCCTCTTCCTCGTTGATAGTGGGCGGTGGGGTGGGGGGGGTTTCTGTGGATGGTCCTGTGGAGGAGTAAAGGCATGGGTTAGACATTTGACGGAAGTGTGGCATGCACATGCAATAGTGCAGATGATCAAGTGGCATTCTAATCATGTACACCAGCAGCCATTTCAGTCACTCAAGCAGTGTAAATGAGAGAGACACAAAACTATTCCGTCACCAACTTGGTCTGCATCGCCCGTCTGTCCGTCCCCCATTTCCACCTCCACCTCTGCGCCGGCGATGTCCAGGGCCGCCTCTTCAGCCTGGGTGAGAAGGGCGAGGGAAGGTGGACCTCCTCCTGTCTTCGCCCTTTCCCGTCTATTGTGGGCTCTCTTTTCCTGCAGTGAGGGAGACAAGTGGAGTTGGAGTGAGGATGATGGAGTGAGTGTAGAGCCCAGAGCATAGATGCTTAGATGGAGACAAAGATGGAGTGAGGTTCCATATCCAAGGACCCTCCCTGTGCATTGTTGGTCATTGTCATTGCATAACATTGAAAGGGAGTGTGAGGGAAGCATAGTCGAATAGTGAAGTGATTTGGTTGATAGAGTGAGAGGGATGGTGAAGGGTGCAAGGGTTGTACGGGTAAAGTGGGATGTGGAGGAGGAGGTTGACAATGCAGAGTGCTGGTGATGAGAGGAGAAGGGGAGCAGAAGGAGGATCAAGCTGATGGTATACTCACCTTGGCTGATCTTACAAGGTCATTGAACCTTTTACTGCAGCCATGTTCTGCTGCACACAGATCTGGAGGTTATATCCCTTGCCAGCTGGACCCACACAGCCTTGGTTTCTTTGGGAGGCCTCTTCCTCCCAGATGAGGGGAAGAGCACCTCCCTGCTGGCTCTCGCCCCCTCAACCAACATACCCAGCACCTCATCCGAGAACCTCAGGGAGGCCCTTGCCTTGGAGCTGGCCATTCTTCAAGGAGATAACAGTGTGGAGGTGGTGCAGCATTAACCAAAAACCAGGGGAATGAGCCAAGGCAGCAAGCAGCCCTTAAATGAAGCTGGATAAGTGACGTCAGCAGAGGTGAGTTTCAGTCCCAAAAGACTAATTGGCCCAGGAGAACCCACACCTCTGAAATCAACTGGCCAATTAGAGGAAAATCGGAAATTTTTCCCGCCTATCAGTGGAGGCGGGTTTGGAACTCACCCAAAGCGAAACCCTCCTCCAACCCGCCTCCATTGGGAAAATCACGCCCGAAGTGTAGAGTGGTTTGAGAATGGAAATGTTAATTGCTGGACAGACACCAAAGCATCTGGTGTGAAGTATGGGAGTGTGAATGAAGAATAGGTCTCAAAGTATTAGAGAGATAAGGAAGCAAAGATTCTAAATGACAGCCTTAGTTGACTGTGTGTGTGTGTGGAGTGTCCAGAGAGCAACAAACAGATAATGTCACTACTGAGCATGCATGAGAGGGGGGGAGTGGCCTGCGTGATCTCCAACGTTCTTACGTACTAACAACATGCTCACTTTACGTAATTAACCATGTAAAGGTACAGCACTCTTGTACTTTGGGGACGGTTAAGTAGTTTTGATGAGACTACCGTGAATGGCCAGAGGATGCGGTTCACGAAAGTCCAATGAGTTCTTTGTTTGTGAGTTTAATTGACATCAATCTCATGTGGGGGCGATTCTAACCCTACTCGCTCAGCAGAAACCTGGCGGGTGGGCAGTTAAAAATCGCCCTGGCTCTTACCTGTCCGAAAGCCGTCACGATCGCAACATCTGCAATTCTAAGAGTCCTGATGAAGGGTTTCGACCTGAAACGTTGACTCTATTTCTCTCTCCACTGATGTTGCCTGGCCTGCTGAGTTTTTCCAGCATTTTCTGTTGTTATTTCTGCAATTTTAAGCTGCTCTCCTGAGCGGGCAGCGAGGACACGCGCCCTCCTTGCCATCAGAAACCTCCTTAATATCCGCTGCCAAACTTTGTTTTTTGCCCCTTTTGACCTTTTCTTCACCCCAATATTGTTAAGTTTGCTATGTGCTACCCTGAACGTTTTTGAGACATATTTTCTATCTGGAATGAGTACCATAGAAATGCAAGTTGTTATTGTTGAAAGTCCATTGTAAAGTTACATTTTATGGAAGTTGTAACTTAATCACAACTGAAACCTTTGTAGGCTTTAGTACAATGCTACAATACAATGATAAAATTTGTATTTCGGTCTTCAATCTATTCGGGCCTCAGTGTTTTATTATTTAATTGGACAGCAGTTATAAGTATAATAAACGCTATTGTGCCAGTATTAGCAACTCTGTCTGTAATTACAGATTACACATCAAAAAATATTTTGTAATTACACAAACAGACACGATGTTCCTCATTAATTACCTCAAATGACAATGAGGCTCATACAAACAGAAAATATTGTTTCGTTTCAACCCCACCTCTCCGGGTTTCAGCGTCTATTTTCTGTGCTGGGTTACACGAGGGATGAGAAAACAGACTCGGGCTTGTGGTTTGGTTCAGTTCGATTGGCATAGAACCAATGCAATTAAACAAAACCTGCTCTGCAGAAAGAGCATCCCCTTTCTTTTATTTCAGTGGTCGGATTAAAGCCGAACATAATTCTAATTTTTTTTAAAAGTTTGGCTATGGGGAAAAGCAACCTTGGGGCTGCCTGACCAAACTATTCAAAGTCATTCACAGTTTACTTCTACACCCATCCCTTCCCGATAAAACCTTCTCTGGAAAGTTGTGTGATGGAATTGCCTGGATGAGTGCAGCTGCAACAACACTCGAGAAGCTCAACCCCATCCAGGACAAAGCAGCCCGCTTGATCGGCAGCCTATCCACCTTAAAAATCTACTCTCTCTACCACTGCAGTGTGTACCATCTACAAGATGCACTGCAGCAACTCGCCAAGGCTTTTTCGACAGCACCTCCCAAAACCGCGACCTCTTCCAACTAGAAGGACAAGGGCAGCAGGCGCATGGGAACACCACCGCCTCCAAGTTCCCCTCCAAGTCACACACCATCCTGACCTGGGGATGTATCGTCGTTCCTTCATTGTCGCTGGGTCATAATCTTGGAACGCCCTACCTCACAGCACTTTGGGAGTACCTTCAGCACATGGACTACAGCAGTTCAAGACAAAGGCTCACTGCCACCACCTTCTCCAGGGCAACTATAGATGGGTAATAAATGCTGGCCTTGCTAGCGATGTCCGAAGCCCGGGAATTAATTTAAAAAAAAGGAATTGATGGATATCCGGAAAATCTACAACTGAACAATTTTTTCCAACTATCGGTGTATGTGCACAAGACAGTACAAGCTTGTGTTGACTAACAAGCGTGACGATCACAGAGTATAAATCTAAAATTGGAAAGCTATCGCTGCTCATCGTGAGATTAGTCTCAAAGTGCAGATCACTCTATCAGCAACATCGTGGGCAGATTTTCTATTTTGGTTGACCCCAGTGAAATTATAAATGCAGTTGAAAGCACACGTTTACAATTTTGCTAGAAATAGTGAGCTGAGAGAGAAAGTCTTCCAATTAAAATAGGTTTATGCTGCCACTAACACACAGGAAATCTGCTGTGTTATTACTAATAAAATTCTTTGTGTGATAAGTGAACCTTTACATCTTTACATTTGAAATTTCTAGATTAAAGGATTAGGTAAGAGAACTACTTAAAAGTTTCAGCTTCCCTGTAAAACTAAGGACTAGAAATTCAGTGCATTTGCGCCTCCCGTTAGCACCTAGAGGGGGCGCTAACAGGGCGCAAACGACTTTTTGCCCGGGCGTGGCCCCGCTAATGGCTCCCGCTAAATTCAGCGGGAGTTTAGCGGCGGCGGTAACTGGTAGCGCCCCTGCTCCGCTGCACGGGTGATGATGACATCATCACCGTACGCAGCGCCCCATTTTTGCCCCACCTGCAAAATTGGCCCGCACACCTTGAATCTGCACCAGGCGATGACAACGACCGATTCAGGGGGCTGAAAATGGGTTTATCACAAAAAATTAAGCGTTTTAAAATCACAGTGTCAGTCCACCGCCTGTGAGTGACCCAATTTAAAATGACTGAAAATGATTTTCTAGTTAGATTCGGGGTGCAGTAGTGAGTTCCTTAGTAAATTTGAAATGAAAATTCATTCAAAACGTACCTATTAGTGTCCTCGTGCCCAAAAGATCCAACTTAATTTTTGAAGCCTCCTCGAAGGCCCCGCAAACGAGGGCAATCAGCGGAAACTCCCAGTGGCGATTAATTCACACTGGGGGGGAGGGGGGCAGTTTTGTGGGCAGAGACTGCTTCTGGTGCGATGTTTTTAAAACTAGCGCAAAAGATCGCGGAAACTCGAGTCCAGCTGAACTCAATTTGCGCTTAAAATCCCGCGATCTTTTGCGCCAGTTACGCCGACATCGAATTGTGCCCAAGAAACAAGCGCAATGGAGCGGAAACTCCAGGCCAGGGTCTTACTTGGCGTTTAAAAAAAAAAGCCATATGGCAGATTGCAGTGAGAATTTCCATAGCAGAGATGGGGTCCAGAAACAAGCAGCACGCGTCCCCAGCCGACCTTGACTTGTCCTCCCCACACTAACCGTATTCGACAAGGCATTATTGCCCCCTTGTTCTGAGAAAGCTATCCTCTTAATGGCAATTACCAAGCAGAGTTTTTTGGGGGGAATTTGACATGAGAAAAGGCGAGGGTACAACAGTTGGGCACTAAAAGCTTCAAGAGCATCATTTCTGTTTGTTTTGACACTATTTAATGTCACCTAATTGTTGCTGTAATCATGTATTTATTTGCTGTTGTTGGCACTTCCTACGTGATGCTTGTTTTCTGATTACACTCCATAAAGAGTGATTGAGACCTTTCAAATTAACTCAAATTATGTTTTTCCAGCCAGGTGTCATGATACAAGTGGAAACTAGTCATCGTATTTAAGGCTCTTCAAAGTCAAGCTGAGAAATCCACACAAGACCTGTTTCCGTTAAGCAGATATGGAGTGCGTGGACTCTCTCCCCACTTACACAAGCCCAGAGACTTTGGACGGTTTTAACCCGACTCGCTCAACAGAAACCCGGCGGGTGGGGCAGTTAAAATCGCCCTGGCCCTTATTTGTCCGAAAGCCGCCATGATCCCAACATCTGCAATTTTTAACCTGCTCTCCTGAGCAAGCAGCAAGGGCGCGCATCGGAGCCAACAGGGTCCTTCTTTACATATGCATGTTGCGGCCCGATGACATCATTGAGACTCGACTGCAATTTTAACTCGGGCCTGAGCGAGGAATCCACCTGGAGTTAAAATCGGGGCCAAGTGTAGTTAGGCAGAGTGAAAGTGTGCTCAGCATTTAACTGGTTAAAACCATGCAGTCTACCATCACGGAGCAGCGCCTGCCCACTGCTTGTCCACTGCCTGCCCACTGCCTGCCCACTGCTTGCCCACTGCTTGTCCACTGCCTGCTCACTGCCTGCCCACTGCTTGCCCACTGCTTGTCCACTGCCTGCCCACTGCCTGCCCACTGCCTGCCCACTGCTTGCCCACTGCTTGCCCACTGCTTGTCCACTGCCTGCCCACTGCTTGCCCACTGCTTGTCCACTGCCTGCCCACTGCCTGCCCACTGCCTGCCCACTGCCTGCCCACTGCCTGCCCACTGCTTGTCCAATGCCTGCCTACTGCTTGTCCACTGCTTGTCCACTGCTTGTCCACTGCCTGTCCACTGCTTGTCCACTGCTTGCCCACTGCCTGCCCACTGCCTGCCCACTGCCTGCCCACTGCTTGCCCGCTGCTTGTCCGCTGCCTGCCCACTGCTTGTCCACTGCCTGTCCACTGCCTGTCCACTGCTTGTCCACTGCTTGTCCACTGCTTGCCCACCGCCTGCCCACTGCTTGTCTAGCCAGGACCCCCTACCCATTAGAGGGCTGAGCTTGCAGGGTCATCCGGAGTCCAGTGGGAAGAATCCTAGTCCCCCAGTTGAAGGGGATCTGAGGCTCCTGACAATCAATGTAATCCAACCCCTCCACCTTGGAAAGACCATCTTGAAACGTCTACTTTGTGTTAATCGAATCATTTATTCAGTATGTTAACCAGACAATTGTGTAGTTAAATTGGTCAAAAAAAACCTGTGATTAAAGTTAAGTCATGATATCTTGAACCACATAATCAATAAGCTGGATTGAATATGCTTTCAGCTTTGTAACATAGGTTTTTTTCTAAGTCTTGAATAATGTAGTCTTGAATGTCTGAGAAAAGACAGACAGGCTGTTCTTTCCCAAGAAGAGATAGACGAGCAGCTGTGGAGTATGGCCTTGATGAAGACAATAAGAACATTAGAATTAGGAGCAGGAGTCGGCCATCGGCCCCTCAAACCTGCTCCACCATTCAATAAGATTATGGCTGATCATCCACCTTAACTCCACTTTCCCGCCCGATCCCCATATCCCTCGATTCCCCAAGAGTCCAAAAATCTAGCGATCTCAGCCTTGAATATACTCAATGATTCCGCATCCACAGCCTTCTGGGGCAGAGAATTCCAAAGGTTCACAGCCCTCTGAGTGAAGAAATTCCTCCTCATCTCAGTCTTAAATGGCCGACCCCTTATCCTGAGACTATGCCCTCTAGTTCTAGACATTCCAGCCAGGGGAAACAACCTCTCAGTATCTACCCTGTCAATCCCCCTCAGAATTTTGTATGCTTCAATGAGATCATCTCTCATTCTTCTAAACTCCAGAGAGTATAGGCCCAATCTACTCAATCTCTCCTCATAGGACAACCCTCTCATCACAGGAATGAATGGGACCAGGCATGAGTACGGGCTCAACAGCTTGTCGAAAATGGCAAGGGAGCTGAACAAAGAAAGGTTAACAGTCTCCAACTTTGGAAGGAAGTAACCTTTGGGCACATGAACATCGCCTGCCCTAGGTTTCACCGTTGGTTGCCTTCTACTGGCCCCTTCTAATTAAAGAGATGTGGGTTAATGCTTGTTGATCATCAGGCATCATTTTCTACAAAAATGAGTCCAAACCTCATGTTCTTTGGTGGAGAAATAGAATGAAAAATAAAAGACTTGCATTTAAATAGCACACTTCACAACCACCGAACATCCCAAAGCACTTTACAGCCACTGAAGTACTTTTGAAGTGTAGTCACTGATGTAATGTAGGAAACACGGCAACCAATTTACACACAGCAAGCTCCCACAAACAGCAATGTGATAATGACCAGATAATCTGTTTTTAGTGATGCTGATTGAGGGATAAATATTGGACAGGACACCGGAGAGAACTCCCCTGCTGTTCTTCAAAATAGGACCATGGGATCTTTTATATCCACCTGAGAGTGCAGACGGGGCCTCGGTTTGACTTCTCATCCAAAAGACAGCACCTCCGACAGTGCAGCACCCCCTCGGTACTGCACTGGAGTGTCAACCTAGATTTTAGTGCTCAAGTCTCTGGAATGGGACTTGAACCCACAACCTTCTGACTCAGAGGCGAGCGTGCTGCCCCCTGAGCCACAGCTGACAAATTGTGTAACTAACTCACAACAGCCTGGAATAACTGCGCTGTCACCAGAATATGACTCTACCCCGAACACAAAACGGGTGAGCTTTATCTTTGCTTCTTGGTATTAGATCGCTGTTTGGTGTACTGTAACTGACTCTCTTCTTGTTCTGATTAAAGTACTCAACTGTTACCAATTGGCTCGTGTCAGACTTTCCGAGGTCTTTCTACAAGAAGGCACAAAAGCCTTCTGGGGTTATTTGAATACAACAGACCGTATGTACCGATTCCTACGGACTGCTTGCTGTTGAACATCGTATTCGTGGCCTCCATGGGGGAACGTTACACAGTGACAGAATTACAACTCCAGGTGTCATTCTTGAGCCAGGCTGGTTGGTTAGTCATCAAAGTGCCCTGGATTATTGTGGATCCGCCTGCTTCAGATATCAGATTACGGAGCCTTACACAAAGGGTTCACGCGCTTCTGAACTTCAATTGTCCGCCATAACACCTTGGAGCCGTCCCAACCCCAAGGAGACCCCCGGTTACCTTCCTGTCCCCTCTCAGCGCATTT
The DNA here is from genome assembly GCF_052327205.1 of Somniosus microcephalus. Lineage (NCBI taxonomy): Eukaryota > Metazoa > Chordata > Chondrichthyes > Squaliformes > Somniosidae > Somniosus > Somniosus microcephalus. Next base: position 18,720,118 of record NC_141005.1, read on the forward strand.
CATTCACAATATTGTTGTTTTTAAGTCAAGCAAATAATGCAATATAACCCTGAATTTCCTTGGCTCTCCCAATCCCCTGTTGGAACTTCAGGGGGAGATTGGCAGAACCCCTGGAATTATGGCATAAAATGGTGATCGTTGTTGTGATCTGGAATGCGCTGCCTGAAAGGGCGGTGGAAGCAGATTCAATAGTAACATTCAAAAGGGAATTGGATAAATACTTGAAAAGCAAAAATTTGCAGGGTTGTGGGGAAAGAGCAGGGGGGTGTGGGACTAATTGGAGAGCTCTTTCAAAGAGCCGGCACAGGCACGATGGGCCGAATGTCCACCATCTGCTTTGTATGATTCTACGCCATTTCTCAACGGTTCCACTGATCTCCTGCCAGAGAACCCCATGTGGAAGCTCTAGTCATATTTCTTGACGTCAAGAAATAATTTGGTTGACATTCAGCGGTGCGGTTAATATAGGATCTGGTTGCAATCCAGCTCCAAGCTGAAAAATTGGATGACCATTACCATCTCAGAAGAGAAGCCCAAGAGATCTGTTGGGTGAGAGAAGGGATATAAATACAAATGAGGGAGCCCATTTGCCCATCAAGTTCATCCTTATATAAAAATTACTATTGCACCCCCCCCACCCCCGCCGCCATCACAGGTTAGCGAGCACAGAGGTGATGGGTGAACGGGACTTGGTGCGAGTTAGGATACGGGCAGCAGAGTTTCGGATGAGCTGATGTTTATGGAGGGCGGAAGATGGGAGGCCGGCCCGGAGAGCGTTGGAACATTCAAGTCTGGAGGTAATAAAAACATGGATGAGGGTTTCAGCAGCAGATGGGCTGAGGCAGGGGCGGAAATGGGCGATATTACGGAGGTGGAAGTAGGTGTGGTCTTTGTGATGGGGAGTATATGGGGTCGGAAGTTCGAGTGTCCCAAATTAGAAAGAATGAGCCATATTTTGCGACCCTTACGGGTCCGTACGAGGTGCGCCCGCGCCCATAGGGGCTGCGCAAGTGCCGGGTTTAGGCAGGCGAAGCGCATGCGCTGAAAACCCAGCACTTGCGATCTGTCAAGAATCTTCTTGACAGATCCTCCGCATCCCCAGGAAAAGGGCTTCTGCGGGCGGAGAGTTGCACTATTTGCACAACTTCCGCCCGCTGAAAGGCCGTGGAATTCTTACGCCTGGTAACAGCGGGCATAAGGCCTGATTTTACCAGCATAAGAGTTTTAATTATCACTCATTTAGACATTAAAACCCTGTCCAATAAGGTAAGTTTCTATTTAGCCCCGTTAAAACATCATTTTATTTTTCAAAAAATTACATTTTTGTTTAAACTATTTAATTAAATGCCATTTTAATTAATTTTATATTTATAATAATGTTTTTGTTTAATTTATTTCATGTGTTTGTGTATTTTTTAAGTCATCCCCATTCATACTTATCACAGTTCCGTACATATGGAATCTCTGTAAGTATGAATGGGGATTTCCTTCTTTCATTGGTTGGTCCAGCCCACCTGATCCCAGGAGCGCTTGCGAACCGCCTGGGATACGTGGGCCTCTACGCATTTCTACCCGGCGAGGCCCGGGATCGCGAGCCTCCGTATCTCCCGGACCACCAGGTAAATGTGTAGAAAATATGATGATTGGAGGCATCCGCCCGCGGGAAGCCTCCGATCGCAAATTCAGGCCCCAATGTTCCTGCAGATAAACAACACATCAAGCCAATTAAGTGGCATAAAAGTGTGTTTCCCCACCTCTCCTCTCCCCCCACCCCCCACCCCATTACACAATCTGAAAGCTTTGAAGTTATCATTCAGACAGTAAACTCACTACAGAAATAGCCTTGCCAAGCAGGTCATTTCTTAGTTATCCTCCAGTCTTCCGGGAGTCTCATAAAAATATTCACCTTTTTTGAAAACCCATTCCAGTGGGAACGACTCTAGAGTTTTAAAGCCTCCTACATTATAAACATAGATCTTCTCACATGGCTCTTTTAGCCATTTCCAACAAAATGCAATCAGGAACCAGACAGCAAACACTGGAGCATTTTCAAGTTCACTCGGAATGAAACGCCAGAAATATCAGTCAGTTTAAAATTGATTAAACATTCACTACTCCCATTGTTTCTTAATGTCAGAGGAAGCCACACAGGAGAAGAAAGGGCATGAAAATAAAACACCAGAAGTATTTCTAGTTATTTGTGCCTGAGCGATGCTTGTGGTTTTCCTGGCGAGGGGAGTTAACTGTTAAAAAGGCACTGCAAGAGGTCAATTGGCCCAGCCCTGAAGTCCCCTTCAGCTATCCTGGAGGCAGGCAACCCTGATATACTGGGGGGTTGGTGGGGGCAGATGCTTGAAATCTGCCCCAGCAATTTTCCTCCCTCCCCAAGGCAGGCTCCTCGTCAAAGACAGGAATCCCAACAGGAGCGTTCCAATGACCTGAGTTGGATAATTGCCCAGGGAGAAGGTCAGCCCATTGGGGCAAGTGGACCTCCTGCCCTGCCGAAGATACACCAGGATTCCACCAAAGCAGAAAGTCCTGGCCTTTATATTTTCAGACAAACTTAGTTGGTACGAAACATCATGTAGACGGAATAAAGAGCTACAGTAAAGTCATTTTTTGGGGAAAAAAATACTTCTTGGGTAGACGGTTGTGCTATTGGAGGAGAAGGATGTCATTTAATAGAACTACATAAGAGTCTACGGCACAGAAACAGGCCATTCGGCCCAACTGGTCTATGCCGACTCCACACGAGCCTCCTCCTGACCCCACCTTCATCTATCCCTGTCAGCATATCCTTCTGCTCTTTTCTCCCTCATGTGCTTATCTAGCTTAATAGTCAAGACCCAAGGGTTAGATACAGCTGTTGGTAGGAGACGGCTTTTGAAGATGCATTCACTGACCTTAACCAGTGATCAGAGGTCATGAAGCTTCTATGGGCACTGAAGCCAGGTCGTGGGGGCGACACTGCTGGCAGTGACGGCCTCGGTGATCCGGTCCCACGTTGTTCTTTCTGGAGGGCCTTCTGGCCCCTGTGGATAGAGGACCTCTCTTGCAGTGTTGACCCCCTGCACAAAGCTAGGGTGCTGCGTGTGAGACCCAGGGTGCCCCTTCCCTGGTTTGCTGTGCTGAGGCACTTTTATCATTTTTTTACACCTGGAAGGCAGTTCAGCTTTAAGAGCTGAAGACTGCCATTTGGGAATTATTTTGAATGTTTATTTTTTTTCAGAAGGCAGTTGAGCTCTAACGGCCAAAGACTACCTATTTTTAAATGATTTTTTTTTCATTTTAGAAGGCAGTTCCTCCTTAAGGGGCCGACTCTGCTTTCTAAAATGACAGCCTTGCTTTAAGACAACACTGCTCTTGCTCCAGGGACGCTACAGCCACCCTACATTGGGCCTCCTGCTGAGAGTACCACCGCAAAACTAGTCTTGCACTCCAGGTTTAAGAACATAAGAACATAAGAAATAGGAGCAGGAGCAGGCCATTCGGCCCCTTGAACCTGCTCCGCCATTTAATGAGATCATGGCTGATCCGATTTTGGCCTCAACTCCACTTTCTTGCCCGCTCCCCATAACCTGTGATTCCCCTGTTGCTCAAAAATCTGTTTATCTCCGCCTTGAATATATTCAATGACTCAGCTTCCACAGCTCTCTGGGGCAAAGAATCCCAAAGATTCACGACCCTCTGAGAGAAGAAATTCCTTCTCATCTCCGTCTTAAATGTGCGACCCCTTATTCTGAGACTATGCCCCCTCATTCTAGATTCCTCTACAAGGGGAAACATCCACTCAGCATCTACGATAGCAAAATACTGCAGATGCTGGAAATCCGAAATAACAACAGAAAATGCTGGAAAAACTCAGCAGGCCAGGCAACATCCGTGGAGAGAAAATAGAGTCAATGTTTCAGGTAGAAACCCTTTGTCAAGACTGAAGAAGCACAGGAAATGAAACAGATTAAAAGGCCAGTTTGGGGGCCGGGAGAGAACAAAAGAGAAGTGAAGAGACATTAAGAGGTATTCAAAACCAGACGAGATGGTGATAGGACTAGTGGAGACAGAAGACGGCTCTAGATTAGGTGTGAAATGCGCAGGCAGAATGGGAGACAGCTGCCATGTGGGAGAGAGAAAAAAAGGAATGGGGGAGGGCCAAAACAAAAGTGTGGATAAAAAATATAAGTAAAAATGTAATGGGGGCCGAGGTTATGATCTGAAATTGTTGAACTTGATAGAGTGTGTCGGTGCTGCTGAAGAGAGAGGTCGAGAGTGTTCATGTGGCGCCGCGTGGCGTTGAGCGTGGATCTCAAGATGCGGTGAAAGCAGTAGTTCGAGGAACGATGAATATCTTGGAGATATTTGTGATCCTGGGTGGATCCGAAACATGAAGGGTGGAAGTTTAGTTGGAATCCACGTGGAATAAGTCAGAACCAGAGACAGTTGCTGAGGAAAATGATGTGACTGTGAAACCGAGTCTTGGCAGATACCTGATCAAACATGAGAAGGGAAACTGAAAGTAATGAAGATGAACAAGGTTGAAGAGCCAAACGGAGATCCCGTCGAAGCATTTACCCTGTCCAACCCCCTCAGAATCTTATATGTTTCAATAAGATCACCTCTCATTCTTCTAAACGCCAATGAGTACAGGCCCAACCTGCTCAACCTTTTCTCATAAGACAGCCCCTTCATCCCAGGAATCAACCTAGTGAACCTTCTCTGACCTGCCTCCAATGCAAGTATATCCCTCCTTAAATAAGGTGAACAAAACTGTACGCAGTACTCCAGGTGTGGTCTCACCAGCGCACTGCACTAATTTAAATTAGCATGTAGCACCAAAATACTGGTGCTGCCTGTGCTTTTATTTCGGGCGGCCATTAACTTCGGCCCACGGTGGCACCGGCAGGTTTCCAACCTACTCCAATTTCTAGGCCGTGGTTTTCTGTCTCTTCTGAAGAATGGCTTCTCCAACAATGCAATATTTGCACTGGGGCAGCCACATTAAGCATAGCCTGAAATCCCCAACATAGGGTATGGATTCACAGCTCCATGATCCACAATTGAAAAAAAAGTAACAAGCCTTCGAGATCTTTGCCCTCCGCCAATTCTGGCCTCTTGCACATCACCGATTTTAATCACTCCACCATTGGCGGCCGTGCCTTCAGCTGCCTGGACCCTAATCTCTGGAATTCTCTCCCTAAACCTCTCCGCCTCTCTACCTCTCTCTCCTCCATTAAGATGTTGCTTAAAACCTATCTCTTTCTGTCCTAGTAACTCCTTATGAGGCTCGGTGTCAAATTTTGTTTGATAACGCTCCTGTGAAGCGCCTTGGGATGTTTTACTACGTTTAAGGCGCTATGTGAATGCTAGTTTTTGTTGTATCAACTTAGATAAGCAGCTTTTTCAGTTAAACATAATTAATGTTTCAGGTCGATGACCTTTCGTCAGAACTGTCATTTTAATTCTCCCCTCCACGCCCACTCTGACCTCTCTGTCCTCGGCCTCTTACATTGTTCCAATGAAACTCAACGTAAGCTCGAGGAACAGCACCTCATCTTTCAATTAGACACTTTACAGCCTTCCGGACTCAACATTGAGTTCAACAATTTCAGATCAAAACCTCTGCCCCCCAATTTTTCAGATGGCTGCTGGTAATGATGATTCTGCCGTTCCCATTTACACCTCTTCTAGACCCTCTTTTGTTTCTTTACTTGTCCCATTACCATCTCCTTTTGCCTTGCACCATCATCCCTTTTGTCATTTTATCTCACCTGCCTTCCACCCTATCACAGGCCTTCCCTTTTGTTATTTCCCCCCATCCCCTGTTCCTTGGCTCTGTACTTGCTTAAATCCTGTTACATCTCTAACATTTTTCAGTTCTGACGAAAGGTCATTGACCTGAAACATTAACTCTGTTTCTCTCTGTTGCTGCCTGACCTGCTCAGTATTTTCAGCATTATCTGTTTTTATTTCCCGAATTCTCATGTAAGGAGTTCAAGCACCAGGGTTCAGTCACTATCGTAACGTGCAATTATCCCTCTAAATTAGCTTTGATGAATCAGGTCAGACTGCATCTCATTAATAAGCTATTATGTTGTGTTCTTTTCAGCATTGATCTTGTGGACTATGTGGGCACCATTCAGAATAAATCCAGGCTCTCCAAAGTTAAGTTAATCAGCCGATAGAGGAACCGTGTTAGATTTCATAATCACACAATCTCTTTGCTGGAGTTCTTTTTAGTCTTCTCGCCGTCTTTGTTTCCATGACATGAAGTCTCTGGAGATGGGGCAGAAATCTCTCCTTGAGGCTTAGCCAAGCCTTATAACTCTTCAGTTTACTTTGGCATTTGACAATACACAAAGACTTCTTGTTGCCTAATAGTTCTCAAAGTTTCCCTTAAGGTTAGTGACCCACGTATCCAATTTTCTCAATGGTAAACTTTTAGCAAAAAAAACCCACTCTCGACTTATTTAAAAACAAAGAAAGATCAAAGGTGTAAGATTTGCAAAATTTCTGCATTTCCCCGAAGGCTGTTATTAATAAACGGGACCCTGCATGGACATTTTAAATTAAAAAGGGTACCCAAGATGGCGTCCGTGCCTCATGGCAGAAAGCCTGTGGGATTCCAAAATGGATTCTGCAACACAGACAGCTTGGGAGAAATCGAAACTCAGGCTGCAGGTTTTTCTGTGAAGAGAAGCATTTGTGTTTTGGAACCAGACACGACTCTGAATTATGCATTAGACTGAATTGGAGACAAAATCTAAATTCAGTTAGGCCTATAGTCAAGGCCATCAACAGTTTGCATATATTATCGGAAACAGATTAACACAGCCATCGAGGCTGGACAGGCCCAACAAGGAACTTTCAGGACAATATAAGTCAATTATCGGGCCGGTAGATGTGATTACCGGCCATCTAAAAACCAGTTAGTATGAATTGCTACCATTATTTTAAACTGGCCCGCCAAAATTAAAACAAATAACTAACCTGATTTGGCGCGCAGATAAGGGTTTTCAACGAAGGTATAATTGAAGGCCCCCGGGTAGCAATCGCTCTCTCTCTCTGTGTGCTGGTACTCTTCTCCCTCTGTCCACCCTCGTGGCTGCTGCTCTTTCCCCGTCCCGCGCTTACCCCCTGGCCTTTGCCCGTGCCTGTTGCCATTCCATCAGCCCCGGCGTTGCATCAAGCGGACACGGACAAATTCAGGCAGGTGAGGCGGGACGCGATGCGGGGAGGAGGGAAGACCAACCGAGGAAGACCAACTGAGGGTAGGCTTCGAATCATCGGGCCTTCAGCCTCAGCCAACCTGTGACCATCTTCATGCAAACTCAAGCTGTCGGCTGTCGACGAAGAACCATCCCTGCAAGGTAAAGTACCCAAGCAGAGACTTTAACTTTGGGGTACTCAAACCTGGACAACGCCCTTGCAGCGCCCGGAGCCCACTTGACGACGGCAGGCTCCAGAGAGCACCAAGAGCGAACCCTGAACCCAACCGCTGTTTTGAGTCTAACAAACCCTTTTGATTGGTGAGCATGAAGTTCTGACCCCTCATAGCTTAACCTAGTTAGGTATAGGGGGTGGGATAAGGATAAGGGGATTGTTAAGATAGTTGTTTTCCCTCGATGTGCCGTGTGTTCCCCATTCCCTGTATAAGTATAGTATTACAGGAAACTTTGTGCTATCCGGAGGTGAGCTATCCGGCAATCTGGAGCCACCGGCAAAAATCAGCAGCCGTTTTTTATTCTTTTTGTTTGTTTTTTTTGCTTTGTTTGAACAGTCAAGCTGTGCAAGGTCTGTAGCTATAGCAACAGCTTCAGCTACAGAGCTTTAGGGCCACACCCGAGTGATTAGAAGCTGTTGCTAAGCAACAGTGTTTGTTGTCAAATACGGAGATAAGAATCTCCGTATCTCTCAACATTAACTCTGGAGAGTACAGCACTTTTTAGGCAATGGCAGCAGCTCGGTCCCGTGGGTGCTGGATAGCACAAAGTTTCCTGTATTATGATTCTCTTATCATTTTTACCTGTAGAAGTGTACACTAGTAATTTTTCCATAAGATTGTATCAAGTTTTCCTCTTCAATAAAATCTTGGTTTTGCTTTACATCCAACCACTTGTCTACTCAAGTCTTCTCTGTACCGCCGCCTTGTACCTAAGTCCGGTGTCTAGAACCCAGGGGCGTGGGAGTGATTCGAACCGCTCACAAAACAGTTAGAGGCATAACTGACTGGGTGCACGCACATGCCAGGCGACACCACCGCCATCGCCGCCACCCCCTACAAAGGGGAAGGTTTGCGATTGGGTGGAGGACAGGAGTGATTAAATGACAAAAGGGAACATAAGAACATAAGAAAGAGGAGCAGGAATAGGCCACTTGGCCCCTTGAGCCTGCTCCGCCATTCAGTAAGATCATGGCTGATCTTGGGCTCAAAGCCACTTCCCCACCTGCTCCCCATAACCCTTCACTCCCTTTTCTTGCAAAAATTTGTCTACCTCCACCTTAAATGTATTTAATGACCCAGCCTCCACGGCTCTCTTGGCAGAGAATGCCACAGATTTACGACCCTCTGAGAGAAGAAATTCCTCCTCATCTCAGTTCTAAAAGGGCGACCCTTTATTCTAAAACTGTGCCCCCACGTTCCAGATTTCCCCACGAGGGGAAACATCCTCTCTGCATCTACCTTGTCGTGCCCTCTCAGTATCTTATATGTTTCAATAAGATCACCTCTCATTCTTCTAAATTCCAATGAGTATAGGCCCAGCCTGCTCAACCTTTCCTCATAAGTCAACCCCCTCATCGTCTGCTCCTACTTCTTGTGTTCTAATTCTGTGTTAGATTTCAGGAGATGGTTTTATTCCTGTTCCTGGCTGGGGTGGAGATCGCCTTTATAGAAGGTAAGTAGTGTAGAATTTTTTTTTTTTAACATGCGCAAAAGATCACGGGAACTAGTGGCGCTGAGCGTAATTTACGCAATCTTTTGCGGACTCTCCAGGCCATTATCTACAATTCTAAGCAATCTATAATGGAGGTGCAGGCACTCACCCAGAACCTCCATTGCTCAATATCTCTGTCCCTTCAGATGTATATGTAGTGTATGTACCCGTCTACCTTTAAGAGAACTATTGTATGTAACCGTTCACCTTTAAGAGAACTATTTTAGGTGTGGCACTACTTTGTTTGGCTTCTGTATACTGTAATACCGACGGTGACCACACCAGTATATAAGTGTTGTGCCAGGATTTATTGGGCAGATTCGCCCTGACCTTCGAATAGTAAAGTCCTGTTTTAAGTTACTCTTGGAGTCTGTGTATTAATTAACTAAACAACCCACAGACTTTACAGTGGCGACGAGTCCGATCGTACCCTGCGGCAACAATACTTCCGAAGCAGTTAACGAGCGTCGAGAAGAGGCAACCGCCCTCGTCATTCTGCTGGGAGAAAACTCGAGTCTGCAGAGCTGGAAAGGAGGAAGAATTCAGAGACAAAGACTTCCATCAGCAACAGGCACTGACTGTCCCTTCTGCCACGGTGAGGAGTGAGCCGATCAGCACGAGAAGCAAGGCGGCCACGGTGACTGTGAGTAAGGGAAAGTAAAAAGAATAACCGGAGGATAAGGGCGGTGCACTCGACCACGGTCGAGGGGGAAAGGAGCCGGACAGAAGTCGGGTCCAGAGGCGCTGAGACTGGGGCAGCGTGGAGCAAGGAAGCCGCGGTACAGACAGGCTGGGGGACGCAACGGCGTCGTGAGACAGCTAGACCGCGACCGGCGAAAAAGGCCGGGCAGCGACCGAAGCCACGAAGCGCTGCGACCGGGAACGTAGGCGCGGGAAGAGATAAACTCAGCCGCAGCCGGGGAGGGAAGCACCGGACTGCGAGAGGGCTGGGAGGCGCGATTGGGAGCCGAGCGAGCGGGAGAGGCAGAGCCGACCAAGGGAGACTGAGCGAGAGCCAGTCCAGCGGCTGAAACTGTTCTCCGTCAACGGGGTGTACCCAGCGCCGGTAGAGCCGAGCGAGCGGGAGAGAGACAGAGCCCGAGCAAGGGGAACTGAGCGAGAGCCAGCCCAGCGGCTGAAACTGTTCGCCGTCAACGGGGTGTACCCAGCGCCGGTTACCCTGCCGAGAAAAGGGAAAGCACTGAAGCCGACGCGCAGGCTGTGAACCTGAAAGCCAGCGGCCGTCGCCCGTGGGGAAAGTGTACCCCTCCCGCCAGGGGAAGAAACGCGGGAAGCCGCCATTAGGCGGGGAAGAAGATAAGCGCGGGAAACCGCCATTTTCGCAGGAACCGCCATCTTGAAAAAAAAAAGGAAATTTAAAGAAATAATCCGTGGTGTTATCAGGAAGAGAGGAAGATGCCTAAGCGTGGTAACATCAACGATTTTAATTCCGAGGTAGAAGACTGGGCCACGTATGTGGAACGCATTGAGATCTATTGTGAGGCCAATAAAATAGAAGAAGATGACAAAGCTATAACCTTGCTAAACTCGATGGGCGCGAAGACATACGGGCTCTTGAAGCATCTACTAGCACCAGCTAAACTGGCGGATCAGACTTTCGATGATATTGTGACTGTTCTGAAGGATCACTTGAACCCCACACCGTTGATGTTGGCGGAACGATTCAAATTCTATGCGAGAACGCAACGGAAAGACGAAAGCAACGCAGAATACTTGGTCGAACTGCGTAGACTAGCGAAATACTGCCAGTTTGGAGGGAATCTGACAGAGGCATTGCGAGACAAGTTCGTGTGCGGATTGGCAAAGGAAGGAACGCAAAAGCGACTACTCGAAGAGCACGACCTTACACTTGACAGGGCTGTCCTTATTGCAGCATCGCACGAAGCCGCAGCGAAGGGAACTGCGGAAATGCAACTAAAGACAGCGGCACTCAGTGTGGATCAAATTACCTCGACAACAACAAAATGTTATCGTTGTGGGAAGACAACACACGACCAGAACCAATGCTGGTTTAAGAACCAGGAATGTAGGAAATGTGGCAAACTGGGTCACATAGCTAAGGTATGCCGGTCAGGGAAGAAGACCAACAACCAAAGGACCAACAACCAAAGGAAGCCATCACAGGAAAAGTACAACAAGGTACACAAGGTGGCTGAGAAGAGTTCAGGCGAACAGAATTCGGACTCAGACCCAAACGGCCAGGAGCTGGGTAGTCTGAGAATTCACAATGTGAGTAAGGAAGCTGACCTACAAACTATCTGGGTCATGCTAAAAATAGCTGGAGTCCAAGTGAAAATGGAGTTGGACACTGGATCAGCTCTATCAGTCATAAATCGAAGGGATTACCACCAGCTAGTCTCACATATACCCTTAAGAGATACCAAGTTCATATTGCAGACATACACGGGCCATTAAGTATACCCCATGGGAAAGATAAGAGTCAAAGTGAGAGATAGAGGTAAAGAACACCCAAGAATGAACTTATACGTACTACCTGAGGGAGGACCACCACTTCTAGGACGGGAGTGGATCAAGAAAATAGACATGGAATGGCCCTATCTAAAAGCCATAACGAGTGAGGACTCGGGGCAGACAATCAGCTCAGATTCTGAATCGGATGACGATAAGACCAACCCAAATGTGAAAGACAAGGCTAAAATGGACTTGCCGACTAAGGTTGGAAAAATGAAGGCATGTAGAAAGGCTTATGCTCCAGAGAAGAACAAAGTTTCAGAACAGATCTCCACCGAACAACGACAACATAGTTTGACAGAGAATTCTGAGTCTGTTCAGTTTAAGGACATATCCATGACGGAAGAACACCGAGCTCGGACTCAACTTTATTTCAAATTACGACAACAATTAGAACAATTGAGTTACCGTCTCGTACAAGAGATGAAAACAATGAAAAAGTTCTATGACACCGAATGGGAGAATCTGGAAAGACAACAGAAGCAGCTAGCTCAAGCAGAGAGCGACCATAGAGCCATCGTGACCAATCACCGATCACATCTCCCTTATGATGTTCAGGAGTTAGAATATTTGCAGAAAGAAGCAAATGAAGAGGAATCTTCAGGAAGCCAGGATTTTATTCCAGTTCTTCTCTACGACTCCTTACAAGCAGAGTTTGAGAAGTTGAAGGAACAGTATGAACAGGCCCAGGCTACAATCCTGGAGGGGGTTAACTCGGCAACCTCCGAAAAGCTAGTTTCTGTGGAAGCTTATGAGCAACTAAAGGTTGAACATGAGCAAGAAGTCCAAAGGCTGCAGGAAATTCTTGATGAGCTCAAGGCCAAGACAGACTCATCGGTAGAAGTTCCATCCATAGATGAGAAATTAGAGGTGAAAGACATGGCAGAACATGAAAGTCAAGATGTCCAAGAACTCATAAAAATATTGAAGGAAACCCAAGACAAATATGAGGCGGCAATGACCGAGGTTCAACAACTTAAAGAACAGATTCAACTGGGAATTCTTTCAGTGAAAGAAAAGGCAACTGTAAGAAACACAGAGACTGTAAGAATGGCCCCTGAACATGAGCTAGAGAGCATCAAGGCGCAACTTCTCCGAGCGCTTAAAGCCAAAGTACAAGAGGAAAAAAAGGTGGAAGCATTGGAGGAAAAGGTGGATGAAATGGAGAAGACTCTGATCCACAGGGTCCCCGTGGAAGAGTTAACGGTCAGCCAACTCCTTCATATGCTGAGAGACAAGACTCTGCAATGGGAACCATTTGAACACGAGCTTCAATCTTCAAAGGGAAGGGGTTCGGAGCTCTCAAAAGTTTGGGGAATAGTTGAGGTTGCAACACAGATTTTACGGGGCTGCCGAAAGTACGCTGAATCACGTCAATGTGAACTACAGAATGTTGAAACAGCTGCTCCAGTAGAAGGATTGAATAGCCCGATCAATCAATCCCCGATGGAAGAGGAAGTATTGGAATCACAAATGAGGTCATTAGTGAAGGATTGGCAGGAAACCCAGGAAGAGCGGGATGAATATGAACGCATGAAGAAGTCTCTTCAGGAAAGATGTCTAGAGAGGGAACAACAGTCGGCTAACGTCCAGTTGGGTAAGGAAGAAGTAGCAGGCCCTCTCGCTAGACTAGCTCAGGACGACACCGAATATTACCATGACCTGTTGAGTGACACGGAATATTACGATGACTTGGTCTGCCCAGCTTGTGATGAAAACTCCCAAAGTGCAGAAATCAGGATGAAGCACTTAAAGTCTAAGGAACATAGGGAGATGGTGGCGCTACAGCTGGCAGCGGATAAGGGAGCCCCGAGAGTCTCCAAGAAGCAGAAAAGAAAAAGACGAAGCAGAAGACGATAACCATCTAAATCATTATCACTTCTATCAGATCATGCACGTGGGCCCTACGAAGGGGGCCAAATCAGTTGGAAAGTAGGAAAAATTACCAAGGCAGTCCAGCTGTTTGTAAAAGTTAGCACTGCTGGTTCAGCAGGACGGAAGTTCAAGCTGTTAAGCCAAGGGAAAGACTATTGGATGAGTCACGCTAGAAATGTGAACCGGCTACACCACAGAGATGTTGTTCGGACCGAGTCAAGACCAGAGACTGAATCTGTGAACTGTTTCCCGCAGAGACTATATCTGTGAATTGTTTTACATGAAGTTGATTATATGTTATGTTTAATGGGGAATAAGTATGTTGTAAGCTAAAAAGGGAGGATTGTAGTGTATGTACCCGTCTACCTTTAAGAGAACTATTGTATGTAACCGTTCACCTTTAAGAGAACTATTTTAGGTGTGGCACTACTTTGTTTGGCTTCTGTATACTGTAATACCGACGGTGACCACACCAGTATATAAGTGTTGTGCCAGGATTTATTGGGCAGATTCGCCCTGACCTTCGAATAGTAAAGTCCTGTTTTAAGTTACTCTTGGAGTCTGTGTATTAATTAACTAAACAACCCACAGACTTTACAGTGGCGACGAGTCCGATCGTACCCTGCGGCAACAATACTTCCGAAGCAGTTAACGAGCGTCGAGAAGAGGCAACCGCCCTCGTCATTCTGCTGGGAGAAAACTCGAGTCTGCAGAGCTGGAAAGGAGGAAGAATTCAGAGACAAAGACTTCCATCAGCAACAGGCACTGACTGTCCCTTCTGCCACGGTGAGGAGTGAGCCGATCAGCACGAGAAGCAAGGCGGCCACGGTGACTGTGAGTAAGGGAAAGTAAAAAGAATAACCGGAGGATAAGGGCGGTGCACTCGACCACGGTCGAGGGGGAAAGGAGCCGGACAGAAGTCGGGTCCAGAGGCGCTGAGACTGGGGCAGCGTGGAGCAAGGAAGCCGCGGTACAGACAGGCTGGGGGACGCAACGGCGTCGTGAGACAGCTAGACCGCGACCGGCGAAAAAGGCCGGGCAGCGACCGAAGCCACGAAGCGCTGCGACCGGGAACGTAGGCGCGGGAAGAGATAAACTCAGCCGCAGCCGGGGAGGGAAGCACCGGACTGCGAGAGGGCTGGGAGGCGCGATTGGGAGCCGAGCGAGCGGGAGAGGCAGAGCCGACCAAGGGAGACTGAGCGAGAGCCAGTCCAGCGGCTGAAACTGTTCTCCGTCAACGGGGTGTACCCAGCGCCGGTAGAGCCGAGCGAGCGGGAGAGAGACAGAGCCCGAGCAAGGGAAACTGAGCGAGAGCCAGCCCAGCGGCTGAAACTATTCGCCGTCAACGGGGTGTACCCAGCGCCGGTTACCCTGCCGAGAAAAGGGAAAGCACTGAAGCCGACGCGCAGGCTGTGAACCTGAAAGCCAGCGGCCGTCGCCCGTGGGGAAAGTGTACCCCTCCCGCCAGGGGAAGAAACGCGGGAAGCCGCCATTAGGCGGGGAAGAAGATAAGCGCGGGAAACCGCCATTTTCGCGGGAACCGCCATCTTGAAAAAAAAAAGGAAATTTAAAGAAATAATCCGTGGTGTTATCAGGAAGAGAGGAAGATGCCTAAGCGTGGTAACATCAACGATTTTAATTCCGAGGTAGAAGACTGGGCCACGTATGTGGAACGCATTGAGATCTATTGTGAGGCCAATAAAATAGAAGAAGATGACAAAGCTATAACCTTGCTAAACTCGATGGGCGCGAAGACATACGGGCTCTTGAAGCATCTACTAGCACCAGCTAAACTGGCGGATCAGACTTTCGATGATATTGTGACTGTTCTGAAGGATCACTTGAACCCCACACCGTTGATGTTGGCGGAACGATTCAAATTCTATGCGAGAACGCAACGGAAAGACGAAAGCAACGCAGAATACTTGGTCGAACTGCGTAGACTAGCGAAATACTGCCAGTTTGGAGGGAATCTGACAGAGGCATTGCGAGACAAGTTCGTGTGCGGATTGGCAAAGGAAGGAACGCAAAAGCGACTACTCGAAGAGCACGACCTTACACTTGACAGGGCTGTCCTTATTGCAGCATCGCACGAAGCCGCAGCGAAGGGAACTGCGGAAATGCAACTAAAGACAGCGGCACTCAGTGTGGATCAAATTACCTCGACAACAACAAAATGTTATCGTTGTGGGAAGACAACACACGACCAGAACCAATGCTGGTTTAAGAACCAGGAATGTAGGAAATGTGGCAAACTGGGTCACATAGCTAAGGTATGCCGGTCAGGGAAGAAGACCAACAACCAAAGGACCAACAACCAAAGGAAGCCATCACAGGAAAAGTACAACAAGGTACACAAGGTGGCTGAGAAGAGTTCAGGCGAACAGAATTCGGACTCAGACCCAAACGGCCAGGAGCTGGGTAGTCTGAGAATTCACAATGTGAGTAAGGAAGCTGACCTACAAACTATCTGGGTCATGCTAAAAATAGCTGGAGTCCAAGTGAAAATGGAGTTGGACACTGGATCAGCTCTATCAGTCATAAATCGAAGGGATTACCACCAGCTAGTCTCACATATACCCTTAAGAGATACCAAGTTCATATTGCAGACATACACGGGCCATTAAGTATACCCCATGGGAAAGATAAGAGTCAAAGTGAGAGATAGAGGTAAAGAACACCCAAGAATGAACTTATACGTACTACCTGAGGGAGGACCACCACTTCTAGGACGGGAGTGGATCAAGAAAATAGACATGGAATGGCCCTATCTAAAAGCCATAATGAGTGAGGACTCGGGGCAGACAATCAGCTCAGATTCTGAATCGGATGACGATAAGACCAACCCAAATGTGAAAGACAAGGCTAAAATGGACTTGCCGACTAAGGTTGGAAAAATGAAGGCATGTAGAAAGGCTTATGCTCCAGAGAAGAACAAAGTTTCAGAACAGATCTCCACCGAACAACGACAACATAGTTTGACAGAGAATTCTGAGTCTGTTCAGTTTAAGGACATATCCATGACGGAAGAACACCGAGCTCGGACTCAACTTTATTTCAAATTACGACAACAATTAGAACAATTGAGTTACCGTCTCGTACAAGAGATGAAAACAATGAAAAAGTTCTATGACACCGAATGGGAGAATCTGGAAAGACAACAGAAGCAGCTAGCTCAAGCAGAGAGCGACCATAGAGCCATCGTGACCAATCACCGATCACATCTCCCTTATGATGTTCAGGAGTTAGAATATTTGCAGAAAGAAGCAAATGAAGAGGAATCTTCAGGAAGCCAGGATTTTATTCCAGTTCTTCTCTACGACTCCTTACAAGCAGAGTTTGAGAAGTTGAAGGAACAGTATGAACAGGCCCAGGCTACAATCCTGGAGGGGGTTAACTCGGCAACCTCCGAAAAGGTAGTTTCAGTGGAAGCTTATGAGCAACTAAAGGTTGAACATGAGCAAGAAGTCCAAAGGCTGCAGGAAATTCTTGATGAGCTCAAGGCCAAGACAGACTCATCGGTAGAAGTTCCATCCATAGATGAGAAATTAGAGGTGAAAGACATGGCAGAACATGAAAGTCAAGATGTCCAAGAACTCATAAAAATATTGAAGGAAACCCAAGACAAATATGAGGCGGCAATGACCGAGGTTCAACAACTTGAAGAACAGATTCAACTGGGAATTCTTTCAGTGAAAGAAAAGGCAACTGTAAGAAACACAGAGACTGTAAGAATGGCCCCTGAACATGAGCTAGAGAGCATCAAGGCGCAACTTCTCCGAGCGCTTAAAGCCAAAGTACAAGAGGAAAAAAAGGTGGAAGCATTGGAGGAAAAGGTGGATGAAATGGAGAAGACTCTGATCCACAGGGTCCCCGTGGAAGAGTTAACGGTCAGCCAACTCCTTCATATGCTGAGAGACAAGACTCTGCAATGGGAACCATTTGAACACGAGCTTCAATCTGCAAAGGGAAGGGGTTCGGAGCTCTCAAATGTTTGGGGAATAGTTGAGGTTGCAACACAGATTTTACGGGGCTGCCGAAAGTACGCTGAATCACGTCAATGTGAACTACAGAATGTTGAAACAGCTGCTCCAGTAGAAGGATTGAATAGCCCGATCAATCAATCCCCGATGGAAGAGGAAGTATTGGAATCACAAATGAGGTCATTAGTGAAGGATTGGCAGGAAACCCAGGAAGAGCGGGATGAATATGAACGCATGAAGAAGTCTCTTCAGGAAAGATGTCTAGGGAGGGAACAACAGTCGGCTAACGTCCAGTTGGGTAAGGAAGAAGTAGCAGGCCCTCTCGCTAGACTAGCTCAGGACGACACCGAATATTACCATGACCTGTTGAGTGACACGGAATATTACGATGACTTGGTCTGCCCAGCTTGTGATGAAAACTCCCAAAGTGCAGAAATCAGGATGAAGCACTTAAAGTCTAAGGAACATAGGGAGATGGTGGCGCTACAGCTGGCAGCGGATAAGGGAGCCCCGAGAGTCTCCAAGAAGCAGAAAAGAAAAAGACGAAGCAGAAGACGATAACCATCTAAATCATTATCACTTCTATCAGATCATACACGTGGGCCCTACGAAGGGGGCCAAATCAGTTGGAAAGTAGGAAAAATTACCAAGGCAGTCCAGCTGTTTGTAAAAGTTAGCACTGCTGGTTCAGCAGGACGGAAGTTCAAGCTGTTAAGCCAAGGGAAAGACTATTGGATGAGTCACGCTAGAAATGTGAACCGGCTACACCACAGAGATGTTGTTCGGACCGAGTCAAGACCAGAGACTGAATCTGTGAACTGTTTCCCGCAGAGACTATATCTGTGAATTGTTTTACATGAAGTTGATTATATGTTATGTTTAATGGGGAATAAGTATGTTGTAAGCTAAAAAGGGAGGATTGTAGTGTATGTACCCGTCTACCTTTAAGAGAACTATTGTATGTAACCGTTCACCTTTAAGAGAACTATTTTAGGTGTGGCACTACTTTGTTTGGCTTCTGTATACTGTAATACCGACGGTGACCACACCAGTATATAAGTGTTGTGCCAGGATTTATTGGGCAGATTCGCCCTGACCTTCGAATAGTAAAGTCCTGTTTTAAGTTACTCTTGGAGTCTGTGTATTAATTAACTAAACAACCCACAGACTTTACAGTATACAGCTTGGTTTTGAAATAATGGTGAAGTTCCACCATAAGCAAACTTAGCCTAAGAGCTGCTTTACTGTGGTACATGACTGAGTTTAGGATACGCTAGTAAAAAGTAAACAGGAAGTCTTGATTTTCAATCACGAGAAGGCATTTTCCTGTCCTACTCGCAGTGCATTTAGTAGATTGAAAGCTCTCTACTGATCAGGATTCTAAAGGTTGGCATTTAGTTAACTGCGGGGCCTAACTCCTGTAGCACCAAGTGCTCCCTAACTTTCACCAGTACTTCAAACAATACTGAAGATATTAAGATACTAACATGAACTTGGATTCCTTTCTTGAATGGCCTTTGAGCCAGTGCATTTCCCTGTAGCTTGATGTTTCCATTTCCCCATCCCTTGCCGCTGATATCAGGCTCCTGAACTCCAGGGTTTGTACTCAGTCAGTGGTGCTGCTGATAGAGTATCTCAGTGCTTTCTGCACAGTGAACACTTGACATTCAGGAGAGACTTCGCCCCCCCCGCTGCAGCTCATGTGTCCATCAGAAGCTTTGATGCTTCCTCCACCCCCGGGGGGAGCTGCTCTGCATCCCTCATTTGTCTGTGTTACACTCCTTGGGGCCATTTTGACATTTGGTGATAGTGTAAAACCCGCAATATCGGATTGGCCGCCCACGGAAACACCTCTCCCGATTTTTCTTTTTGAAACACAAATCAGCAGAGGTGTTTAACAGGTGACCGAGCAGATATCATGTGTTTTATACGACTGTGCCACCAAAAATCAAAACTACCCATTTTTTCTCTGTATTTTCCTATCTTTCTGTTATTTTTGGCATTTCTGTGTTTGCCTCTGTTACCCTCCATTTCCCCCTTGTGTTTCTCTGTTAATGTCTTCCTGTATAACTCGCTTTGCTTCCTATTCTGTTTTTCTCTCTTTAGTCACTCTCTCTTTCCACCTTTCTCTCTGTTGCGCTCTTCCTGTGTCTCCATTTCACTGCACCCCCTTTTCTCCCAGTGTGTTTATCTCTATTATTCTCTCACTATTCATAAGAACATAAGAAATAGGAGCAGGAGTCAGCCATTCAGCCATTCGAGCCTGCTCCACCATTCAATAAGATCATGGCTGATCTTCTACCTCAACTCCACGATCCCGCACTATCCCCATATCCCTTGGTTCCCGGGCGCTTTCCTTGTCACTGCAGCAATCTCAACTGCCTCTTTTTCCTTCAGTGATTGCAATCACTGCCTTTCTTTCCAGTCATTGATCTCACATAAGGGCACCAGAACTACAAGATTTGGGACCAAAAGTGCAAGAAGGGAGAGAGCGAGTTGGGATGGGAGGAATGGCAGCAGTGAGGGGAGAGCTGTGAGAGGAAATGAGCAGGACAACATGGATTGGCTAGAGTTGTCAACAGAGAGCAGACAAAGTATGGGGTTATCAGCATGTACAGGCCTTTGGTCTACTACTCGTGAACATACTACAGGAAACTTTGTGCTATCCGGCACCGACGGGACCGAGCTGTTGCCGTTCCCTCAAAACTGCCGGACACTCCAGCGTTAATGTTGAAGCATACGGAGCTTTTCATCTCTGTATCTGACAACAAACACTGTTGCTTAGCAACAGCTTCTAAACAGTCGGCCCGTACCTTGGAAGCGTCTCTGTAGCTTAGCAACAGCTTCAGAGAGACTTTCCAGAGCCTGACTGTTGAAAAAAAAGCCACGAGAAGAAAAAAAACCTAACAAAACGGCTCCTGATTTTTGCCGGTGGCTCGAGCTTGCCGGACATTTAGCCTCCGGATAACACAAAGTTTCCTGTATCTTTCTGTTGGGCCTTAAGTGGGTGCAAGGCCAGCATTTATTGCCCATCCCTAATTGCCCTCGAGAAGGTGGTGCTGAGCTGCTTTCTTGAACCGCTGCAGTCCGTGTGGTGAAAGTACTCCCACAGTGTTGTTAGGGAGCGAGTTCCAGGATTTTGACCCATCGACGATGAAGGAGCAGTGATATATTTCCACGCCAGGATGGTGTGTGACTTGGAGGGGAACTTGGAGGTGGTGGTGTTCCCATGCACCTTGTCCTTCTAGGTGGAAGAGGTCGCGGGTTTGGGAGGTACTGTCGTAGAAGCTAAGCTCTAGAGTACAGGGGTGTGGGAACATCTGCTAGCGGAGGAGAATGAAGTGATTGTGGAAGTTATTGGAAAGTGAGATGGAGAAGTTTATAGCAAAGTTCATGTTTTATGTGATAAAGTTGATTTTTAAAGGTATATAATGAGGACCTGTCGTGGCCGCTGTATTTTAGATAATTTATTTTTCCGCAGTGTGATTGACAGGCTTACTTTTAATCATGTGATTAGGTAGGAAAATATTGGTGGGTGAAAGTTTTTGTACAATATGTTTCACACAAAGCTTAGTAGAAATCTGGAATTTTCTCCTCCAAAAGGCTGTGGATACTTGGACAATTGGAGCTTTCAAGACTGAGATTGATAGATTTTTGTTAGATAAGGGTATCAAGGGATATGGAGCTAAGGTGGGTAAATGGAGTTGAGATACAGATCAGCCATGACCTAATTGAATGGTAGAACAGGCTCGAGAGGCTGAATGGCCTCCTTCTGTTCCTGTGTTCCTCTAAACAAGTCTGTAGA
Organism: Somniosus microcephalus; assembly: GCF_052327205.1. NCBI lineage: Eukaryota > Metazoa > Chordata > Chondrichthyes > Squaliformes > Somniosidae > Somniosus > Somniosus microcephalus. The sequence continues at coordinate 18,741,204 of NC_141005.1, forward strand.
AACTAACCAATTTAAAGTACAAAAACACGAAGGTTTAATCAATGAGATAGAAGAAAACTGATGGTCATTCATAATTGAGGGATGCAGTAGCATAGCGGTTATGTTATTAGACTAGTAATCCAGAGGCCTGGGCTAATGAACACAATAGTACATGAGCTCAAATCCCACCACAGCAGCTGGGGAATTTAAATTCAGTTAATTAAGTAAATCTGGAATAAAAAGCTGGTATCAGTAATAGTGACCATAAAACTACTGATTGTTGTAAAAACCCATCTGGTTCACTAATGTCCTTTAGGGAAGGAAATCTGCCATCCTTACCCGGTCTGGCCTATATGTGACTCCAGACCCACAGCAATGTAGTTGGCTCTGAAATGGCCTCAGTTGTACCAAACCGCAACAAAAAAATCACCACAAGGACTGCAGTTCAAGAAGGCAGCTCACCACCACCTTCTCAGGAGCAATTAGGAATGGGCAATAAATGCTGGCCTTGCCATTGACACCCACATCCAAGGAATGAATATAAAAACAATAGACACTAGTTTTAATTGCAGCATATTAATAGCTAGATAGAGGTCAGCACTGGGAAGAAAGATCCCTTTAGCAATCAGCAGGGTGAGACCTGTGAGGGGGAAGCGGGAGATTGTGGCTGGGGGAAGCTGAAGATGTCCTTGAGGGCCCCCGGGGTGAGGGAGAAGCACTGCTGCGCCTCCTGGCCCACAAGGAGTGCTGAAAGAGCCAACTTACCTTGGGGAGCCGACAGGTCCAACCACTGGGGCCGCCACCCTCGCTTTCTGTTAAATATAAGTCGCGGCATCGATGATGTCATCAGGCTACGAATTTGCTAAGCTATTTAGGCCCCCGCCTGCCTAGTCCATGCCCTAAACTATGCACTTTAACATTTAACGGGGCGGGAATGGAGTCGGGTTGCCCGATCCTGATATTTTAACGATGGGCCGGAGAGGGTCAGGGTTGGTGGGGGGTGGGTGGGGGGGGGGGGGAGGGGAGTTAAAATCAAGGCCGCTGGTGGTAAATAGGTTGACGTAAGAAAACTACTAGGCACTTGGTCTAAGCGTTAAACAAAGCTTTAATCAACTGTTTTACAACATGGAGGTCTAGTTGTGTCCTTCACTAGTTCCTGTTAAGAATGTCCTGTGCAAGCTGGGCCCGTGCCCGAGTATTTATACTCTCCCTGGACAGCGCCACCCGCAGGCCGCTCAGTATTATTTCATAAGTCTTTCTTTCATGATTGACTGATTCATGTCATAGGTAGTCAAAACTTAGAGGCCTAGAAATTCGGTTTGAGTCCGCCAGGGCTTTAGCGCCCGAAATTTTGCGCCCGCCATAATTGCCGCTGCGCCCGCCGAAAATTTAGTTGCCCCGGGCCCAGACGGCGGCGGGCACTAATGGAGGGTTTTAGCGCCTCGCTATGGGCGTTGAATGCAGGTTTCAGGCGCTAATCCCCCGCTGCGGCACCCGATGCGGTGCGGCAGGCTGGGGTACTGCAGGCCTCCTCCTTCGCTTAAGGAGGAGCTGCGTGCAGCCGACAGCTGACCGGTGGATTCCCCCGACAAATGAGCCCGGCACCTCGGAGAAGTGCCGGGCTCGCGGGACACACAAATCAGTGCCGCGGGGGGGTGGTGCAGGAGTCCGGGGAGGGAGGTGCGGGCAGGCGGCCGCCGGGAAAGCGGCCGGCCACCGCTCCACCTTTATGCGCCGGCCTTACGGTGCTGCAACATCCCGTTCCACAATCGTTGTTTGCGGCTGCCACGGGCGAGGCGGCCGCAACTGAATTTGGCCATCGGGCCGGATTACCACTGCAACCGGGGCGCTGCGCACACCGATGACGTCATCGGTGCCGGCGCAGCGCTACCGGGTAACGCCGATGTTAGGGCCCATCGCAATTTCGGGCGCAGCGATACCGCCGGCGCAAGCCACTCCAACGCCCCTAATTGGGCGCTAACCCAACCGAATTTCTAGGCCAGAGAATTCCCAAACTCATGCACCAACATGTTAAACAGAACTGAAGAGGGGCAGCCAACCCTGAGATATTTATCCATCTCTGCTCCTTTGATGTCAAAGCAATTTTTTTTGTGAAGATCGAACAAGCAGAATTTTACCAGTCTTCACACCTTAATAAACAATGGGATAATGGCCTGCAACAGTTGTATTTAATTCCTGGGACTTACCTGTGTCTCACTGCTCGATCTCAGCAGAAGTATTTACCCACACCAAAATTATATCGTCCTTTATTACACCTCTCAAAGACACCTACTGGCATTTCACACGCAACGCTCTACTTTATTGGCCCAGAAATTCGGGTCGGGGGCTTCCCGTGGGTGCAAGCCTCCGACCTGCACTTACCTAGCGCGCCGGCCATTGAGCTGTGGGCCCACGTGGGATTCCGATCCTGGGCCTGCTCCAACTGCCGGCGCACAGTGCTTGCATATCCCAGGGGCGCAGTTTGTTCGAAGCGTCCCCTGGGATCACGTGGGCCATGGAGAGCCAATGGTAGCAGGGAATGCCCATTCATAAAATTGACAGGAAGAGCTGTCAAAACTATAAATACTATAAGCCCCAAAACATCACTAAAACTTCAAATATTTTTTTTTTTTAATCACATTTTTAAAATAACTATAAATTACATAAAATAACTATTTTAAACAATAATTTAAATTTTTGAAAAAATTAATTACATTTTCTAACGGGACTAAAAATAAACTTACCTTTCTTTAAAGTATTTAAAAATAATAAACCTGTGGAAAAAAAATTTTAATTTTAATTAATTCACCACTTACCTTGCACCTGCTTTTTACATGTGTAACTCCTGGAGACTTACCCTCCCAGAGAAACCTGCAAAAAAAACATAAGTTCCATGCGCACACGCTGCCTCTCCGGCGTACGCGTTCGACCTCTGAACGCCTTCCTTTAAGGGAACGGAAGTTTCGGTTTCCCGTGCGTGCGCAGTGCATGCACGAAACCGGCACTTCCATTGGGCCTACGGGTGAGTACCCCGTGCGTACTCACCTGTGGAGACCCGAATTTCTGGGCCATTATGTGTGTAAAATGCTTGGAAGATGACAACGACATATTTTCATGAATTAAACTGACAGTATTTGCTGGCCCATGATTGACATAAATAGAATAGTCTCAAATCAACAAGAACAACAACAACTTGCATTTATACAGCGCTTTTAATGTAGTAAAACGTCCCAAGGCACTTCGCAGGAGCGATTATCAAACACAATTTGACACCGAGCCACATAAGGAGATATTAGGGCAGATGAACAAAATGCTTGGCCAAAGAGGTAGATTTTTAGCAGTGTCTTAAAGGAGGAGAGAGAGGTAGAGAGGCGGAAAGGATTAGGGAGGGAATTCCAGAGCTTAGGGCCTCGGCAACTGAAGGCACGGCCGCCAATGGCGGAGCGATTAAAATCGGAGATGCACAAGAGGCCAGAATTGGAGGAGCGCAGAGATCTCAAGGGGTTGTGGGGCTGGACGAGGTTACAGAGATAGGGAGGGGTGAGGCCATGGAGGGATTTGGAAACAAGGATGAGAATTTTAAAATCGAGGCGTTGCTTAACCGGGAGTCAACGTAGGTCAGCGAGCACCGGGGTGATGGGTGAATGGGACTTGGTGCGAGTTAGGACACGGGCAACAGAGATTTGGATGAGCTTAAGTTTATGGAGGGTGGAAGGTGTGAGGTTGTCCAGGAGAGGGTTGGAATAGTCAAGTCTAGAGGTAACAAAGGCACAGATGATGATTTCAGCAGCAGATGAGCTGAGGCAGGGGCGGAGTCGGGTGAGGTGATCAACCAAATTCTATCTGGATTCTGGTGACTGCAATGAATAATTCAGCACCCATCGTGTTGGGTTCGTTCTAGCACTGTGTCCCCTTTCCAACGTAACATTCGCTTTGGGCATATGAAACCACCCATGGGCACTAGTGTCCGGTAACCATGCCCGACAACTTCAGGATAGTAAAGGCACTTATATATTGTCGATGATACCACTTGCTGACATTTACGGAAAGGAGTCAGGAGGTTATAAGGGAGTACAGGTACACTATCCCTTATCCGAAAGCCTTGGGACCAGCTGAGTTTCGGTTTTCGGAATTTTTCGGATTTCAGCAGGTATTATTATAAGACTGGGAAATTTGTATTTAATATAAATTTTAAAAGTTCAGGCTACCTCTTGCGACTGTTCCGTGTCTCATTCCCCTTCCTGCTTCTCTGGAAAGCCGGATATCGGCTGACTTCTACTAAGCTGGCCCGCAAATCAGGTCGGGGGTCGGGTGGGGGGGTGGAGAAAAGAATATCGGACGGGCTGCGGTTCAGGTCGGGGGGGGGATCGGGGGAGGGGTGTCGGGGGGGTCGGGGGGGAGAAAAGAATATCGGACAGGCCGCGGTTCGGGTCGGGGGTGGGGGTGTCGGGTCGGGTCGGGTGGGGAGAAAAGAATATCGGACGGGCCGCGGGTCGGGTCGGGTGGGGGGGGGGAGAAAAGAATATCGGACAGGTCGGGGGTCGGGTCGGGCGGTGGGGGGAGAAAAGAATATCGGATGGGCCGCTGCAGCTATCAGACGGGCCGCTGGATTGTTGGGTTCACTCTCCCGGTACCTCCTCATACTGCCCGGCTCGGCCTGCAATCTCCTACCCAAGGAGGGAACTCTGTGACCCTCTGCCCTGCTCAGCGTAAGTCGTGCGCCACTCTGGTCATGTCATGCGCACGACTTACGCTGAACGAAAAAACTTTCGGTTTTTAGAGGTTTTCGGTTTTCGGAAGTTCGGATAAAGGATAGTCTACCTGTATTAGTAAGTGCTTTAATTACCAATAAAATAAGAGCAAAGGAGGTTGAGGGGTGATTTGATAGAAGTGTACAAGATTATGACGGGTTTGGATAGGCTAGACGGGGAAAGGCGGTTCCCACTAGTTGGTGGTACAAGGACTATGGGACACAGATTTAAGGTTTTGGGCAAGAGATACAGGGTGGACGTGAGGGAAAACTTTTTTATGCAGCAAGTGGTGAGGACCTGGAACTCGCTGCCAACGGAAGTGGTGGAAGTGGAGACACTCAGGCCTCGATTTTTATTGGGCCGTGAGGCGGGCTTTTAGGCGTGCGGGGTGTTAAAATCGCAAAACCTGGGGGTCGCGACCCCCCCCCCCGGCCTGGTTCCTGCCTCCACGCCATTTTAACCTAGGTGTGTCTGATTGACCCGAATCAGTCCCGCCTGCAACAGGCGGGACTGGTCTTTAGGGCCCTTAAACAGCACTGATTGGCCTTTATAATCCCATTTTAACAGGCCCTTGCCTGCTTAACCCTTTTCCCACGTAAAACGCGCCTGGTGGGGATGACGCCTGTGAAACCTGGCATGAATACTATTGGCTTGCTGACTATCAGCTGCAGGTCCAACATTAAAGAGGATAGTTGATCAGTCATCATTTGCAGGTGGCAGGACTTTGTTGTCTCAGGTCTGGGGGAACTTTTAGAAGGCATAACCACAGCTGTGGAAGTTTGGAGCCTGACACCCATCTCCAGTGTGACCTCCTGCGAGACCCCTCTCACCACCCTCACTCAGCGCTTCCTCAACTGAGGCACCTACCAGAAGCATGGGAGGCCTTTTTTTCCTTCCCCTCTTGGCATTAGAGGACCTCCAGCCCCATTCGCGAAATGACACACGCCACAACTGCAGAAGTTGCCATCAGAATTTTTATGAAAAACACACAACTGATGGCATTTCCACAAAATACACAGCATTTCACCCAAGTGACTACCCTTGTGACTATTTGTGGTTTATTTTCCTCTTATGCGTGCTCCTACATAGTGGTTCCCCTGTGGCTTCAGCAGATGTGGAGGCCCCTTGCTCACTTTCCTGCTGCTTCTGTCTCAACACCTTTGGCAGGCGTCCTCTGGGATGGCGAGCCTGTGAGGGCTCGCCAGCTGTCTGCTGCTCCTGCGGCTGTGCAGGGGTTGAGACCTCTACCTCTGTTGGGTGTGTACTCCGGCGGGGCTCTGACCGAGGGCTCTGCAGTGGCATGGAAGTGTGAGCGCTTGGAGAGGAGCCCCCACTTCCTTGAGGTCTGCCACCAACCTCCCTCTCATGGGTCAGGTCCCCCTCAGTGCCTGCAAGTGGCTTGAGAGCACCTTGCTGCACATCAATGGGGCCATGGGGACCCGTATCTGCAATGGCAGTCCTACTCAGAAGGACTTCCATGAAGGTCTGGTTTCTCTGTTCAATAGATGCCCATCGCTCCTCAAGAGATGTCATTCTATTCTGAACACTCACCATGTTTTCCATACCCTGGCGACTAACCTCCTCCATGGCCGTAGCCCTCCTCTCCTCTACCGTAGCCAGCCTTAACACGGAGGCAGTAATCATTTCCACATAGGTAGCCATCCTTTCCATGTTGATGCGTTCATGCACCAATGACTCCACAAAGGCTCTGCTCATGGTCGCAATGGACTCCTCCATTCGCTCCACACTCACAGCGACCCTAGATGTCTTGTTTTACACACTTTGTATAAAAATTATATATTGCAGGACAATGGAGTATTACAGTTTAACTCTTTATTTAAGCATTAGGTCTGATCTTAATCATACAGCACCGTGGGGACAAGATGGCGTTAGGACCCCTAGCCTGGGTCTTCAAAACAATAGTAGTCCTTACAGATGCCTGCAGGCCAATGACAACTCAGCATGTGATCACATGTGAATATAATAGGTATTCCTTACAGATGCCTGCAGGCCAATGATAGTTCAATATGCAAATGTTACATCCCCTTTCTTTTAAAAGTAAAATGTTATGCATTACTTTTAAACCTTTCTTCTACATAATGTTCTCGGTAGCATAAACATATAAGTAAACTCAGCATTTAACTAGCACTGAAAACATCTCAACGTTTCAATAACGACGTACAGTTTTTTTTAGAGCAGCGATCCGCCTACACCCTTTGACAGTTCACAAGTCAAGGATAACTCTAGGCTTGACCTCTCATCCCGACCTTGTGTGGTATGAAACTGAGCATGCTCCTGAATCAGTCAATAATTCAGGTTCAGGTTTAGGTTCAGGTAAGTATGATGTGTTTTGTGTATTGCTCTGTTCATCACACTCTGTTGAACTGATCCTCTCGTCGGAATGACGGTGTTGTTCCTTGGTGTTCAGGTGGTGCCTGCGATTGCGGCAGTACACCTGTCCTTCTGGGGTGCGGATGTGATACAATCGCTCAGTGTCAGCTGGCTGGATGACGACTGCTGGCTTCCAGTAGTCATGCTCCTGGATTCTGACAGATTCTCCATTGTGCAGCGGCGGCAGTAGTCTAGCTGACCTGTCATAGTATCTCTTTTGGTGTTGCTGTCCCTGTACACATTTTGCATGCACTTGCTTGCAGCTGACGACCTCTGGCTGCAGCTGCTGGTTGGTGCTTGGAAGGATTGAGCGAAGTCTGCGGCTCATCAACAGCTGTGCTGGTGACTTGAAGTTGTCAACCGGAGTGTTGCAGTACTCAAGGAGACTGATGTAGGGGTCTCTTTTGTCCGCTTTGGCTTTGTCCATGAGTGTTTTTGCAATCTGGACAGTTTTTTCAGCAAGGCCATTACTTTGAGGGTAATGTGGGCTTGATGTGACATGTGTGAAATCCCATGCCTTGGCAAACGACTCGAACTCTTTTGATTTGTATTGGGAGCCATTGTCTGAGACTAAAGTCTCTACCATGCCATGCCTGGCAAAGGCTGCCTTTAGCTTGTGGATCACAGCTGCAGATGTGGTGCTGTGAAGCTTGTCCAGTTCAAAAAATCTGCTGTAGTAATCAACAGTCACTATGTAGTCCTCGTTGTTCCATGTGAATAGATCCGTTGCCACGACCTGCCAGGGCCTGTCTAGGATACGGTGAGGTATCATGGGCTCTTTGACATTTGATGGGCGGCGTTCTAGACAAATGGAACATTTTCCGACAATGTCCTCAATGTGTTTGCACATTCCAGGCCAAAACATAATGGCCCTGAAATTAGGATCGGGGGCTTGCCGCGCGTGCAAGCCCCCGATCTGCACTCACTCGGCGTGCTGACATCTGAAGCCCGGGCCTGCTTGCATTTCCTGTCCCTGGCCCGGTTCAGATGTCAGCGCGCAGTGCTTACCTGATCCAGCGGCGTAGTTAGTGCGATGTGCCGGCTGGGATCAGGTGAGCACTGTACAACCAATCAGGGGAGGGGAAGGTTCATTCATGAGTTTGAGAGTAATAGCTGTCAAACTCATGAAAACTACGGGGGCCCAAAACACTATTTAAACTTTAAATAAAAAATTTAAAAACATCCCAATCATTAAATTAAGTATAAATAAGTTTAAAAAAATAATTTAAACAATAATTTTTTTTTGTTGAAAAAAATAAATTTTTAATAAAAAGGGTCTAAAACTAAACTTACCTTATTGTAGATTCTTTAAAATAATAAACCTATGGAAAAAAATTCTAAATTGCACTAAAACACCACTTACCTGTAAAAATAAATACTTACGTGTGCTTTTTACAAGCGTAAAGACCGGAGGCCTTTAGACATGCGCGAATCCCCCAAAACAGAGGAAATCCAAGACGCACACGCTGCCCCCTACAGCGCACGCGCCAGCCTCTTCACCTCTTGGGTTAGAGGAGAGGAAATGCCGGTTTTCAGCGCATGTGCTGTGCATGCTGAAAACCGGCATTTCCTCCGGCCAGACGCGTGAGTACCCCTTCCGTACTCACGCGTTTGGGGAGGAATTACTGCCCCATTGTCACAGATCACAGATCACAGATCACAGAAACCCCACAGTGCAGATAGAGGCCATTTCGGCCCATCGAGCCTGCACCGACACATATCCCACCCTATCCCCGTAACCCCACATATTTAATCCCCCTAACACTAAGGGTCAATTTATCATAGCCAATCAACCTAACCCGCACATCTTTGGACTGTGGGAGGAAACCGGAGCACCCGGAGGAAACCCACGCAAACACGGGGAGAATGTGCAAACTCCACACAGACAGTCTTGTGCTCTTTGTTTGCATTTTTCCATGCCCATATGTCCAGCATGAATTTTTGTCAACATATCTTCTCTGAGACTGGTAGGAATGATGATTTTCTCCCCTTTGAAGATGATTCTGTTGATTTGTGACAGTTCGTCTCTGTGGTTCCAGAATTCAGATATGCTCTGAGGGCATTTCCTCCTTTCCTCAGGCCATCCTTCATGTATGACATTGCTCAGCAGTGTGAGTTGTTCATCTTTCTCTGTTGCTGCTTGGATCTCCTTCAGTTTTGAGTCACTCACAGGTAAGCTGTTGTACACCATCTGCACCTGCACATCCATGCCTTCACTGAGGCTGCTGTCCTGGTAGCTAAGAGACTTTCTGGAGAGCGTGTCTGCGACAGGAATGTCTTTGCCTGGACGGTGAATGATTGTGAAGTTGTATTTCTGTAGCTGAAGGATCATTCTCTGTACCCTTGGTGGGGCTGCGGCTAGTGGTTTCCTCATGATTGACTCGAGGGGCTTTTGGTCGGATTCCACAATTTACATATCGGCCATAGATGTACTGGTGGAAATGCTTACATCCAAACAGAATTGCATATAGCTCTTTCTCGATTTGAGCATAGTTGATTTCACTGTCTGTGAGAGATCTGGAAGCGTAGCTGATAGGCTTTCCTTCTTGCAGTAATACTGCACCTAGTCCGTACTTTGATGTGTCCACTTGTAGTCTGAGCTCTTTGTTGGGGTCGAAGTAGGCAAGAACTGGTCCTGGTTCTCTGGTGATTAGGTCTTTCATTTTCTGAAATGCTGTGTCATGTTGTTTGTCCCACAGGAACTCATTGGATTGTTTGAGCAACTGATGCATGGGTGCGTTGATTTCGGAGAGGCTTGGGGCAAACTTGGCTAAGTAGTTAACCATGCCTAGTACTGTCTCTAGCTCTGCACGGTTCTTCGGCAGCTCCATCTTCTTGATGGCGGAGATTTTCTCTGGATCCGGCTTAATGCCATCAGTTGAGAGGCGATGCCTGAAATAACTGATCTCGGTGGATTCGATTATGCTTTTCTCGGGGTTGAGCCGGATACCTTTCTTCCGTGATCTTTGTAGCATCACACGGAGGTTCCTGTCATGTTCCTCTCTATTCCTGCCATAGATGAGGATGTCGTCTACGATTGCGACTACTCCGTCGAGGCCTTCATAAGTTTCATCGATCTTCCGCTGGAATTCATCCTGAGCTGAGATAAGACCAAATGGTAAATGCAGAAATCGGTAGCGTCCAAATGGTATGTTGAATGTTGTTAGCTTAGATGACTCTTCCGTGAGCTTGGTAGTCCAGTATCCTGATCGTGCGTCCATTACACTGAAGTAACGTGCTCCCACTAGCTTGGGTGTGATGTCATCTAGCATTGGTAGAGGGTAGTGAGGGCGTTTGATAGCCTTGTTCAAATCTCTGGGGTCGAGACAGACTCTGAGCTTGCCTGTACGTGGTTTCTCAACCACTGCTAACGCGTTGACCCACTCTGTCGATTCTGTTTCCCGGACGATAATTTCTGTATTCTCCATGCTCTGCAGCTCCTCCTTCAGGTGACTACGTAGAGCAAGGGGTATCCTTCTCGGTGGGCAAACCACAGGGGTTGCTGCTGGGTCAAGGTGAATAGTGCATTCACCTGGGAATAGTCTGATTCCTTTGAAAACGTCAGCAAATTCCTCCATGACTGTCTGCTTGTTAACTGGTGCTGTCAATGATAGCACTAGCTTGACGAGGTCTATGTCTAAACATGCCTTTAGACCTAGCACTGGAGGTGCTCGAGTGTCAACAATGTAAAAGCCCAACATCATTTTGCTTTCTTTGTACTTGCATTTCATCACGCATGTGCCTTTTACAATGAGCTGCTCACCCCCATAGCTGGTCAGTCTGTGTGAGGTGGGCTGTAGCTCACACTCATCCTTCAAGCTATGATACTCACTCAGAGGAATTACATTAACCTGAGCTCCAGTGTCTAGTTTAAACCTAAGCTCTGTGCCCTGTTTTCCTATCTCAATATCGGCAAAGGCTTGCTCAGTCTCTGAAATCTGTTTTTTCTGTGACACAGAATCAATAAACAGTTCCTCTGCATTTGGCTCTCTATCTGGCATTTGGCTGTCACTCACTGTGTGTACTGTTTTACCCAAAACAGTCCTGCAAACTTTAGCAAAGTGGTTCTGTTTACCACATTTAGCACATTGCCTTCCTTTGGCGGGGCAGTGCTCCTTTTCTCCATGCCAGTTGTTTCCACAATATCCACAGTTTTTGAAGCGTTTTATGTCTGTGTCGCTCATTTTTAGAACTCTCTCTGTTCTTTCTGTTCTAAAACACGCTCTCTGGGCGGTGTTCTTTGGTGTGTGTCTATTAAGTACATGCACTGTCTGTTCACTTGAGCTGTTCGTGGTGCCGGTTATGGTTTTCAACTGTGCTTGGGCTATCTCGTGCGATCTAGCTATGTCCATAGCTTTGTCCAACGTTAGCCCGGACCCAACATTCAAAAGTTTCTCTCTCACTTTAGCTGAATGTATTCCAAACACGATGCGGTCTCTGACCATCTCATCTTTATCTGCATATTCACGGTCTTTTACCAACAGTTTTAACTCAGTCACGAACTGTTCAAACGACTCACTAGCTCCTTGTACTTTCTCCTGAAACTTGTACCTAGCGAATATCGTATTTGTCTTGGGCATCACATATGATTCAAAATGGTCAAAATAACTTTTCAGTACCTTTGCTTCATCCGCGGTGAGAGACCATGGGGTAGATTTTGCCGAACCTGTCGAGAAGAAGGCGGGACTTCCCCTTTCGGGTTTTTGACCCGCTTACTTCGACGTCCGGCCAATCCGCGTGATTTTCCCTTGCTTGACCTTGTTGAGCCCGCCCAGCGGGCTCAGCAGGCCAATTAAGGGCCAGCCGGCAACAGGTGACGTCACAGACTGAAATTTCATCTGTCAAGAGTCCTTGACAGATGAAATATTAGCGTTTGACAGCTGTTTGAAGCTGTGAAACACTGACAGTCTGAGTTCTGACATGAGTCATTCTGCACAGACTCAATTAGAACTCACACCAGCACTCAAAGCTGAAGGCTGTCACTTTTGACAGATCGCAGCCGTTCAGCTTTAAGTTCCGGCTGAGTGATGCGCTCCCGACGGCTACAGGAAGAAAGGCTGTTAAGGTAAGTACAGGTAAGTAAAAATTCTTTACACACTTTAGACACACCAAACACACTTACCTTTGCACACATGCACCCATCACTCACCTGAGCGCCGACATCGCGACCCCTCCAACTCCTTCAACCCGACGGCCCACCTGCTCTACCTGGCGTGGTTTGGAGCCATCGGGAAACCCACACGAAACCCCTCAAAATAGGGATTAGGCTAAAAACTGCCTGTTAACTACCTGTTAACAGGCAGTTAAGTGGCACTAATCCCTTCCCGCCTGGTTTCGGCGGGTCCCAGTGCGGGGCGGGTACCCGCCGCCCCTGAAACTTACGTGGGGTGGGGTTTTGGGCGGGATGGTGTCGGGACCCCCAAATTCAGGATTTCCCCCCCCCCCCCACACGCCTGAAACCCCTCCTGACGGCTCCCCGAAAATCTAGCTCCATGTGTTAAAAATGTCTCTCCCTTTTTCTCCGATCCACAGGAGCAGGTAACTGTATCTTTCTTCCTCCCCTTTGCTTTTCAACGGACCCGAGAATATCAACTCCACGTGTTGCTTGAACTTGCACCATTCTCTATGTAAGTTCAAAGATCCCCAATCGATCCGAGGCAAGGGATCTCCAACGATATCCATTTTCAATCCCTGTTCTGACACCATGGGGCTAGATTTTCGGGGATGTGCAGGAAGAGATTGCTAAAGCTGAGTGCTGGTGAGGAAAGGCAATGGGGATCAGATTGAGGGTGATGGAAACATCATACAGTACTTATTTTTCCAGTGCGAAGAAGGTCATGGAATCTTTTCCTGCACTGCAACCACGTTCTTCGTGTGAGCCCCAAGCAGTTGACTTGACCTGCCACCGCTAGCCACACAGCCTTGGTTTGGCTGGGAAGCCTCTTCCTCCCTGAAGAAGGGAAGAGGACCTCCCTGTGGGCCCTAGCACCATCCAGTAATGCCTGTAGTGAAGCCTCATCAAATTTGGGCGCAGATCTGGCCCTCCCGCTGGCCGTTCCTCCTGCAGGCTCCTGTGCCAACTTAATGTTGAAGGTTGGAAGCCTGCAGAGGAAGCAAGGCTTGCTGTGGACCTTAAAAGCAGCAGCAATGATGATGTCATATTCTGCGACTTTCTGACTGGAAATATTCAATTGCCAAGGCATCCCACACACTGGAAATCAATTGGCCAATTGTGTTAAATTTGCATCAATCTCACAGACCCATTTACAATCGTGTCAGAGTCACTAAATTTGGGGAAACCGCCAATTCCCTGCACCTGAACTAAAATCGACCCCTCAATGTTTTCAAGGGGAGACTGGATAGGCACTTGAGGGAAATAAACTTGCAGGGCTACGGGGGATAGAGCGGGGGAATGGGACTGACTGGATTGCTCTACAGAGAGCCGGCACGGACTCGATGGGCCAAATGGCCACCTCCTGTGCCGTTATGACTCGATGAAAGCGATAAGTCTTACACTATTGTCCCTGTGCAGAAAAAAACAATCATTAAAATTCTGAAGTTGGCTTCAGTTCGCAGCACTGCTACCAGCCAATCCCACGTGAGTGTGGAATTGGTCGCACGGCCTTTGTTGTCGTCGAGCAGATTCAAAGGTTTCAGCGAGCCTGGTGTTTTTGAAGCTGGAGCTGTCTGTCAGCGCTGAGCTGATTCTAATAGCTTATGTCACATTTACCCAGCTCTGCGGGTGAAAAGGGCGCACTGATGAGACGTTGCGGTGCTTGAAGCGTGGCATATTGAGGTTGCCAGCTGTGGGCTGTTGAAGTGAGCTAACCTTTCGCTGTGCAAGGAGACGTGATCGGACTCGTCACAGCAAAAAAAAAAGGGGGTTATGAGAAACAACTCACTGGAGTGGTCCTTTCACAGACCCGGTTGCTTGTTCCTTTACTGGTGCTGGGTAACAAGTCACGGGCCTAGAAATCCAAAATTTTCAGGCACAACGCCTCTCCTTTCTTTGTATCAGCCTCTTCCTCTCTACCCCCCGTTCAATGAAGAATTTTTTGTTTTCCTGCAGTGTGGTCCAAGGGATCAGGGTTTAATCTGACTCAAGATCAAATTGTGTCTTCCTGTGTGCATGTCCTCCGAAGCCTATCTCCACTTCAGTTCTCCTGAGCACAGAGCGACTGTCAGCTTCTCTCCGTCGTCAGATAGCATCAACCAACACAACTAAAAACAGATTATCTGGTCAGTATCACATTGCTGTTTGCGGGAGCTTGCTGTGCACAAATTGCCTGCCACGTTTCCTGCATTACAACAGTGACTGCACTTCAAAAGAACTTCATTGGCTGTGAAGCACTTTGGGACGTCCTGAGGTTGTGAAAGGTGCTATAGAAATGCAAGTCTTTCTTTTTTTTAATTTCTTTTCCCCTACCAGTCATATACTCCTGGCACACTCTCTACAATCTACAATCTTTATCATTGAATTAAGCAGTAATCTAGAGGATTCAGGTAAGGACTAAAAAAAAATTAAGCACAGCACTTAAATAAGGTTAAATGAAAGTTAAATTCTTTCCGTACTTACAAGTCCCATTGATCAAAAGTTGAGGGATCTAAACAAATCTTTGAAATGAAAAATATACATATGCATAAATCATGCTTAGATTTAGTTTTAATTAAATTGACTAGCACTTAGGAATGAAGTCTTTCGCTTTTCAGGTTGCTGATGATCTGAGAACAAATAATGCAGGAGGAAAAAAATGTACAGGGCTCTGGGGAAAGAGCAGGGAGTGAGACTAATTGGCGAGCTCTTTCAAAGAGCCGGCACAGGCACGGTGGGCAAATTGGCCTCCTTCTTATAGAATCATAGAATCATAGACTAGTACAGCACAGAAGGAGGCCATTCAGCCCATCCAGTCTGCGCCAGCTCTTTCGAAGAGCAATCCAATTAGTCTCACTCCTCCGCTCTTTCCCCATAGCCCTGCAATTTTTTCTCCTCCAAGTATTTATCCAATTCCTTTTTGAAGGCGACTATTGAATCTGTATCCACCACCCTATCAGGCAGCGCATTCCAAATCCTAACCACTCGTTGAGTAGAAAAGTTTTTCCTCATTTCGCCTCTGGTTCTTTTGCCAATCACCTTAAAAGAAAGACTTGCATTTATATAGTGCCTTTCACGACCACCAGACGTCTCAAAGCGCTTTGCAGCCAATGAAGTACTTTTGAAGTGGCGTCACTGTTGTAATGTGGGAAGCATGGCATCCAATATGTGCACAGCAAGCCCCCACAAACAGCAATGTGATAATGACCAGATAATCTGTTTTTTGTTATGTTGGTTGAGGGATAAATATAGGCTAGGACACAAGGGATAACTCTGCTGCTCCTCTTCGAAATAGTGCCATGGGATCCTTTATGTCCACCTGAGAGAGCAGACGGGGCCTTAGTTTAATGTCTCATCTGAAAGACGGCACCTCCGACAGTGCAGCACTCCCTCAGCACTGCACTGGGAGTGTCAGCCTAGCTTTAAGTACTGCAAGTCCCTGCAGTGGGACTTGAACCCACAACCATTCTGACTCAGAGGTGAGTGTGCTACCCTCTGAGCCACAGCTGACACTCTGTGCCCTCTGGTTATCGAACTGTGCTATATCATTCCATAACAACATAAGAAATAGGAGCAGGAATAGGCCACTCGGCCCCTCGAGCCTGCTCCGCCATTCAATAAGATCATGGCTGATCTTGGGCTCTAAACCACTTCCCTGCCCGTTCCCCATAACCTTCCACTCCCTTATCTTGCAAAAATCTGTCTATCTCCGCCTTAAATGTATTTAATGACTCAGCCTCCACGGCTCTCTGGGGCAGAGAATTCCACAGATTTACGACACTCAGAGAAGAAATTCCTCCTCATCTCAGTTCTAAAAGGGCGACCCTTTATTCTGAAACTATGCCCTCGAGTTCTAGATTTCCCCATGAGGGGAAACATCCTCTCTGCATCTGCCTTGTTGAGCCCCCTCGGTATCTTATATGTTTAAATAAGATCACCTCTCATTCTTCTAAATTCCAATAAGTATAGACCCAACCTGCTCAACGTTTCTTTATAAGTCAACCCCCTCATCTCAGGAATCTACCGTGTGAATCATCTCTGAACTGCCTCCAATGCAAGTATATCCTTCCTTAAATAAGGAGACCAAAACTGTACGCAGTACTCAAGGTGTGGCCTCACCAATACCCTGTACAGTTGTAGCAGGACTTCCCTGCTTTTATACTCCAAACCCCTTGCAATAAAGGCCAACGTTCCATTTGCGCCTTTTTGATTATTTGCTGCACCTGCATGCTAACTTTTTGTGTTTCATGCACATGATTCTATGATTCTTACCCTAAAGCCAATTTCAAAACCGTATGGTGGAAAATAGAAAACTGTGTAGGAACGTGGGTTCCTAGCTAAAAGACTGAGTTTGACTCAGGCAATCAAACAAAATGAACTTTAATGAAACAAACAGGTTTTAACAAGAAACTGCAGGATAACATCAAATGTAGGTCTGCTCTCTTCAGAGGCTCCACGAGGACTGCCGGGCGGTCCCGGGCTGACGTCATGACGTCATGACGTTCTTCCCGCCAGTGGGGGATCACGTGATGAACGGTGTGACGTCATCATGTTTTAACCGCGCTGTTAAAGTAACCACGCTCTGTACAGTTAAACAGTATAAATACAGATACAGACTCAGGCTGTCCCTAATGCAGCCCTGTTCCTGGGACTAGGGACAGGGTCACTGGCAAGGCTTGGAAGCTAAGCTAGAGCCAGGCCTGGTTAGTACCTGGAGGGGTGACCATCAGGGAAGACTAGGTGTAGAAGGTCACAGAAGGAGCCCCGAGGAGGAGGGGTGGTTGGTGAGACGGTCACAGAAGGAGGAGCGGCTGGTGAGCAAGCCCGGGCATTGGGCTGAAGATTGTCAGACAGAAGGAATGGTGGAAATGGAATGGCGGCACGCAGCAGCTTTGCTTCTCCCAGTCATGGGAGCTTGCAAGATCACATTTTGTTGTTCATGTACTTGTGCAATGACAATAAAGTTGAATTATTATTATTAATATGTTGTTAAAGGAATTATATACAAATGATCTGAGTCCTTTGGTGGCTCCACCACAACTGTACATTTCAGGCACCCATTGTCAGTATCAAGCATCCCCGGGTCAGGCATAGCACAGTTTTCAGTGTAAAGCTTGTTGTAATCTATTCCAAGCAATGTGTTTCAGCTCCCACCTCAGAAGATCACCCCTTGCCTCACCAGTAAACATTTTTCCATTTCTTACACTAACCATTCGAGGCCCAAATGACATTGCAAATTAGTAGCCAATTAGTGGCTAATTAAGGGCAGTAGGCCCAAGGAACTGGATTGATATTCCCAAACTCATTTCACATGAGGACCCTCACAACCATCAGGCAGAGGAGACTTTCATCCCATCTCTCTGGGCTGGATTTTGAGCTCAAGTCCACAAAGTTGAAAGGTCAGTGTCCAATCCACTGCACCACCCTGTCCCCCCAAGAGACCAGCACCAGAAGTCACGTTTGATCAATATTAAACAGCGATGGCAGAAGATACTGAGACAGGAAAAAATTATTTTGCAGCAGTCACGACAGTAATTGTGCTGTCTGAGGAGGGGGTGTAAGAATGGAAGATGGACGCACGGAGGAGGAAGGTTTTCTTAATTCAGTCATGGGATGTGGGCGTCGCTAGCAAAGCCATCATTTATTGCCCATCCCTAGTTGCCCTTGAGGAGGTGGTGATGAGCTGTCTTCTTGAACCGCTGCAGTCCGTGTGGTGAAGGTGCTCCCACAGTGCTGTTATGGAGGGAGTTCCAGGATTTTGACCCAGCGACTATGAAGGGAGCCGATATATTTCCAGGTCAGGATGGTGTGTGGCTTGGAGGGGAACTTGGAGGTGGTGGTGTCCCCATGCACCTGCTGCCTTTGTCCTTCTAGGTGGAAGAGGTTGCGGGTTTGGGAGGTGCTGCCGAAGAAGCCTTGGGTAGTTGGTACAGTGCATCTTGTAGATGGTACACACTGCAGCCATGGTACACTGGTGGTGGAGGGAGTGAATGTTGAAGGTGATGGATGGGGTGCCAATCAAGTGGGCTGCTTTGTCCTGGATGGTGTCAAGCTTTTTGATTGTTGTTGGAGCTGCACTCAGACAGGCAAGTGGAGAGTATTCCATCACACTCCTTACTTGTGCCTAGTAGATGGTGGAAAGGCTTTGGGAGTCAGGAGATGAGTCACTCGCTGCAGAATACCTAGCCTCTGACCTGCTCTTGTTGCCACAGTATTGATGTGGCTGGTCCAGTTAAGTTTCTGGTCAGTGGTAACCCCCAGGATGTTGATGTTGGGGATTCAACGATGGTAATGTCGTTGAATGTCAAGGGGCGGAGGTTAGACTCTATCTTGTTGGAGATGGTCATTGCCTGGCACTTGTGTGGCACGGATGTTATTTGCCACTTAATCAGCCCAAGTCTGGATGTTGCCCAGGTATTGCTGCATGCGGGCATGGGTTGCTTCATTATCTGAGGAACTGTGAATGGAACTGAACACTGTGCAGTCGTCAGCAAACATCCCCACTTCTGACCTTGTGATGGAAGGAAGGTCATTGATGAAGCAGCTGAAGATGATTGGGCCTAGGACACTGCCCTGAGGAACTCCTGCAGTGATGTCCTGGAGCTGAGATGATTGGCCTCCAACAACCACAACCATCTTCCTTTGTGCTAGGTATGACTCCAGCCAGTGGAGAGTTTTCCCCCCGATTCCCATTGACTTCAGTTTTGACTCCTTGATGCCACACTTGGTCAAATGCTGCCTTGATGTCAAGGGCAGTCACTCTCACCTCACCTCCCATAATAAACATATGCCACTGAACTGGAAAATTATTACTTGACTCGACGAGGTAGATCAAATGAGATGAAAGAAGAAATGGAAGTATAAAATGTAATTATGTATGTATTGCTATGTGTGAAGTATCAAAATAAAGACTGTTATAAAGATCCTTACGTATCTACTTTTTTCCCACCTCCCATAATACACATATGCCATTGATAAACTGTTTAACACCCGGGTGTTAAAAAGTAGACACATAAGAACCTTTGTGAGAGTCTCCTGTACTCATGTGTTGCAGCTTCCCCGGGTTGGCACCTCATTTTTAGGTACGCCTGGTGCTGCTCCTGGCATGCTCTTCTATACTCCTTATTGAGCCAGGGTTGGTCACCTGGCTTGATGGTAACGCTAATATACCTGGTTTATTAGATTGAAAAGCTGACGGCAAAACTGCCTCTTTTGGAAACCATGCTTAAATCTATGGCCCTGTTATACCATAACAGGGCCACCTCCAGGGCCAGGGACGTGAGTTCAAATCCCGCCACGGCAGCTGTGGAATTTAAATTCAGTTAATTAAATAAATCTGGAATAAAAAGCTAGTATCAGTACTGGTGACCATGAAACTACTGGATTGTCATAAAAACTCATCTGGTTCGCTGATGTCCTTTAGGTGAAGGAAATCTGCCGTCCTTACTCAGTCTGGCCTATATGTGACTTCAGACCCACAGCAACGTGGTTGACTCTTAACTGCCCTCTGAAACGGCCTAGCAAGGCAATTAGGGATGGACAATAAATGCTGGCCTAGCCAGCGACGCTCATATCCCAGAAACAAATTAAAATAACATTGCCCAAGTGTCAGCAGATCGCAGCTACAACCAAGCGAAATACGGTCGGTTAGGCAGTGAACATTGGTTTGCCAAACAATAAACTCGGTGCCTTGAGCACTCATCATATGCCCTGCAGTCTGATTCATCCCAAGTGTACAAGTTCTGAATTGTAACCTAAGTCGCCGGGCGGGAAACCCACGGGATCGGGCGGAACGCCGGTTTCACGCCCCGTCCAATGTCGCTGACTTCAATAGAAAGTAAATTCGGGCCGGGTGTAAAACCAGCCTTGACCCCGGATCCCGTCAGTTTCCCGACGAGCGGGGTAAGTTAAGATTGCCTCCTTTCTGTTTCTTTCAAGGATCGCACCAGCTTGTCACACAGAGGGGTATTGAATGGAGAATCAGCAGGAACAGTGCTGTGGCCTGGCTGATAAGGCAATGTTAATTAAACATCATCTACTGTCAAAAATATGAATATGTTTGTTTCCCCTATTGCTTCATCTATGCAACAAGACTCTTGAATGTCTCACTGGATACCAGTGCATTACTAAGTGCGCTCTCGCAGCTCCCATCTGGTAGTGGTACCGTAGAGGAAGTAATTACGTCCAAGTGACGGGTAATTTAGCATGTGGTGATAGTGAAGTAATCAGCATCAATCTCCGGCATCAACGCAAAGGGTAGGAAATGCCTTGAACCAACTCCATGGAGTGCTCCATGTTTTGTTTTTAACGAGACTTGTGATGATATATTTTTATATATATTTCTCAAGGCTGTCGATCATCATAATCAGATTGCTGCCTTGAGATCCAGCATTCTGACTGACAAGCTTTCCAAATGATGTGCTGCAGCCGTTCAGTGCTGCCGCCAATCTGGCCGAGGTCAGACATCCCCCAAGTGCGGTGAAAAAACTTCCCTCGTGCACGACTGTAATTTCTTTTCTACGTTCTGCCAACTCCGAGCCCAGTTCAGGGGCAGCCTCAGTTACTGCTATTTGCGATGCTGCTCCTGAGTTGCTAAGTTCATTAGAAACATAGAAAAATAGGGGCAGGAGTCGGCCATTCGGCCCTTCGAGTCTGCTCCGCCATTCAATATGATCATGGCCGATCCTCTATCTCAATACCATATTCCCGCTCTCTCCCCATACCTCTTGATGCCTTTTGTGTCTAGAAATCTATCTGTCTCCTTCTTAAATATATTCAGTGACTTGGCCTCCACAGCCTTCTGTGGTAGAGAATTCCACAGATTCACCACCCTCCGAGTGAAGAAATTTCTCCTCATCTCAGTCCTAAATGTCCTACCCCGTATCCTGAGACTGTGACCCCTCGTTCTCGACCACCCCCCGCCCAGCCAGGGGAAACATCTTCCCTGTCAATTTAACATCACCATGTAGCAATCGCCACTCACCCACTGTGGGCTAGCACGGTGCTAACACGGAGCTGTTTTCTGGTTGAGAGAGCATCAGAGAGTGAACTGGTAACGGAGTGAGATAGAAAGCGAGCTCGAGTAAAGACTTCTATTACTGTAGTTTGATGAGAGGGAATTCAATGACCAACAACTACAACAACTTGCCTTTAAATAGCACCATTAATGTAATAAAAGGTGATACAGTAGATGATGAAGATGTAAGCGCTCTGCACGAGTGCTTTGTGTTGATCGCTGTTGATTGTATTGATTGTCCTTGAACTTCAAATGGCCTTCATTCCTTTGTGCAGAGAAGGAAATTATCTTAGTAATATATTACCTCGCCGTCATTATCACAACAGCAATTAAGCCAACTTGTGTTTATTAACATGCAATTAACGTATCAAATCAGTGGGAAAATCTTTGTTGTATGGTTTTACTTGTCTATTCATTGAGTTCCAGTATAATGATTTTGAAGTAGGTTCTGCAACGAGAAATGTTGAAGAAACACGTTGCGCTATACCTCATTCTTCAAAGTACTCAACACTGAGATTCCTTATCTCCTCCATCTTTCCTTCTTCCTACAATCTACAAGCTTTACAAACCTAAGCTGGAATCACTATTTAACTTAAATTCTTCCTATTAATATTTCAACCTTGATGATGTCCTGCACTTTGGGTCTTGGCGCTTCACCTAGATTCCTTGACTAAAAAAAAAACTCCATTTGGAAATCATTACCAGAATCAGTTGTGGCAGCTCCCACGTCATCTTCTATAGCTCAAACTGAAGACAAATTCCAACTTCCTTTTGGATTCAGCGAGCTCCTGGAATGGCCCTCTGGTTGTTCGAGTTAGTTGACCTCCAATTTTCTCATTGGAGGTTCTTTTCATTACACCTTCTGCTATGCCTGTGCCAGGTATGGTAGCATAGTGGTTATGTTACTAGACTAATAATCCAATAGGACTGGACTAATGATGTACATGAGACATGAATTCAAATCCCACCACTGCTGGGGAATTTAAATTTAGTTAATTAAATAAATTTGGAATAAAATGCTAGTACCAGTAATGGTGACCATATAACTACCGGATTGTCATAAAAACCCATCTGGTTCACTAATGCCCTTCAGGGAAGGAAATCTGCTGTCCTTATGTGGTTGACTCTTAACTGCCCTCTGAGATGGCCTAGCAAGCCATTCAGTTGTTTCAAGAAGGTGGCTCACCACCACCTTCTCAAGGGCAATTAGGGATGGGCAATAAATGCTGGACGCATCCCGTGAATGAATTGAAAAAAAAATTGTTCTATTCTTGGGAATTGCCTTCAGCCACCATAGAACCTCCCCCAAGGCTTTGCTCCTAGCGCATGGGTTAGGAGAGACTGATACCCACTCCATGGGCTGGATTTTGTCAATGCGGAGCTTTTGGAGGCGGGACTCCCACTTGTCGGGTTTCAGTCCCGCCTCCATCGACTTCTGGCCAACCCACGCTATTTTCCCTTGATTGACCTTGTTAAGCCCGCCCAGCGGGCTCAGCAGGCCAATTAAGGGAAAGCCGGTGACAGAGAACGTCAGCGTTTGACATTTTTGACAGATGAATTGTCATTGTTTCACAGCTCTGTGAAGCTGTCAAACATTGACATTCCCTGTTGTTTGATGAGTCCTTGTATTCAAGACTCAGCTAATCTATTTGCTGAGCAGAAATCAGATGGATGTTGCACCGGAGAATGCAGCAGCCATTCTGTCATCTCTGTCGGTGAGATGCGGGGGTCTCCGGTTTCCAAACTGTTGAAGCCTGCAGGAAGAAACAAAGGTAAGGAAACATTTTCTATCATTTTACACTCACCTCACATACTTACCTCTGCACACATGCACCCGTCACTCACCTCTACAGCACACTTTAGGACCCCTCTCTCCCCCGCAGACCCACTGCTCGCCTCGCTGACCCTGGCGGGGTTTCCCGACGTCGGGAAGCCCGCACTTGAAGGGGTAAAATGGGGATAATCCTCTTAACTGCCTGTTAACTACCTGTTAATAGGCAGTTAAGTGGCTGTAATCCCCTTCCCGCCTCGAGGAGGCGGCTCCCAGCGCGGGTTTGGTACCCGCCTCCCGGGAAGATGGCATGGATGCGGGTTGGGGGGCGCCCGCCCCTAGATTCTGCCGTTTTCCCACAGTCCCGCCTCCAAACCCACCTCCCCAGGACTGGCAAAATTCCCCCCATGTTACAAGCCTCCTCTACAATCAGTCCCACCTACTATTCTGTGACACTGATGCATCTGTGTCTTTAGCACAGGTATTGAGCTTAGCCAAGCTGCCAATACTCACTATAAACTCTCACCCATGGGGAACAGGTCTTTGCGCAAGGCATTGGAGAGTGGCAGATTCTCATGGAGCTGCTCTCCACCTCAAGCTAGTGCCTTCAGGCAAAGAAGGAAGAAAGAAAACGAGAGGGCCAAATAAAACATTAGGGGATAAAAATTCGGTAGCGCCCCGAAAGAGTTAACGCCCCCGCGGCCGATTTTCCCAGGTAGCGCCCCGAGAGGGAGGAGTGGCGCTACTGGAAGCGCCCCACGTCCCCCTTGAGGTGCTGCGAGCCAAAACCGTGGTGCTACGTGCCGCGGTACTGCAGGCCTTCCTCCCCTTCTTAAAGGGGAGGGGCCTGGCACAGCGCGTCCCGGCGTCCAGCTGGGCCACCAGGGATCGGGAGTGCCGGCAAATGAGCCTGGCACTCAAGAGGAGTGCCGGGCTCATGGAGAGCAGCCGGCACGGGGGCCGGGGATGGCAACAGGGGCAGGTGCTGGCAGGCGGCCAGCAACAAAAATGGCCACCCACCAGCTCCCCTTTAACTAGCGCCGCCGCAGGTAGGCCCCCCTGACCCCGGTGGACATAGCGTTCAGCAGTCAGTCAGGGGGCGCTACCGAAGATCGCGGCCGGGGTGCGAGCGGGGCACTGCGCACGGCGATGACGTCATCGCCGGCGGTGCTAACGGTTAGGGCCACCACTAACCTCACGCTGAATTTCGCAGGAGGCATTAGCGGCACCATGCCCAGGCGCTAGTTGATTTGTGCCCCGTTAACACCCTAAGAGGGTGCTACCGGGAGGCGCAAATCAACCGAATTTAGCCCCCTATGATTCATACAAAAAGGCAGATTATCAATAAGGCTCCATGACAAAGGAAGAGTTTTAATCTAGGTGTTGTGTTAATAGCTGAG
The DNA here is from genome assembly GCF_052327205.1 of Somniosus microcephalus. Taxonomy (NCBI): domain Eukaryota; kingdom Metazoa; phylum Chordata; class Chondrichthyes; order Squaliformes; family Somniosidae; genus Somniosus; species Somniosus microcephalus. Next base: position 18,765,604 of record NC_141005.1, read on the forward strand.
TTATCAAATATTAACTGCACGTCAGAGAGATGGAGACAATCCACTACAGTAATCTTGGTTATTAGAGGCTTCACTGACAGATCCAGTCTTCACTTTCTGTAAGGGTACTGGAAAACAAAAGTTAATCCAGCAACACTTAATAGTTAAAATAGCAGACTTTGCACTCCACAACTCCCACTCACCCACACAGTGTGCTGTATGTTAACAGAGTCCTAGACACCCACTGTGTGCTCTCACTGGCACATAGGATATTATTGGATCAGTCCATAATTATGTGCCTATCATCGAACAAATTAAAATTGCATTACAGAAGGAAAATAAAAGAGGCCGTGGATACGTCACGTGAAATGGTTGGAAAAGCCAACAAATAGTACGAAAAGTTTGAAGAGGACTCTCAGCATCACTGCATTTGGAAAAGACACAATTATGATTGCAATAAAAGCTAGATTAAGCAGCCACTATTGTGATTAAAACAGACTGGCTGCTTAAAGAGACACTAAAGCCAAGTTGTGAAGTTAGCCTTTTGGTTGCATTTCTGTTCCTTTCTTACAACCTGGATGCCCTTCAAAGTAAGGAATGTCAGGCACACATAAGGAATCATTTTCAAACCTTGCGCTCCCGCCAGGAGTCTCACCCATCAGGAGCGCACGGCTGGGAAATCGTGCACAGCACATGCCCTGCTTTCTGATAGTCGATCCAGGTGGGTGAGGTGGACCGTTGGGAGTGTAGGTTCAGAATATAATGCCCGCAGCGCCAGTATTAAGTACTGTCTGGTCACTTAGAGACAGTTAAATGTTTTCTCCACTTTGCCCCATTAGTGCGTCTCATCCCCAGCCTCCGAAGAAGAGTCCTCAGTGTACTTGCGTGACCTTTTTTTTTTAACAGCGGCCATGCTGTGTCTTCCCTGAATGAGATCACCCATTTAGTGTGGCACAGTTGGTGGCACTCCTGCCTCTGAGTCAGAAGGTTGTGGGTTCAAGCTCCCACTCCAGAGACTTGAGCACATAATTCAGTCTGACACTCCCACTGCAGTTCTGAGGGGGTGCTGCACTGTCGGAGGTGCCGTCTTTCGGATGAGTCGTTAAACCGAAGCCCCGTCTGCCCTCTCAGGTGGACGTACAAGAGGTTGTGGACACCCCTGCCCTCCACCCTATCTCAGACCCTCCCTTTTGTCCTTTCCTCCCACCCTTTCCCTGCTTTTGTACTCATTTATAAACTGTTAAATCTCACACTTTTTCCAGTTCTGATGCAAGGTCATGGACCTGAAACGTTGGCCTGGAGTGCCAGGTTGCGTAGGCAGGGGGCGGGCGGGGCAGCGCAGTTTCGGACGTTTTCCCCGCACGCTGTGGAGTTTAGCGGGCCTCTTTTCTTTGGGTGTTAAAATTCAGCCCGTTAGCTCGGTTTCCCTCGCTCCACAAATGCTGCCTGACCTGCTGAGTATTTCTGGCATTTTCGATTTTTATTTTCGCACAAGGACTATGATGTGCCAACCTGCATTCAATCGCTGTTAACGGAAATCCTCAAGACTTGAATTCTAATCTTATACAGATATTCAATCAGCCCTTTTACTTTTAAAGCTGGCCAATCTATAGAGCGTTAACTGTTTGAGTTGGGATTCTGTGCCACACGGCCGATATCCATTATTCCTTGCTTTATCAAATATTCTCACTTAATATTCATTCACTTTCCCAGAAAGACATTGCTCGGGATTCCATTTATTTGCATGTATTCGCTATGATAGGAATGAAGGAATAAAAACAATTGAAGTACAATATTTCAAACTGCGAACAAGTGTAATCTGGTTTAATCTTTCAGTTTGGTGTGGGCAGAGATAATTTTTGTTCTTTCTATTACTCTTTGAAATGCAGCCACTGCGGGTAAACAAAAAAGGAACGCTGCATGTTTAATATTTAATCACTTTATACCGAGATTCGCAAGCCATGTCTGTGATGAATTATATATTCAAGGCATGCCGCCTACAGAACCATTTGATTTCTCTGTGATTTCTTCAAAATAAACAGCTCTGCGAATCCCCAACAGAGCCGGAGTTGGGTGCATATTCAGAAGTGCACTTGTCTAAAACAATTTATTCCTCACTAATCCCCTGTATGGTAACACCCTGAGCAACTCCGTGCAGAAGGAGGCAGCTTGTGTCAATGAATACGGAAGTCATAGTTTTGTCTATGGTCAATTAATGTGTTTTTTTTTAAAGTGACAAGTATTGCTCGGTTATTGGTCCGGTAGTGCAAAATGGACGATAGCGAATTGGCAGCTCGCTTTACACCCAGCCCGGTTATCTTTTCCGTTGAGTCAATCTAGATTCAAATTCTCGAACAGCCATTGTGGAATTTGAACTCATATTATTGGTCCAGGCCTCAGAGTTGGCAGCCCAATAGCATAACCAGCCATGGCTCAGTGGGTAGTAGCCTTGCCTCTGAGTCATAAAGGTTGTGGGTGCAAAGTCCCACTCCAGAGACTTGGGGGGGGGGGGAAGTCGGTCGCGTCCCCTTTAGGGTGCTAACTTCGCCGGGGTGCTAAAGTTAGCGCCCCTGTGCTGTTAAAGTTAGCGCCCCTGTGCCGTAAATTGAGTGGTAGCATCCCAAGCAGGAGGCGGGGCGCTACTGGAAGCACTCCACCTCTTTCCTGGGGTGCTACCATTCAATATCGTGGCGCCACGTGCGTCGGCACGTAGCGCCATGGTATTACAGGCCTCCCTCTCCTGGTTAAAGGGGAGGGGCCTAGCGCAGCAGGCACTGAGGCCCTGCTGGATCACCGGGGAGCAGGGTGTCGGGAATACAGCCCGGTACTCAAGAGGAGAGCCGGGCTGACCGATCGCGCCCAGCACCTGCCCTTTAATTAGCACTGCCACAAAAACGCCACCCTGACCGCGTCGGACATCTTACCTGGCGATAGGTCAGGGGGCGCAACTGAAGTTTGCGGCCGGGGCACTGCGCACGGCGGTGAGTCATTGCCCGGGGCACTACCAGCTACCAGCTCCCGCTGAATTTCGCGGGAAGGCATTAGCGGCGCCGCGCCCAGGCGCCCTGTTAGCACCTCCCTGGGGCACTAATGGGAGGTGCAAAGCAACCCAATTTTTCCTCCTTGAGCACAAAAATCTAGTGCAGTGCAGTGCTGAGGGAGTGCTGCACTGTTGGAGGTGCCGTCTTTCAGATGAGACGTTAAACCGAGGTCCCGTCTACTCTCTCAGGTGGACGTAAAAGACCTGATGGCACTATTTCGAAGAAGAGCAGGGGAGTTCTCCCCGGTGTCCTGGCCAATATTTATCCCTCAATCAACGTCACTAAAACAGATTATCTGCTCATTATCACATTGTTGTTTGTGGGAGCTTGCTGTGCGCAAATTGGCTGCCGCATTTCCTACATTAAAACAGTGACAGCACTTCAAATAGTACTTCATTGGCTGTAAAGCGCTTTGAGACATCCGGTGGTTGTGAAAGGTGCCATATAAACGCAAGTCTTTCTTTTTATACCTCAGAGTATCCCATTGTTGCAGTGTCTGTTTGGTTGGTCTCTGGGGTGTGGTAGAACAATGAAAATTGCCCTCTGTCTTATGCAGGGCAGCGGGAAAAAAGCAAACTCATCGCTGTTTAAAAACAAAAGTGAGAACAATCCGTCTCACGTAGAGAACACAGGGCGGGAACAGAGCTCTGGTTTGTCTAGAGGTTAGATGGTTCAGAGCGATGATCTGCTTGTTTTAAATTAGTTTCCCTTGCGGCGACAAATTCAGTGCAAACAACTGGCATCCATCATTGGTACTGTGGCTAGCTGAATGGGACACCGCTGGTGTCAAATCAAAAAAAAGGGGCAAAACCCTATGGTTAAAGCCTCTTGCCTCTCCACAACTGACATTAATCCCAGTCAAAGTGGTGGGAACCAGTGCCAATATCTCAAGCGTTATGAGACTGATAATCATTATTTTATTATTGAAAAGTTGAATATAAATTGTCAGTGCGCATGGCACCCGATAGCGGGTGAAATTCTTCTAATTATAAGTGCATCAATAAAACTGACGTAAGAAAACTACGAGGCACTTGGTCTAAGCGTTAAACAAAGCTTTAATCAACTGTTTTACAACATGGAGGTCTAGTTGTGTCCTTCACTAGTTCCTGTTAAGAATGTCCTGCGCAAGCTGGGCCCGTGCTGGAGTATTTATACTCTCTCTGGACAGCGCCACCCGTAGGCCACTCAGTATTATTTCATAAGTCTTTCTTTCATGAATGACTGATTCATGTCAAAAATTACATTCAGAAATTGCACATTTAAAGCTGCAATTTTGTTAGGGTGTCATTCATTGAGAAAAACAGACTCTCTCTTTAGCTGCTGTTTTTAAAAACAAAAGGAATTTCACACCCCCCTATCACTACAAGCTACACTGCAAAGTGTGCCAAGTAGCAGTTAATAGGTAATGTATCATTTAAACACTGTGGGAATAAGACGCTAATCACTAGACAGATGATAACAAATTATATTCAGTGGGCTTGATAGTGTAGTGGTTATGGCACTAGAATAGTAACCTGGAAATTGAGAGTTCAGATCCCACCATGACAGATCGTGAAATGGAATTCAATAAACCTGGTCACTTGTGAGCTGGTTCTATGAACTCTGTAAAAACACAATTATGGCCTTGATTTTAACTCCAGGTGGATTCCCCGCTCAGGCCCGAGTTAAAATTACACTCGGGTCTCAATGATGTCATCAGGCCGCAACATGCATATGTAAAGAAGGACCCCATTGGCTCCGGGCGCCTGTCCTCGCTGCCTGCTCAGGAGAGCAGGTTAAAATTGCAGACGTTGCGATCGTGGTGGGTAAGAGCCTTGGCGATTTTAACTGGCCCATCCGCCAGGCTTCTGCTGAGCGAATAGGGTTAAAATCGCCCCCCTATGTCCTTGCCACCTCTACATATGATTCCAGTCCCACATTACATGGTCGACTCTTAGGGTGTAATTTTAATCTAAGCCGCCCGACAGGAAACTGATGGGATTGGATCACCATGACTTCAATGGAAAGTAAAATCAGGCGGGGTGCAAAAAAAGGGGTTCAGTTAAAATTGCCCCCTTACGGGGGCATAGTGGTTAGCACTGTTGCCTCACAGCGCCAGGGACCCGGGTTCGAATCCGGCCTCGGGCGACTGTCTGTGTGGAGTTTGCACATTCTCCCCGTGTTTGCGTGGGTTTCCTCCGGGTGCTCCGGTTTCCTCCCACAGTCCAAAGATGTGCGGGTTAGGTTGATTGGCTATGATAAATTGACCCTTAGTGTTAGGGGGATTAAATACGTGGGGTTACGGGGATAGGGTGGGATATGTGTCGGTGCAGGCTCGATGGGCCGAAATGGCCTCTATCTGCACTGTGGGGTTTCTGTGATTTCTGTGATTAATGTTCTCCTCGGGGCAACTGAGCATAAATGTGGCATTTGCAGCATTGACTGTGTCCCGGAAACAAATGGAGAAAAAAGACCTTGGCTCTCGCTTATTAAATTCTTTCGAATGCTGAAAACCAAAGATTTTGGAGGCTGATTTTCAAAAAACACTGACGGTGTGTGAACGTGCTCCACAAACAGACCTGACTCTGCTCTTGCAAGTCAGTCCGGTTTTTTTTATAATGCAAACTGCCGAGCTCCAGCACTTCCCTCCCACAGAAAGAGGGGTCAGAAGTATCACATTGGAATATATTTACTGAGGACCAATTTAGATTTAGCCTTTCCATTCACCAGCAATTGGATTTTAACCTGAAAAGGTTTAATGAGGTTGTTTCAAACGTATCTGTGAACACGGTAATTTAGTCCCAATTTGAATCACTTTGGACCCATGTTGTGCCTGGCGATCCTTTAAGCACAAAAAATATATGTAGATATGTTACACAGGTTTGGGCTTTACTGCTTCTCCCACACCCAGTAAGCTGAAGGCAGCATCAATGTGAGTCCGCATTCCCAACTTTGTCTTTTCCCAACAGCAATCAAGGCATTGATTTTAAATAAAGTGCATTTGCAATTGGATTCAAAGGGCTGGATTTTCATTGAGGAGTCGGGTTGGAGGCGGGACTACAACTTTCGGGGTTGTAGTCCTGCCTCCATCGAGATGCGGCCAATCCACGCGATTTTGACTTGATTGACCTTGTTGAGCCCATCCAGCAGGCTCAGCAGGCCAATTAAGGGCCACCCGGCAACAGGTGACGTCACAGACTGAAATTTCATCTGTCAAAAGATTTTGACAGATGAAATATCAGCATTTCACAGCTGTTTGAAGCTGTCAAACACTGACAGTCTTACTTCTAACCTGAGTCCTTCTCCACAGACTCAGTTAGAAATCTCTCCTGCACAGAAAACTGCAGGCTGTCACTTTTGACAGTTCGCAGCCATTCTGCTTTCTGTGCCAGTGAGATGAGGGACTCCCGAGACCTAAAGGAAGGAAGGCTGTAAAGGTAAGAAAAGGTAATTTACACTTCTTTAATCACTTTAGACACACCAAACACACTTACATTTGCACTCACCTGAACACCGACATCTCGACCCCTCCAAGTCCTTCAACCCGACAGCTCGACTCCTCTAACTTGGCATGGTTTGGAGCCGTCGGGAATCCCACACTTCAACCTTCAAAATAGGGATTAGGCTAAAAACTGCCTGTTAACTACCTGTTAACAGGCAGTTAATTGGCACTAATCCCTTCCCGCCTCGGGGAGGCGGGTCCCAGTGCGGGGCGGGTGCCCGCCTCCTTTGAAACTGGCATGGAGGCGGGTTGGGGGCGGGATGGTGTCGGGACCCCTGATTTCGGGATTTTAACCCCCCCCGCACGCCTCCAAACCCGACTCCACGGCACAATGAAAATCCTGCCCAAAGAGTTCCTACATAAGGCACTACCATATCATTTTGTTTTTAAATTACTTAATTTTTTTTCCCTCAAATATTTTCACTTTTTCCAAAAGACAGTACAATCAGATGGCCTGATAATAGAGATATGTTTTAATTCAGTCACAAGTATTGACGACCATCATTTTCAATCACTGCTGCATCCAGTTCGAACAAGTCGGTTCTGTTTACATCCTTCTTGACTGAGCACTCAGGGTGTCTCTTTGGAACGGATCGATTCTCAGTCTGGCTGCGATTCTCTGTCTAGCTTTTCAGTATGGAAATGTTTCAGGCAGTTGTGGAACCAGGAGGCTTAGCTGAGAGATTCTGGGTGAAGGAACAACAGCATTAGAACCAGTGGTCAATATAAAATGCCACACTCTTAACAATGAGACCATTATTTCAGTGCACAAGACACATCCACAATAGCCTTCAGATATTAAAAGATCCCTTTGGTGCCAGTCTGCTCATGTCAAGGGTCATTGCAGAGACTTAAGACTTACATAAGAACATAAGAATTAGGAGCAGGAGAAGGCCATTCGGCTCCTCGAGTCTGCTCCACCATTCAATAAGATCATGGCTAATCTTCTACCTCATCTCCACTTTCCTGCACTATCCCCATATCCCTTGATTCCTTTAATATTCAAAAATCGATCGATCTCAGTCTTGAATATACTCAACGACTGAGCCTCCACAGCCCTCTGGGCTAGAGAATTCCAAAGATTCACCACCCTCTGAGTGAAGACATTTCTCCTCATCTCAGTCCTAAATGGCTGACCCCTTATTCTGAGACTGTGACCCCTGGTTCTAGACTCCCCAGCCAGGGGAAACATCCTCCCTGCATCTACCCTGTCAAGCCCTGTAAGAATTTTGTATGTTTCAATGAGACCACCTCTCATTCTTCTAAACTCGAGAATATAGGCCGAGTCTACTCAATCTGTCCTCATAGGGCAATCCCCCCATCCCAGGAATCAGTCTGGTGAACCTTTGTTTCACTCCCTCCATGGCAAGTATATCCTTCCTTAGGTAAGGAGACCAAAACTGCACATAGTACTCCAGATGTGGTCTCACCAGGGCCCTAAGTAATAGCAGTAAAATGTCTTTACTCTTATACTCAAATCCTCTTGTAATAAAGGCCAATATGCCATTTGCTTTCCTAATTGCTTGCTGTACCTGCATGTTAACTTTCAGTGATTCTTGTACAAGGACACCCAGGTCCCTCTGAACACCAACATTTCCCAATCTCTCACCATTTAAAAAATACTCTGCTTTTCTATTTTTCCTACCAAAGTGGATAACTTCACATTTCTCCACATTATATTCCATTTGCCATGTTCTTGTCACTTAGCCTGACTATATCCCCTTGAAGCCTCTTTGCATCCTCCTCACAACTTACATTCCCACCCAGCTTTGTATCATCAGCAAACTTGGATATATTACATTTGGTCCCCTCATCCAAATCATTGATGTAGATTGTGAATAGCTGAGGCCCAAGCACTGATCCTTGCGGTACTCTTGCTGCAGTTATACAGGGTACTGGTGAGGCCACACCTGGAATACTGCGTACAGTTTTGGTTTCCATATTTAAGAAAGGATATACTTACTCTCGAGGCAGTTCAGAGGAGGTTCACTCGGTTGATTCCGGAGATGAGGGGGTTGACTTATGAGGAAAGGTTGAGTAGGTTGGGCCTCTACTCATTGGAATTCAGAAGAATGAGAGGCGATCTTATCGAAACATATAAGATTGTGAGGGGGCTTGATCGGGTGGATGCGGTGAGGATGTTTCCACTGATGGGTGAGACTAGAACTAGGGGGCATAATTTTAGAATAAGGGGCTGCCCTTTCAAAACTGAGATGAGGAGAAACTTCTTCACTCAGAGGGTAGTAAATCTATGGAATTTGCTACCTCAGAGAGCTGTGGAAGCTGCGACATTAAATAAATTTAAAACGGAGATAGACAGTTTCCTAGCAGATAAGGGAATTAGGGGTTACGGGGAGCGGGCAGGGAAGTGGACGTGAGTCTAGGTTCGGAGCAGCCATGATCCTATTGAATGGCGGAGCAGGCCCGAGGGGCTGTATGGCCTACTCCTGCTCCTACTTCTTATGTTCTTATGTTATGTACCCCACTATTTACAGCCTGCCAACCCGAAAATGACCCGTTTATTCCTACTCTCTGTTTCCTGTCCGTTAATCAATCCTCAATCCATGCTAGTATATTACCCCCAATCCCATGAGCCCTAATTTTGTTTAATAACCTCTTGTGTGGCGCCTTATCGAATGCCTTCTGAAAATCCAAATACACCACATCTACTGGTTCCCCCTTATCTATTCTGCTAGTTACAACCTCAAAAAACTCTAACAGTTTCATCAAACACGATTTCCCTTTCATAAATCCATGTTGACTCTGCCCAATCCTATTATTATTTTCTAAGTGCCCTGTTACCACGTCCTTAGTAATAGATTCTAGCATTTTCCCAACTACTGATGTCAGGCTAACTGGTCTGTAGTTCCCCATTTTCTCTCTCCCTCCTTTCTTAAATAGTGGGGTTACATTTGCTACCTTCCAATCTGCGGGAACCGTTCTAGAATCTATGGAATTTTGGAAAATGACAACCAATGCATCCACTATCTCTATAGCCACTTATATAAAAACAGAAAACACTGGTAAACATTCAGCAGGTCAGGCAGCATCTGTGGAGATGAAAACAGAGTTAACGCTTCAGCTCAAAAAAAAACATAGAAGTTAGGAGCAGGAGTAGGCCATTCGGCCCTTCGAGCCTGCTCTGCCATTCAATGAGATCATGGCTGATCATCCAAATTCAGTACCCTGTCCCTGCCTTCTCCCCATATCCCTTGATCCCTTTAGCCTTAAGAAATATATCCAACTCTTTCTTGAATATATTTAATGAACTGGCCTCCACCGCCCTCTGTGGCAGAGAATTCCACAGGTTCACCACTCTCTGGGTGAAGAAATTCCTCCTCATTTCAGTCCTAAATGGCTTACCCCTTATCCTTAGACTATGACCCCTGGTTCTGGACTCCCCGGCCATCATAAACCTCGATGACCTTTCATCAGAACTGGAAGAAGTTAGAGATGTAACAGTTTATAAAAAAGTACAGAGCCAGGGAAAGGGGGGGTGGGGGGAAGGTGCGGGAGGAAAAAACAAAAGGGAAGGTCTGTGATAGGGTGGAGGGCAGGAATGATTAAATGACAAAAGGGATGGTGGTGCGAGGAAAAATGGGGGTGGTAATGGGACAATAAAGAAACAAAAGCTGGGTCCAACAACAACAGAACCAGCACGGTGGCATAGTGGTTAGCACTGTTGCCTCACAGCGCCAGGGACCCGGGTTCAAATCCGGCCTCGGGTGACTGTCTGTGTGGAGTTTGCACATTCTCCCCGTGTTTGCGTGGGTTTCCTCCAGGTGCTCCGGTTTCCTCCCACAGTCCAAAGATGTGCGGGTTAGGTTGATTGGCCATGATAAAAATTGGCCCTTAGTGTTAGGGGGGATTAAATACGTGGGGTTACGGGGATAGGGCTTGGGTGGGATGGCTGTCGGTGTAGGGACCGGGTGCTAGGGTTTGGATGATCAGCCATGATCTCGTTGAATGGCGGAGCAGGCTCGAAGGGCCGAATGGCCTGCTCCTATCTTCTATGTTTCTATTACCAGCACCTGCTGTCCAAGAAATTGGGAGCGGTGGTTATGATCTGAAGTTGTTGAACTCAATGTTGAGACTGGACGGTTGCAAAGTGCCTAATGGAAAGATGAGGTGCCGTTCCTCGAGCTTGCACTGCGCTTCATTGGAACAGTGTAGGAGACAGAGGACAGATATCGGTCAGAGTGGGAGTGGGTTCACCTTGCATCCAGCAGCGATTTCAAACACTTTCTCAGTGGATATGGAACAGGTCACATCCAATTCAAAGCTTCACATACAACAGATGTCAACCCAATCTCCAGAATAGCCCATGCTACTGCACTACTGCGGACACCATCTATGCCTTAATAACCTCTCTTGAGCATGGTGAGTTAGCCCAGTGGGTAGCTTCATTCAATGCCCTCAAGTTCACTGCAAGCTGCGAGATTTAACTCAGAACATCAGCAGTCCTCAGATGAAGCAGGTGCACATCTCATCTGTCTGTATTTGGACCCAGAGTAATGAAAGAATGGCACTTTAACCCCCCCTCGCCCCCCCTCCTAGTCACCTGTCAGGAACATAACACCACCTAGAACAACAACAGGCCATTTGGTCCATGAAGCCAGTTACATCCAAGTCCATATATCATTATTCTATTGTGGACTCCCCCGCCCACCCCCAACCACCCAACCCTGACAATCCCCTATTAATCTACCACTGTAAAGAACAACAAGTAACTTTCCATACCTTCTCTGAAAAGAAATCAGGCGGTGCTATTAATATCTCGACAACCCTGAACTCCCCTTCTCAACAGATGTTGATCCCACTCCCTTTTAAAGGCGTCAAGTAATCCTCAATTTAACTACCTTCTCTGGGCATCTGTCCCACTTGTCCTCTAGTCCAATGTGCATTGTCTAAGTGAGGTATTGCAGGAATATCTAGTTCCTATCAAGAGACTGAGGTCGACTCAGGCGATCAAACAAACGATGTTTAATGTAAAACTAATTGAGTTTAACAAACAGTTGCAAGAGAACTACGAATACAGGTCTAGTCAGTTTGGAGGCTCCACGAGGACTGCTTGGGCGGTCCCGTGGCTGGCGTCATGACGTCATCATGTTTTTCCCGTCGGTGGGGGATCACGTGATGAACGGCGTGACGTCATTGCGTTTGCCCGCGCTCTTAAAGGGACCGCGCTCTGTACATGCAAACAGTATATACAAAGATACAGACTCAGGCTGTAGCTAACATATTGTTAAAGGGAATTATATACATTTGATCGGAGTCCCTTAGTGGCTCCGCCACAGTATCTTCCTTACTTCTGTTTTATTTACGTTTTTCATTGCTTTTAAAATCTGAAGCATGTTTTCTGTCAGCCTGCTTTTCTGTTAAAATAAGATTAGCTGCTTGAGCCTTTCCGTACACTGTAGTCCTCCATCCCCCCGCCACCCCCCCCACCCAAAGACCTGGAATCATTCTGGTCACTCTTCCCTGAACATTTCTAATACATCTATGTCTTCATTTGAGGCAGGGTGACCTAAACTCTGCATACTATGCTCCAGAAATGGCCTCACCACTGGTCTGCATAATGTCAGATTAACTTGTTCTGATTTATACTCCAAAGCCTATCTGTCTTATTGATAAACACCTTCACACTGACTGCTTCTTACAAATCCTGCGGTCTTCAGATTTTCATTTTTTGATATTCCATAGTATGTCCTCAAGCATTTTTCTCACCGCGGAGGTTCGGCTGCCAGGCTTGTGATTACCAGTGCGCGCCTTATTCCTGGCTTTCAATATTTCAACTACTTTTGTTGTCTAAGAGTCTTTTAGTTCCACTTGTCTGGGTTAGTTTGAACCCATGTCACAGAAGTGAATGGTCATTGTTAAGACACATATCTCAACCAGTCAGAAGGCCACTGCTCCAGGCTCAACAGACATACATAAAAATTACAACAAAGAAACAGGCCATCTGGCCCAAATAGTCTGTGTCATCCATTACCCTCCACGTGAACATGCAGTTCTAATCACCCATCCTGTTCCCATAGCACTTCATTCACCTACCCAATCTAATCTTGACATAGTCTCTGCCTTAACCACTAACCCTGGAAGTGAATTCCACTGCCTTGCAACTCTGTGTAAAGAAGTTTCTCCTGTTCCACGTTCTACATTTCTCACAGTTAATCTTGTATCTATGTCACACCCTTTCATAATTTGTTTTCATATTTGTACTTCCTCATTCCCGGCCACATCCTAGTGAATTTGCATTATTCCCGCTCTAAAACCTACAGGGGGAAAAATTCAGTTGATTTGCGCCTCACATTAGCACCCGAAGAGGGTGCTAACGTGGCACAAAGCAACTAATGCCTGGGCGCGGCGCCGCGAAATTCAGCGGGAGGTTAGTGGCGGCGGAAATATTTAGTGCCCCGCGGCGCTGCGCCTCCAGCGATGACGTCATCGTGTGCAGCACCCCGCTCGCGCCCCAGCCACAATCTTCGGTAGCGTCCCCTGACTTACCGCCGGATGCTATGTCCGACATGGTGAAGGGGGCCTACCTGCGGCCGGGGTGGCGCAAATTAAAGGGGAGGTGCCGGGCAGCCATTTTTGTTGATGGCCGCCGGCCAGCACCTGCCCCCGGCCTCCTGTGCAGCACCCCCCCCACACCCCCCCCCCCCCCGCGGAGTGCCGGCTGCGCTCCGTGAGCCTGGCACTTCTCTTGAGTGCCGGGCTCTTTTGCCGGCACTCTGAACCCTGGTGGCCCAGCTGGGCCCGAGGTCGCGCTGCGCTAGGCCCCTCCCCTTTTAATAAGGGGAGGAAGGCTTTCAGTACCACGGCGCGACGTGCCACAGCGCGTGGCGCTGCTGCACGTAGCCCCGCGATATTCACTCTCAGTGCCCCAAGAGGGAGTCGGGGTGTTTCCAGTGGCGCCCCGCCTCCCTCTTGGTGCACTACCAGTGAATTTCAGCTGCGGGGGCGCTAATTTCTTCGGGGTGCTAAAAGTAGCGCCCCGGCGAAGTTAGCGCCCCAAAGGGGGCGCGACTCAATTTTGCCCCCATAGTGTACAGGTCAATATTGCACAGAATACACTAACTGAGGTCTTATTAAGGTTACATTATCTCTTGGCTTTTATATTCTTTCCCTCTTGAGATCAAAACCTATAATTCTATTGTCTTTCTTTTAAAACTGCCTTATCAACCTTTAATGTCTTGTAAACCTCTACCTCCAAATCTCTCTGTACTTCCACAGCACCTTAATCCAGTGCACTGTCTGTCATTAAGACTTCATTCAATAAAAAATGCTACATTTGCGTCAACTTAAAGCCACATGTGTTATGCATTGGCTCCCTGTAGGAATTGGGGTGTAAATGGTACAATCTAAATTCCTTTATGCATTCAGACAGAAGAAACCATCTTATTGGCTTGAACTGCATTGAGATCTGAGGTAAATAGCGATTATGCTCTTTACTACAATCTCTGCGTTTTAAAGAAAAAGTCAACCGCTTACCTTATTCTTTGTCTGGTTTTTTCAAGTATTTCATCATAACGCTATTAATGTCACCAGCCGCTGACTTCTCTTCAGTCTCTTTCTCTGCCTGCGTATTCAAGTCTTGATTTTCCATTACTCTAGCAGATGACCTTTCATCTCTTGACCTCCGAACTCCAGGACGGTTCTTGATGCTATCTGCACTTTTGTAAGAAATAGTTGAACCAGAGGATGAAGAGGAGTCAGACATGTTAGCAAGGGACTCTCTGTCTCCTTTAGACATGCATGGCCTGACCGCCATTGTCTTTTTTAATGGGGCCAAACTGGAAGTATCTTTGGAAAGCAACTTGTCAAAATCAACAGTAAGAGGTCTAGGGTCTCCCTGGCTAACCTGTGTGGTTCTGGCTGTGTTGTTTATGGACTGGGACCTTCGTATTGCAGGAAGAATATCATTGTCATTATCATCATCCTTTTTCCGCTCAAAGCTAAGGCTCGGAAGCTTCCAACTGGACTTCTCTCCTTCTGTATCTTCATTAGGAAGACTACTGAATCGTTTGCTTTTGAACACGATCGGTTGACTGCTAAGAACCTCATCAATATCTTCTTCTAGTGATAGCTCAAGCCACTTGCGTTGAGGCTTTAGCCTAGGAGGAATTGCTTCATCTGTTTCTCTCATAGAGAAACTTGGCTTTTGACTGGCGGCACCATAACCAGTATGAGGTTCAACTAATGTCTCAAATGAACCATATCTGTTTGTTTTAGTTGTGGCAGTAGGTTCAGGTCCTTCACTGCTAACTGGCAAAGACCGGAGACTGGCTGAACGGACTAACCCAGCCCCTCCTTGGTGGCCACCGGCAGAAAAGCCTCGAGTCTCTGAAAGACTCCGAGTCTCGAATCTCAGCAATGAATCATCATCATCATCATCTCTAATGGTTGGACGCTTTCTAAGTGATGAGATACCTGCAGTCTGGTAAATAGGTAGAGGGGAACTGTCCTCCATCTGGAGTCCAATCTGTTCTCTTTCACCGACACGCTTCCTCCTTAGTTCCTCAACAAATTCAGACAGAGCAACCGAAGAACTTGGGGACTTTTCCTCTTCTGAAGGAGGTCTTCTTCTGGATAGAGATGTCGGTCGGTCAACTGCTGTCTGGTCGGGGCTCTTCCCAAATTCTCGGCTTCTAAGGCTACGCATGCTTACTGAAGAGCCTGGTCTTCTGCTATTTTGATCCATACCATCTCTGACAAACCTAAGGAAAGAAAAATTTGACATAATTTTAATGGACGGGTGTCCAAACGATCCAACATTCACACATGCAAGCCACCTGTTCTTTAAAGGAGAAAGAAAACTGTAGGAAATAAATGTTCCCTTATTATTCATCATGCTCCCTTTAGTTGGTGAGACCACACCTGGAGTATTGTGTACAGTTTTTGGTCTCCTTACCTAAGGAAGGATATACTTGCCACAGAGGGAGTGCAACGAAGGTTCACCAGACTGATTCCTGGGATGGGGGGATTGTCCTATGAGGGCAGATTGAGTAGACTAGGCCTACATTCTCTGGAGTTTAGAAGGATGAGAGGTGATCTCATTGAATCATACAAGATTCTTACCGGGCTTGACAGGGTAGATGCAGGGAGGATGTTTCCCCTGGCTGGGGGTTCTAGAACTAGGGTTTGCAGTCTCAGAATAAGGAGTCGGCCATTTAGGACTGAGATGAGGAGGAATTTCTTCACTCAGAGGGTGGTGAATCTTTGGAATTCTCTACCCCAGAGGGCTGAGGAGACTCAGTTGTTGAGTATATTCAAGACAGAGATTGATAGATTTTTGAATATTAATGGAATCAAGGGATATGGGGATCGGGCGGGAAAGTGGAGATGAGGTAGAAGATCAGCCATGATCTTATTGAATGGCAGAGCAGGCTCAAAGGGCCGACTCCTGCTCCTATTTCTTATGTTCTTATGTTCTTTAACAAAAACCAATATATTTACTTTAGAAAAGTTCGTATTTTTATACTTGGAGTGGGATCCCTAATGCAGCTGTTTAATTGGTGAAATCATGGTGATGACGTTGTGGGCTTTGACCTTCGATCGCATCCAAGACCCAACCAGGTCAATCTTTGATGCAATTTTCTTGCTAAACCTCTAACATTTCTAGTACTGAGATGAATGGTCTTGTCAAGTAAGGGTTAAAGAACAGGTCCACACTTCCTATTGAAGTTGAACTGAAGTGTTTGTTTCTATGTCGATTAGCTTGCATCCACCATTCCTACTATTCAAGGTCTTTGTCAAGTTATTGATCTGCCCAGCCCCCACCCCGCCCGCCCCCCCACCACCTCCGCCTCCATTGACATTTTTTTAAAATGCAGTCCCCCCCGCCCCCCAAAAAATGGTAAGATTGAATAATCGGACTCATAACTAAAATAGTCACATTATCATCAATTGTCTGTCGACTTTCATAAGTAACTCAAACAAAACTCAGAATTCTCACAGACAGTGAACCAGAAAGTGGGTAAGCTCTTAACATACTAACTTTTAAAAATGTTAGAGAGAGTGAAACAAAGATTGGGGCTCTCACATGGGGAAAAGGCAAATCTGAAATAAAGATGAACAAACTTTAAAAATAAGGGGTCGGCCATTTAGGACTGAGATGAGGAGAAATTTCTTCACTCAGAGGGCGGTGAATCTTTGGAATTCTCTACCCCAGCGGGCTATGGAGGCTCAGTCGTTGAGTATATTCAAGGCTGAGATTGATAGATTTTTGGACTCTAGGGGAATCGAGGGACATGGGGATAGTGCAGGAAAGTGGAGATGAGGTAGAAGATCAGCCATGATCTTATTGAATGGCGGAGCAGGCTCGAAGGGCCGAATGGCCGACTCCTGCTCCTGTTTCTTATGTTCTTACAAATTAAATTTACTTTTACAGTTTCTTAAAAATTTTAATTTTTATTAAATTGGATATATTTGACACTCCACAAAATTAAAGTTAGCTGTTCAGGGCCCATAACCTTTGTTTAGCAGTCAATACACTGTTAAAACCCCAGTTACACTTAATCCAGAAGGGTTTAACTTTTAATGGGGTATTTAACAGCGTAATTACCATGGAAAAGCCTAAGTTTTCATCGGTTTCCCCAATTTCACAGAGTACACTGATTGCCGGTTCTGTGGGGGATATGGTGGGGGGGGGGGCGGGGGGTGCACAGTGCAACCCATGTCGGAGCAGAGAATGATTGACCACGTCGTCAGGATTTCCAGGTTAGGCTGCGCACGCGCTAAATCCCGAAGTGACGGTGAATGCTGCCAGATCGCCATCATCAGGGCCCGCAAACTCCGGGCCAATATAACGTAAAGAAACAAAAAAATGCGCAGGCAACCTATTAGACACCTTGGCGTTAAAAGAACAAAAATTAAAATGCTGTAAAATCGAAAGAACGACAAAAAAAAAGTGTGCTGGCAATATACAGCAGGTCAGTCAGCATCTGAACGGAGGAAAGGTTAATGCTTCGGTGTAGAGAACATTCAACTGCAACACTATGTTTACAGAGGTGTTAACTTGTCCTTTTTCTTCACAGGTACTGCTGTGTATTTCCAGCATTTTCTGCTTTTATATAATAAATCTAGGTTTGCTTTTGGCTACATAATCATTTATAGATTAGCTTCAATGTAGGAATTATATTTTTTGTTAAATTCATTCATGGGATGTGGGCGTCGTGGGCAAGGCCGGCATTTATTGCCCATCCCCAATTGCCGCCGCCTTGAATTCAGAACTAACAAATGGCTCGCTGGGCCATTTAAGGGCAGTTAAGAGTCAACCACATTGCTGTGGGTCTGGAGTCACATATCGGCCAGACTGGGTAAGGGTGGCAGATTTCCTTCCCTAAAGGACATTAGTGAACCAGATGGGTTTTTACGACAATCCAGTAGTTTCATGGTCACCATTACTGATACTGGCTTTTTATTCCAAATTCATTATTTGCATTTAAATTCCCCAGCTGCCATGGTGGGATCTGAACTTATGACTCCGGATCATTAGTCCAGGCCTCGTGGATTACTATACATAACCATTATGCTACCGAACCCTCTATATTACTATTAAAAGGAGTGAAAGAGCAACATCAATAGGAACACCAGGAGAAGCCCTGATTCTAGATATGTAGAACTAGTGCACGTGGAATTTGAAAGGAGCATCACAATTGCCCATCCCTAACTGAAAGAACAATTTCTTTAAAAAAAAAGTGTGGTAACAAACTAAAGGAAAAATAGGCAAACTTTCATTTTAAAAAGCGGATAACTGAAAGCTAATGTAAAAGCCAGTCCGAGAACTACAGTCCTGCTACATTCAGGGAATGGTTCTGCAGGCACAGATGGCTAGCATGATTGAGATGGGATGGCCTGTAATCTGCAAAATGAAATCCAATTTCTCTCTCAAAAAAGGTTCCAGGCTCTGGGCGTTCCCACATTGCGTAGAGCAGCAAGCTTGGGCTACTATTGATGTTTTTATCTCCAGCTGCAGATAGGATAAACTAATTTCAGTACAGTAACCTCTGAATAATCTTGAAATTGGTTAGCGCAAGCCACATGCTATGTCCGACTTCAGATACGTGGACCAAATGTTTTGAAACTCGTGGTGCAATATCTCCAGAGTGGTTGGTTGCACAATTCCCAGGCAGGAGTCGGAGAGTTCAAGATTTCCAGCTCCGACACCGACTCCAGCGAGTGTTGCACTGATCCCTCTCTCGTGTCTTGCATATATTGCCACTTTGGAAGCGCGCGCAAGCACAAGAGATTATGGTTCAATTTTGCAGGATGAGGTTATTTAGGTTAAAATAAAAGTCTGGTGAAAACAACCAAATTATTATTTTATAAAGTGGGCAAAACCTTGCTGGAAAAATAAAAGCGAGTTCACGTCGCACGCTGTTATTAATGCGCAAATCAGCCGATTAAGAGATACGGTGTGAGTTGCGAATCTCCACAACTTAGAATCATAGAATGGTTACAGCACGGAAGGCGGCCATTCGGCCCGTTGAGCTCGTGCTGACTCTCAGCTAGTCCCACTCCCCCGCCCTTTCCCCGTAGCCCTGCAATTGTTTTCCTTCAGGTACTGATCCAACTCCCTTTTGAAAGTATGATTGAATCTGCCTCCACCACCCTTTCAGGCAGTGCATTCCAGATCCTAACCACTCACTGCGTAAAAAAGTTTTTTCTTACGTTGCCTTTGGTTCTTTTGCCAATCACCTTAAATCTGTGTCCACTGGTTCTCGACCACTCTGCCAATGGGAACAGTTTCTCTCTATCTACTCTGTCCAGACCCCTCATGATTTTGAACACGTCTATGAAATCTCCTCTCAATCTTCTCTGCTCCAATGAGAACAACCCCAGCTTCTCCAGTCTATCAATGTAACTGAAGTCCCTCATTCCTGGAATCATTCTCGTAAATCTTTTCTGCACCTTCTCTAAGGCCTTCACATCCAGAAGGTATGTGTGGTACCCAGAATTAGACACAGTACTCCAGTTGGGGCCGAACCAGTGTTATATACAGATTCATCATAATTTCCACATTTTTTTACTCTATACCTCTATTTATGAAGCCCAGGATCCCGTAAGCCTTTTTAATTGCTTTCTCAACCTGCCCTGCCACCTTCAACGATTTGTACACTCTGTTCTTGCACCAACTTTAGGATTGTACCCTTTAGTTTATATGTCCTCTCCTCAGGCTTTCTACCAAGATGTATCACTTCCTGGGCGATTTACGCTGCTCCGCCATTTCCCTCACACAAAGAACAGCTCTCCCTTAGCCTCCCCTTTATTTTTAAGACCTTACTGGATTTGTACATTAGTTGCCCATTAAACTCGCCACAGAAAGTTAGGGCCCATAATTAATAGCGTAAATACCCCTTTAACGATGTGATAATTGTTAATGCAATGCTAATCAATCTCTCCTGCCCAGAAAGGGAACAATTTAAACTGTTGAGTCTCATTCCTCATGTAGTAAATTCTTAATAGATTTTAGAAATTTAAAATCTTTAGGGCTAGATTTTCAGTATAGCCAGTTTTGGGGCGCTAACGTTAGAGCGCCCGCCCCAAAGTTGCGCCCCCTTGCCGGAAATTCAGTCGCTTCGCCCTAAGAGGTTGCTGGAGCGCTAAAAGAGGCGTTCCACTACTATCTTTAGGCGCTAAGCCGGCGGTGCAGAGGGATAGCGCCGAGGCGGGGCGCAGCGCGGGTGCGGTCATTTTTTGACTGACAGCAGACCCCGTGGCGCCGACCAGCTCTTAAAGGGGGAAGGGACGATTTGGTCTGCTGCCACGCCCTGCACACTGCAGCTTTGCAAATAGGCCTCAGCACTGCTGCTCAGCCCCAGGGAGTCATGGCAACGCCAGAGAAGGCCCGTGAGCGTGCCCTGCGCTTCTCAGAGCGTGATCTGGGAATAATGGTGACAGCTCTGGAGAAGAGGCGCAGGATCTTGTTCCCAGAGACTGGGAGGAATCCGAACCACCAAGAATACACCAGAGCCTGGAAGCAGATCGCCAACAGGGTGACGTTCACCGGCGATGCCCCCAGGACCCACAAACAATGTCGGAAAAAATACAACGACCTGACCAGGATTGTCAGGGTGAGTACCCTTTCCAGTCTCCTCCTCATTCTTGCATGTACACCTGACATGATGGGCAAAGGGAGCTGAAAGTCCTAATGGCCAGCCCTCAGCCAGCAGCTTTGGGACAGTCATGAGCATCAATTGGCCATTCTGCACTCTACACTCTGGCCAAGCTATTCCACCATGGGAGGCAGTGCACAGTACATCAGGGCTACACTCTGGCCAAGCTATTCCACCATGGGAGGCAGTGCACACTACATCAGGGCTACACTCTGGCCAAGCTATTCCACCATGGGAGGCAGTGCACACTACATCAGGGCTACACTCTGGCCAAGCTATTCCACCATGGGAGGCAGTGCACACTACATCAGGGCTACACTCTGGCCAAGCTATTCCACCATGGGAGGCAGTGCACATTACATCAGGGCTACACTCTGGCCAAGCTATTCCACCATGGGAGCCAGTGCACACTACATCAGGGCTACACTCCGTACTTACAGCCCGTCCTTTCTCTTGCAGGCTAAAGTAGCCTATAATCGCCAGGCCTATGCCAGGACCAGGGGAGGCCGCGCCAAGCTGCAGAAGCTCACTCCCCTGGAGGAGCGCGTGAGTGTGCTCATGGGAGCCCGGCTGATCGTGCCCACAGCGTGCGGAGTAGCCGACCCTCCACTGCCCGGCAATGGTAAGGACCTCGCCTTTTGGCCCTCTTGCGTCGCACTTGCGCATCCGAGCTACCTCCTTTGCCACTGTCCCACCAATGCGCTGAATGCCACCAGTCCTGACTCCCTCGCTGACGCCGTCTCCTCACTCTGAAGCTACTCTTGTGCATTCCTGCTTTCAGCTGGTGACGACCAGGTCCCTGAAGCTGCCAGTGACAGCCCCTCCGAGCAGGAGGAGGAGGAGCAAGAGCAAGCCGGACCATCAGGGGAACACTCAGGTCTCGCAGGAGAGGACGAAATGATTGACACGTCCTCACTGGACGAGTGCCTGGACCAACTGTCGCAGGGGATTGCAACTTCTGGGACCAGTGGCGTCCAGCCACCCAGGAGCCCTGTGCGTGGGCTGCGGCCTTCCCCCCAAAGGGGGGAAGGATCAGAGGGGAGTGCAGTTGATCGGGACACTCGCCGCCACCAACGTGGCAAGGTTCCCCTAGTTCGGTCCCCTGCTCCCCAGCGGGAGAGTCCCGACTCCAGTCCGGACACCTTCACCTCGGAGGAGGCGCGGAAGCTGGACAAGACGGCCGAGGATTCGGACCGGCGCCACACGGAGCTCATGCGCGTGGTGGGCCGCATGCCTGAGGCCATCGAGTCGCTGGCGACCAGTGTGCGCGAGTTTGGGGCATCAACTGCCGCGAGTGGCCGCATGCTCACTGATGCCGTCAAGTCCCTGGCGGGTGTGATGCGGGCGCACACCAGGACAACAGGGGCACTCACTGCTGCCACATGCGCTGTCTCAGGCAGGCATCGCCAGGGCACCAGCCGTGCTGCAGCATCCCAGCGAGCCGCCCCTCGGCTGATTGTTGCGGATCCTGCAGTGCGGGCCCGGCCGAGTGCCAGCGCGCCACAGCACCAGCCAGCGCATCCCAGATGCCAGCTTGCCCACATTGCGCCATCCGTCGCCGCCACTCCCCCACTGGGGCGTCAAGCGCAAGCGGCTGGAGCTGATGTTGGCCAGGCTCAGGTGCGCCACTCAGCAGCCGGCCCCTCGAGGCCCAAAGGCTGTGTAGGCCGCCCCCCAACGGCATCTGGTGGAAGGACATCTGAGCCTCAGGCGCCTTCCCCCAGCCTCGCAGCAGCCACTGGGCAGAGCTTGCGAAGGAGCAGCAGGCCGGGCAGGGGAGGCAAAAGGCTGGACAAGGTCTCGCCCTCGCGGGCCACTCAGTAGAGGGTGTGGCCAGCTTTCGTTTTATATGGCGGTGGCCATCTTTCTTTTGCCCATGGTTGTTTGGTTCATGGGCTTATTTTTTGCGTTAAGGCCGAGGTTGAGGCCAGGTTTGTGCAAATGTGGAGTTACTCCTCCCCAGTTTGTGGGAGTGAGTCGTTTGTTGGGCTTTTTGTGGGGCCCGTTGATTGTTTTTGGGGATTCATGTGGGAAGGGGTTTTCATTTTTGTGTAATAAATAATTATCTTTATTCATACAGTCTCCATGGTTGTTCTTGTTAGTGTTTGTTGGCTTCGCCGGCTGAGGGCTTGCGGAGCGGCTGCATTCATCTTCCCTCATGGCCCCTGGCCATTCCCTGACAGGGGGCTTAGAAGTACCGTGTAATAAGGTGGCGTCGCGCGGCCCTTGGCCCTGGTCGCTCCCTCCTGGGAACGTACTCCTGCTCCTCCTCCTGCTCCTCCTCCTGAGGTGCTGCTCCAACGTCAGGTGGCAGTGCCTGAGTCCTGCGGATAGCCAGGTTGTGTAGCATGCAGCAAACTACCACAAATTGGGAGACCCGGTCCGACGAATACTGCAGAGCTCCTCCGGAGCGATCAAGGCAGCGGAACCGCTGCTTGAGGACCCCAATAGTTTGCTCGATGATGTTGCGGGTGGTTTGATGGCTCTCGTTGTATGCCTCTTCAGCAGCGGTCCTGGGCGCGCGGAGCGGGGTCATGAGCCAGGTACACAAAGGATAGCCTTTGTCCCCGAGTAGCCATCCTCTTGGGGGAGGCTGTGCCTCGAACATGTCATGCACAGTACTCTGCCGCAGGATAAACGCATCGTGGCTGCTGCCTGGGAAGCTGGCATTGACAGCCATGATGCGCTGCTTGTGGTCACACACCAGCTGCACATTCAGAGAATGGTAGCCCTTCCTGTTGCGATACTGCTCGCCATGCTCCAGAGGGGCCCGCAAAGCCACATGCGTACAGTCAATGGCGCCCTGCACCAAGGGGAAGTCCCCGAGTCTGGCAAATCCCAATGCGCGCTGATGCTGGCTCTCCAGGGCCATGGGGAAGGAGATGAATTGGCTTCTCCTTCTGAACAGTGCTTCGGTCACCTGGCGGATGCAGCGATGCGCGCCGTACTGGGAGATGTTCGCTATGTCCCCAGCAGCGGATTGGAAGGAGCCGGTGGCATAGAAGTTCAATGCCACCGTCACCTTCACTTCCACCGACAGAGACATCCTGCACCTGAGCTTTGGACGCAGATCTCTGCGAAGCAGGTGGCAGATCTCTGCAACCACCTCCTTTCGGAATCGGAGCCTTCTAACACATCGTGCGCCACTCATGTTGAGGTAGGAGCGCTGCTGGCGGTATAGCCTGACTGGGTAAGGCCTACGTGGCTGACGCCTGTAGCCCCCTCTGCCTCTAGCCAGGGCTGCCCCTCTCACAATGCGTCTGCGAGCCCTACGGACATGGCGCTGCAGCTCCGCGTTGGCACCCCATGCAACCCCCATCAAATCCTGGCAAACAGTCAAATTTCCAAAAGGCCACTTGCAGCGCTCTGGCCTGAGTCCAAAAATACCTGAGCTGTTGCTGCTTGAAACCAGTTAGCTATCCTCCTTGTTGTGTGTCCAGAAATGCGTTGCACAAGAGTGTTTGCTGAAAAATGGCTGGCCTTTATACTGGAGGGTACGTCCCCTTTAATTTGCGCCCCCTGGGGCCCGCGCTGGTTGTGTTGCGTTCCTTTTTTCAAACGCTCCGGCCGCCAGCCGCACAATGGGGCGGTCCGACTGAAGTTTGGAATCGGGGCGGCCAAAGGGCGTTGCACAAGGATGTGACGTCATTTTCTGCGCGCGCATCCGGGCGGGCGCTAAACTTTGCGCCGGCGCTAACGGCCAACTTAATTTGGGGCGAGGCGCAAACTGCGCTGCGCCCGGGCGCTACACGCATAGCGCCCGAAATTCACTTCTCTTAAGGCGCTAACTGCTGGCGCAAGCAACTGAAATTCTAGGCCTTAATTTTTTAATTTCTTTCTTTTCCTTTGTCTCGTTTTTCTCTCTCTCTCTTAATCCAATCTTTCTTTCCCTCTCCAATTCTCTTTCTGTACCTGATCTGACTCTAATTCACACACTCCTTCTCCGTCGTTCCTCTGTTTTTTTTTTTAAGTTCGTTAAGTTTAATTGATTAAGGAGATAAACTGTTGGTTTCGTTGTCCACTAAGGTCCCAGACGCCCCGCTGCCCTCTCCGCGCCGTTCTCAGCTCGCACTTCCAGCAAGTTACGGTGCAAATTATACTCGAGCTGAAGGGTGCAGGACAAAGTTTAATTCATGGTGCAGGTCGTGAGAGAGCCCTCTCCAGCAAGACTTGGCCCATTTTAGCTGCGTAATGTGAATAATGAAACAGCCAACAGGAAGGGCGTGTCAGGTTAAATAGGTTAGAGGGGAGTTAAGAACATAACCACATTTTGGAAGTTGTGCAGAGTACAAGTGATTTGTAAAAGAAACGGTGAGAGTTGTACAAGTAAATGTTTGATGATTACTCAAATGCTGAAATTAAGTAAATAGAAATCTAAAAAATTCCATCGTTTTTTTTTAAACAAACCTTGCTTGCGAGGTTCATTGAGCTAATAGACACGGACTAAAGTTGTGGCCTGGATCAGTGGGTAGCACCCTCGCCTCTGAGTCAGGAGGTTGTGGGTTCAAGTCCCACTCCAGGAACTTGAGCACAAAAATCTGGACTGACACTCCAGTGCAGTGCTGAGGGAGTGCTGCACTGTCGGAGGTGCCGCCTTTCGGATGAGACGTTAAAGCGAGGACCCATCTACTCTCTCAGGTGGATGTAAAAAAACCTGTTGCACTATTTCGAAGAAGAGCAGGGGAGTTATCCCCGGTGTCCTGGTCAATATTTATCCCTCAATCAACATCACTAAAACAGCGACGACATTTTAAAAGTGCTTCATTGGCTGTAAAGCACTTTGGGACATCTTGAGGTTGTGAAAGGCGCTATAGAAATGCAAGTATTTCTTTCTTAGTGTTATATTCCTATGTAGCATTGTTTTTTTCCACAGAAACAATGGCCCCGAGTTTCCCGAAGGTGCGGGGAATTGTCGGGTTTCCCGAATGTCAGGTTCCGACCCGAATCTAAATGGGTCAGGCAGTTGCATGCAATTTTCCCTCAAGTGGCCAATTAAGTTCCAGCGTGTGGACAGCCTTGCTAATTGTCTATTTTCAGTCAGAAAGCCCCACAGCATGATGTCATCATTCGTGGTGCTTTCAAGGTCCACAGCAAGCATTGCTTCCTCTGTTGGCTTCCAAATGAACCATACAGGATGGCAGAGGAGCCTGCAGCAGCTGTGGCCAGTGCCAGACCCCGAGCTGCCTCCAAATTCGACGAAGCTTCACTACAGGCATTATTGGATGAGGTTAGGGCCCACAGGGAGGTCTCTTCCCTAGGTCAGGCAGGAAGAGGCCTCCCACTGAGACCAAGGCTGCATGGATGCAGGTGTCAGCAGATGTCAACTCGCTGGGAGTCACCAGAAGAACCTGGATACAGTGTCGGAAATGATTCCATGACCTTCACCGTACAGGAAAAGTAAGAATGAAGTTTCCAACACCCTCAGCCTGATCCCCATTGCCTTTCCCCACCAGCACTCAGCTTTAGCACTCTCTTCCTCCACATCCCACTTCACAGTCACATCCATACACCCTTACCCATTTCATCTCTCTCTATGCTCACATTCACATAACTATTCCACCATGCAGCCCTCACACTCCCTCTCACTCTGATGCTTTGAACACAGCTGACAACACACAGGGAGGGCCCTTGGTCTTGCAGCCTCACACCATCTTTGTCTCCCTCTAAGTATCTATGCTATGCAATCTCTACACTCACTCCTTCCTTCTCACTCAAACTCCACTTGTCTCCCTCATTGCAGGAAAAGAGAACTCACAACAACAGAGAGCGAGCCAGGACTGGAGGAGGCCCACCCTCAGTAGCCCACCTGACCCCCTGGGAGGAAGGAGTGCTGGAAATTGTTGGGGCTGATGTGGCCGCGGAAGTTGGGGAAGGAGAGATGGGGGCAGTCCCGCAAGCTGGTGACAGAATAGTTTGCCATCTCTCTCATTGACATAGCATGAGTCGCTGTTATGATTCTGAAGCTACATCATTTGGACTTATGAACATCTGCATCACATCTCTAACTCCTTCCTGTACTCCCCCACAGGACCATCCAGAGCCCTCGTCCCCACTGTGGAGGAGGAAGAGGCTGTGCAGCCAGACTCCTCAGAGGAAGCTCCAACCTCTGAGGGCGCAGCATCAGCAGAAGTAAGCGCACCCAGCACCAGCGCAGACACTCACGCCTCGGGGGGACCTTCGGGACATAGAGTAGTGTTGTCACCTGGTGTTTCACAGCTCACAAGTGAGCCTCAGCAGATTCTGGAGACAGGGACAGCAGTGGAGAGTCCTCGTCGGAGGGCGCAGGACTCTGCCAGCTCAGCTCAGCTGCGCTGCATGTCGACCCTCTGCCTCTGGGTCCATCTGCAAGAGAAGAGGTGATGGATCTCCATGCACAGATGCAGGAGTCTCTGGCAGGTTTTGTCTCCAGGGTCGCTGCGAGTGTGGAGTGAATGGAGGAGTCCATAGCGACCATGAGCAGAGCCTTTGTGGAGTCATTGGTGCATGAACGCATCACCATGAAAAGGTTGGCAACCTCCATGGAGGAGATAAGTCACCAGGGTATAGAAAACATGGTGAGTGCTCATAATAGAATGACATCTCTTGAGGAGCGATGGCCATCTATTGAACAGAGAAACCAGACCTTCATGGAAGTCCTTCTGAGTAGGACTGCCAGTGCAGAAACGGGTCCCCATTTTCCCCTAATGCGCAGCAAGGTGCTCTCAAGCCACTTCCAAGCGCTGGCCCCTTCTGGCCTGTGCAGCTTCAGGTGAGTGAGCAGCAGCCTGGTGCTCCTGTTGCTGAGACTGCTGTTCCTGGTTCTGCTGCTGGAGATCCTCTAATGGCAAGAAGGGAAGGAAAAAAAGGCGTCCCATGCTTCTGGTAGATGCCTCCGCTGAGGAAGCGCTGAGTGAGAGTGGCGAGAGGGGCTTCCCAGGAGCTCACATTGGAGAAGTGTGTGAGGCTCCAACCTTCCACAGCTGTGCCTAAGCCTTGAACAAGTAGCCCCAAGCCTGCAACAACAAGGTCCTTCAACATACAAATGCTCTCCGATTAAATCTCAGCTTTCCCAAATGACCTGCAGCTGAGAGCAAGCAAGCCGGGATGCTTCACACCAGGTTTCATCAGCGGGGTTCCCCGCAGGCGTGGTTAGCGTGGGAAACCCTTGAAAATAGCAAGGGCCCCTTAAAATGGCATTAAACATGCCAATAATTGCTGATTAGGGTCCCGGTGGCCAGTCCCGCCAGCGGCAGGCGGGACTGATTCGGGTCGGAGAGAAACGACGGTCCGAAAGTCGGACGGGGTGGGGAATCAGGCGGGGGGGGGCGGCGGTCGCGACCCCCTGTATTTGTGATTTTCCCCGCCCACATGCCTGAAAACCCGCCCGACGGCTGGGGGAAAATCGGGGCCAATATCTTAATAAAGATGAAGTAGCCAAAATGTATCAAAATAAGTTAAGACAGCAGCACATTGTTAAACATTGGCTACATTTTGAATGATTTTACTTTCTCTGGGGTCTTATGCAGAGTGGGGATGATGTGCGAGATGCAGTGGAACCAGCTTCATAACTAAATGGGCCTGATCTCATGGCAGGAATCAAATACCGGGAAGGGTAAGTTATCATAATTCAAAATGCAATCGAGAGCTGATGGCGTTGAAAGCTTATTTCTCCATGTTCATTCGATTTCGAGGGTTATCAGCGAGCCTTGAAAGAACTTGCAACCGAGCCACCTCTCTTGGACTGCCTGTTTTTCATGGCCAGTAATTGCTTAAAGTCATTTGCATGTTGAGTAAAGAAATAGTTAGAAGACCAAGTCGTATACCCCAGAATATTCAGACCAACTGTGGTGGTTCTTAGTCATTTCCACCCGCCCCCCCCCCCCCCCCCAAAATTTCTCTCGTTTGCTGACTTTTACTGGTGTATGGTTCCACATCCACCAACAGCCCTCTGGTACCTTGTCCAAGTGGTCATTCTTCATGTATGAGCCTAGGTACAAGCGTCAGCAGGCAATTCGATAAATCCGATCCTCACCCAATGCCTAGACATGCACACTTTCTAGGAGGCATCACTGGATGGCGATCAGGAGTAGGATCTATAACTAGTCTTTTTGCATCTTTCTAGGCTAAGCGTAACATCCCAGTTGCCGCTCTGGCCAAGAGTAGCTAACTCAATGCAGACCAGGGAGCAAGCCTGGGACCTGCCTCATCCATATTCTCAAGCAACTCCAAGTAAGAACAAACACTCTGGTGCAGGATGTTCCTTACATTGTTCTACTTAGAGATAGTTAAAAAAAAAACCTTTGGTACCAATTCATTTCAAATCTTATTTGCGAATAATTATATATTTGACTGTTTTGTAACATGATTGACTATGGTGTTAGCCCTTGGCTCAGGTAGCACTCTCTCCACCGAATCATGAAGGTTGTGGCTCCAAGCCCCATTCCATAGACGTGAATGCATAATCCAAGCTGACACTCCAGGGCAGTGCTGAGGGAGTGCTGCACTGTCGGAGGAGCCATTAAACCGAGGCCCCCTCTGCCGTTTCAGATAGACGTAAAAGATCCCATGGCACTATTCGAAGAAGAGCAGGGGAGATGTCCTGGCCAATATTTATCGCTCAACGAGCATCACTAAAACACATCATCTGGTCATTTAACTCTGCTGTTTGTGGGAGCTTGCTGTGTGCAGATTGGCTGCCGCGTTTCCTACATTACAACAGTGACTATGATTCAAAATTGACATCATTGGCTGCAAAGTGCTTTCGGACATCTTGAGGTAATCAAACGCGCCATATAAAATGCAAGTTCTTTTAGTATGTGGCAATAGTAAGGAAAGCTAACTGAATCTTGGCTTGTATAGTCAGAGGAATAAACAGAAATCGCAGGGGGATATGCAAGGCAATGGGACGGTCATACCTAGTGTGCTGTGTACAGTGCTGGTTGCCCTGTTACAGCAAAGGTATCCAGACAATGGAAGTAGTGCAGAGCAGGACAATCAAATTCCTACCTAGGTTAAGGCATCTAGGCTATGAGGAGAAGTTGAAACACCTGGAATTATTTACTCTGGACAAAGGGGAGAGAGATATTATTCAAAATTCTTAAGGGAATAGCTAGATTCAACCCTGATAATATGTTCAAGATTGCCACAAACTCTAGAATCAGGGAGCACTGGGTTCAAACTTAGAGGAAGGAAGCTGCCCCAACAGTTTCGATTTAAGTAGTAGAGGCAGATAGCGTGGAAAGATTTCAGGGAGAAAGGGACAGATATTTGAGGGAGTGGACAATTGAGAAGTATTATAAACATTAATGTTAGGGACCGGCAAGTTGGAGTCCACGGCTTTTTTTCCAGTCCTGCACTTTTCCATATTCCTAATAGATTTATTAAGGTTTACACGAAGCACCATTCATACCAGCTTACAAACTCCATTTTGCAGACTGACTTATTCCAGTTGGGACCGAACTAATTGCATAAAAGTCACACTGATACAACATTCACTAGTGTTAAGCAAACGTCCTTAAATTTTCAGCGATATATCATGAAAACGGAAAGAGAAGCTGAATCAGGTTTGCGAATCAGCAAAGTACGATGTATCCCCAGCCAGCAGAATGTCTTCCTGGGGCCAGGTGGTTTTGCACCAGCTCCAAAAGTGTGATCTGTAGCCATGCTGCCTTTGAAAATGCATAGAATTAATCCAAACGGCTCCGTGCCAATCATTATAGAGGGTACGGTAGCACAGTGGTTATGTTACTGGGCTAGATGATCTGTGAGACACAAGTTCAAATCCCACCATCGCAGCTAGGGAATTTAAATCTAGTTGATTAAATGGAATATCAGCTAATATCAGTATCATAAAACTACTGGTTTGTCATAAAAACCCATCTGGTTCACTAAAGTCCTTTAGGGAATGGAAATCTGCTGTCCTTACCCGGTCTGGCCTATATGTGACTCCAGACCCACAGCAATGTGGTTTTGACTCTTAACTGCCCTTAAATGGCCCAGCGAGCCACTCAGTTGTACCAAACCGTCAATGACAAAGTCACTGTACCTTCACCACACAGACTGCAGCGGTTTAAGGCAGCGGATTCTCACAGGCAATTAGAGATGGGCAATAAATGCCAGCCTTGCCAGCAACACCCACATCCCGTGAACGGAAAAATTATAATCACCCTGTACTTGCTTAACTTTTCTCTAACTTTTTCCAGTTCTGATGAAAGGTCGTCGAACTGAAACGTTAAACTTTGTTTCTCTCTCTCTGCAGATGCCGAGTATTTCCAGCATTTTATGTTTTTATTTTTGTATTATATTATCATCACCCGAGTGGCTCTGGAGGGGAGGAGAGCTGCTCTCCATTGGAGCAGGAGATTTGAAGTTTTTATTTAAAAGACAGCGCGCAGGTGTCTTCTAAACGGACATTGGGGTACAAATTCATCAGCGCCCGATTTCGGGTGCAAAGGCAGTAATAGAAACATAGAAGATAGGAGCAGGAGTAGGCCATTCGGCTCCTCAAGCCTGTTCCGCCATTTAATGCGATCATGGCTGATCATCCAAACTCAGTACCCGGTCCCTGCTTTTTCCCCATATCCCTTGATCCCTTTAGCCTTTAAGAAATATATCCAACTCCTTCTTGAATATATTTAATGAATTGGCCTCCACTGCCTTGTGTGGTAGAGAATTCCACAGGTTCACCACTCTCTGGGTGAAGAAATTCCTCCTCATCTCAGTCCTAAATGGCTTACCCCTTATCCTTAGACTGTGACCCCTGGTTCTGGACTCCCCCGCCATCGGGAACATCCTTCCTGCATCTAGTCTGTCTAGTCCTGTTAGAATTTTATAAGTTTCAATGAGATCCCCTCTCATTCTTCTAAACTCTAGTGAATATAAGCCTAATCGACCCAATCTCTCTTCATACGTCATTCCTGCCATCCCAGGTATCAGCCTGGTGAATCTTCGCTGCACTCTCTCCATGGCAAGAACATCCTTCCTCAGATAAGGCGACCAAAACTGCACACAATACTCAAGGTGTGGTCTCACCAAGGCCCTGTACAACTGCAGCAATGTAGCCACAACGTGCGCCCGAGCTGGGATGCCCGAGGCCAGGTGAAGATTGGGCCTCTGGCCTCATTAATATTAATTGGGCGAGCTACCGCCGCTTGTCCCGCCTCCACAGGCAGCTCGCCCATTAAAAGAAATGAATTTCAAGCCACGTGCCTCGCCAGCAGCAGCCCAGAGGTAGGCCCCCGGAGGGTGGTTGTGGAGTGGTAACAGGGAGGGTGGGGTGGGGGGAGCTATCGGTATACTGTGGCATCAGGGCAACGTTCCTGCTCTTCCTGACTCCACAGCAATGATTTTGTTTTTGCGGGGAAATTCACTTACCTTTTGGTAGGGGTCGCCCAGCAACCGATTAAGAATCCCAAGTGGAGCAGGCCCGGCTCCTAATCCGCGCTACAACACCAAATATCGGTAAGGGGGCCTATAAAGGGAATTAGGCCCCACATATCCACATGTAAGGGGCGTAACGATTGTTTCTGGCAACCACCAGC
This sequence comes from Somniosus microcephalus, assembly GCF_052327205.1. NCBI lineage: Eukaryota > Metazoa > Chordata > Chondrichthyes > Squaliformes > Somniosidae > Somniosus > Somniosus microcephalus. The sequence goes on from NC_141005.1 coordinate 18,797,744, forward strand.
GATGTCTGAAAAATCAGCCAACCCAATGCCGGGTCAGATGTTTATCAGGCACGTTAGCCCCCAAAATTGGCCCTCATTGCATAAGAACATAAGAAATAGGAGCTGGAGTCGGCCATTCGGCCCCTCAAGCCTGCTCCGCCATTCAATAAGATCATGGCTGATCTTCTACCTCAACTCCAACTTCTCGCACTATCCCCATATCCCTTGATTCCCTTAGCATCTAAAAATCTAGCAATCTCTGTCTTGAATATACTCAACAACTGAGCAACTACAGCCCTCTGGGGTAGAGAATTCCAAAGATTCACCACCCTCTGAGTGAAGAAATTTCTCCTCATCTCAGTCCTAAATGGCCGACCCCTTATTCTGAGACTGTGACCCTTAGTTCCAGACTCCCCAGCCAGGGGAAACATCCTCTCAGCATCTACCCCGTCAAGCCCCTTCAGAATTTTATACGTTACAATGAGATCGCCTCTCATTCCTCTAAACCCTAGAGAACATTGGCCCATTCTACTCAATCTCTCCTCACAGGTGCCCTTTTTACGCCCGTATAAGGGATGTCTTATGAAGAAAGGTTGAGCCTATGCTCATTGAGTTTAGAAGAATGAGAGGGGATCTTATTGAAGCATATAAGATTCTGAAGGGGCTTGACAGGTAGATGCAGAGAGGATGTTTCCCTTCGTGGGGGAATCTAGAACTAGGGGGCATCATTTAAAACGGAAATGAGGAGGAATTTCTTCTCTCAGAGGGTCGTGAATCTTTGGAATTCTCTTCCCCAGAGAGCTGTGGAGGCGGAGTCACTGAATATATTTAAGGTGGAGATAGACAGATTTTTGAACGGTAAGGGAGTGAAGGGTTATGGGGAGCGGGCAGGGAAGTGGAGTTGAGGCCAAGATCAGATCAGCCGTGAACTTATTGAATGGCGGAGCAGGCTCGAGGGGCCAAACGACCTACTCCTGCTCCTAAGTCTTATGTTCTTATGTAAAATGTGAGCAACAAGGTCCAATTTCTACCCCATTAAGAGAGTACAGGTACTTTGAATCGAAACCAGCCCCTCTAGCTACGCTTTGCTCCTCCTCTTAAAGTGTATACTTTGGTTCAGCAAATCCTTCTGTGTAGCAGCAACATCATGCTGCAGATCTAACAGGAATCAACAGTGCTTTTTTTATTTTGCCAGCATTTCCAGCTGTGCCTGTTTGGAGGTTATTGATTTCCTCTCACAGATGTGTAGAGCTGATTCCAACAGGAAAGTTCAATGTCAAATGCAACCCTGGGCTCGTTACTGAAGCCTCCACACAACTGGCTCCTCAGAGCAGTGGGAGGTCTCACTTTTCGCACAACGTCACGGGCCAAAGGAGACTGAAACCGGCACCTACCTCGAGCGGTGAAGACCGATGCTGTCAGCTGCCGATGCCCGAGACAGACTCCTGGCCACGCTGCCTCCTAGCGTGGGCGATCGGCCCGCGGACAATCCCAGCCATGACCTCGTCCCAACGCTAAGGTCGTCACTCAGAAGGGATCCAATGGTTGATTGGCTGTCACTGCTTTCAGTGGAAAGAGAAAGAAAGACATGGAACAACAGTCAATGGCATTTACTTTTGATCTGAGACCACTTTCAACTTTTCTCGGCAGGGGCTGTCTAGAAATAAAGAATGATAAAACACTGGCCAAAATCAAGCAGAATACTTACGTGGAGAGATCATTCATTATTTCTGAACGTTTGTGTGTGGGGATAGGAACAAACAAGGGGGAGTTAAGCACTATATACATTCTCTATAAAATAGGTTACCTAAACACAACCTAAAATATGAATAGCAAAATACTGCGGATGCTGGAAATCTGAAATAACAACAGAAAACGCTGGAAAAACTCAGCAGGCCAGGCAGCATCTGTGAAGAGAGAAACAGAGTTAACGTTTCAGGTCGAAGACCTTTCATCAGAACTGGAAAAAAGCAGGAAATGGAACAGATTTTAAAGCAAGTTTAGGGGCTGGGAAATGGGGGAAGGGATGAAAGAACAAAAGGGAAGGTCTGTGATAGGATAGAAGGCAGGAGAAGTAAAGAGACATTAAGAGATATTCAAGGCGAGAGGAGGTGGTAATGGGACAGGTTAAGAAACAAAGGATGGCTCTAGATGAAGTGTGAATTGCGCAGGCAGAACGAGGGACAGCTGCCATGTGGGAGAGAAGAACACAAGGCACAAACAAAAAGTGTGGATAAAAAATATAAATATGATAGGAGCCGAGGTTATGATCTGAAATTGTTGAACTCTATGTTGAGTCCAGAAGGCTGGAAAGTGCCTAATCGAAAGATGAGGTGCTGTTCCTCGAGCTTACGCTGAGCTTCCGTGGAACAATGCAAGAGGCCGAGGACAGAGAGATCAGAGCGGGAGTGAAGCGGTGAATTAAAGTGACAGGTGACTGGAAGCTCAGGGTCCCCCTTACGGACTGAACGGAGTTGTTCCGCAAAGCGGTCACCCAATCTGTGTTTGGTCTCCCCAATGTAGAGGAGATCACATTGTGAGCAGCGAATACAATATACTAGATTGCAAGAAGTACAAGTAAATCGCTGTTTCACCTGGAAGGGATGTTTGGGGCCCTGGACAGTGGGAAGGGGGGAGGTATAAGGGCAGGTGTTGCATCTCCTGCACTTGCACGGGAAGGTGCCGGGCGAAGGGGAAGGAGTGCTGGGGGTGATAGAGGAGTGGACTAGGGTGTCTCGGAGGGAGCAGTCCCTACGGAATGCTGAAAGGGGAGGTGAGGGGAAGATACGTTTGGTGGTGGGATCACACTGGAGGTGGCGGAAATGGAGGAGGATGATCCGTTGAATATGGAGGCTGGTGGGGTGAAAGGTGAGGACAAGAGGAACTCTATCATGGTTCCGGAGGGAGGGGCAGGGGTGAGGGCAGAAGTGCGGGAAATAGAACTGACACGGTCAAGGGCCGTGTCAACCACTGTAGAGGGTAATCCTCGGTTGAGGAAAAAGGAAGACCTGTTGGAAGCACTGGTATGGAAGGTGGCATCGTCAGAGCAGATGCGGCGGAGACGGAGAAACTGGGAGAATGGAATAGAGTCCTTACAGGAGGCGGGGTGGGAGGAAGTGTAGTCCAGGTAGCTGTGGGAGTCAGTGGGCTTGTAGTGAATATTTGTCAATAACCTATCAATAAAATATGAATGCTGGAATAAGGGATTGTCTCTAAATTTCTCACTCCTGCCTCAGACAGTATTAAGTGCTGGCTGCAATTCTCTTTAATATGTGAACATGGGGCTTTATTTACTTATTAAACGTCTGCACGAGAGCCTGCCAATCCCTGTCCAAGATTTCCAAGACACAACTAAAAGAAAACATTTATTCCCAGCACTATAGAAGTCATTCTGAAGACAGAACAGAGCACAGAAACCCTATGCTGTTAAAAAAAAATGAAGATTATCGAAAGAAAAAACAAGCTGAACGTCAGAAATACAAATCAGGTCTGCCCGCATCTAAAAGGAGAAAGGACGGGTTAATGAGTCAGCTCAGGACTGATTGTTGGAAATGGGTTGACAAGAGGTTCCTTTGATAGAATTGACTGAAACAATGAGGGGAGGAAGGTAAAGATCAAGTGTACAGACACATTGACCAGAATCACTGAGTTTTACAGTGCAGGAGGAGGACGTTCAGCCCTTCATGCCCGTGCAGGCTCACTGAAAGATCTATCCACTTAGTCCCATTCCCCTGATCTTTCACCATTCACTTAAAAAAAAAAATTCACATATTTATCCATTCCCTATTAAAAGCTATTAAGGATTCTGCTCCCACTCCCACTTCTGGTGAGGCATTTGAGGTCCCAACAAACCAAACAAAGAAAAAATCTCCTAACCTATCCCTTTGGTGGAGGCCTTAAATTTATATCCTCTAGTCACCGACCAGTGAAAATAGTTTTCCCTGATTAGCCTGCTGTGTATTTCCAGCGTTTTGAATTTTTCTTGCAACACCTCCATTTCAAAATTCTCATTCTTGTTTTCAAATCCCTCCATGGCCTCGCCCCTTCCTATCTCTAATCTCCTCCAGCCCCACATCCCTTTGAGACATCTGCGCTCCTCTAATTCTGCCCTCTTGAGTATCCCTGATTATAATCGCTGAACCATTGGTGGCCGTGCCTTCTGTTGCCTAGGCCCTAATCTCTGGAATTCCCTCCCTAAACCTCTCCACCTCGCTACTTCTCTTTCCTCCTTTAAGATGCTCCTTAAAACCTACCTCTTTGACCAAGCTTTTGGTCACCTGCCCTAATTTCTCCTTATGTGGCTTGGTGTCAAATTTTTGTCTTATAATACTCCTGTGAAGCACCTTGGGACGTTTTACTATGTTAAAGGCATATATAAATACAAGTTGTTGTTGTATCTCTCTATAATATTGTACCCTCAAATCCTCCTCTTTCCAACTTGGTAGTGTCCTGCAATATAGGCTGTGGTCTTCATCTAGGCTTCTCAATAAAAAGGTATATGTGCAATTGTAAAGAAAAACATTTATTTCCAATTGATTCAATTCAGGTTAATCCCCCAAGAGACTATTTAAAAGACAAAACACTACCACCATTACAATATGGCAATGTGATAGATCAGGGACTTTCATGGCACTTTATGTTTGGTTCTGTTCGGAACTGATCAGATCTATACTGCACCTCCTACTTTTAATTCTGGCAGTATCCGCCCTTACAGCTTTTTGGGGCAAGTTTGTTCAATTAGTGCCAACTACAGTAGAGGCTTCTTACATTCACTCCCTGCACCACCGGTGCACCATGTCAGCGGTGTGTACCACCTACAAGATGCACTGCAGCAACTCGCCAAGGCTTCTTCGACAGCGCCTCCCAAACCCGCGATCTCTACCACCTAGAAGGACAAGGGCAGCAGACGCATGGGAACACCACCATCTCCAAGTTCCCCTCCAAGTCACACACCATCCTGACTTGGAAATATATCGCCGTTCCTTCATCGTCGCTGGGTCAAAATCCTGTGACTCCTAATTCTAAACTCCCCAGCCATCTTGTAGATGGTGCACACTGCAACCACGGTGGTGGAGGGACTGAATGTATAAGGTGGCGGATGAGGTGCCAATCAAGCAGGCTGCTTTGTCCTGGATGGTGTCGAGCTTCTTCAGTGTTGGCTCTCTGTGAGCAATGTCACAGGAGATCGATTAATCCCCATGTAAAACATGCTCTGAGGTCCCGTATATTGTGCAGATTTGACGCGTGTTCAAATGAAAAATAAACAGCAACTCATGCACCTTGGAAACCAGCACCACGCATATCTTTTAAGTCATGAATCTAAATTATTTTTGAGATTGGGTTGTTGAAATTGAACAGCTTCACCCTGTCAGTGAGACTCAACAGAACAAAAGGACTAAAGCAGATGAAAATCATTTTGTCAGAATTTTCACAGCAACTCTTAAGAGTTTCATAAACACATCAAATCGCAGGATGCCCTTTCTGAACCCTTATTGCAAAAATAAGACAGTTTTATGTCAGAGCACTGATGTTTGAGTTATTTGAATGATAATCAGAATGCAACACTTATCTCGGAGGTAATGAAGCCAATTGCCTGGAAAGTAAGGCTTGCAAGTCACCAGCGGCACTCTGCTCCTCAGCATCTTTCTACTGTGGAACCACTTCTACTCAAAGGGCCTGCTGCTCCCTGCCTTTCCCAAAGGGCACTTTGTCTGGCTGCTCTACGAATCCACAGACAGACATAGCTCTCTCCATGAGTGAGGCTTGTTGGGGAGTGTCCACGGGTTACTTGAACATGGGAACGGGATGCGGGGGCGGGGCGTTGTGAGGCGGGGGGTGCTCAGAGCCAGGTCTGATCCTGTACTCGACCACACATGGACGTTCGCGCAAGAATCACTGGATAGCTATCGTTCCCTACCACAGTGGCGTAGAGACCATGTCGAGCATTGCCACGACTGCCCTGGTTTAGGTCTATTAACCCTGTGCAGATCAGGAAATGACGCTGGGACCTTCCTGTGCAGCTGAATACCAAACCAGAATCTACCCATCAAGCCATTGCGAGAGCTTCTGGAATGAATCACTGGGTTGAACATAGAACCGACATGCAAGAGCTATGAACTTGCTATATCATTGACAACTTATGCCACCCAATTGTTTTTTATCCGCAAAGCTGTGATACGTAATTGTATGGGTTGACTCATTGGAAGATACAGTGCAAAACTGCAATTATTCTGCCTCTAGATGCCCCAAGGAGGTTATGGTGGGCCATCTTCTAATGGCTTGCTCGGCCACTTCATACTCCATTAAGAGTCATCATGTACTGTGGGACTAGAGTCACATGCAGGGCCCAATAGAGGTGGCAGGTTCCCTTCCCTGAAGGACATTCCAGCTCAAAGGACCACTTTGTAGGTGTCAGCCTTGCCGCAAAGTTAGCCCTTTCACTTCGGAGTCAGAAGGTTGTGGGTTCAAGCCCCATCCCGGAGACTGGAGCACATAATCCAGGCTGACACTCCAGTGTAGTGCTGAGGGAGTGCTGCACTGTCGGAGGTGTCATCTTGCAGATGTAAAGTTAAACCAAGGTGCAATCTGGCCCTCTCGGATGGATGTAAAAAAAACCCACGGCAATACTGGAAGAAGAACAGAGGAGTTCGGTATCCTGGCCAACATTTATCCCTCAAACAACATCACTGAAACAGTTTAATTGATCATTTATCTCATCGGTGTTTGTGAGACTTTGCTGTGCGCAAACTGGCTGCAGCGTTTCCCTAATTGGCTGTGAAGAGCTTTGGGATATCCTGATGGTATGAAAGGTACTGTATAAATGCAAGTTCTTAATTCCTTTGTTTTCTTATTGGGGAACCAATTGTGTTTTTTCCAACAATCTGATGCTTCATGTTAATGTTATCCTGGTGCTTGCCCACAAAAGACCAGATTGATTGAAAGAATTTTCACTGTGGGATTGAAACTCATGACTTCAGCATTGCTAGTCCAGTACCATGACCATTACATTACCGTATCCATATAAAATTAGCCAGGGTTCCTGTTCTTAATTGTAAGGCAGTGACTCCCAATGGAAAGTGTGTATGTAGGCATTGGGTGAAGTGACGAGCAGTAATGTCCCTCAGAGCATGTGGCATATTGACGCTCGCTGGATGGGCACTAGGGTGAGGTACCCGAGGACAGGCAGCACCCATGGGGATTAGACCTTAGTGTGAGTCAGTGCTTTCAGGAAAGCAGGGAAGGAAAATGGAAGGGGAAAATATTCTAATGGCAAATGTAAAGGAACAATGCTTTCAATAAAGGGCACTCTGCACGATAAGCAGTAATGCAATGACAGAGTGTGAGAGCTCCGAGCTGGCACATTACTTGACGTTCATTCACAGTTTGATTCAACGTATGGTGTAGTTATTTAAATGGTACTAAGGGCGCACTTGCTGTAGGGAACATCAAATAAACCCTCCAAGTCCTTCAGTCAACTGGACCAACCTCAGTTCCCTATTTCAGCACCTCACACCATAAAGAAGTGTTACTCGTGAACTTTGTACCGAAGGCCGCAATCCCAAGAACGGACTTGCTTGGAAGCCACACTCAGGAATATGCCAAAGTGTTCATTTTAATCCTCCTCAGTGAGGAGTTGCCAGCTGGGTCTTTAACTTCTCTGTGGGTGCTCGATGGCCCACTCGTTAAAGGACTGGCGAGTAAGAGAAGGATTCCGGGCCCAACACTTTAGGAAGGATGTGAAGGCTTTGGAGAGGGTGCAGAGAGATTTACTAGCATGGTTCCAGGGATGAGGAACTACAGTTACATGGATAGACTGGAGAAGCTGGGGTCGTTCTCCTTGGAGCAGAGGAGATTTGATGGAAGTGTTTAAAATCACGGAGGGTTTAGATAGAGTAAATAAAGAGAAACTGTTTCCAGTGGCTGAAGGGTCGATAACCAGAGGGCACTGATTTAAGGTGATTGGCAAAAGAACCAGAGGCGACACGAGGAAAAACTTTTTTACACAACGAGTGTTTAGGATTTGGAATGCACAGCCTGATAGGGTGGTGAGTACAGATTCAATAGTAGCCTTCAATAGGGAATGGGACAAATACTTGAAGGAGAAAAAGTTGCAGGGATCTGGGGAACGAGCGGGGGAGTGGGACAGACAGGATTGCTCTTCGAAGGAGCCGGTGCAGACTCGATGGGCCGAATGGCCTCCTACTGTGTTGTATGATTCTACTGAGAGGGAGAAGCCTCAGGAGCATCCCACAACCAAGTGGAACGCGTGGCTGCACAATCGTATTACACGTACCACTGCCCATAAAAAAAAAGAGCTCAGGAACCTATGCATTCATCCTGGCTGAAATCAGCAACTTGGAAGAAAATAAATTACTCATCCACAAATCCCCAACCCACACACCGTGGCTCATCAATTTGGAGTTTGAATTTCCTTGGAAGGGAATCCCTACTGAGGAGATGAATACCTTGTCTGTCTGAAGAGAAAGGGACAAACTTTCAGCCAGTTCCTTAAATGCATGCAATCTCAACTTGAAGCACCCTCAAGAAAAATGAACATGCAGAATTAAAATATAAATATTACTGAATGCACTCCATCAAATTACCATTGCAAAGTTAAAATGAAATGATTTATGGGTCTGCCGCACCAGAACAGATTAAACATTACTTAAGTTAGTCAAAGGTAAAATATTGAAGCAGAAATCACACAATCTTCCAATGTTCTCTTGCGGGAGCAGTTTCGAGGTGCGTGTAAGATACCCGTTTGCAGCACAACTATTAAGAACATGTCTGTTGATGGACAGTATGGCAGGAGTGATGGGCAGGAGCTGTAAAACTCTGCACCAAACAAACAGGGCAGTCAGGAGGATGCTGCTGCTGTCAGGTTAACCCTGATTTCATATCAATCATTATCAGCTACACAGAACATTAATTAATTAGGGAATAATGAACATCGGGGTGTACAGATATTGGGATGTTACACAGTGGAGTTCATAATTGCCATTTGGTCCACTTTAAATGAAGTGAAATGCAACTTCAAACCAACAGTCGATAAAGCCTCCAACCTCTTTCTATCTGTCGCAACCTTTCTCATCTGTTTTACAACAGTGACTACACTCCAAAAGTACTTCATTGGCTGTAAAGCCCTTTGAGACACCCGGTGGTCATGAAAGGTGCTGTAGAAATGCAAGTCTTTCTTTAATTAATGCCACTATGGTCATCATTCCCCTGATTTTTCTTCTCGTCACTCCTAAGCTCCAAACAATATCTTGCGTGCTATCCATCCTCACGGTGTTGAAATCAAGAGTCATCACACCAGCTCCTCTTCTTCTTCTTCGGCAGTCCCTTGGAACCGAGGATGACTTGATTCCACACTAAAAATGAGTTCTCAGGTGACTGATGAGTCCAATGCGGGACCTACAGTCTCTGTCACAGGTGGGGCAGACGGTGGTTGAAGGGGCGGGTGGGTGGGATGCTTGGGTTGACGTGCGCTCCTTCCGCTGTTTGTGCTTGGCTTCTGCTTGCTCCCGGCGAAGAGACTCGAGGTGTTCGGCGCCTTCCCGGATGCTTCTCCTCCACTTTGTGCGGTCTTGGGCCAGGGATTCCCAGGTATCGGTGGGGATGTTGCACTTTTTCAAGGGGGCTTTGAGGGTGTCCTTGAAGCATTTCCTCTGCCCACCTGGGGCTTTCTTGCCGTGTCGGAGCTCCGAGTAGAGCGCTTGCTTTGGGAGTCTCATATATTCTATCTCTCCCTATAGTCTAAAGTAGTCAATCGCTGACATCAGTAAAACTTTTCATATTTGTAGCCTCACATTTACTTTACCCTAAAGGCTATTTAACATTAATATTATAATAGTTCTAAATCTAAAGTGAAGTACACCTTTAAAAAATCATGGACTACGTGCTGCCTCAGTCCATGCATGATTATCTGATTAAGATTAATATTCATGCTCTGAAGACAATGGAATCTAAAATGATATTTCATTTCAACATTACTTGTACATTTGAGCCTCGCATAATCCCTCAACCTTGTTAAGGTGACAAACTCATGATTTAATGGCAATTATGAACTCCAGAGTGCAATTCCTTACCTCCCCGTCTTCCCTTCCTCCTGCAATTTACAGATTTTAAAATCCGCACTTAATGTCAATTAGTCACTGCTTCTTCATCTATCCCATTTTGTCTCCTACTCTTTTTAACTTGCCCTGCACAATGGCACTTAGCCCTTCTCCTACATTTCTCACTAAGACAGCCCAACAAAATTGACGGAAGTGTTAATATAAATTCAAATTAAATATCCAGAATATTATATATATATATATATTTGGGTTTTTGCAATGATGTCACAATGTGCCAATACTGTGGCAGTCAGATGACAGAAGTTTTTACGAATATTGGTTTAAAATCCCTCTATTTTCCTCTCTCTCACCCCTTTGGTCTCATTGTTGTGCATTGGAGCTAGCTGAGCAATTTCCCCCCTCCCCCGGCTCCTCAGCTGACCACCTCAGCACAGAGGTACAGGAGTAGGCCATTCGGCCCCTCAAGCCTCTTCTGGCATTCGATTCGATGATGGCTGATCTGTACCTTAACTCCATTTACCTGCCTTGGTTCCATATTCATTAATACCCTTACCCAACAAAAATCTGTCAAATCGTAGTTTCAAAACTTTCAATTGACCCACCACCACCCTCAACAGCTTTTTGGGGGAAGAGAGTTCCAGATTTCAGACCTTAATATAGACGTCATCTCTGGCTTTCCTTTCCTTGAGGGAAGATGCCTGCTTTCGTATCAGCACCCGTCCCACATCAAACTGAGACCAAGAAATTTTGCGTAAGAGTGGAACCTCAGACCTCCATCCTGCCACTCCATGATGCCATGCATTGATACTCCGATGTACTGGTCCAGCCCATCACTTGAATGTGAAACTACAGCACCCATTTTTAACCTTGTATCTGCTTGGGCCCCATATCAATGACAGTCACTCCCATTGAGATGAAAACATTAGCTTGATCTTAGATGGAAGATCTCAGTTTAGGATTAGAATAGTTGGACGTGCTGTTGGGGTATCTTAGGCTATGTGTAAAATTTGTACAGTTTCTTTCATGCTTCAAGCACAACACCCTTAACAGGCAACAGGCAGCTTGTTCTTACACATCTGTCCTTCCCAAATCTGCTCCCGAAGCCATCCTCGCACTAGGGGAGAAAAGAGCTTGTCACAATATACCACCATATCGCCCCTCCTCAGATACGAAGCACTGCCTACTGGGTCCATCTGACATTACCATTCTCTTCAGTCCCTACTCTTAGAGCCTCTCAGGGCAAGATTACAGGATTGTTGCCCTTACTGGGGCAGGTTGGCGCTATGGGCAACAGTTATGTATTAAGGGGCCGAAATCATAATTCAATCATACGTTTTAGCTGTGACATTAACCAACTATCACGGAGGGGAGGAAACCATTACACTACTGTACCTGGATTCAACTCTCGGTTCCAAGATTGAATTGCCGTTCAGACTAATTTTAATCTTTTCTATGCGTCCACATGCTCTCTGTCACATCAAATATGGCCAGATTTACATTAGCCATAAAGACTTTATTCTCTGAGGCACTGAGATAGCAATGCAGCTGCAATGGTAAGGATACTTTGTGTAAATAGCCACATTGTACACTTTGTGTTGAGTTCCTGCTGTATTGGCCATTTTGAGGTGCTATTCTGGTGGTTAAGGCACTAAAACAGTCTGTATGTGGCCAGTCTGGAATATGAACTTCCTGGATTTACAGGGATTTTTTTTTAAAGTACTTCCCACCACGACGTTCCCAAAAGACCTTGACTTGTTTAAGTGTTGGAGGATCCGAATCTGGATTGTTTCTCTTTTGGTTCCAGAAGTTGAGCAGCTGTCACTACCAATTGGTCTGGATTTCTAACCAAGTCCATGGCCGAATGTGCCTGGTGGCTTTTTTTTGGTTTTAGACGGAAGAAATTACCTTTCAGCTTCATCGTCACTTTCGTCACTAGACTCCTCCTCCAAGGCTGTCTGCAGGTCCGCGATCCGTTTTATTGAGGTTTCAAGATCCGCTTGCAAGGTCTGTTTCATCGCCATCAGGCTCTCCACCTGAGATCCCTGGCAAGTTAAAAAAAACAAAAAGGCACGTACGGCACATTACTACGACATAGCAGCTAAAAAAATGGTGGATCCCCAGATGAACTGTTACTTATTCGAATTCCCTTCAATTAAACTTTTGGATTTTAATTCAGATACAGTAACAATAATATCTTTGGAATTTTCATCGCCAATGTAGACGTGGGTGACTCGACAATGTCTCATTCCCTGATGTAAATCCGGTCCTGCATTTACAAATATTTGCAAGTGCTGTACGGTGTCAATGCTGGGTCATTTAGGAATTGGAGCTGGCAAATAGAGTCAAGAGGGTGAGTATTTGAAATGATGATGCATCTGTCGTTGTTGCCATTGTCACTGTGGGACCAATCATTTGTTAACTCTTCAAAGACATTGGGGGAAAAATTCAGGAATGGGCGGTAACTTCAGAAAAGTTTGGGATTTAGCGCCAGGCGCTAATGAATCATGCTGCACGCAAAACTGAGTCTCATTGCTCAAAGAAAGTGCTAAATCAAGCATTAATGGCCTTGCTCAGTGGCGTTCCACTCAAAGCACTAACCAATATCAGGTGCAGTCTAATCGCTAGTCATCACTGCCACAGGCTCTTTCAAGTTCTTAAAGGGGAAGTTCATTGATGCTGCAGAACCTCATTCTTAGCATTGCTCGCTGTGAACCTGCGCCAGCAAGCAGGAGCTGGATGACTCAAACAGGTGTCATGATGGCAGATCCACGCCCCGGGGAGAGAGCCCGCAGATTTTTGGACCAAGCATTGGAGGAGTTGGTGTCCGCTGTGGAGAGACGGAGGGCAGTGCTCTACCCGGCAAGTGGCAGGAGGCCCGCGCCGCAAGTCTTCCATATCATGTGGAGGGAGGTTGCCCAGCATGTCTCAGGCAGCACTGTGGTCCCCAGGACCCACACACAGTGCAGGAAGAAATTTAACGACCTTGCTGGGGTGGTCAGGATGAGTCAATGCCTCAACAAATGTTACATACCACCATCTGTACCACAATCTTCACACACTAGCCAAAGCACCACACTCCCAGCACCCACCCACCAACTCTACCTACCAACACTCACACCCACATCTCACACCTTGCACACAATGACAGCTATTCAACTATGGCAGACACATCACCCAAACACATTGCTCCACATTCACTCACACACTTTCCTTTCTCTTGCAGGCCAAGGTGGCTCACAACAGGAGGGACAAGCCGACACCCACCCACTGTCTGTGCTGGAAAATAGAGTGCTGGAGATTATTGGGCGCCAGGTGGTGGGCGCTGTGGCCACCGGCGACATTGATCCCCTTGGGGACAACAATGGTATGTTCATCCCTACTCTTTCCTCTCACATTCCACGTCCCCCTCGCCCCACAAGCCTTTCATACTTTCCAGCTAATCATGCTGTATGCATGCATTTTTCCCTTCCTGCACCCACTCCTCTCACCTTAACCCGACTATTGTGCCTTTATGCTTTCAGATAATGAGCAAGCACCTGAGCAGCCTGTCCCAGAGTCCACCATTAAGAGCGAGGCGGGAGAAGAGGAGGAGGAAGAACACACCGTGTCACTGCATGTCTCACCCGCAGGCACCAGCTCAGATACTGGCACTATGCATTCTTTAGAGGCTAGTATAGTAGCGGGATCTGCACTGCACTGGGTGATGCACCGGGAACGAGCGGGCTGCAGCAAGGCGAGGGGGAAAGGGTAGCTCGGGGGCCAGCTCCCTAGAGGGTGTGTTCTGCTGCACAGGACTCCGAGGAGACCTTGATGGGGAGGCCTTTAGACGAAGTGATGGGCATGCACACGGAGATGTAGGTGCAATGGCAAGGGTGCCCGAGAGCCTGTCGGCAATAGTAAGGAGCGTGGAGGAGTCCACCTCCAACATTGCACAGAGCTCTGCGCACACCATGGAGCCCATCATTTCCAGTCTGGAAAGGATGGTCGGCTCCCAGAGAGACCGAGGCAACCCAGACCTGATGCCGTGTGTGATGGGCAAACTGACAGCTTCCATTGCAGCACAGGCGGAAGCGACACAACGTCTTAGTGCTGCAATGCAGTCTGTGGTTGGTGCCATTCAATCTCAGACTGCTCTCATGCAGTCTCAGCTTGATGCCACTGTTAGAAATGAAATTGTGACGTGAATAATACTGTGTTTAGATGATTGTATCAGAACCTGAGACAATAGTGTCTCTTCAGACTAGCTGGATAGATGCTTAGAATTTGCTTATGTTTTTGATTCCCTGCGGATGTTATAACATTCTGCACTGTGACAAGTCATATATAACCTGGTTTCCAGTCTAGCTATCTGTTGTTAGGATTTCACCTTTGTTTTATGTATCTTTAATTTGAACAACTAAGGCTCAACATCTATGTTTCTTCCATTACTGCTAATAACCATATTACAGGAAACTCTCGATTTACCAGCACCTAAATAACCAGAAATCTCTGTTAACCGGCAAAATTCAGGAGTAGGTTCAGGTAAGTTTTACTCCATATTAGTGGCCGTTCCTGGATCTGTGGCCGTGTAACCGGGGTTCCTGCACCTGTTGCTATGCAACAGGGACGCCTGGATCTGTGGCCGTGTACGGGGCTCTCGTACCTTTTACTATACCTCTCTGTAATCCAGACTTTTTGATAAACCGGCACCATGCCGGTCCCGTCGGTGCCGGATAAAAAAGAGTTTCCTGTATATTCTAAGTTAGGATTTTGACTTTGTTTGACAAAACTGCTTTAAAATGCGTAAGTTAACATCAAAGGAAAGGAACATCAGGAGAGACATATAACGGGCAGCTGATCCAATATTGGCCATTTTACACTAACGCCCAATGTCAAAATGACCCCACTGTCTCCCTGAAGCAAACCCAGGTTAAGGAGTATGATGCACAGATGCAGAGCAAGGCTCCTTCTGCCTTGTCCTGCAATGTGGTTTATTCCCAACCTTTAATTCATTTCCCTGCCCACCAATCCAAAGAGAATTTTTCCATTTCCCACACCAAGCACCACTGTTGTCTCTGAGTGAGATCGCTAACTGTTGCTGTGGAGACTGCCCAAACACATTTTTAGTCGGGCCCATGCAGCAGGAGCACAGAGTCTTTCGTATTATCCATTTTAGACTGGGTTCCAATACAGGTCCCAGAGTTAAAAAGACAAGAGAGTCCTGTCCTGTCCTGTCCTATCCAGTTGGCATAGCCAAATTGTGTTTTTTATACTCATTCATGGGATATGGGCGTCGCTGGCAAGGCCAGCATTTATTGCCCATTGCTAATTGCCCTTGAGAAGGTGGTGGTGAGCCGCCTTCTTGAACCGCTGCAGTCCGTATGGTGAAGGTACTCCCACAGTGCTGTTAGGTAGGGAGTTCCAGGACTTTGGCCCAGTGACTATGAAGGAACGGCGATATAGTCAGGGTGGTGTGTGACTTGGAGGGGAACTTGGAGGTGGTGGTGTTCCCATGTGCCTGCTGCCCTTGTCCTTCTAGGTGGTAGAGGTTTGGGAGGTGCAGTCGCAGAGGGCAACAATGGCAGCCAAATCCCACACATTGGTTTGGTTCTCATGGTTTCTTGGTCAAATTTGGCGGTTCAAAGTGACCCCTATTTGATTCTTTGGAGGGGTTCACACATGCTACGTCTGTAAAATACAAAACAACGCTGGCATTAAGTAGCATAGAGCAGCAGCGAGAAGTCCGATCTGTGCGAGGCTCAGTAAAATGCATTTCAACTAAACCTTAATAATGTTTGAGGTCACACAACACCAGGTTATAGTCCAACAGCTTTATTTGAAATCACAAGCTTTCGGAGCGCTGCTCCTTCTTCTTAATAATGTTTAATCAACTTTCTTTGTGTCAGTGGCATTCGCAGTTTGAAAATGAATCTAAGTTTGACTCACTTATAACAATATGAACAGTTTATAATTAGCTCTGTGAGCCATCTAATAATGGGCTGTTCCTCTGCAATTGTTGGCCTTTGCAATAAGAGAGACTGTGGCATGATGCTTGAATATTGATTCCTGCCTCCTTTATAAATCACTGGTTCGGCCCCAGCCAGAGTACGTGCCCAATTCTGGGCACCGCACTTTAGAAAGGATGTCAAGGCATTGGAGAGGGTGCAGAGGAGATTTACTAGAATGACACCAGGGATGAGGGACTGCAGTTACATGGAGAAGCTGGGATTGTTCTCCTTACAGCAGAGAAGGCTAAGGGGAGATTTAATAGAGGTGTTCAAAATCACGAAGGGTTTTGAGAGAGTAAATAAGGAGAAACTGTTTCCACTGGCAGGAGGGTCGGTAACCAGAGGACACGGATATAAGGCGAATGGCAAAAGGGCCAAATGTGAGATATGGAGAATTTCTTTTACGCAGCGAGTTATTATGATCTGGAATGTGCTGCCGGAAAGAGCGGTGGAAGCAGATTCCATTGTAACTTTCAAAAGGGAATTGGATAAAAACTAAAAGGGAAGAAAATTGCAGGGCTATGAGGAAAGAGCAGGGGAGTGGGATTAATTGGACAGCTCTTTCAAACAGCCGGCACAGGCACGATGGGCCGAATGGCCTCCTCCTGTGCTGTATGATTCTATGATTTATAGAACAGAAAAAGAAAGAACAGGAAAAATAGAAGAATTACAATTGAAGGCCACATTTTATTTTGGTATTTTTCACATGTACAAATCTCTTGAAGCGGAAAATAATCCATAATAGGGAGGACAGCCACTTGTGGGGCAGAGCAATATAAGATAGTCAGTAAGAAATCAAATCGGGAATTCAGAAGAAACATCTTTACCCAGGGAGTGGTGAGAATGTGGAACTCGCTACCACAGGGAGTGGTTGAGGCGAATAACGCAGATGCCTTTAAGAGGAAACTAGATAAGCACATGAGGGAAAAAGGAATCGAAGGATAGGCTGATAGAGTTAGATGAGGAAGGATGGGAGGAGGCTCTGGTGCATAAACGCCGGCACGGACTGGTTGGGCCGAATGGCCTGTTTCTGCGCTGGACATTCTATGTAATCTTATTTGTGTAATCATCTGCAGAACTGATTTGGAGTTGACTGCATGAGGAAGCTGGATGAATAGAACAGGTGGTGAGATGCTGTTGTCATTTTATAGAACTGGCTACTTCCCCTTTAAGTGAATCAGGTGAACGATAAAGGAGTGCCGACAGGGATTCTTGCAAAGAGAAGGTATATATCAAAGCTGCGATTTTGCAGAAGTGAAGCAAAGGTTCTTTCTGTCAGTTTAAGAGTGAGATAAGGATCAGTCTCGTTGTGTGAGAGAGCGCAGTCAAAGCTGGTGTACCGAGATTAATGACTACATCCAGCGATGCTTGAATAAGAGAGCTGAACTAACATTCATAGATGCAACCCTTAACTCGAGCTGTCTACATTTCACCCGTTGCATTTTGTTCTCTCAGACAATTGTACTCCACAACCACTCAAAGACTCCGCTCACGTTGTTTGAGCAATAACGTTCAAAAAAAAGTCTACCCCTCTCCTGGTGGCTCGGATAGTAAATGCACTGCCCAATGCAATGCCAGAAGATGTTTCCACTTATGGGGGAGGTCAAAATTAGGGGCCATAAATACATATACAAAAAGAAAATACTGCAGATGCTGGAAATCTGAAATAAAAACAGAAAATGCTGGAGGAACTCAGCAGGTCAGTGCAGCATCTGTGAAGAGAGAAACAGAGTTAACGGCCCAGAAATTTGGGTCTCCACGGGTGAGTACACGCTGGGTACTCACCCGTAGGCCCAACGAAAGTGTCAGTTTCATGCATGTACTGTGCATGCGTGGGAAACCGGAACTTCCGTTCCCTAAAGGAAGGGGTTCAGAGGTCGAACACGTGCGCCGGAGAGGCAACCCGTACGCCTGGAAGTGGCATTGTTTTTCCAGGTTTCTCCGGGAGGGTATGTCTCCAGCAGTTACACTTTTAAAAAGCAGACGCAAGGCCTGCTTTTAACAAGGTAAGCGGTGAGTTAATTAAAATTAAAACATTTTTTCCACAGGTATATTATTTTTAAATACTTTAAAGAAAGGTAAGTTTATTTTTAGCCCTGTTAGAAAATGTAATTAATTTTTCCAAAAATTTAAATTATTGTTTAAAATAGTTATTTTATGTAATTTATAATTATTTTAAAAAGTGATGTTTTTTAAAAAAATTATTTGAAGTTTTAGTTATGTTTTGGGGCTTATAGTATTTATAGTTTTGACAGCTCTTCCTGTCAATTTTATGAATGGCCATTTCCCTGCTACCATTGGCTCTCCATGGCCCATGTGATCCCAGGGGACGCTTCGAACTAACTACGCCCCTGGGATACGCAAGCACTGCGTGCCGGCAGTTGGAGGAGGCCCAGGATCAGAATCCCACGCGGGCCCACAGCTCAACGGCCGGCGCGCTAGGTAAGTGCAGGTCGGGGGCTTGCACCCGCGGGAAGCCTCCGACCCGAATTTCTGGGCCAACGTTTCAGGTCGATGACCTTTCGTCAGAACTGGAAAAAAGCAGGAAATGGAACAGATTTTAAAGCAAGTTTAGGAGCTGGGAATTGGGGGAGGGGATGAAAGAACAAAAGGGAAGGTCTGTGGCAGGATGGAAGGCAGGAGAAGTAAAGAGACATTAAGAGATATTCAAGGCAAAAGGAGATGGTAATGGGACAGGTTAAGAAACAAAGGATGGCTCTAGATAGGGTGTGAATTGCGCTGGCAGAATGAAAGAAAGCTGCCCTGTGGGAGAGAAGAACAAAAGGTACAAACAAAAAGTGTGGATAAAATATATATATATTATAGGGGCCGAGGTTATGATCTGTAATTGTTGAACTCTATGTTGAGACCAGAAGGCTGTAAAGTGCCTAATTGAAAGATGAGTTGCTGTTCCTCGAGCTTATGCTGAGCTTCAGTGGAACAATACAAGAGGCCAAGGACGGTGAGGTCTGTATGGGAGTGGAGCGGTGAATTAAAGTGACAGGCGACCGGAAGCTCGGGGTCATCCTTACGGACTGAACGGAGGTGTTCCGCAAAGCGGTCACCCAATCTGCGTTTGGTCTCCCCAATGTAGAGGAGACCACATTGTGAGCAGTGAATACAGTATACTAGATTGCAAGAAGTACAAGTAAATCGCTGTTTCACTTGGAAGGAGTGTTTGGGACCCTGGACAGTGGGAAGTGGGGGGGGCGTAATAAGGGCATGTGTTGCATCTCCTGCGCTTGCACGGGAAGGTGCCGGGCCATAAATACATGATAGTCACTAATAAATCCAATAAGGAATTCAGGAGAAA
The DNA here is from genome assembly GCF_052327205.1 of Somniosus microcephalus. Lineage (NCBI taxonomy): Eukaryota > Metazoa > Chordata > Chondrichthyes > Squaliformes > Somniosidae > Somniosus > Somniosus microcephalus. Next base: position 18,817,099 of record NC_141005.1, read on the forward strand.
CGTCTTTACCCAGAGAATGGTTAGAATGTGGAACTCGCTACCACATGGAGTAGTTGAGGCGAATAACATAGATGCCTTTAAGGGGAAGCTAGATATACACATGAGGGAGAAAGGAATAGAAGGATATGCTGATAGGGTTAGATGAAGAGAGGTGGGTAAATTCTGGGCCGAATGGCCTGTTTCTGTGCAATACATTCTAAGTTATTTAAAAAAAAAATATTCATGGGATGTGGGCGTCGCTGGCAAGCCCAGCATTTATTGCCCATCCCTAGTTGCCCTTGAGAAGGTGGTGGTGAGCCGCCTTCTTGAACCTGTAAGGCTCGCAAAATTACACATTTTCCCCCAAAGGAAGAAAGGAGAGATATTGGACTGTTTGAAGGAATATTGGGCCAAAAGGGATTTTAAAAATCAAAACCCCAGGAAGATTTGGCTGGTTTAAAAAAAAGCATGTTCAGACTTGCGAAAAGCTGTGACACAGGGAAGGTGGGGTGGGCCCCCGAGTTTGGATATTGGACAGTCTGGGAATGTCTTGGGCCACTTCAGCCTTTACATAAAGACAATAAAACCTGTTTCCCACCGAAACTCACAGAGCCAAAGTACATGAATAAAACAGTACATGCCCACAGCAACACAAAGGAAAGAACATAGCCCAACAGGATACAACAATCAAACAGCAGTCCAAAACCAATCAAAGAGATTTACAAACGTTTTACATTTTTAAACTAGTTTCAGGGCAATCCCGAAACCAGTTAAAGGCCAATTAAAGTTAGATGGACCATCCCCGAAGCTCGTTAAAGTTTTAAAACCTATTAAAAATAACGAGCCCGCCAAATTTAACAAAGAAACCCGAGATTTGGTGGTCAGATAAGCCAGGCCTCAAACTAGTATAATTGAGGCCTGCTTTTCCAGTGTCCAGTCAGTTCATCATCAGACAGCCAGCAAAGGACAGCAAGAACAGTAAGATCAACAGTTCCGTCAACGAGAGCACAGTACAGCTCAACGGATCATCATCAGAATCGGAGACTTGAAGAAACAGAAGAAAAAGGGAAAGTCGTGGCAACCGAAGGCCTAAAGAAACCAACAACTACCAATATTACCACCAACCAGGTAATATTGGGCCACCGCGACCAACAAGAAACCAACCACCGAAAATTCAAAAAACAAAGACTTGTTTCCACTCTACAGGCTAGTCTGACTTACCCCTGGGTAAGATTTCAACACAAAAAACCCTAAAACTTAGCCTAACCAAAGAAAATTGGGTACTCACCCGATACATCCAAAGTGCGTGACTAACCGCATCAGTGGAAGAACCCAAACTGAAGACCCAACGCAGGTGCAGTCTTCTACCACGTCCGGGGTACGGCAGGCCCCAACCACCACAACTAAAGAGAACCCCGAAATCGCGAACCTCTACAATCTGTCAAGAAAGTCGATTGGTGAGCATTTCCTGGTCCTCTGGATTTCAACCTAGTTAGGATAGTGGGGTTGGGAGGGTAAGGGATTTTGTCTATTGTAATTCTACCTCGCATATTCCGAGTGTTCCCCACCTTTTAGAGCATAAGTTTATTGTACTGTATATTTTCCTGTCTCAAAATAAAGATCTCAATTCTTTTGACCAACCCAGGTGTCTGTTGCAAGTTCATTACAACCCTCAAATAAGTCCAAAGTCTAGAACAAAAGGGAGTGGGAGGGATTTGAACCGTTCAAAGGAGTCAGAGGTGAAGCTGACCAAAAACACCCACACACCACCCCTAACAAACCGCTGCAGTCCGTGTGGTGAAGGTACTCCCACAGTGCTGTTAGGGAGGGAGTTCCAGGATTTTGACCCAGCGACAATGAAGGAACGACAATATATTTCCAGGTCAGGATGGTGTGTGACTTGGAGGGGAATTTGGAGGTGGTGGTGTTCCCATGCGCCTGCTGCCTTGTCCTTCTAGGTGGAAGAGGTCGCGGGTTTGGGAGGTGCTGCCGAAGAAGCCTTGGTGAGTTTTATGAAGCATTCCCTGTATCAATAGTAAGTCTTGAAGTTAGAATCACGAAGCAACTCAGCAGGACCCCTTAATAAAGCTTCAAGCATTTGACTGCACATTGAAGTCATCATTAGCATATAGACACTGGATCCCAGCGTTTTGTCGACATTATTACAAAATTCACATTCCTAACACCATGTTTGCTGGTCACACTTTCTGCTTCTTACATAAAATGCCTCCGTCATGGTGACGAGAGCTGGAGGGGGTGCGACGTTAGACTTGGGACCGTGAACAGAGCCGGGGTGGGGGGTGTATTTCTGGATGGGAAACATAGAAGTTAGGGTTTGCTGGGCGTCCTGCCTCAGTATATTTCTCGCCTGATAGCCAGCCTGATTGATAGCCGGCCTGCCTGTTGGGCGGGAAATCAGCCGGGGAGCGGGCGGCAGGTAAGTCGGAGATCGCAGTGGTGGGAGGGGCCTTGGAGATCGCAAGGGAGAAGGTCAGAGTTGGGGGAAGTCGGAGATCCCGCGGGGGGGTGGGGAGTTGAAGATCTGGGGGTGAGGGGGTGGTCGTTGGAGATCGCTGAGGGGCGGGGGGGTTGTTGGTGGGGGTCAGTCGGTCTCGAGGTGTGTAAAGAGGAAAGCTTGTTGGGCCTGAAGGAAACACTCCTGGTCCTCCTGGCCCACAAGCAGGGCTGTAAATGCATTTACCTCCTGGATCCAGCCCTTCTCGCCTCCTTTTACCTGCCGGGCTTCCCGAGCCTCAGGAAACCCGGCCTCCATGGGGTTAAAAATAAAAATCCTGCTAAAATGGAGGCACACAGCCTTTTACTGACCGATCCGCCTCCTGAAAGCGGATTGGTCGCCCGCCCCTTGCCCCGCCTCTGTTAAATCGGGAAGAGGGTGGGTTTGGGTCGGGTTTGAACTGTTAAAAATGTTTGTGTTTTTTTTTACATCTCACCCGCCCCCAATCCACCTGTGCTTGGGGGTTAAAATTCCCCCCCCCTCCGCACTATGGGCTGTATTTTTTGACCCGTGCAGGTGTGTACGAGGTGTGTACGCGCCCGTAGAGGCCGCGCAAGTTCCGGGTCTAGGCATACATTTTTGTTGAAAATATTTAATTAAATGGCATTTTAATTAATTTTAAATATGTATTTTTTATTTATTTATTTCACATGTTCGTGTATTTTTTAAGGGATCCCCATTCATACTTATGGGACCTCGGTCAGGGAGGTGCCGTCTTTCGGATGAGATGTTAAACTGAGGTCCCGTCTGCTCTCTCAGCTGGACGAAAAGATCCCATGGCAATATTTCGAAGAAGAGCAGGGGAGTTATCCCCGGTGTCCTGGGGCCAATATTTATCCCGCAACCAACATCACTAAAACAGATTATCTGGTCATTATCACATTGCTGTTTATGGGAGCTTGCTGTGCACAAATTGGCTGCCGTGTTTCCCACGTTACAACAGTGACTACACTTCAAAAGTACTTCATTGGCTGTAAAGTGCTTTGGGACGTCCTGAGGTCATGAAAGGCGCTATATAAATGCAAGTCTTTCTTTCTTTTACACCGAGTTATGTCACCTCAGCGAGTAGGCTCCAAGCAATGACAATCATTGAAGTCCTGTCAGAAACATCGAACCAGACACACGATTTTCAAACTACACTCACTCTTCCCCGTGTAAACACTAATTAATGATTCATCGGTTTTACTTGACAAACTGCATCTCGAAGGGTAATGAAAGAGACACAGTGGGAGGGAACGCAGCAGGGGGCGAGGAACATCACCAACTTCACAGCCTTTCGATATTCTTAGCAGCTCTGAAATACCTCTCCGAGTAATGTATTAATAATACTGTAACATCTGAGAAATAAATACATACACACACATGGGGATCAGCTTTAACAACATGAATAGAGAGGATATGTGACTTATGACAGTGAGTTATGGCAGCTCTCTCTCAAGTATAAAAGCCTGCATATTTACATAAGAGCATAAGAAATAGGAGCAGGAGTAGGCCAATCGGCCCCTCGAGCCTGCTCCGCCATTCAATAAGATCATGGCTGACCTGATCCTAACCGCCAATCCACTATCACAGAACCATCTCCTGAATCTAACAGAATTAGACACACGAAATAGGAGCAGGAGCAGGCTACACGGCCCCTGGGCCCGCTCCGCTACCCACAGGGCCATGACCGATCCGAACCTAGACTCATGTCCAAATTCTTGCCCGCTCCCCGTAACCCTTAATTCCCTTTACTTCTAGGAAACTGTCTATTTCTGTTTTAAATTTATGTAATGATGTAGTTTCTTCAGCTTTTTGGGGCAGCATATTCCATGGACCTACCACCCTCTGAGTGAAGTAGTTCCTCCTCATCTCAGTTTTGAAAGAGCAGCCCCTTATTCTAAGACTATGCCCCCTAGTTCTAGTTTCACCCATCATCGGGAACATCCTCCCCGCATCCACCCGATCCAACCCCTTCACAATCTTATATGTTTCAATAAGATTGCCTCTCATTCTTCTGAACTCCAATGAGTAGAGTCCCAATCTACTCAACCTCTCCTCATATGTCCATCCCCTCATCCCCGGGATTAACCGAGTGAACCTTCTTTGTACTGACTCGAGAGCAAGTATGTCCTTTCTTAAGTATGGACACCAAAACTGTACGCAGTATTCCAGGTGCGGTCTCACCAATACCTTGTACAACTGAAGCAATACCTCCCTATTTTTATATTCTATCCCCCTAGCAATGAAAGCCAACATTCCATTGGCCTTCTTAATCACTTGCTGCACCTGCATACTAACCTTTTGAGTTTCGTGCACCAGGACCCCCAGATCCCTTTGTACTTCAGTACTTTCCAGTTTCTTGCCATTAAGATAATAACTTGCTCTACGATTTTTCCTGCCAAAGTGCATAACCTCACACTTTCCAGTATTGTATTCCATCTGCCAAATCTCTGCCCACTTACTTAGCCTGTCTATGTCCCCTTGCAGGTTTTTTATGTCCTCCTCACTCACTACTTTCCCTCCCATTACATTGATACCTCCAGGGGCAGTCCTACTTTCAACAGTAGTGCTGTAACATAAACCAGGTAACATTAATGCCTCACACACACAGAGCCAGGCTGCTTGGATAGTGACCAGGAGCAGGAACCCTGGCCAATATTTCCCTCGCTAACCTATGGCTGTTGAGAAAATTGTAGTGCTCCTATTGCTACACCTTCTTCTTCTTCTTCTTCTTCTTCTTAGGCAGTCCCTCGGAACTGAGGATGACTTGCTTCCATACTAAAAATGAGCTCTCAGGTGACTGATGAGTCCAATGCGGGACCTACAGTCTCTGTCACAGGTGGGGCAGATGGTGGTTGAAGGGACGGGTGGGTGGGGTGCTTGGGTTGACGTGCGCTCCTTCCGCTGTTTGCGCTTGGCTTCCGGCGAAGAGACTCGAGGTGTTCGGCGCCTTCCCGGATGCTTCTCCTCCACTTTGTGCGGTCTTGGGCCAGGGATTCTCAGGGTGTCGGTGGGGATGTTGCATTTTTTCAAGGGGGCTTTGAGGATGTCCTTGAAGCGTTTCCTCTGCCCACCTGGAGCTCTCCACACCAGCCAACTCAGCACAGACCAGCGTTCAAACCACCGCTTCATTCATTTTTCCACCAACTTCATTAGGTGCCAAGACCACCAAATAAACCGCACCCCCCCCCCCAAAAAATACACTGCAAAAATACAAGAGATCACAGTAAACTTGTTACGTCTCAGCGCCTCTCTGTAAATAGGACTACTGGGGCCTTTCGGCACTCTACATTATTTTATTAATAAAAGATGATGCGTTTTCTGCAATGATTCACCAGCCGGTTGGAGAAAGAGGAAGTTGTTGACTTGATTCCCTTGGCTCTGTTTAAATTAAAAATGGCACTACGCCGTATATTTTGATTGGCGAAGCACTTGAAGCAGTTATCAGTGAGCTTGACACCATCGTAAAAAATGATTAACAATTTGGCTTATAACTATTTTTACTTCATTTAGCACCAGTTATTCAATTATAACATGCACTCAGTATTCAGAATCATGTCCATCACCATGACAACCATTTAGGGCTTTTGTCTTCAAATCAACGTGCAATAGCACTCAATTCCTGAATACTGACTCACTGAGAAATATTTAACCCGTACCGATCTAAAAGGATTGGGCCATCATATCCAAAGTGCACCCCTTTTCTCAGTGACAAGCACCAAAAACAATTTTGTCATCAGCAATTCCATTGGTATCGGTATGAAAGGGATGTTGGCCCATAGACCACAGACTCCTAAATGCTTAGCACAAAAGGAGGTTACTTGATCCATTATTTCTAGGTCTTTACTGGAGCAAACCCAAATTAATCCCACTGCCCTGCTCTCACCCACGAACCAAGCATCTTCCCCTGCTTCCAATATTTATCCATTTTTCCCCCAGAGGTCTCTGCCTTGACCATTCCCTGGGACAAAGCATTCCATACTGCACCAACCTCAAAAATAAAGACATTTCTCCTATCTTCCCTCTTCATGGCACTTTGAAAATTGATGATCACTCATCACTGACTTCCCAACCAGAAGAAATAGTCTTTACCTAGTCATTCTTATCAAAACTCTTCATAATTTTAAAAAGCCTCCATTCAACACCCTTTAAGCCTTCTTTGCTCCAATGGAAATTATCTCAGTACCTCAAATCTTTCCTCAGAATTAATAGTTTCTCATCCCCAGCATCATCGTGTTGAAGCAATGCTGTACGCTTTCGATAACGGGGTGTCCAACACTGCACACAACATTCTAACTGTGGCCTAACCAACGCCGTAAACAAAATTATCATTATTTCTTTATTCTTGTGATCAAAAAACCCACAATGTCACAGGTCCTTTTTTTTATTGCTTAATCTACCTGTACTTGCATTTCTCACATTATTAAAACATGGAATTTTAGGTGATTGTCATGGCCCTTGTGTAGGGCTGGTCATTTACAGCTCTTTCTGTTCCTGAAGACCTGGAGTACTGCATACAGTTTTGGTCTCCTTATTTAAGGAAGGATATACTTGCATTGGAGGCAGTTCAGAGAAGGTTCACGAGGTTAATTCCGGAGATGAAAGGGTTGTCTTATGAGGAAAGGTTGAGCAGGTTGGGCCTATACTCATTGGAGTTTAGAAGAATGAGAGGTGATCTTAGTGAAACATATAAGATTCTAAGTGGCTTGACAGGGTAGATGCAGGGAGGATGTTTCCCCTCGTGGGGGAATCTAGAACTAGGGGGCAGAGTTTCAGAATAAGGAGTCGCTCATTTAAAATGGAGATGAGGAGGAATTTCTTCTCTCAGAGGGTCGTGAATCTTTGGAATTCTCTACCCCAGAGAGCTGTGGAGGCTGGGTCATTGAATATATTCAAGGCTGAGTGTGGTGATTATTCTTTATGTTTAGTAAGAAGTATTGTGATTGGTTGTTTGTTTCCTGCCTTGGGATATATGCTGTAATCTCATTGGTAGTTGATGTCATGTGATTTGTGGTGGCCATCTTAAATTCAGTTCTTTCCAGCCTTTAGTGGGGACTGGGTGTTGAAGATGTGCTACAGGATTTTTAAGTTAATAAAGCCTAGATTAGAAAGGCAAATCTGTTCTTTATTTCACTGAGATAGACAGATTTTGGGGAAAAAAACAGGGGAATCAAGGGTTATGAGGAGCAGGCAGGAAAGTGGCGTTGAGGCCAAGATCAGATCAGCCATTCATCTTATTGAATGGTGGAGCAGGCTCGAGGGGCTGAATGGCCTACGCCTGCTCCCATTTCTTATGTTATGAACTCATGTACTACCACACCATTAAGGATATGGCAAATATTCAATCGTCATTTGAGTGGCAGGGATCAGACAACCCCAACAAAACTATCAAGGAACGTACACACTAACTGCACTGTTCAGGTGGATGTAAAAGATCCCGCGACGTTATTTCGAAGAAGAGCAGGGGAGTTCTCCCCGGTACCCTGGCCAATATTTATCCCTCAACCAACATCACTCAAAACAAATGATTTGGTCATTATCAGATTGTTGTTTGGTGGGAGCTTGCTGTGCATAAATAGGCTACATTACACTTCAAAAGCACTTAATTGGCTGGAAAGCGCTTTGGGACATCCCAAGGTCATGAAAGGCGCTATATAAATGCACGCTCTTTCTTTTCAACCTTGCTACAAAGCTCCCTCCCACGTACACTGCCCTTCACTCAACACATTCTTGGTTCCATTTTTAGTTACAAGCTCCAAAGAGTACAATCGCTGCAGCAGATTTGTGAAGGATTCAATGCTTCACTAACATGCTAATTATTCCTTCACAAAGCATGGATGCTGAAAGGTTGCTGTCACTGACACATTAGCAACCGTTACTTCAAAAACCAAATTCAAGCACATGTATTGTGTTGGGGTGGGGGGGCGGAAGTAGATTGATGGATGAGGCCACAGATTGGTCTCACCTCAGTTCCACATTAACATGCAAGTTGTACCTTATTGCGATTTAGGCCAAAGAGAATCACATCAATGAAGAAAATGGAAATATTTGCGGATTAAAAAGATAGCGTTTGTTTCACCTCAAGCTTCAGAAATGTGAGTAGCAGCCCTTCTTAAAAGAAAATCTGAATTGACATATTCTCTTCAGACTATGGGGAATCAAAGCGTCTCCTCCAGCCTGACTGTACTAGTTCTGATGAAGGGCTACAGCCAAAATATTAACTTATCTTTCCCTTTCGATTTGACTGGCCAGCTATTTATTTCCAGCATTTTCTGTTTTTATTTCAAATTTCTAGTGTTTGTGGTCCTCTTTCATCTCTTCGCTTTTAATCATTTTATGTTGGACGCAGAATTGAACATCCTTACCAGTTCCATGCACCTACGAGAGGCCTCCAGCTCCCGCTGAACGAGCTCATCCATCTCCGCTTTCATTTCCTCCATCCGCTGCTGGAAGTGTTTGGCGATTTCCTTCTCCCGGGCCTCAGCCTCAGCAGCGTGTTCCAGTTCCTCGCCCATCTTCATCACGCTGTCCCGCAAACGCAAAACCAAGAGCTACAGAAAGGGCAACAAATAGTAACAATTGGGAATAAAATCTTTAGTTCGAATGTCATATCCTTCCTCTCTTTGGAATGTGTGTGTGTGCGCGTGAATCTGTGGGTGTGTATAGTGCATATTGTATATTTGTGTGTGTGTGTAGTGTGTGTGTAAGTAAGTATATGTGTAAGTGTGTGTGTGTAGTGTGAGTGTGTGTCTAAGTGTGTAAGTACATGTGTAAGTGTGTGTGTGTGTGTGTGTGTGTGTGTGTAAGTGTGTAAGTAAGTATAGGTGTAAGTGTGAGTGTGTGTAAGTGTGAGCGCGTGTAAGTGTGAGTGTGTAAGTGTGGATTCACTTCAATTATATTTTATTCAGCTTTTAATGAAGAATCTGATGGCCACATTTGAGAATAATTTTAGAACAAAAAGAACTATTTAGCAGTGTTGAAGTACAAGTTAAGAGCCACTCACTAATGAACTGAAGAATACTATAGAACAACTGATTACTGTACAATATTCACACAAATGAAAAATTAGCAAGTGAGAAATTGGGCAGATCAATTTTACACAAAATGTAATCGGCTCATTCTACAAGTTACAGGAAAGGCTGCCGTAGTGGGCAGTATAAATTCAAAAGGCACTTCATTGTATTTCTGTTGAGAAAAGGGACTGAGGAAGATGTTGACAAAGCAGGGGTTGGGGTTGATCCAAGAACAAAAGGGGACAAACTTTTAGCCTCCGATGGCCTTTGACCCGTTCCTAAAAATTCAAACATTCTCACTCCTTAACATAGTGAAAATAATGAGAGGGCAGAGAATGCAATGGACAGTGCAAGCTGCACAATGCCACATCAGGGCCAGGCATCTCGTAGTATAGGATCCTCCAGCCAGTTGTCCATATAATATGCCATTCTGCAGTCGGGAACACCTGCGGTGCGTGATCGGCTCATTAAGACTCCAAGGGGGAAAAGTTGAGCCACGCCCCCTTTGGGGCGCTAACTTCGCCGGGACACTACTTTTAGCACCCCGAAAAAATTAGCGCCCCCGCGGCTGATTTTCCCAGGCAGCGCCCCAAGAGGGAGGAGGGGCGCTACTAGAAGCGCCCCGCATCCCTCTTAGGGCACTGTGAGGCAATATCGCGGTGCTACGTGCCGCAGCACCACGTGTTGCGGCACATCGCGCCACGGTACTGCAGGCCTTCCTCCCCTTATTAAAGGGGAGGGGCCTGGCGCAGTGCGCCCCGGTGCCCAGCTGGGCCACCAGGGATCGGGTGTGCCGGCAAACGAGCCCGGTACTCAAGAGGAGTGCCGGGCTCACGGAGAGCAGCTGGTACCCTGTGGTGGGGGGGGGGGGGGGGGCTTCACAGGGGCCGGAGACAGCAACGGGGGCAGGTGCTGGCACGCGGCCAGCAACAAAAATGGCCGCCCGCCACCTCCCTTTTAACTAGCACCGGCCCGGCCGCAGGCAGGCTCCCTTCACCATGTCGGACATAGCGTCCGGCGGTAAGTCAGGGGGCGCTACTGAAGATCGCAGCTGGGGCGCGAGCGGGGTGCTGCACATGGCAATGACGTCACCGCTGGCGGCGCAGCGCCACGGGGCACCAATGGTTACCGCCACCGCTAACCTCCTGCTGAATTTCGCGGTAGGTGTTGGTGGGGCCGCGCCCGGGCGCTAGTTGCTTTGCGCCCCGTTAGCGCCATCTAACGGGAGGCGCAAAGCAACTGAATTTTCCCCCCCAAATTTAAATGAGCTGCTGACCCCATATTGCATTCTCAGTCCCTGAACGGTAACACAGTGACTCATCACCCATATAAAACAGGCAATCACTGGTCAACTGCTTCAGCCATTTTGGGTCCTCTTTCTTATCGGGAGTGAGCTGGGCAGTTGTTGCAAGTACGTTGACCCAATGATTTGTCTGCTTTTTTTTTGCCTTTCATTGCTGAAGATATTCAACTCTTCTTGAAGCTGCACCACCGCCGCCCCAACCTCCCATCTCGGGGTTATTACCAACGCACTGTCATTGGACTGAGCCAAAATAAAGAAAGAGTTTATATAACACCTTTTATGACCTCAGGACGTCCCAAAGCACTTCATAACCAATGAAAGGTACTTTTGAAGTGTAGTCACTGTGTAATCTAGGGAAATGTGCCTGCCAATTTGCACCCAGCAAGGTCCCACAGACAGCAATGAAATAAATGACCAGATAATTGTTTTTAATCCGCCAGTTGAGGAATAATTGTAGGCCAGGGCACTGGGAGAACTCCCCTGCTCTTCTTCGAATAGTGCCGTTGGATCTTTGACATCCATCTGAGAGGACAGACCGGGCCTCAGTTTAACATCTCATCCAAAAGATGGCACCTCTGACAGTGCAGCACTCCCTCAACTTTACAATGAAGTATCAGCCTAGATCATGTGCACATTTGGGACTTGAATCCACAACCTCCTGACTCACCGCTGAGAGCTACCTATGAGCCCAGCTGACAACTTAATAGGGTCTATGGATATACCACTGGACATCCTTCTCTATCTGCAGGCCCTGGAATATACAAGCTGGGGTACCGCAATATTATAGTAATGAGCTAATTTTGTATTCTACAACAACAACAACAACTTGTGTTTGTAAGAACATAAGAAATAGGAGCAGGAGTAGGCCATTCGGCCCTTCGAGCCTGTTCCGCCATTCAATGAGATCATGGCTGATCTTCTGCCTCAACTCCATTCACCGGCCCTATCGCCATATCCCTTGATGCCTTTATTAGTCAGAAATCTATTGACTTCTGTTTTGAATATACCCAATGACTGAGCCTCCACAGCCCTCAGGGGTAGAGAATTCCAAAGATTCACCACCCTCTGTGTGAAGAAATTTCTTCTCATCTCAGTCCTGAATGGCCTACCCTTTATCCTGAGGCTTTGGCCCCTGGTTCTAGACTCCCCAGCCAAGGGAAACATTCTCCCAGCATCTACCCTATCAAGCCCTGTAATAATTTTGTACGCTTCAATGAGATCCCCTCTCATTCTTCTGAATTCAAGAGAATACATGCCTAGGTTACTCAATCTCTTATCATACGACAGTCCCGCCATCCCAGAAATCAATCTCATGAACCTACGTTGCACTCCATCTATGGCAAGTATATCCTTCCTTAGGTAAGGAGACCAAAATTGTACACAGTACTCCAGGTGTGGTCTCGCCAAGGCCCTATATAATTGGAGTACGACTTCTTTACTTCTGTACTCAAATCCTCTTGTAATGAAGGCCAGCATACCATTTGCCTTCCTAATGGCTTGCTGCACCTGCACATTCACATTCAGTGACTCATGTACAAGGACACCCAGGTCCCTTTGAGCATCTGCATTCCCCAATCTTTCACCATTTAGGAAATACTCTGCCTTTCTGTTTTTTCTACCAAAGTGGATAACTTCACATTTATCCACATTATATTCCATCTGCCATGTTCTCGCCCACTCACTGAACCTGTCAAGATCTCCTTGAAGCCTCTTCACATCCTCTTCACAACTGACACTGCCACCTAGCTTTGTATCATCAGCAAATTTGGAAATGTTACATTTAGTCCCCTCATCCAAATCATTGATATCGATTGTGAATAGCTGGGGCCCAAGCACTGATCCTTGCGGGACCCCACTAGTCACAGCCTGCCATCCTGAAAAAGACCTGTTTATCCCTACTCTTTGTTTTCTGTCTGTTAACCAATTCTCAATCCATGCTAGTATATTACCCCCAATTCCATGTGCCCTAATTTTGTTCACCAACCTCTTGTGTGGGACCTTATCAAAGGTCTTCTGAAAATCCAGATACACCACATCTACCGGTTCCCCTTTGTCTACTCCACTAGTTACATCCTCAAAGAACTCCAATAGGTTTGTTAAACAGGATTTCCCTTTCATAAATCCATACAGCGCCTTTAACATAGTAAAATATCCCAAGGCACTTCACAGGAGCGTTATCAAACAAAATTTGACACCAAGCCACATAAGAAGATATTAGGGCAAACGACCAAAAGTTTGGTCGAAGAGGTAGGTATCAAGGAGCATCTTAAAGGAGGAAAGAGAGGTAGCGAGGCGGAGAGATTTAGGGAGGGAATTCCAGAGCTTAGGGCCTTGGCAGCTGAAGGCACGGCCGCCAATGGTGGAACGATTAAAATCGGGGGTGTTAAAGAGGCCAGAATTAGAGGAGCGCAGATATCTCGGAGGTTTGCAGGGCTGGAGGAGATTACAGAGATGGGGGGGGGGCGGTGAGGCCATGGAGGGAGTTGAAAACAAAGATGAGAAGACGTTGCTTAACCGGGAGCCAATGTAGGTCAGCGAGCACAGGGGTGATGGGTGAACGGGACTTGATGCGAGTTACGACACGGGCAGCTGAGTTTTGGATGACCTCACGTTTACAATGTCACCACAAAGCACTGCAGATGTGCAAAATGCCCAAATTGTGTCAGGGCCACATTATCAGTCTCCATGAGAAAGTTATGGGAACAGTAATATATGATAATCAAAGTACTGCCCATAAACTTGCCTTCACATTTAATGTAATGATGAGGTAATAGGAACATAGGTAAGCATAAGTTCTTATCTACACAGCGTATTAGTGGAACAGCACCGTATCCATTCCCCAATATTGGATATCAAAAAAAGACAGAAAATTTGAAATCGTTAAATCTATTTAAATTGGCAGACTATTTTGCTTTTGGATTTGTGCGCGAGACGTGCTGGGACTGCACTTAAGATTCACTGATGGTGCTCTGAATTTATTAGCTCACTATGAATGTTGTAGACCGTTCAACAACTGATTTCTCTCATTGGGAGAACTTGATTAGATGCGCGCTGCACAGCTCCTCCAGGCAGAATACATTTGAAACAGCTCATGTCACGCTGATATAGACTTGATTTAAACCCTTTGCCATCAAGTCATTTTTCAATATTGTTTCCATGGTTCCCATAAAATCCATAGAGGGCCTAGTACACAGAACAACAGTTTCTAAACTGAGTTAGCATAAAGATACATGGTTCACAAAGGTCCAAACCCCCCGTAATGAATTAGAGGTGTCCGTTTCATTTATTTAAATATCAGACGGTGGCTTTTGATCAAAAGATCAAATAGGGTCATTCCCTCGATTTAATTAACAGTGTTCCTTTCAGGTGAAAAAAAAAATGTTCTCATTGTATAGATTTTGTATATAATATTCATGACCACTGGGATATGCAACAGTGTATTTTGGTGCATTAGTTCATCAACTGTCCTATATGCCTATAAATGAAGTATTGCTCTACAATGTATATGGAAACACTTATTGCACACAAGAGGTTAAATGCTGGAGGTTGAAATAGGACCGCTGCCAAATTCAGGTACTCGGGCAGATAAAAGGCTCCATTTCAGAATATGAAACCTAATGCCGAGACAGAAAACACCGATTGTTGATCGAATATGGTTCCACAAGCATCTGCAACCCTCCAGTTCCTCTCCCAAGCGGCCAATCCTCATGTTTGGGCCTAGACGGCGAGTACAGCAGGCCATCGCAACTAAGCCACATCCTTACTCGACATCCACTCACACCTTTTCCAGGGCGAGTCACTGGAGCAGTCGTGGGAATCCTGGCTGAACTTGCCTTCCTTAGCCCAGGAGTACTGAGGTTAGCACTCACGTCCAAACAGCTGCTCGTATGGAGGTCCGTTAATTCAGCACAAGCCAGTCCTGGCTTCGATGGCTGAGCGCTACACTGGACCATGCCATTAACTATTAAGCCTTGGCGGAACTTAATTCTTTAAAAAAAAAATGTAATAGTGTTGTTCTCCTTGGAGCAGAGAAGGTTGAGAGGAGATTTGATCGAGGTGTTCAAAATCATGAGGGGTCTGGTCAGGGTAGATAGAGAGAAACTGTTCCCATTGGCAGAAGGGTCGAGAACCAGAGGACACCGATTTAAGGTGATTGGCGAAAGAACCAGAGGCGACATGAGGAAAAAAATGTACACAACGAGTGGTTGGGATTTGCAATGCGCTGCCTGATAGGGTGGTGGAGGCAGACTCAACAGTAGCTTTCAAAAGGGAATTGGATAAATACTTGAAGGAGAAAAAATTGCAGGGATATGGGGAAAGAGTGGGACTAACTGGATTGCTCTTCGAAAGAGCCGACATAGTCTCGATGGGCCGAATGGCCTCCTTCTGTGCTGTGCTAGTCTATGATTCTATAAAATTTGGCACTGCAGTTGTGATGATTGACACAATGGCCGCGATTTCCCCTACCTCAGCAGGTCTGGTGCGGCTGGGGTCGGTGGCAGGTTGCAAGCCCGCTCCTGGCTCCAGCCCGCTGTCCAAAGTGATTTTACGTTGATTGGGCTTGTTAAGCCCGCCCAGCGCGTTTGCCGGCCAATTGAAGGAAGCGGATCTTGTGACGTCACTTGATAACGCGTCATCAGCTGGTTTCCTTAAAGGGACTGTTACATTGTTATAGTATCACATCGTTAAATGGAACTACTTTGGTATGGAACTACTTTGGTATGGTGTAGTTATATTGCTATGTGGCACACTGTGCACGGGCAGTGTCGGACATCTTGTATCACTCTGCACCATGCGGCAGCACAGAAACAAAGCAAGAATACAGCTAAGAAAAAGCAGTAACTAAAATGAGCTAAAAGTGTCTGTATTATTTATAGTATAAGAACACAAGGAGACACAACATGGTGGCAGCGGTATAAGTGAGTACAAATTGTGCTATACGAACTACGAATAAGACGAAAAGTGATTTTGTGAGCTGATTGTGAGTGCTGGTGTCTGCGGTGATTGAGAGTGAATCGTACGGGAAACTAAAATGACGGCTGCTGCTGCACTGACTGTGCAAATGCAACCCCTCATGAACTGGGAAGCTGATGATATAGTAGAAGCATTCCGCAAGTTCAAACAGAAATGTGAGCTTACATTCAAAAGCTTCCTGAAGGGTACTACCAACGAGGAAAAGGTTAGTTACATTCTGTTGTGGACAGGAGAAAAAGGCCTAGATTTGTAGAATAGCTGGAGCTTGACTGAAGAGGAAAAGGAAAACCCTGCGATAAATTCAGCAACCATCTAGAGCCTAAATCCAATCACCGTATACACAGATACAAATTCCAGAGTCTAAGACAGGAACCCGGTGAAACAGCTGACAATTTCCTGACAAGGCTGAGAAATGAAGCCAGCAAGTGTAAATTTAAGGAAATGGAGGAAAGGCTTGTGGACCAGCTGATATGGGGGTCAGCGCATGTAGAGGTACAAAAAGCCCTGATAGGAAAAGAAAAGCTCGGAATAACAGAGGCCATAGATACTGCGAGAGCTCATGAAGCCATGAAGCAGCAAATGAAAACACTGATTTCCCAAATGGCTGACATGCGGACGGCTTCTGAGATGGACAACAGAGTTGATGCAGTGAGAGAAAAGTACAACACACAAAGACACGCACATGACAACGGGGGAAACATGTGCAGAAATTGTGGAAGACCGCACGATTACACAGACAAGAGGAAATGCCCAGCATATGGAACAAGTTGCAATGCATGTGGCAAACTAAACCACTGGGAAAAGAGGTGTAGAACGAAGAAAGAAGGAACATACATCAAAAACAAAGGCGGACAGCAGAACCAGAGAAAGAAACACAATATCCATGCCATGGATGAGCAGGATGATGATGATGATCACGACAATGCACTAAACATCGAAACCATAAAGATACAGCTTCACGAGATGTCCAGAGCGGAAAATACTCCGAGGAGAGAATTGCACACCATCATCCAAATCAAAAAAAAAGGTCAAAGGTTGGCCCACAACCATCAACTTAAAGTTGAAGCTGGACACAGGGGCTCAGAGCAACATTCTCCCATTGAGACTGTACCAGCAGATCTTTCCCGAAAACCTGAGAGAAGATGGCTACCCGAAAAATGGTTGTTTAAAGGCAAGTAATGTCACACTGACAGCATACGGGGGGAGTGAGATTAAACAACTCAGAATAACCTTTATCAAAGGGACACATAAAAGAAAGAACATCAACTGCATGTTCTATGTCACCGACACTGAGGGACCAGCGATCCTGGGATTAAACAGCTGCGAGAAGTTGAGATTGATCTCAGTGCATCACGAGCTGATGGAAACATCACTGAAGATAGACAGCAACACCCCGCTGGAGAACCGCCCACAAATCAAGAGTAAAAAAGACTTGATAGACATGTATCCGGAATGTTTCGATGATACAGTGGGATGTTTCGGAGATTTCCAATACCACATCACCATCGATCCAGAGGTAAAGCCCGTTATCCATGCTCCACGAAAAGTACCCATCGAGTTGAAGACAAAGCTTGAAAGAGAGCTAAAGGAGATGGAAGAAAAGGGAGTGATCGTAAAGGTCACTGAACCCACAGACTGGGTAAACTCAATTGTGGTACGAGAAAAGCCAAACGGGCGTCTCAGAATATGATTGGACCCCAAAGATCTAAACCAGGCTATAAAGAGGGACCACTATCCCACCCCAACACTAGAGGAGATTACACCATCACTGGCAGGGGCCAAAGTTTTCTCAAAACTAGATGCCAGAAATGGATATTGGAACGTGAAGTTGGATGAGGAATCAACAACACTGACAACATTCAACACACCATTTGGGCGTTACAAATTCCTGAGGCTACCATTCGGGTTAAAGGTCAGTCAAGATATCTTTCAACAGAAAGTAGACGAGATATACAGAGGCTGTGAAGGAGCTATAGGAATAGCTGATGATATTCAGATCTATGGAGCAGATGAAAGAGACCATGACATGCACCTACATGAGGCCATGGAGCGTACCAGGAAGGCTGGCATCAAGTTAAATGCAGATAAGTGCATAGTTAAAGTCAAGGAATGCCAATTCTTCGGTATGATTTATACACCAGAGGGAGTCAAGCCAAGTCCAGAGAAGATTGCGGCGATTGCTGAAATGAAACCACCCAAAGATAAGAAAGAGCTGAGGAGTTACCTTGGCTTGGTCCAATACATGAGTTCTTTCATCCCACACATGTCGGAACATACAACAAATCTCAGAGAGCTATTGAAAGAAGACGCCGAATACCAGTGGTCTGAATCACATGAAAGGAATTTCAAACAACTTAAAGAACTGTTGTGCAAAGAAACAAGTCTGTCATATTATGACAGAAGAAAACCAGTCACTCTGCAAGTAGACGCTTCTACCAGAGGACTAGGGGCAGCTCTGGTGCAGGAAGGAAAGCCGATAGCTTTCGCATCAAAGGCCTTGACGTCAGCCGAGACGAGATACGCCAACATAGAAAGAGAACTATTAGCAGTAGTGTACGGATGCGAGAAATTCCATACATACCTGTATGGCAGGCGATTTACAATAGAGAGTGACCATCGTCCACTAGAACAGATCTATAAGAAGAATCTGTGCAAAGCGCCTGCAAGACGGCAAAGACTGCTTCTAAGGCTCCAAAGCTATGACTTCACGCTTAAATATAAGCCAGGAAAGGAAATGGTGCTAGCAGATGCGTTGTCTCGAATGTCACCATATGAGAAACACGAGGTGGAGGGCCTAACAGTAAAAATCCACCACCTAGTGAATGTTACCCCTACAAAGCTCAGTCAAATCAGAGATGAGACTAGCAAAGATGAGGAATTACAACTACTCACACAACAAGTAATACAGGGGTGCCGGAGAGAATCCAGCAGGTACAGGCGACATTTCGTCAATACTGGACGATTAAAGATGATATTGCAGTAGAAGATGGTATTCTCCTTGCTGGATCGAGGATAGAAACATATAAACATATAAGATAGGAGCAGGAGTACGCCATTCGGCCCTTCGAGCCTGCTCCACCATTCAATGAGATCATGGCTGATCATCCAAATTCAGTACCCTGTCCCTGCCTTCTTCCCATATCCCTTGATCCCTTTAGCTTCAAGAAATATATCCAACTCTTTCTTGAATATATTTAATGAACTGGCCTCCACCGCCCTCTGTGGCAGAGAATTCCACTGGTTCACCACTCTCTGGGTGAAGAAATTCCTCCTCATTTCAGTCCTAAATGGCTTACCCCTTATCCTTAGACTATGACCCCTGGTTCTGGACTCCCCGGCCATCAGAAACATCCTTTCTGCATCTAGTCTGTCCAGACCTGACAGAATTTTATCGGTTTCGATGAGATCCCCTCTCAATCTTCTAAACTCCAGTGAGTATAAGCCCAATCGACACAATCTCTCCTCGTACGTCATTCCTGCCATCCCAGGTATCAGCCTGGTGAATATTCGCTGCACTCCCTCCATGGCAAGAACGTCCTTCCTCAGGTAAGGTGACCAAAACTGCACACAATACTCAAGGTGCAGTCTCACCAAGGCCCTGTACAACTGCAGCAAGACATCCTTGTTCTTGTACTCGAACCCTCTTGCTACAAAGACCAGCATACCATTTGCCTTCTTAACCGTCTGCTGCACCTGCATGCTTACCTTCAGCGACTGGTGCACAATAACACCCAGGTCTCTTTGCACTTCCCCTTCTCCCAATCTATTGCCATTCAAATAATAATCTGCCTTCCTGTTTTTGCCACCAAAGTGGATAACCTCACATTTATCCACATTATAGTGCATTTGCCATGTTTCTGCCCAATCACCCAACCTGTCCAAATCGTACTGGAGTTTCACGACATCCTCCTCACAGCTTACCCTCCCACCCAGCTTTGTGTCGTCTGCAAATTTGGAGATATTACATCCAATTCCCTCGTCCAGATCATTAATATATATTGCGAACAGCTGGGGTCCTAGGACCGATCCCTGCGGTACCCCACTAGTCACTGCCTGCCACTCGGAAAACGACCCGTTTATTCCAACACTTTGCTTTCTGTCCGCCAACCAGTTCTCTATCCAAGTCAATACCTTGCCCCCAATTCCATGTGCCTTAATTTTGCAGGCTAATCTCTTATGTGGGACCTTATCGAAAGCCTTCTGAAAGTCCAAATACACCACATCCACTGGTTCTCCCTTATCTATTTTACCAGTTACATCCTCAAAAAATTCCAGTAGATTAGTCAAGCATGATTTACCTTTTGTAAATCCATGTTGACTTTGTCCGATCCTGTCACTGCTTTCCAAGTGCTCTGCTATTACATCTTTTATAATAGACTCTAGCATTTTCCCCACTACCGATGTCAGGCTTACCGGTCTATAATTCCCCGCTTTTTCTCTACCACCTTTTTTGAATAGTGGGGTAACATTAGCTACCCTCCAATCCATGGGTACTGTTCCAGAGTCTATTGAGTTCTGGAAGATGACCAGCAATGCATCTACTATCTCTAGGGCCACTTCCTTAAGTACCCTGGGATGTAGACCATCAGGCCCTGGGGATTTATCGGCCTTCAGTCCCATCAATTTTCCTAACACCATTTCCCTACAGATACTGATTTCTTTCAGTTCCTCCCTCTCATTAGACCCTATGTTCCCCGGCATCTCTGGGAGGTTATTTGTGTCCTCCTTTGTGAAGACAGAACCAAAGTATGTATTTAGTTCGTCAGCCATTTCCTTGTTTCCCATTATAAATTCCCCTGATTCTGACTGTAAGGGACCTACGCTTGACTTCACCAATCTTTTTCTCTTCACATATCTATAAAAGCTTTTACAGTCAGTTTTTATGTTCCCTGCAAGCTTACTCTCATATATTTTCCCTTTCTTAATTAATCCCTTTGTCCTCCTTTGTTGACTGCTAAACTGCTCCCAATCCTCAGGATTATTGCTTTTTCTAGCCAATTTATATGTCCTCTCCTTGGATCTTATGCTATTCCTAATTTCCCTTGTTAGCCACGGTTGAGTCACCTTTTTTGTTTTATTTTTATGCCAAACTGGGATGAACAAATTCTGTAGCTCATCCATTCGGTCTTTGAATGTTTGCCATTGCCTATCCACCGTCAACCCTTTGAGTGCCATTCCCCAATCAATTCTACCCAACTCGCTCCTCAGACCATCGTAGTTTCCTTTATTTAAATTGAGGACCCTTGTCTCTGAGTCAACTACTTCATTCTCCATCTTAATGAAGAATTCGATCATATTATGATCGCTCCGACCCAAGGGGCCTCGTACAGCAAGATTGCTAATTAATCCTTTCTCGTTACATAATACCCAGTCTAAGATGGCCTGATCTCTGGTTGGTTCCTCGACATATTGGTCCAGGAAACCATCCCGTAAACACTCCAGGATTTCCTCCTCCACAGTATTGTTACTAATTTGGTTGGCCCAATCTATATGTAGATTAAAGTCACCCATGATGCCTGCTGTGCCCTTATTGCACGCTTCTTTAATTTCCCTTTTAATGCCATCCCCAACCTCCGCCTTACTGTTTGGAGGTCTATATACCACTCCCACTAATGTTTTTTTCCCCTTAGTATTTCTCAATTCTACCCATACAGATTCCACATCATCAGAGCTAATATCCTTCATTACAATTGTATTAATCCCTTCTTTAACCAGTAATGCTACTCCACCTCCCTTTCCTTTTTGCCTATCTTTCCTGAATATCAAATACCCCTGGATGTTGAGTCCCCAGTCTTGGCCATCCTTGAGCCACGTTTCCGTAATCCCAACCAAATCATATTCGTTTACCTCTATTTGCGCAGCCAATTCATCCACCTTATTACAAATGCTCCTCGCATTAAGACACAGCCTTCAGGCTTGTTTTTTTAATGCTCTTAGACCTATTAGAATTATTATTTACTGTGGCCAAGTTTGATTTAAACCGTTGATTTCTCTGACTGCCACTTTTGTTTTTCTCCTTCCTATCTTTTGCTTTTATCCCTGTTTTCCTTTCCTCTGTCTCCCTGCTCAGGTTCCCAACCCCCTGCCATTTTAGTTTAAACCCCCCCGAACAGTGCTAGCAAACCTCCCCACAAGGATATTTGTCCCGCTCTGGTCCAGGTGCAACCCATCCGACTTGTACAAGTCCCGCCTTCCCCAGAAGCAGGCCCAGTGATCCAGGAAACTAAAGCCCTCCCTCCTGCACCAACTCTTTAGCCACGCATTCATCTGCTCTATCTTCCTATTCCTATACTGACTAGCACGTGGCACCGGGAGTAATCCAGAGATTACAACCTTTGAGGTCCTACTCTTTAATCTGCTACCTAGCTCCCTAAATTCTTGCTGCAGGACCTCATCCCTCTTCCTACCTATGTTGTTGGTCCCAATGTGAACCACGACCTCTGCCTGTTCACCCTCCCCCTTCAGGATGCCCTGCAGCCGTTCAGTGACATCCTTGACCCTGGCACCAGGGAGGCAACACACCATCCTGGAGTCACGTCTACGGCCACAGAAACGCCTATCTGTTCCCCTTACGATAGAATCCCCTACCACTATTGCTCTCCCACTTTTTTTCCTCCCTTCCTGAGCAGCAGAAGCACCCCTGGTGCCAGGAAGTTGGCTGCTGCTGCCTTCCCCTGGTGAGTCATCCCCCTCAACAGTATCCAAACGATGCAGACACAACTTCTCCATCTCATACATGAAGGCCACATGGGAATGGAGAAATGCAAGCTGAGAGCCAGATCAGCTGTATACTGGATAGGCATGTACAAAAATATCGAACAGATGGTCTCTGCATGTGGTATATGCCAGAAGTACAGAAATGCACAACAGAAAGAGGAGATGATACCTAGGGAAATAACGTCAAGACCATGGCACACTGTTGGGGCAGATCTCTTCATGTGCAGTCAAGAATGGTATCTCATAGTGGCAGATTACTATTCCAAGTTTCCTTTTGTGAGAAGGATGAAAGACTTGAGAGCCACAACTACCACCAGGATTGCAAAGAGCTTGTTTGCTGAACAAGGAATCCCGGAAAAGGTAATCAGTGACAATGGAACCCAGTTCACATCGAGTGAATTCAGAGCTCTGGCAGAAAAGTATGGGTTCAAAATAGTAACCTCATCCCCACATTTCCCAAGGGGACACGGGTTCATCAAAAGACAGATACAGACTGTCAAGAGAACTCTCATCAAAAGTAGTGAGATGGGGGAAGACCAAGACCTTGCCCTCCTATCACTCAGATCAATACCACTGAAAACAGACATGAAATCACCTGTGGAATTGCTGAATGGGAGGAAGTTTAAGACTACACTACCAGCAAAAATACATCCTCCCCAGGACCAGGAGGACTTCAGACAAAAGCTGGCAGAAGCACAAATCGTAGGAAGCAAGCATTACGATAAACATGCAAAGACGCTACCAGAATTGCTGAATGGACAATCAGTGCATGTGCAAGACCCGGTGTTGAAAACCTGGAATCCAGCCAAGGTAATTGGAAAAGCTGATACTCCAAGATCCTACTTCGTAGAGACTGAACCTGGTAACCAATACAGACGGAACAGACTCCACATCAGGCCTTCACCTGAACTGGATAAGCAGCAGACAACATCAGCAACATTGACAACACCAGCTACCACAAGCAGTACAACACCAGAAACAAGCGCTACAAATCAAACAACCACGAGCATGCACACTCCAACTCCAAAAGCGACAGCAACAACAACAACGAGAGTGGAACACACCAAAACACCGCAGAGAGGAATGGTCACCACCAAATCCACAAGATGGAGGGACAACATCCAACCACCTGAGCGATATCGCGAATAAAAAAAAACTCACGATTCTTTGTAGTTGATAATAATAGTTTAGAGATAATATTTGTTAATTTAAATTGTTAAATTTCATGTTTTAGTTTTTTGAGAAAGAGGGATGTTACATTGTTATAGTATCACATCGTTAAATGGAACTACTTTGGTATGGAACTACTTTGGTATGGTGTAGTTATATTGCTATGTGGCACACTGTGCACGGGCAGTGCACAGTGCAGCGTCGGACATCTTGTATCACTCCGCACCATGCGGCAGCACAGAAACAAAGCAAGAATACAGCTAAGAAAAAGCAGTAACTAAAATGAGCTAAAAGTGTCTGTATTATTTATAGTATAAGAACACAAGGAGACACAACAGGGACCATGCGCAAATTGATTTTGACAGTTGTGCTGTCAGTGTTCTACAGCATTGAGGTGCTGCAAACACTGACAAGCACTGCACAGAGGTGCATGGCTGCACCCAGGCTCTCCCATGACTCCCTCCATATTATGAAAGGAGCACACAGGGAGGTTCTCTTCCCTTCCAATGGGCAGAAGAGATCTCCCCAGGAGATCAACGCAGCCTGGTTGCACATTGCACAGGAGGGCACAAGCAGGGATGTCATCAGGAAAACCAGGCTGCAGTGGCGCAAACCTTACAATGATCTCAGTAGATCATGAAACGTTACTGCAAAGCCACACTCAACCTCATCCTGCTGTGCCACTCATTACATCCCCATCACTCTGCCTTCCCTACCCTACTCCTGCACATCCTTACTCACACCAATTTACCTTGCATCTCCACCCATTCCTCTCTATCTACATTATTACATCCCCATCTCACTAGCCACCCCTCACACTCACCCTCATCCTTGTCCAATCATACCAACTAACTACACACAAGGGTAGGCCCTTGTGTGTTTTAGCTAATGTTCATGTGAAGCTTCTGTTAACGTGCTGCCAAACATCGAAATTTTTATTTTCAACATTGTGTGTTCTTGGACAGATTTGTGTGCACCTTTGGAAGTGGCTTCGTGAGTTGCAGTGAATGGTGAGACATAACAGTACCCCCCGCAATGGTGATGAGTGTAAAAGGAATGGCTTGGGCATTGTAGGGATGCTTTATGGTGTTGGTGTAGGGTGGTGCCAATCTGGCGCATCATGTGGCAGCCAGGGTGTGCAGCGTCAAATGAAGTAAATCTGGCCAAGGTGAGGCCATCCCTGGCCTCCTGGGCAGCAATGCTGATGCCCTCTGTCCTGTGCAGCATCAGTTGATTGCAGAGAAGGTTGGTGTTGTTGTTGGTGCTGCTGGTGTGCCTAGTGCTGCTGGTGTTGGGGCTGATCGTGGTGGGATTCTGAGGACCAAGGTGAGATAGTTTCAAGGTCACTGATGCTGATGTAATAGATGGCAGGTGAACTTGAGATGACAGAAGCTATCTGTCAATGGTGAAAGAGGTTGTTCCAATGAGGCGACACTGGATACAGAGTTTACTCCAAACACTTGTAAACTGCATAAAGCTCAATCTGTCTTCCAAATGCAGTAAGCAACAGCTTCTGAGCTTGGAAAGTGAACAGCTGTGAGATGGGAGCTTTTATACCACATTTGCAGCTGTCAAGTAATCAGTTAATTCCATGCTGAATCAACTCCCGACCTGCTTACCTGACGTGAACCCCGAGCAGCGTGAAACCCGTGGGTGACCTCGTAAAATGGTACGGTCAGCTCAAAATACTCTTTAACAGGCTGTTAACAAGGTCTTAATCACATTAATTGCCTCCCCCGCCGCTTGGTGTTGGATCTGTTCAGCGCTGACAGACCCGCCATCTGGGAAACTAGCGTGGCGGCGGGTTGACAGCGGGTTCCCTACCCGGTCAAAAGTGTTCCCACCTGACCCGCCACCAAACGTGCCCGCTGGCCCCCCCAAAAAATCCCCCCCAACATCTTTGCTGACATCACTGCACCTGGTTTTATATTCAACCTGACAAAGCATGTTACGTGACACTATACCAACCAACCGTTCCGGATAAACAACCAAAATGCGCTTTTAAACAGTAAGATACTGTGAAAATCAGCATGAAGTAGGTTATTGGGAGCTGAACAGTACAGAGGGGTTAGAAAATGATCTTGCTGTCTCGGAGCCCCGTGGTTTGATCAAGCTGGCACTGATGGGATCAGAGACTAGGTTATCTGCTGGTTGCTTGTTATGTCTCACCATTCACTGCAACTCACTAAGCCACTTCCAAAAGTGCACACAAATCTGTCCAAGAACACAAAGGGCTGGATTTTCCTAAGCCCCTGGAGTCGGGTTGGAGGCGTGCGGGCGATAAAAATCGGAGATCCGGGGGTCCCGACCCCATCCCGCCTCCAACCCGCCTCCATGTCAATTTCATAGGAGTCGGGTTGCCGACAAGTGCTGGAACCCGACTCCCAGAGGCGGGAAGGGATTAAAGGCAATTAAACTGCCTATTAACAGGTAGTTTTTTGCCTATTCGCGATTTTTATTGCTGGTTTGTGGGCTTCCCGACAGCTCCAAACCACGAAAAGTTTTCGAGGCGGGACGTGGGTCTGATGTCTTGGAGGGGTCGAGATGCCCAGTGTTCAGGTGAGTGAGGGGTGCAGGAGTGCAAAGGTAAGTCTTTTGCAAGTGTTTAAAGTGTTTAAATAAGTTTAACTTACCTTTACAGGAGTCCTGCATTCCGGTGTCGGGAGTCGGCTGCAAGAACCACAGAAGCTCCGATTTAAAAAAAAAAATCAGCTTCTTGGTTTCTGCAGCAAAATGATTTTAAAGTTATCCTGAGAAAGGACTGAGGCTGAATTAGCAGTTTTTCAGTGCTTGACAGCTTCAAACAGCTGTTAAACACTGATATTTCATCTGCCAAAAGCTTTTGACAGATGAAATGTCAATCTCTGACGTCACCTGTTGCCGGGTGGCCCTTAATTGGCCTGCTGAGCCCACAGGGCGGGCTCAACAAGGTCAATCAGAGGAAAATCCAGTGGGTTGGCCACATCTCCATGGAGGCGGGACAACAAGCCCGAATGTGGGTTTCCCACCTCCAACCCGCCCCCGTAGCAAAATCCAGCCCAAAGTGTTGAAAATAAAAATTTCAATGTTTGACAGCACATTAACAGAAACTGAGGCAGTCTCAACTCTGCTCACACTTCTGCAGCACAAGGCTGCTCAGAATTTAGCACTAACCGGAAATAAAATGGCAGATTCACTCAAAGGAAGGCTGGTGTGAAAGACTGCACTGTCACAGCAAGGGGGGTGACGGTGGGAGGTTAGTGCACTTTACTGGGACAGTGTTGGGAGGGTTTTTATTTTGCTTCTTACCCAAACTGTAACTAACCTGGGAGTGCTCAGTACTGACACTTGTTGTGAAGAGCACAGGAGTCTCACATTCCCAGGACTGACCCCACTCCCCCAAGAAACATAATGTTCAGCTGACTGAGAAATTTTGAAAGGAAAGAAAAATACTACTTAAAAAAAATATTTGTTCAAGGATTGTGGGCATCGCTGGCAAGGCCAGCATTTATTGGCCAACTCTAATTGCCCCTTGAGAAGGTGGTGGTGAGCCACCTTCTTGAACCGCTGCAGTCCGTGTGATGAAGGTACTCCCACCGTGCTGTTAGGGAGGGAGTTCCAGGATTTTGACCCAGCGACGATGAAGGAACGGCGATATACTTCTAAGTCAGGATGGTGTGTGACTTGGAGGGGAACTTGGAGGTGGTGGTGTTCCCATTCACCTGCTAGGTGGTAAAGGTCGCAGG
Source organism: Somniosus microcephalus (assembly GCF_052327205.1). Classification (NCBI taxonomy): domain Eukaryota; kingdom Metazoa; phylum Chordata; class Chondrichthyes; order Squaliformes; family Somniosidae; genus Somniosus; species Somniosus microcephalus. Next base: position 18,844,477 of record NC_141005.1, read on the forward strand.
TTTGGGAGGTGCTATATGTGTTATTAAGATAAATAGCCTTTATTATTCAGTTACTATTGTTCCTTGCTAACGGATATCAGATTTCATGAAATCGTTCACAGGAAAATTGCGCACACTCCACATTTGATAAATTATACATTAAAAAAATGGATCAACTCTTTTCCTGAAAAAAAAAGTCAGAAATGGCCTTAAAACCAGATTGCCAGAACTGGAACTCTGTTTCTCTCTCCACAGATGCTGCCTGACCTGCTGAGTATTTCCAGCATTTTTGGTCTTTATTTCAGATTTCCAGCATCCACAGTATTTTGCTTTTGTACCAGAGCTGGATCTGTTCTGAGTGAAGAAAACTGAGAGGGGACATGATAAGAACATAAGAAATAGGAGCAGGACTCAGCCATTTGGCCCCTCGAGCCTGCTCCGCCATTCTATAAGATCATGGCTGATCTTCTACCTCATCTCCACTTTCCCGCACTATCCCCATACCCCTTGATTCCCTTAATATCCAAAAATCTATCTGGGTGCTGAAAGTTTTAAAACGGCATGGATAGCAAGTTTCAACTGCGATGGTTGAAATAAGAGACACAAGTACATAATTGGCAAGAACTGAGAGACTATCCAAGTATGATGTAGTTGCAAGCCATCATAATGTAAGAAAGGTAAAGGAGGGGGGAGCCAAAACAGGCTGTTGGGGGATTGCAGCCACACTACAGTTAAACTGCAAGAGAAGGATCTTAGAATAAATCACTGTCATTAGTATTCCATGTATTAATCTCTGCTAAAAACAACATTGTGGCAGAGAGCCAAACCGTTTTTGATTTAAAAAAAACAATTATCCGAAGATTGTGGGGAAACTACAGAAGACCATTTGTTGGGGACCAGACAGCAGGGGGGAAAAAATACTTGCAAATTGGTAAGATTTAGCAATGCAGTTTTATGGTGTAGATAAATAGCTTCTTACCGCATTAGCCCACCAGGTAAACTCCATTTCAGATGAATGGCTGAGATAGATAAGAGGAATTAAAAGATTTAGAATCGCTTCGGGCTCAGATAATAAATATGAGCGGAATCAGATTAACACATGGACATGTTTGATCAGCGAGGAAGCGGATATTTTATGCTCTTTTCAGCTGTTCAAGAACAGCTGGGGAAATTACAGAAAAAGTACTGGATAAATTGGAAAAGCATTATGGGATGCATGGAAACCCAGTTTTTGAAAGAGTTAAATTCCACCCAAGGAAACAGGAAGAATCGCTGGATAAATACTTGAAGGGAAAACATTCGCAAGGGCCATGGGGAAAAAGAGCAGGGGAGTGGGATTAATTGAATAGTCTAACCAAAGAGCCGGCACAGGCATGATGGGCCGAATGGCCTCTTTCTATGCTGTGTCATTCTATGATCTGTGATTCTATGAAAGGGGACAGTTTTGTTACAGCTCTAAATTGTCTGAAAGAGCACAGTGCCTGTGCGACTTTGCTTGGCAAAGGAATTCATTGTCATGTTGTAGTGGGGCAACAAGGCAAGAGACTGAGAGATTATAATTAGAACATGAATTAAATCTTGATAAGCCAATAACTCAAGCAAGGCAGAAGCCATTAAGAAATGAGAGGTCGTGATTAGGCAATAGCCAGCAGCAGGCGAAAACACCAACCAGCTGAAAATATTGGGGAGATCACAGCAGACTGGGAAAATAGTCCAGCCAAAAGTATACTCACAGGCAGAACCTCAAGTAGAGTGCACCACAGAACCAGTGATAGTGACACTTATAGCCTAATAGTGTCAGCCGTGGCTCAGTGGGTAGCACTCTCACCTCTGAGTCAGAAGGTTGGGGGTTCAGGTCCCACTCCAGAGACTTGAGCAAAAAAATCTAGGCTGACACTCCCAGTGCAGTGCTGAGGGAGCGCTGCACTGTCGGAGGTGCCGTCTTTTGGATGAGACGTTACAACGAGGCCCTGTCTGCTCTCTCAGGTGGACGTAAAAGATCCCACGGCACTATTTCGAAGAAGAGCAGGGGAGTTCTCCCTGGTGCCCTGGCCAATATTTATCACTCAATCAACATCTGGTCATTATCACATTGCTGTTTGTGGGAGCTTGCTGTGCGTGAATTGGCTGCCGCATTTCCTACATTACAACAGTGACTACACTTCAAAAAGTACTTCATTGGCTGTAAAACACATTGGGACGTCCGGTGGTCATGAACGGCGCTATATAAATGCAAGTCTTTTTTTAAGACACAAAATTGTCAGCAATAGGCACACTACCAGGTCGTATGTCAGTAGGAAACCAGGAGAAATGTGAATGTGCCTTAGCAGGCATGATAGAAAAGGCAGAAAACCTACAGTCAACATAACTGTCCCCTGGGGGAGTCCCCAATGACTTTAAGGTCGATATGGAGCGGATGTTTACACTCATTCAGCCCTCATTTTCCTGGCCATTTTCTTACGTTACACATTACTGAATTGCAGCTTTATATCACAACTAGATAACGCTACATTCCCCTTTCGAAGAAATCCTCTAATAAATGTTCCAGAACTATGGTCATAACTTAAGTCCAGTCTGTTCATAATCTTCTCAATCTTGTCCCACCGCTGGGATTTCTAATTCCTTAGAGTACTACTAACAACTAGAGGAGCTTAAGTCAAACAGTATGGATTTGCAAAAGATACCTTGGTAGATTTAGTGATCCAAATGACGCCAGGAAGGATAAGAAGGGGATTCAATAAAAAAGAATGGTTACACACATTAAAAAAAAAGGCTACCTCAAATCTCTTTAGTTGTGCCCTCTGGAACTCGAGCTTGTTCTCAAGATCACAGATGATAGCTTCCTGTCGGCTTACAATCCCACGTTCCACCATCGAATGTTCCATATAATCAATCCTACTCTGAGCCACCTGCAACTGTATATTTGTAAAGATTAATTACACACAGAGGGATTGACTTTAGCACTGAACTACTGCACAGGTAATGGAAGAGAGGATCATACCACTCCTTATAACTTTGTAACAAAAGGAAATGAAATGTAGCATACATCTAGAATTGTCAACTTCCACCAGAGGTACAGATATACTTTTTTCCCTAATTAGGTCAGTTAATTCTATTGCTGAGGGAGGAAGGGTGACATCATTACCATGCCAATGCATGCTTCAAATGGGCAATTTGATAAAATCGCTTTGTATATTGTTATCCAGTATTGTTTGTTTTTTTGGCAAGTCCAATAGGGAAATCTAACTGTCAGCATATTCACCATTAAATTGAGTTGGACATTTAGAAGGTGCAAAAAAACCACAAATACAATTCAAACCCAATTGGCTGCAGCCATATAAATAGGCTCACAATCACAAACGGCAGTTCTATGTGGCAGTTTCATATATATTTTGGTGCTGAGTCAGGTAGAATGGATCATTTAGGTTATTCTGGTGTTACTCATGAACTCTTTATTGAGGGCCACAGTCTTGAGCAGTGAATTGCTTGATGACCACTTTCAAATACACCAATAAGCTGCAATACAGAGTGATGGGACAAGTCTTTATTTCTGTCCTCTGCAGTGAGGAATTGGCAAGTGGTCTTTTCATTTGCGTTTTGGATGCGGGGGGTTAGCCTATTCTCAATAGCATTGGAAATGCAACGGAAAGAAAAAAATAACATGACTAAATTCCAGTTCCAACAACCTTTCTCAGCATCAAGGACCACAAACTGAAGCCCCGAAACAATAGAGGAACACGTTTCTCAAGACCCACGGTTGAGGGGGAGGTAGACATTGTTATGGGTACCAGTGAGGTACTAATTGGCAATAGGTTGAATCTACCCAGGCCTCAGGCAGATGCAGTGTTCCCATTGAAGGGTTTGGCTCAATTATCAGAGATGAAACTAGATGACAGCTGTAGCATTATTCAGTCAGAAGTGGATGATCAAGATGTTGATTACAATTTTTGATCCCCCATTACTGAAGAAATGGGAGCTGGGTACTTTCAGGAATGGGGACTTGAAAGACCATCAATAGATGAACAAGGTTGTGGCTTGTTTTTAACAAACATTCAACAATAATTACTTTTGTCTTTTTCAAATGGATCAAAAGTTTCAGTAACACATATCCCAGCTTTTACAATGAGAACGTGAACTTGTGTAAGGGTATTTATTTGAGATTCAGTTCTATTTAAATAAAGCAGTTTATTTGTTGACTTGGCCTGCTCTAAGTAATCCCTTTACCCTTTCAGGCTCCTTACAAGTGTCTTTACACAGCTCATTAAAAAGGTTGCAGATGTGTCACAATTTTACAGGTAGAAAACTCATCTAAACACTAAGGCCATCATGAATAGAGTCACTGGTTTCACTCTTAATAATGCATTAACCTTTATAGGAACAGGAGGAGGCCATTCAGCCCCTCGAGCCTGTTCCGCCATTCAATGAGATCAGGGCTGATCTGCAACCTAACTCCATATACCCGCCTTTGGCCCATATCCCTTCATACCTTTGGCTAACAAAAAGCTATTAATCTCAGGTTTAAAATTAACAATTGATCTAGCATCAATTGCCATTTGTGGAAGAGAGTTCCAAACTTCTGTAGAAGTGTTTCCTAATTTCACTCCTGAAAGGTCTGGCTCTAATTTTTAGACTATGCCCCCTAGTCCTAGAATCCCCAACCAGCGGAAATAGTTTCTCTCTATCTCCCCATATCTGTTCCCCTTAATATCTTGAAAACTTCAATCAGATCACCCCGTAACCTCCTAAACTCTATGGAATACAACCCTAGTTTGTGTAATCTCTCCTCGTAACTTAACCCTTGGAGTCCGGGTATCATTCTGGTAAACCTACGCTGCACTCCCTCCAAGGCCAATATATCCTTGCTAAGGTGTGGTGCCCAGAACTGCTCACAGTACTCCAGGCGTAGTCGAGCCAGGGCTTTGTACAGCTGCAGCATAACTTCTACCCTCCTGTATTCTAGTCCCCTAGATATAAATTCCATTTGCCTTTATTTTCTGTACCTGTTCATGACAAGGTACCTTCGACCTTCAGAAGCCATTAACTTCCTGCCAGAATATCAAAGTAATGTGCAGCTCCCCTATAAGGTCTATCCATTACTGTAGCATAAAGGTTGCATGCAAGGTGTCCAAAAGACAAATAGTAAGACTGTAGATATTGTCAATTTGCCCATTGTCGGAATAGAAGGCACTTGCACCAACAGTCCATTGATATGGGAGGACAATCACCAAGTGTATATATGCTCTGAAACTCAAGAAGAAATACTGGGATCTGATCTCAAAACTTAATTCAGGACCCCAAACCATCCCTAACGTCACCAATGTCACTGTTAAAGCCTCCTACCTTTTCTTCAAAACTTTGCTTTTCCTTTGTAGCTTCTTCCAACTGACCTTGAAGCTCTTGTATCTGTGCAATGTCATTGGATGACTGGCGATGGACAGGGAAAGGAGATAAAATTTGATAAATTAAACAAAAATAAATACCGACCACAAATTAATGTCACTTTTTAAACACGTATCAAACCGCAATGCTTCCCTTAAAGAAGGCGCTGATCTTTGGAAGAACCTAACCTCTTCCGTCTCATGTAGGTTGGCGCTCATTTGGATGAATGTGAATTCCACTCCCCTTTCTTTATTTAAAATTTATTTTTTGTGGGGTTTTTGTGCTTAATCAATTGAAGGATGGAACACTAACCATTTGTTGCCACAGTCAACATCGAACAAGCTTAAGGTCAGGCAATACCACAACAGGCTGGTTGTCCACTAAATCACGAAGGACGAGCTGATCAGTTCATAGCCTGCGTTCACTTAGATGTCCATCTCCTTCCATAAGTTCTGGAGCGGCTCCAAAATGTGAGAAGTAGGTGTGACCATACTTATTACAAGTCCATTCAGAGAGCATTGATCCAGTCTGATTACCTGTTTGTCTTTCTTTCTCTTTTCTCCTATTCCGGCATGAATTTTAATACTTTGGTGAGTTCGTAGCTGGCGGGGAGGGTGGGTGGTGGGGGCAGGGGGTGGTGCTTGGAAGCTGAGGGGAAACCAAATTTAATGGCAGGGCCTGATTTGCATTTGAAACCTCTGTTTCCCACCCGCAGCCAACCAGAGGGAGAGGCTGGCTGGCTGCGGATGGGCGGGCCTGAGGCACTAGGCCACAGATAGGAGGGAGGGAGGGATCGCGTGGGGTCTGGGAGCACCTAGCGTAGCTCATTGGCGGGGAGGGGGCCGAGGGCTGATCACTTTGGGGGGGGGTGGAGGGAATCAGAGTCCTACGGGGGGGGGGTTTGGGGGGGGGGGAATCAGAGGCCTCGTGGGCGCTGTCCGATCATGGGGGGTGGGTTAAGCAGAGACGCTGGATCCAGGAGGTAAGTGCCTTTACACTTACCTTCCTTGCCTACACTTACAGTCCTCACCTTCCATTAGCTGGCGGGTTTCACGAGGCCTGCAAAACCCAACCAGTCACTGTTAAATTTAAAATGGTGGTTAAATCTGAGGCACACCAGCCTCATTATTATATTTAAATGGATGACCCGATTCCCAGGAGCGGGTTGACTGCCCGCCCTTGTCGCGCTTCCATTAAAACCGAACGTGGACGGATTGGAGAGGGGTTCAGGTCAGGATTCAGATTTTTAATACTTTAACTTCCCACCTGACCCCAACTCACCCATTTTGTGGGGTTAAAATTCCCCCCATGAGTCCAATAACATGATGGGCGGTGCTTGTTGAACTGACAGATAGGTTGAGTGTCAACTCATCGTATTATCGTGTGCAAGGATCATTAAGGGCGTGGAATGTATTTAAATGAGGCCCAAGCCCAATACTGCAGCTTAAGCACCTTGACCATGCGCCAGGTAACACAGCAGCCATTAACAACTGGCATTGAAGGGGAGGCTCAATAAAATGTTTTTCCTCTGGGCGTGGTGGGCTACGGTCACCCACCCTGCCTTTTTCTGTCACTAGTGGACCTTAGAAGGCCATTTCTTTTCCTAGGTGATGCTCCTATCTTTCTTCCCACCCCACCACAGAGGACCTTTCCTCTTTAAGTGGAAGCACCTGTTTACGGCCCGCATCTATTTTTTTCTAATACCTCTTGTGAAGCACCTTGGGATTTTTTCTACATTAAAAGCACTACGTAGATGCAAGTTGTTGTTGTTGTTGTTGTCCAAGACTACTGAAGAATGAGGGCTAAGCATCTCTTCGGCAGCACCTCCCAAACCCGCGACCTCTACCACCTAGAAGGACATGGGCAGCAGGCGCGTGGGATCACCACCGCCTCCAAGTTCCCCTCCAAGTCACACACCATCAAAATCCTAGAACTCCTTCCCTAACAGCACTGTGGGAGTACCTTCATCACACGGACTGCAGCGGTTCAAGAAGGCGGCTCACCACCACCTTCTCAAGGGCAATTAGGGATGGGCAATAAATGCCGGCCTTGCCAGCGACACCCACATCCCATGAATTTTTTTTTTTTTTTTTTAAAGCAGCCAGGAGAGACGCACATGAAACTGATGGTGGATTTTGAGGAATGTCTGAAGGAATCCCCGTGGCTTAAGTCAGCTCTTGTCTCTGGCAATCGCTTTCCAGACTAGGGCCGTCATCCTTGTTGACTCAGAACAAGAGTCTCCAGCAGCAACTCTACACCTGGAGCTTACGGCAGCACTCAAACACTATCCCTTCACAATTACCCTCAGCCACAATCCAGAGCCCTGAACATGACAGACTCTGATGAAATGCAGAAATAAAGTGGTCCTGGATTGCAAAATCTGTAAACAGAAATATTACAATTTCTGCAGCATCATCATTAGTAAGCAGTACTTCGTCTTTCCTCATCATTGTGGGATTCAGTTGAACTTACAATAAATTAGAGAGAAACAAAATGGAGAAGTTGATTTTGTAAATGTTAATTAATGACTCTAAAATACTGAAGTGGTTTTAATATTCCTGTAGATCAATACAGTAGATATAAAAATCACATTTTTGCAGAATATCAAGTCAGAAATTGCAAATCGTTTTTGTATTTTGTCCTAAAATCTGCAAATGGACAAAGTGTTTGCAGAAGTGTTTCTATATTTTCAGATCATGCCCCAGACGGAAAAGTGTGACAACTGCTGGCTTAGCAAACACTGAGGATATAGGTTTAAAGAAAACGTCTTTAAGACAGGACAGCTTTCTAGATTTTATATAACAAACATGAACCAAAGCTCCACAGGGTCTAGTACTGTGCACTACAATGAGAATTTCGCAATAGAACCAATGGCCTGCCAGAGTAAATGGACAACGTAGTCTACGTACCTGAGCAATGAGGTCCTTGTGTTTCATCATAAGTTCGTTCAGGTCCTCCTGGTCTTCTTCAAGACGTTTCAGCAGATCAGCCTTTTCATGCTCCAGTTGGTACAGCTGCTCATCGGCCTACCAGCAAACAAATATCTCAGTGAAGGACGGACTGGCTCGCCATTAAAATCTTTCTTTATCATTATCTGTCTCTGCAATCTGGCAGTAGCAGACACCATACACAGGCCGTCCAAGACTTTTCCTCAAGTCAATCAGTCTCATGAGTTTTTCTCTCTGCTATTTTAGCCCCAAGCTGTGGACTGCCTCTTTGTTTGATCGGGATGGGAGCATCTGGAAAATGGGCAACTACCAGTTCCACTCTGCAGCTGATCAACAACAGGTGAGCTTCTGCAGCCTGGGACTGATCCTTGTAAGTTTTCCAACAATGTCTCCCCCTCCCAACCCCCAATGCAGGTTTTGAACACTTTGCTGATGGACGAGGATCCATATAGTAATTGAAATGGGCACAAGGTTCCAAGTCTAAATCCAAATTTGTCCAAACTGGGGCAGCACGGTATGATTGAAAAATAAAATGCTGCTAACATAAGCTGAGAGAGATGCTCTGCTAGTTTATGCAGATATGTGGTTGCCATTTTATGCGCCTACCCAAGATTGCGCCAAGGTGGCTATTGACTGTTGGGAAGAGTCCACATCATTTTTTGATGACTATCACTAATAATTATTGGCCCAGAAATTCGGGTCTCCACGAATGAGTACGCACGGGGTACTCACCCGTAGAACGGAAATGCCGGTTTCGTGCATGCACGGGGAAATGGAAATTCCGTTCCCTTAAAAGAAGGGGTTCAGAGGTCGAACGCGTGCGCCGGAGAGGCAGCGCGTGCACCTGGAATTTACGGTTTTTTTGCAGCTTTCTCCGGGAGGGTAAGTCTCCAGCAGTTACACTTTTAAAAAGCAGGCGCAAGGCCTGCTTTTAACAAGGTAAGTGGTGAATTAATTAAATTTAAAACATTTTTCCCACAGGTTTATTATTTTTAAATACTTTAAAGAAAGGTAAGTTTATTTTTAGCCCCGTTAGAAAATGTAGTGAATTTTTTCAAAAATTTAAATTATTGTTTAAAATAGTTATTTTATGTAATTTATAGTTATTTTAAAAATGTGATTTAAAAAAAAAATGTATTTGAAGTTTTAGTATTGTTTTGGGGCTTATAGTATTTATAGGTTTGACATCTCTTCCTGGCAATTTTATGAATGGGCATTTCCCTGCTACCATTGGCTCCCCATGGCCCACGTGATCCCAGGGGATGCTTCGAACTAACTGCACCCCTGGGATACGCAAGCACTGCGCGCCGGCAGTTGGAGGAGGCCTAGGATTGGAATCCCACGCGGGCCCACAGCTCAACGGCCGGCGCGCTAGGTAAGTGCAGGTCGGAGGCTTGCACCCGCGGGAAGCCTCCAACCCGAATTTCTGGTGTGTGCCAGTGTTTATAGTAGAACAATAGGCAGGTGCCCACTTTTCCGAGTTGGAAGAAGTGGCGAATGTTTAGAAAAGAGCAGTCTGAATATTTCCCTTGACCAAAGAAGGCACCGCCTACTCATGAATTGGATTTTTATTGGCTATTCGGATTCCAAATTTGTTCCCTCAGAAACCAGCAGTAGAATTCATGCAAGTCTTCATTCCAGTGAAAGTCGATGATCAGGATCTAATCAAACCACGGAAGAGGCAAGTTTAGGGCCATAACCAAATTTTAAAAATTAACTAACGTGGCTATGTCAATATAAATACAGAGCAATGGCTGGTATCAAGTAGTCTGGATTTCGTTATATTGAAACAGGCGAACAGATACATTGCAAGGCACTTATGTTATTTTTTCCACACAAAACTCTAGCTTATCAACAGTGTTATATTTCTACGGCCAAAGAGTGGTCAGTGCTCCCTTTGAGCGATGTTAAATGCTATACATCAAAAACAGAGGCATCGGCCTGGAAATTGCAGTCGGAGGCTTGCCGCCCGCCTACGCCTCCGAACTGCAAGAAAAGTACATACCTACCTGCTGTCTCCGGAGCTTCGGACTCCTGCAGTCCCGGGCCTGCGGGCGTACGCCCGCGTAAAGACCCACGCATCCCAGGGGCGCAGGCAGTTCGCCAGCATCCCTGGGATCACGTGAGCCAACCCAACCAAAGACAAAGGGAAATTCTTATTATGCTTATGGGGAGTCCATTAACGTACGGAAACCCCATAAGCAGAATAGGAATCACCGAATAAATAAAATTTCACAACACTGAAATAAAAATAAATGATCACAGGTTCAAAATTAATTAAAATACCCTTTAATTAAACAATTAAAATAAAATATAATTTTTAGAAAAATAAATGTAAACATTTTTAACTGGGGCAAAATTGACCTAAACTAATTTTAAATGTAAGTGAGTGCTTAAATCATTCAAAAAATGTTATTTTAACATTTATTTTAACCGTCACGCTGGTAAAAGAAGGCCTTACGCCTGCTTTTACCAGGCGTAAGGGTTTGGTGGGTACTGGCTGGGCAGCAGTACTGGCCCCACTCTGCGACAGCGAAAGTGAATTTCCAGCGGATGCGGACGATCTGTCAAGGAGAAACTTGACAGATCGCAAGTTCCGGGTTTGCATCGCACGCAGAAGCCCGGAACTTGCGGGGCACTTATGGCCACATACGTTGTGCGTACGTGGTCATAGCCCCATAAAATCCAGGCCATTGTGAAACAGGCCTTAATGTGGCGATAGTTTGTGTCCTGAGATTGTCACAAATAGTCCTTCTCTAAGCCTGACCCTTCCTTGGGTTGACTAGTTGATTATTCAACCCACTGTGACAAAATGCTGCTGGCTCACTCCCCTTGGCTTGTGGACCTTTTGTATTTTGAAGCAGGCACATAGTCCCTTTTTTAGCACTTTACATTGTCACATATGTAAACAATCGACTCTGGGGTGAAAAGTTACTCGGTTCCCATTGTTGCCCTCTAGTGGCTTATTTTCCTAATGTTCTTGGACAGAACCAGCAACACATCCTCATTATTGCATCTGAGGGCTCTTGCAGCACGGATGTTTTATTCCACCTGTATACAGTGGCATAGTGGTTATGTTACTGGACTAATAATCCAGAGGCGATTGGGAGACGCGAGTTTAAAATCCCACCACGGCAGCTGTGGAATTTAAATTCAGTTAATTAAATAAATCTGGAATAAAAAGCTAGTGGCAGTAATGGTGACCATGAAACTACCAAAAACCCCTCTGGTTCACGAATGTTCTTTGGGGAAGGAAATCTGCTGTCCTTACCCGGTCTGGCCTATATCTGACTCCAGACCCACAGCAATGTGGTTGACTCTTAACTGCCCTCTGAAATGGCCTAGCGAGACACTCAGTTGTACCAAACCACAACTGCAGCGGTTCAAGAAGGTGGCTCACTACCACCTTCTCAAGGGCAATTAGGGATGGGCAATAAATGCCGGCCTTGCCAGCGACACCCACATCCCGTGAACGAGTATAAAAAAAAATTAGATGCAGTTGTTATCTGCAGGATGTTTACATTAGAAAATCTAGGTCATTAAGACATTTTTGTTTACAAGGTTGATGCAAACAAACATCTAAGATGTACGCTGTAATTCCCCCCCCACCTCCCTAATAATCTTAATGTAAATCCAATGGTGTGAAGACTCTTTGGAAATAACAGCACCCTTTGCAAAGTGATAGCAACCAACTTACACCCATAATTCCCCTCTTGGGGTGTTCGCAATGCCGGTCAGGGAATGAGGGAGGGGAGGCACCAACTGGAGCAAGGCACTTCTTCATTAGAAGGGGATTTGTTGGGGTTGAGTTGCCAAGGTCATTCTCCTAGGGACCAGTTACACAGTAGCATTGATTGAGGCCTGGCAGCAGGTTTGCAGGCTCTCCGAGATATGAAATTGGCTTCAGAGAACTTCAAGCAGAAGGCAAAAACCCCCAAAGAGAAGCGGGCTGTCGGAAAGGTCAGGGCAAAGCCTCCGTCTGTTCCCGTGCTGGAGACTGATGAGCAGACGGCAGCTTCTAATTTGCTAATGCGATCATTCATTCCTCAGATACTCGAACAAGACAATATAGCCTCGTTAGCAGCTCAAGAGAATTGGAACTGTGATAATGCAATTAATTACGTGTAAGTAAGGAATGGAAGTCATTTAGTGATATCATTGTCTGTAAATAGCCTGTCTATTTTTTGTAAATACACTTGTTCATTCTCCTTTCCCCCCTCCCCCGCCACCCACGGGGTGTCCACTTTATTTTTACACAGAAGGACCAGATTGTGCAGGATACAATTGATTCCCTTACTGCTGACAATATCCGAGATGACCAAAACGGCTTATTGTCACTCAGTTACCTCATGCTTCTACTGTTTCGCAGATTTATGAGGTAGCATTCTCGCCTCCGAGTCAGAAGGTTGTGCGTGACAGCCCAACTCCAGGGCCTGAGAACTTAATCCTGGCTGACACTTCAGCACTGATGCAGTGTTACCATGGTTGATGGTTTTGTCTTTTGGATGATAGGTCTCGTTTGCTCGCTCAAGTGGATATAAAAGATCCCATGACAACAGAAAATGCTGGAAACACTCAGCAGGTCAGGCAGCAGCGAGGAGAGGAGAAACAAAGTCAACGTTTCGGGTCGGGGACCCTTCGTCAGAACTGGAAAAGGTTAGAGAAGAGAGATTTTTAAGCAGGGACAGGAAGGAGGGGAAGAGAGGAAAGAACAAAGGGAAGGACTGTGATGGGATGGAAGGCAGGAGAGATTGACTGACAAAAGGGATGATGGTGCGAGACAAAAGGAGAGGTAATGGGACAAGTTAAGGAACAAAAGATGGCTCTAGGTATTGACTTGGATAGAGAACTGGTTGGCAGACAGAAAGCAAAGAGTTGGAATAAACGGGTCTTTTTCCGAATGGCAGGCAGTGACTAGTGGGGTACCGCAGGGATTGGTTCTTGGACCCCAGCTATTCACAATATATATTAATGATCTAGACGAGAGAACTAGATGTAATATCTCCAAGTTTGCAGATGACACAAAGCTGGGTGGGCGTGTGTGCTGTGAGGAGGATGCCGAGAAACTCCAGTATGATTTGGACAAGTTGGGTGGTTGGGCAGAAGCATAGCAGATGCAATATAACGTGGATAAATGCGAGGTTATCCACTTTGGTGTCAAAAACAGGAAGGCAGATTATTATCTGAATGGCAATAGATTGGGAGAAGGGGAAGTGCAATGAGACCTGGGTGTCCTTGTGCACCAGTCGCTGCAGGTAAGCATGCAGGTGCAGCAGGCGGTTAAGAAGGCAAATGGTATGTTGGCCTTTGTAGCAAGAGGGTTTGAGTACAGGAACAAGGATGTCTTGCTGCAGTTGTGCAGGGCCTTGGTGAGACCACATCTTGAGCATTGTGTGCAGTTTTGGTCACCTTATCTGAGGAAGGATGTTCTTGCCATGGAGGGAGTGCAGCGAAGATTCACCAGGCTGATATGTGGGATGGCAGGAATGACGTATGAGGAGAGATTGGGTCGATTGGGCTTATACTCGCTGGAGTTTAGAAGAATGAGAGGGGATCTCATTGAAACTTATAAAATTCTGACAGGACTGGACAGACTAGAAGCAGGAAGGATGGTCGGGGAGTCCAGAACCAGGGGTCACAGTCTAAGGATAAGGGGTAAGCCATTTAGGACAGAGATGAGGAGGAATTTCTTCACCCAGAGAGTGGTGAACCTGTGGAATTCTCTACCACAGAAGGCAGTGGAGGCCAATTCATTAAAAATATTCAAGAAGGAGTTAGATATATTTCTTAAGGTTAAAGGGATCAAGGGATATGGGGAGAAGGCAGGGACAGGGTACTGAATTTGGATGATCAGCCATGATCTCATTGAATGGCGGAGCAGGCTCGAGGGGCCGAATGGCCTACTCCTGCTCCTATCTTCTATGTTTCTATGAGGTGCTGTTCCTCGACTTACGTTGAGCTTCGTTGGAACAGTGTAAGAGGCTGAGGACGGCGAGGTCAGCGTGGGAGTGGAGTGGAGAATTAAAGTGACGGGCGACCGGAAGCTCGGGGTCACGCTTGCGGACTGAACGGAGGTGTTCCGCAAAGCGGTCACCCAATCTGCGTGTGTGGTCTCCCCAGTGTAGAGGAGACCGCATCGTGAGCAGCGAATACAGTGGACTAAATTGTAAGAAGTACAAGTAAATCGCTGTTTCACCTGGAAGGAGTGTTTGGGGCCCTGGACGGTGGGAAGGGAGGAGGTAAAAGGGCAGGTGTTGCATCTCCTGCGCTTGCACGGGAAGATGCCGGGCGAAGGGGTGTCGGGGTGATAGAGGAGTGGACCAGGGTGTCGTGGAGGGAGCGGTCCCTTCAGAATGCTGAAAGGCGGGGGAGGGGAAGATGTGTTTGGTGGTGGGATCACGCTGGAGGTGGCGGAAATGGCGCAGGATGATCCGTTGAATGTGGAGGCTGGTGGGGTGAAAGGTGAAATCTCTCCTGCCTTCCATCCTATCACAGACCTTCCCTTTGTTCTTTTCGCCCCTCCTCCCTGCCCCTGCTTAAAAATCTCACTTCTCCAACCTTTTCCAGTTCCGACGAAGGGTCCCTGACTCGAAACATCGACTCTGTTTCTCTCTCCTCGATGCTGCCTGACCTGCCGAGTGTTTCCAGCATTTTCTGTTGTTACTTCAGATTGTGAGCATCCGCAGTATTTTGCTATTGTATAAAAGATCCCATGACACTTTTCGAAGAGGAGGAGGAACTTTTTCCAGAGTCCTGGCCTACAATCCTCTTTGGAGTAAGCCAACACCACCAAAACAGATCATTCATCTCATTGCTGTTCATGCAACTTGCTATACATAAATTGGCTGCTGCATTTACCTACAAAACAAAAGTAACTACACTGCAAAAAGTACTTAATTGGCTATGAAGTGCTTTGGGATATCCTGAGGATCTGAAAGGAGCTATATATAAATGTAAGTTCTTTCTAAGTAACAACAGTAGAGAGACGAGGTTTGAAAAATGACCTCTTGTCACTAGCACAACTCTATAACTGCAGAAACGTTCAGTGCAATCACCTCCAGGTAGCAATGAATCTGCTGCCTGTCTCATTTCAGATATTCCTTCCATGGTCTGATCCAGCAAACACAGGAACAAAACATAGTAATAATCTAAACATCAATAAACTATTAAATAAATGCACAACAACATTGGCTGCAAATGTTAAATGCACACATTATGGGCAGGAATTTAACTCAGGAGTCGGGACTACAACTTTCGGGGTTGTAGTCCCGCCTCCATCGAGAAGCGGCCAATCCACGCGATTTTAACTTGATTGACCTTGTTGAGCCCACCCAGCGGGCTCAGCAGGCCAATTAAGGGCCACCCAGCAACAGGTGATGTCACAGACTGAAATTTCATCTGTCAACAGCTTTTGACAGATGAAATATCATTGTTTCACAGCTGTCTGTAGCTGTCAAACACTGACAGTCTTACTTCTAACCTGAGTCCTTCTCCACAGACTCCGTTAGAAATCTCTCCTGCACAGAAAGCTGAAGGCTGTCACTTTTGACAGTTCGCAGCCATTCTGCTTTCTGTGCCGGTGAGATGAGGGACTCCCGGGGCCTAAACGAAGGAAGGCTGAAAAGGTAATTTACACTTCTTTAATCACTTTAGACACACCAAACACACTTACCTTTGCACTCATGCACACATCACTCACCTGAACACCAACATCTCGACCCCTCCAAGTCCTTCAACCCAACGGCCCGCCTCCTCTAACTTGGCATGGTTTGGAGCCATCGGGAATCCCACACTTCAACCTTAAAAATAGGGATTAGGCTAAAAACTGCCTGTTAACTACCGGTTAACAGGCAGTTAATTGGCACTAATCCCTTCCCGCCTCGGGTAGCCGGGTCCCAGTGCGGGGCGGGTACCCGCTTCCTTTGAAACTGGCATGGAGGCGGGTTTGGGTGCGGGATGGGGTCAGGACCCCTGATTTCGGGATTTTAATCCCTGCACGCCTCCAATCCCGACTCCACGGCACAATGAAAATCCTGCCCTAATACTCTAAACAGATGAAAAATTATTTTTTTTAAAAATGGTTTTCTTTAACTTGGGACTTTAACCGCCTTTCCTTAAATGCCTGTTTGTATTGGACAGAATTGCAGCTGGGCCAGGATTCTGCCCACACATCAGAAATGGAAGCTAGCCTACTGAAGGCCCTCGTTA
This sequence comes from Somniosus microcephalus, assembly GCF_052327205.1. Classification (NCBI taxonomy): domain Eukaryota; kingdom Metazoa; phylum Chordata; class Chondrichthyes; order Squaliformes; family Somniosidae; genus Somniosus; species Somniosus microcephalus. Next base: position 18,860,991 of record NC_141005.1, read on the forward strand.
GCACGCTGGACACATGCGTGATTAGGCTCCCGCTCAGAACGAGCAGAGTCCGTAAGTGTAATGTATTGGCACATGGTTTGTCACATGGTTTGGTATGAGCATGCTCAGTTCGCTCTGGCCTAGCAACTCATCGTGTCTCTGTCCTTCATTTGTTCTACCCACATATATTACATTTTGACGACAAGAATGGGATCCCAAAGCCATTTTTAGGGATCATGGAAGTGCTCAGCCTTCGAGTGGAAAAACTTAAGGTGAATTTGTGACACCTAAACTGAATGATGCAGAATTGTCCATGCTTCCCCTTTGTGTGTATGAATACACAGCAACAGCGGTATTGATTCTCACAGGTACACAGGTAGCGTGCTGAGTCACTGTTCAACGGGATCGGGACAATCATGGCCGCGCCTACGGGATTCATCGGAAGCCTCGGCCTGTGTGGCCGAGCTCGTGAACCATTCAGTTCTTACATTGAGCAGATGGAGATATATATTACGGCCAATAACATTATTGAGACCGAAGGTGCAGATGAGAATGTCCAAGTTGAAAATAAAGTAATTCGTGAACGGAAAAAAGCAATTTTTCTAACGCAGATCGGACCAGATGTCTACAGAATGTTGACAAACCTACTCGCACCAGGGAAAGCGAAGGATGTGTCATTTGAAGACATTGTCGAGAAACTCGAGGACCATTTCGACCCAAAGCCGTTAGAAATAGCAGAGAGCTATAAGTTTGGTACCAGAAACCAAAAACAAAGTGAAACCATCAGCGAGTACATTGTAGCTCTTAAAAACCTGTTTTTGCATTGTAACATCAGCAGATTTTGAATCGTGCATTGCGAGATAAGTTTGTGTGTGGACTGGTGGATGAGCACACAGTCCAAGTTACTGAACACTCCGAACCTAACGTTTGACACAGTTAGTTGCCTAACTATGGAGATGGTGTCTAAGAATGCTAGGGAGCTCCGTACAACTCAAGTGACTAGTGCAGCTGAGGCCTACAGTCACAAAGCCACCGCCAAACTTAAAGCTGAGAGACCGGGTCAAAAGCATGTCGGTGAGAGCAGTTCAGTGAATTGTTATCGCTGCAATGGAAATCACTCACCACAGTCCTGCCAATACAGAAATGTGAAGTGTTTTCACTGCCAGAAGCAAGGCCATATTTCAACAGCTTGCAGAGCTAGATCTAAAACAGGAAGTAAAAACAATTCTAGTGGCAATGCAAAGCAGCGACAACTAAAGGGAAGAATTCACAATATTGAAGTGAACACACCTGATGTTGAAGAACTAGGCATCTACAGTATCTATGCCACTAGTGATAACACTAGCAGTCGTGAAAAAGACTTCCGTGCAAAACTTTTGATCAATAAGCAATACATTGATATGTGTATCAAAATGGTGGCGGACTGCTCTATCGTGAATAAGGACACATATGAGAGTAAGTTTAATCAAGTACCACTTACAAAGGGTACCGTAGAGTTAGAAACCTACTCTGGAGAAATCCTAGAGACATGTGGACAAATGGAATGTACAGTTCAACACAATGGCCAGTCAGTAAAGCTGCCTATTGTAGCGAGCTACAACAACAGGCCAACTCTCATGGGCAAAGACTGGTTGAGAAAGTTAAAACTAGACTGGAAAAACATCTTCAGTGTAGATGCTTCAAAGAAGCGACTGGTCACAATGCTGAACAAGTATGAAAGCATGTTCACAGACAGTTATGAGGGCAACACTGGGTATGACGCGCATATCCGCATCAAGTCCAACGCGAAGCCTGTCTATTATAAGGCAAGGCCGGTCCCCTATGCGTTGAAAAGCCAGGTGGTGGAAGAGCTAGCAAAGCTGAGCGAGAACGGAGTGCTAATAAAAACTGACAAAAGTGGTAGTGCCCAAAACAGACAAAACTGTCCGCTTGTGCGGTGACTACAAAGTTACTATCAACCAAGCAGTTGACGATGAGCAGTACCCATTACCTACTTCGCAAGATTTGTATGCAGCACTCTCTGGGTCAAAGGTTTTCTCTAAGCTTGACCTGTCGCACACTTACGCTCAGCTGAATATTGAGAAAGAGAGTCAACAGTATCTCACTATCAACACACACAAGGGACCGTATGGTGTAAAGTCCTCCACAAAATCTTCCAAGCTACGATGGATAAGATATTGCAAAGAATTCCAAATTGCTTATACAATCAAGACGATGTGCTGATCGCAACAAGCAGTGAGGAAGAAAACCCAGAAGTGTTAGATCTAGTGCTTCAAAGGTTGAATTGAAAAAGAGCAAATGTGCTTTTGTGCAGCCCAAGGTTGTGTACCTTGGTCTGAAAGTTGATGCAAATGGCTTGCAACCAGTTAAGGAAAAGGTTGATGCTGTCATCAATGCTCCAAAGCCACAGAACGTGCCTGAGTTAAGAGCTTTCCTTGGAATGGTCCAGTACTATGCACGTTTCTTACCTGAGCTAGTGATCATGTTAGCTCCATTGCACGAGCTCCTCAAGAAGGATGTCCAGTGGAAGTGGACAAAAGTGCAACAGGAAGCTTACGATGCTTGTAAGAGAAGTCTCTCTAGCAATGCGCTACTTGTGCACTACGACACAGAGCGTGAGCTTGAGTTAGCGTGTGATGTTTCTAGCTATGTTGTGGGAGCTGTCATAAGCCACGTAATGGATGAAGGCCAAGAGAAACCAATCGCGTTCGCATCATGAACCCTCACAAAGAGCAAAAGAAACTACCCGCAAATTGAAAAGGAAGCACTCGCCATAGTGTTTGGAATCAAGAAATTCCAACAGTTCCTGATCAGCAGAACGATTATCCTGATAACCGATCACAAACCGCTCCGAGCAATATTGGGGCCCAAATCTGCCATCCCTGCAATGGCCGCATGAAGAATGCAACGTTGACCAGTGTTGTTGTCACAATATGACTACATGATTGAATATCGCACTTCAAAGCAAAATGCAATCGCAGATGCCTTGTCCAGGTTGCCACATGAAGACTCATGTGTTGGGAGTGAAGGTGCGATTTTCACGCTAGGTGAAGTTGACAAAGACTGCAACTGAGATTGCAAATGAGACTCAAGAGGACTCGGTACTGAAAAGAGTGTATGAAAACATCTTGAATGGATGGACTGATCAGTATCTGGACACAGAGTTGAAACTATTCCATAACCATTGTACTGAATTGTCTTGTGAGCAAGGTTGTATCGAGTGGGGAAACAGAGTGGTGGTACCTACTTCTTTGAGAGATATAATTCTGGTCGAACTTCATACTGAACATCCAGGGATCGTCAGTATGAAATCAATTGCAAGATGCTTTGTTTACTGGCCTGGATTGGACAGTGATCTTGAATCATTTGTCAGCAAATGCAGCATTTGTCAAAACTGCAGAAACAAGTGATTAAGAAGGCCAATGGAATGTTGGCTTTCATTGCTAGGGGGATAGAATATAAAAATAGGGAGGTATTGCTTCAGTTGTACAAGGTATTGGTGAGACCGCACCTGGAATACTGCGTACAGTTTTGGTGTCCATACTTAAGAAAGGACATACTTGCTCTCGAGTCAGTACAAAGAAGGTTCACTCGGTTAATCCCGGGGATGAGGGGATGGACATATGAGGAGAGGTTGAGTAGATTGGGACTCTACTCATTGGAGTTCAGAAGAATGAGAGGCGATCTTATTGAAACATATAAGATTGTGAAGGGGTTGGATCGGGTGGATGCGGGGAGGATGTTCCCGATGATGGGTGAAACTAGAATTAGGGGGCATAGTCTTAGAATAAGGGGCTGCTCTTTCAAAACTGAGATGAGGAGGAACTACTTCACTCAGAGGGTGGTAGGTCCATGGAATATGCTGCCCCAAAAAGCTGCAGAAACTACATCATTACATAAATTTAAAACAGAAATAGACAGTTTCCTAGAAGTAAAGGGAATTAAGGGTTACGGGGAGCGGGCAGGAATTTGGACATGAGTCTAGGTTCGGATTGGTCATGGCCCTGTGGGTAGCGGAGCGGGCCCAGGGGCCGTGTAGCCTGATCCTGCTCCTATTTCGTGTGTCTAATTCTGTTAGATTCAGGAGATGGTTCTGTGATAGTAGATTGGCGGTTAGGATCAGATCAGCCATGATCTTATTGAATGGCGGAGCAGGCTCGAGGGGCCGATTGGCCTACTCCTGCTACTATTTTTTATGTTCTTATGTTCAAACCACCCAAAACTCCACTACAAGCCTGGTCATGGCCAAGTAGACCTTTTCAGAGAGTACATGTAGACTTCTGTGAGAAGCAAATGATAATTTCCTGGTATTTGTAGATAATCACTCAAAGTGGATTGAAGTGAAACACATGGGCTCAAATACTACAACTGAACGTACCATAGATGAGTTGAGGTCTTTCTTTGCATGTCATGGATTACCTGAAGAGCTTGTTTCTGACAATGACTCTCAGCTCCGTTCTGCTCTATTCCAAGAGTTCATGAAATGGAACGGTATCAAACACACTCTTGTTCCACCATATCATCCAGCTTCAAACGGAGCAGCCGAAAGGTCAGTCAGAATAGTAAAAGAAGCTCTCAAAAAGCAAGTGTTGCAGGGTTGTTCGGGACTCAGCCTGAAGCAACGTTTGGCAAATTTCTTGCTGAAGTACAGAACTACTCCGCACACCACAACTGGAGGTACCCCAGCAGAGTTCTTGTTGAAGAGGAGGTTGAGAACACGATTGAATCTTTTCAACCAAATGTGGCCTCCAGAGTTGAACAGAAACAGTCGAGTCAGAAACGTTATTATGGCAGCAATCAGAAAGAACGCAGTTTCAAACAAAATGAGTGTGTTTGTGTTCTCAGTCCCCCTGGCAAGTCGAGTTCACACAAGTGGGATATTGGAACCATAGTTGAGGTTGGTGGAACCAAGAGATATTTGGTTGAAATTGGTGACAACATCCGAAGTGTTCGTGTTGTTCAAATGATCTCTGCTAGAGATGAACCAAGACGTGATCTTGAACCACTTGATCATGAACACATACATGAGTTTGACTCCGTTCAGACTTCAGAACTGAAGTACCAGGTTCAAACAAATCTGAGATAGAAACTGGATCATCTTTGAGTTCGGAACCAGAACAAAACAGCCCGAAAATTGATTCAACACCAAAACCTTCTGTAAGGAGATCAGGAAGGCTTCACAAACCTGTTATTAAACTGGATTTGTAGTTCATTTGTAGCATTTGTAGTTGATTTAAAAGAAAAAAAAGCCAGGAGTTTTTGTTATGCGGTGCATGTAATGCTGGGAAAGGTGGGACCATATTTTGTTGTATTTGAGAGGGGAATGTGTACATTTTTTTAAAGGGGAAAGCAGTGTAACGTATTATCACATGGTTTAGTATGAGCATGGTCAGTTCGCTCTGGCTTAATAAACAAGCACATGGACTAGCAATTCATCCTGTCTCTGTCCTTCATTTGTTCTGCCCACATATACTTCAGTAAGGAAGTGGCAGCACGGTGCATTACCGGTAGGAACCCGACAGGAGCACTTGCCACCCAATTTCCCGGTCCCCATTTGCCAACGTCCGGCTAGAGGTACTCAAGCTACCAGACAGAAAAAGCCCTTTCCCATATCACATGCCTATCATTTGCCAGCGATGCTGTAAGCAAACTGTGTACCAAATCAGTGCCAGGCACTTCACCTCGAACCCGGTAGCTTTTAAGTGAATTATATTACAGCATCAAGTAAACAAAAGATATATTTATAGTTTAATTTAAAAAATTGCTTTGAGAGGTTTCTTTTCTTGCCATATAATGAGGCCTTAGACCTTTCATTAGAGTTCTGCATGTCTCAATTTTCCAAGGCCCACCTCACACGACCTCAAGCCCAGGCTGACTATTATTTTGGCTTTCTTAGCCCTGCTGAATTCTTCAGCCCCACTCGTCCAAGAAGGATAATTAAGACTAGTGTGCTGCTGTGTATTGAGTTATTTTGCTGAGATGTCAAATGGATTTATTGGCAAAGTCATGGCTGAAGCAATGGAACATGCACAGATAAGTCAAAAAGTCTGGTGTCACAGTATCAACAGTGGACCAAAGCACGCTCATGGGATGATACTATGGATATCTCATCTTGGCTGGGCCGTGAGGATGAGGAAGGAGGAAACTAAGTCATTATCAACTGAGGGATGGAAAGGGGAAAAAAGCAGAAGAGTCTTCCTTGCTGCTGTCATCTACCTCTCACACTTTGGTTTTTCAATAGTGCTGGTGAAACCAAGGAGAAAGTGGACCAGCCATTAACCATAATGGTATAGTTGGAGGCACGTAGAAACCAGAAAAGGGCAAGATTTCAAAGCAAAATTATGACACTGTGCAGCTAATTTTAAAAAAAGCCATCATATATGAACAGCAGTCCACCAATTCCTCACCTAGGACACAGACTTAAACAGTCCACTGCTTGAGTTTAGAAGAATGAGAGGTGACCTCATCGAAACATATAAGATTCCGAGAGCTCTTGACAAGGTAGATACTGAGAGGCGGTTTCCCTGGCTGGAGTGTCTAGAACTGGGAGGCATAGTCTCAAGACAAGGGGTCGGCCATTTAAGACTGAGATGAGGAGAAATTTCTTCACTCAGAGGATGGTGAATCTTTGGAATTCTCTACCCCAGAGGGCTGTGAATGCTGAGTCTTTGCGTATATTCAAGGCTGAGATCGATAGATTTTTGGACTCTATGGGAATCAAGGGATATGGGGATCGGGCGGGAAAGATAAGCCATGTTCTTATTGAATGGCGGAGCAGGCTCGAGGGGCCGTATGTCCCACCCCTGCCCCTAATTCTTATGTTCTTATGATACAATGAGCAACCAGGAAAATGGGATTATAGAGGGATTGAGCAATAATCTATTTCCAGAAATAAACTGAGGTTCAGTTGTGAAAATGTGCTGCTCCCCAGAATTTAGTACCAAACTACCAGGGCTGGCTGCGCTATTAACATAGTACTGCAGTCCTAACTGCCCATGGTCCATTGCCGTCTGTCATTGTTGCTGTGCGCATGGATTCCTCCTATATGTGCAGCCTTTCACTGCACAAGTAAAATTGGGACTTTCCAAAGCTATAATACGGAACCATTAAAACCAATGGGAGAGTCCTCCCTTATCTGAGGAAGGATGTTCTTGCCATGGAGGGAGTGCAGCGAAGATTCACCAGACTGATACCTGGGATGGCAGGAATGACGTATGAAGAGAGATTGGGTCGATTAGGCTTATATTCGCTAGAGTTCAGAAGAGTGAGAGGGGATCTCATTGAAACTTATAAAATTCTGACAGGACTGGACAGACTAGATGCAGGAAGGATGTTCCCGATGGTCGGGGAGTCCAGAACCAGGGGTCACAGTCTAAAGATAAGGGGTAAGCCATTTAGGACTGAGATGAGGAGGAATTTCTTCACCCAGAGAGTGGTGAACCTGTGGAATTCTCTACCACAGAAGGCAGTAGAGGCCAATTCATTAAATATATTCAAGAAGGAGTTAGATATATTTCTTAAGGCTAAAGGGATCAAGGGATATGGGGAGAAAGCAGGGACAGGGTACTGAATTTGGATGATCAGCCAGGATCTCATGAAATGGCGGAACAGGCTCGAGGGGCCGAATGGCCTACTCCTGCTCCTATCTTCTATGTTTCTTGCCAACTAACCACTAAAAGGTAATAATAAGTTCCAGCACCAGGGAAAGGACTCCTCAAAATGGGAACCACAGGGAAAAACACCGGACCTGAACTGGGGGGACCAGGACAAGTTACATATAGAGCAAAACCACTAGCAGCATTGAACATTGGAGCATTAACATGCAGAGGGGAGGAATTCTCTAACCTGCTCCGCAGCCAATCTAAGCTGTTATGAAAGGGGGTGGGAGACAGAACGAGGGAAGACCCTCTGCTTGGGTACCACCTAGATGCCAAAGGTGGATGTTAATGGAAATGATTGTGCAGATGGTATGCCGAGATGAACTGAAGGGAATGATATGCCCTGAGAAAAATTACACGGAAGAAATGATCACCAGAGAAAAAACAGGTCAGATTAATAGCCCCTCGATTGTGAGATCAGGTGCATATAAAAAAATCATATTATAAAAAGGACATAGAGGCACTGGAGAGGGTGCAAAAAAGATTTACAAGGATGATACCAGAGATGCAAGGTTAAACCTATCAGGAAAGGTTGAGTCTCTTTTCCCTTGAAAAGAGAAGGCTGAGGGGTGACCTATTAGAGGTCTTTAAAATTATGAAAGGTTTTGATAGAGTGGATACAGAGAGAATGTTTCCACTTGTGGGGGAAGAGCAAAACTAGAGGCCATCAATATAAGATAGTCACTGACATGAATCAGTCATTCATGAAAGAAAGACTTATGAAATAATACTGAGCGGCCTGCGGGTGGCGCTGTCCAGGGAGAGTATAAATACTCGGGCATGGGCCCAGCTTGCGCAGGACATTCTTAACGGGAACTAGTGAAGGACACAACTAGACCTCCATGTTATAAAACAGTTGATTAAAGCTTTGTTTAACACTTAGACCAAGTGCCTCGTAGTTTTCTTACGTCAGTCACCAAGAAATCCAATAGGGAATTCAGAAGAAACTTCTTTACCCAGAGAGTGGTGAGAATGTGGAAGTCACTGCCACAGGGAGTGGTTGAAGCAAATAGTATAGATGCATTTAAAGGGAGGCTGGACAAGCATATGAGGGAGAAGGGAATAGAGGGTGATGCTGATAGAGTTAGATGAGGAAAGACGGGAGGAGGCGCGAGTGGAGCATAAACGCCATCATGGACTGGTTGGGCCGAATGGCCTGTTTCTGTGCTGTATATCCGATGTAATAAACTAGGGGCACAGACACGATGGGCCGAATGGCCTCCTGAGCTGTATGATTTTATTATAAACTACTGCCACCAAAAAGACCAGGCAAGCATTGCTAAAGACCAGGCAAGCATTGCTAAAGACCAGGCAAGCATAGCTAAAGACCAGGCAAGCATTACTAAAGACCAGGCAAGCATTGCTAAAGACCAGGCAAGCATTGCTAAAGACCAGGCAAGCATTGCTAAAGACCAGGCAAGCATTGCTAAAGACCAGGCAAGCATTGCTAAAGACCAGGCAAGCATTGCTAAAGACCAGGCAAGCATTGCTAAAGACCAGGCAAGCATAGCTAAAGACCAGGCAAGCATTGCTAAACCACCACCAAAACGGTGCTTGCACAGGACACCAAGTTTTTTTTTAAATGATAAAGAACAATTCCTTTTGATCTCGTCACGAGAAGACTACAGAGATAGACAGAGGTGCATGGACTCGGTGTGCCAGCTTTAATATTGTACGGTACACAGACAAGCTGAGGCAACGTTATTTCAAACACATGCAAAACAGAAGCAAAAAAAAACCACAGCAAAATGGGGCCGAGTGGGATATTTCAGATAATCTTATCTTTTTTTTCCCCAGGAATGAAAATCCTTTGACTTCCTTAAGTATTAGGAGGGATAAGGATCAAAAAGACAGGAAGAGATTGTCAAGCATTACTGAAGGGGCTGTCAATTCACCACAGCCAAAGTTAATGAGGTTGGTTTAACTCGCATAGGGAATTAAGCTCAGTCTTTGATTTTTATTTCACTCCCCACAGTGCACAGAATGCCAATGTCTGTCTAAGATGAGGTCTAGTTATTTAAGCGCTAAGTCTTTAATCCTATGGCACCGGGCATTCTCCCCAGTTAATAAATGCAAGTATGTCAATCATATTGTAGAAACCTTGGGTATAACAACTTACGATAATTACTCTGCGAGAATCACCACTGTGTGGTTGTTTAATGATCGTGAAACCTAAGGAAAGGGAAAGCTTTGCCGTTTAAATAAGCTGCAGCTAGACGGAGTGGCGAACCATCTGCTGGTGGATCTGCAAAAACTTGGGCATTGGACTGGAGGCAGCAATGTGGAGTTGAGCTTCGGATGTTCTCACCGTGTTCTTGTTCCTCTGAATTTTTTCCAACTGAACATGGTGGTTTTCCAACTCCAGCATCGTAGATTTGTGAACCTTCTCCGTCTCTGCACTCCGAGCCTTACTTTCTTCTAACTGGTGGAAGGAAAAGAGAAACAGTTTCTGAGTAACAACTCAACAAGCCTACACTTAGGTTTCAACTGCGAGCATAGTGTTAGATTCTGAAAAGTGCAATAAAACCGCTGCTACCGTGTGGAGATCGAAATTGCGAACGAATTGTAAGATGATAACGGACGGATTTAAAATGTAAGAAATCAGCATGTGTTCTTTGTTTGTGAAGACACAAAATGGTGGTCAGTGGATGTTCTTTGAGCCACCTGGACAAGAAGGGGAGAACATACAGCTCACAGGAACAACAATGTGTCATGCGAATGGAACTCCAATTAACATAGAAACATAGAAGATAGGAGCAGGAGAAGTCCATTTGGCCCCTCGAGCCTGCTCCGCCATTCAATGAGATCATGGCTGATCATCCACACTCAGTACCCTGTCCCTGCTTTCTCCCCATATCCCTTGATCCCTTTAACCTTAAGAAATATATCTAACTCCTTAGAGTCATAGAGTCATAGAGTTTTACAGCACAGAAAGAGGCCCTTCGGCCCATCGTGTCTGCGCCGCCCATCCATCCCTGTCCAGTCTAATCCCATTTTCCAGCATTTGGTCCATAGCCTTGTATGCAATGGCATTTCAAGTGCTCATCCAAATGCTTCTTGAATGTTGTGAGGGTTCCTGCCTCTACCACCCTTTCAGGCATTGAGTTCCACATTCCAACCACCCTCTGGGTGAAAAAGTTCCTCCTCAAATCCCCTCTAAATCTCCTGCCCCTTACCCTGAATCTATGCCCCCTTGTTATTGACCCCCCTACTAAGGGGAAAAGTTCCTCTTTGTCTACCCTATCTATGCCCCTCATCATTTTGTACACCTCAATCAGGTCCCCCCTCAGCCTTCTTTGCTCCAAGGAAAACAACCCCAGCCTGTCCAGCCTCTCTTCATAGCTGAGGCGCTCCATCCCAGGTAACATCCTGGTGAATCTTCTCTGCACCCTCTCCAAAGCAATCACATCCTTCCTATAGTGAGGCGACCAGAACTGCACACAGTACTCCAGCTGTGGCCTCACCAGCGTTTTGTACAGTTCCATCATAACCTCCCTGCTCTTATATTCTATGCCTCGGCTAATGAAGGCAAGTATCCCATATGCCTTTTTAACCACCTTATCTACCTGTTCCGCTGCCTTCAGGGATCTATGTACATGTACACCAAGGTCCCTCTGACCCTCTGTACTTCCTAGGGTCCTACCACTCATTGTGTATTCCCTTGCCTTATTTGTCCGTCCAAAATGCATCACCTCGCACTTTTCAGGGTTAAATTCCATTTGCCACTTTTCCGCCCATCTGACCAACCCGTTTATATCGTCCTGTAGCCTGAGGCTTTCCTCCTCACAATTTACCACCCCACCAATTTTCGTGTCATCTGCGAACTTACTGATCATACCTTTTACATTCTCATCCAAATCATTTATGTAGATCACAAACAACAAGGGACCCAGCACCGATCCCTGAGGTACCCCACTGGACACAGGCTTCCAGTCACAAAAGCAACCTTCGACCATCACCCTCTGCCTCCTGCCACTCAGCCAGTTTAGGATCCAACGCGCCAAGGCACCCTGGATCCCATGGGCTCTTACCTTCTTGACCAGTCTCCTATGCGGGACTTTGTCAAAAGCTTTACTGAAGTCCATGTAAACCACATCCACAGCATTTCCCTCATCCACCCCCCTAGTCACCCCCTCGAAAAATTCAATCAGATTTGTCAGACATGATTTACCCTTGACAAAGCCATGCTGACTATCCCCGATTAATCCTTGCCTCTCCAAGTGGAGACTAATTTTGTCCCTCAGAATTTTTTCCAATAATTTCCCTACCACAGATGTTAGGCTCACTGGCCTGTAATTCCCTGGTTTATCCCTGCTACCCTTCTTGAATAATGGTACTACGTTAGCTGTTCTCCAGTCCTCTGGTACATCCCCTGTGGCCAGAGAGGTTCTGAAAATTTGTGTCAGAGCCCCTGCAATCTCCTCCTTTGCCTCCCACAGCAGCCTGGGATACATCTCGTCTGGGCCTGGGGATTTATCCACTTTTTGGCCTGCTAAAACCGCTAGCACCTCCTCCCTCTCGATGCTAATATGTTCAAGTATGTCACAGCCCCCTTGCCCGATTTCTATGTCTGCATCGTCTTTCTCCATAGTGAACACAGATGCAAAAAATTCATTTAAAACCCCGCCTACATCATCTGGCTCTACACACAGATTGCCACTTTGGTCCCTAATGGGCCCTACCCTTTCCCTGGTTATCCTCTTGCCCTTAATATACTTATAAAACATCTTAGGATTTTCCTTTATTTTGCTCGCCAGTGTTATTTCATGGCCCCTCCTCGCCCTCCTAATTTCTTTTTTAAGTATGCCCCTGCATTTTTTATACTCCTCTAGGGCTTCTTCTGTCTTTAGTCTTTTGTATCTGCCAAAAGCCCCCCTTTTATTTCTAATGCATTTTTGTATGTCCCTTGTCATCCAAGGTTCCCTTTGCTTGTTGGTCCCACCCTTGACCTTTACAGGAACATGTTGGCGTTGTACTCTCTCTATTTCCCTTCTGAAAGTCTCCCACTGTTTTGATGCGGATTTTCCTATAAGTAGCTGCTCCCAGTCCAATTTGGCCAGATCCTGCCTTATCATATTAAAATCGGCCTTCCCCCAATTTAGAACCCTTATTTCCGGGCCGTCTTTGTCTTTTTCCATGACCACCTTAAATCTCACCGAATTATGGTCACTATCGCCAAAATGCTCTCCTACTGACACTTCCACCACTTGCCCGGCTACATTCCCCAGAATTAGGTCCAGTATCGCCCCCTCTCTTGTAGGACTTTCTACATGTTGGCTCAAAAAGCTCTCCTGGATGCACTTTAAGAATTCTGCACCCTCTAAGCCTTTCACACTCTGACTATCCCAATTTATATTGGGGAAGTTGAAATCCCCCACTATTATTACCCTATTATTTTCGCACTTTTCTGAGATTTGCCTACATATCTGTTCCTCTATCTCCCCCTGACTGTTTGGGGGCCTATAGTACACTCCCAGCAAAGTGCTTGCCCCCTTTTTGTTTTTAAGTTCTACCCATATGGCCTCATTAGAGGAACCCGCTAATATATCATCCCTCCTTACAGCAGTAATTGACTCCTTAATTAATATTGCAACACCCCCTCCCCTTTTACACCCCCCTCTGTCTCGCCTGAAGATTCTATACCCCGGAATATTGAGCTGCCAGTCCTGACCCTCCCTCAACCATGTCTCCGTGATAGCAACAATATCGTACTCCCATGTGTTCAACAACAACTTCAGTTCATCCACCTTATTTGCAAGACTCCTTGCATTAAAATAAATGCCTTCCAGCCCTGCCATATTCTCTTTTGCCTTCACATATTTGCTTTGCCTTCCCAGCTGACTAGTTTTTCCCTCTGTATTTGGCTGTAAATCACCCCCTACTATAGCTCCACTCTGTACCCCATCCCCCTGCCAAGTTAGTTTAAACCCCCCCCAGCAGTGCTAGCAAACCTTCTTGAATATATTTAATGAATTGGCCTCTACTGCCTTCTGTGGTAGAGAATTCCACAGGTTCACCACTCTCTGGCTGAAGAAATTCCTCCTCATCTCTGTCCTAAATGGCTTACCCCTTATCCTTAGATTGTGACCCCTGGTTCTGGACTCCCCTGCCATCAGGAACATCCTTCCTGCATCTAGTCTGTCTAGTCCTGTTAGAATTTTATTCGGGAAGGTTTGGAGTGGACAGGCCTATCCAAGGGAGGCAGAGAGTAATTTACAATCAACGAGGCCTTATAACCCAGTGGCGGGAGTTTTTCAGAGATAAGGAAAACAGAGAAGACAAAGCAGGGGGAAGATTGAAGTGAGAAAGCTGGCCAGTTCATGTTTCGACTTAGAGTTTCCCTTGACCAATCACCCAGAAATGAAGGAGTATGTATGAGAATTGGACATGGGCTTAGATAAAGATAAAGAGGGTACTTTTATGTACATTTGAATCATTAAAGGGGAATTTTTATATACTTTGAATTGATAAGTTGCCGGCATATTTATTGCCGGGAGTTCTTTGAATTTATTGCCAAAGGTGCTTCTATGTACACTTGAATTTTGAACTATAGTCTGATTAACAGACCAATTTTATTGATCACATCCTTGTCTGTCATTGTTAAGCTAATTCGTAATTCTCGAGGTCTGAACAGTAGTAAGAGAAAGTGCTACAATATCGTTTGCGTCATTTCTGCTTTTTAAGGGGCATATTGGTGCATCAACAGTACTCTGCTGCGAAGTCCCGGGATACAAGAATGTATCCCTTACCTCCCTTCGAGTTGAGATTCCCATCTCAGCCGAACCATCTGGACAAAGCGTCAGGAAGAAAGAAGCTTGCATAAGAACATAATATAGAAGTAGGAAAGAGCATCGAGCCTGCTCTTTCCATAAACCATTCACCATGGATTCTACCCCGCACATTTAATATCCTGAAGGAAATCTCTGCATAAATGCTCCTCGATATTCAACGGTCATCGAGTGAAACACCAGAATATTACTCCATTTGTAAATCTCCACTATTAAACCTTGACCTATGGCTCTCCGCACAGATCTGTTCCCTAAAAACTCCAACACAGAAATCATCATGTCTCACTGAGTATTTGTTGATTTCAGTCAATACTCTGCAAACCTCAAAACCCATTCTCAACTAGAAATTAGGATCCTTTTTAAATAATTTGATCATCTCAGATTCACCAGGCTGATACCTGGGGTGGCAGGAATGACGTATGAGGAGAGATTGGGTCGATTGGGCTTATACTCACTGGAGTTTAGAAGAATGAGAGGGGATCTCATTGAAACTTATTAAATTCTAACAGGACTAGGCAGATTAGATGCAGGAAGGATGTTCCCGATTGTCGGGGAGTCCAGAACCAGGGGTCACAGTCTAAGGATAAGGGGTAAGCCATTTAGGACAGAGATGAGGAGGAATTTCTTCACCCAGAGAGTGGTGAACCTGTGGAATTCTCTACCACACAAGGCAGTGGAGGCCAATTCATTAAATATATTCAAGATGGAGTTAGATATATTTCTTAAGGCTAAGGGGATCAAGGGATATGGGGAGAAGGCAGGGACAGGGTACTGAATTTGGATGATCAGCCATGATCTCATTAAATGGCGGAGCAGGCTCGAGGGGCCGAATGGCCTACTCCTGCTCCTATCTTCTATGTTTCTATGTAACTGCTTTATTGAGAGTTTGTTTCACATATCCACTTCTACCCTATGGGAGAAAAAGTCTCTTCTAACCATTAGTTTTGCTTGACACCGATTTATTTTAAACTTATGTCGCTGATTTCTGGGCTCACAACCAAACAAACAAGTAGCCACCTCATCGCTATTAGGTTGGGAAGCCAGTAAACTAAATCCGCTCTTGTCCACAGCAAATATTATTAAACCCAAATCCCACTGGGATTTGTGTAGTAAAAATAGTTACCGTTTTGATTACATCTATTTATGTTGGGATCCATTTTCAGAATTCTCAACGGCAGCATCACACCTGGCAGTGCAGAGAGTTTGGGGGAGTCATTCAGTATCGCCCTGTTTGGGGCGCTATTATCGGCCGGGTGCAAAGTTTAGCGCCCAGCGCTAATTATCGCCTCTGACTGCAAACTTGGCCTCTATCGCCCTTGGAGGTGATTTGAGTGCTACACACCTGTCTTAAGACGCTAGCATCGAGGAGCGAGGCGTTACCTCAGAGCACTGGCGAAGCTCAGGTGATGTCAGTTAGCAATGGAACACAGACACAGTTCTTAAAGGGAAGGGGCCATCTTGCTGGCCAGCCACACCCTGCTCATTGCAGCCTTGCATCTCGGCCTGGAGAGACTTCAAAAGCAATTGTTAGAAGCACTAATGGATAGGCCTGGGGAAAGAGCTCGGTGCTTAGGAACCTCAAAAGTGGTGCTGAGGGTCAAAACTCCTTCGGACAGCGTTAAAACCAAAAATTTTGCTGACAAAAAAAGGCAGGAAGCGGTCACCTTTAAACAGTGCTCCCCCAGCCCCTTCCTGACTGCAAAACGTTTCCCCCACCTGTCGTTGCTAGTGGCTCAATATCTGGTCCGGGGCGCTACCGGGGCGTTGCAAGCTCGACTGACGTCACGATCTGCGGGCGCAGGAGATCGTAGCAATAGTGTCAATTTTGCGAGTGGCGCAAACATCACCGCGCCCGGGCGCTAGTTGCTTTGCGCCCTGTTGCTAGTTGCTTTGCGCCCCGTTAGCGCCCTCTTAGGGCACTAACAGGAGGCGCTAATCAACCACATTTTTCCCCCTTTATGTTTTAATCATATTAAGAGAAAAATAACGCATCGAAAATGTTCACTCTGGAGCAGATACAGCTGCAGCAATCCAAATGACGCATTGCAGCCAGCACAGAGGCAGACAGGAGGCTAATCCAGCCTGGCTGAAGTCCCCACTTCACATCAGCGCCATACTTATAACAAGAAAGCAGTTTTAACGGGCAGAAAGAAACCGACAAGTAGGCAAGTAAAGAAGACTTGCATTTCTATAGCCTCCACTCCTCTAGCTTTGATGGCAAAGTCTTCAACCATTTCAGCCCTAATCTTTGCACTTCCCTCCCTAGTGTCAGCTGTGGCTCAGTGGGTAGCACACTCGCCTCTGAGTCAGAAGGTTGTGGGTTTAAATCTCATTCCAGGGACTTGAGCACATAAAGCTAGGCTGACACTCCAATGCAGTGCTGCACTGTCAGAGGTGCCGTCTTGTGGATGAGACGTTAAGCTAAGGCTCTGTCTGCTCTCTCAGGTGGGCCTAAAAGATCCCATGGCACTATTTCGAAGAAGAGCAGGGAAAGTTATCCCCGGTGTCCTGGCTAATATTTATCCCTCAACCAACATAACAAAACCAGATTATCACATTGCTGTTTGGGGGACCTTGCTGTGTGCAAATTGGCTGCCGCATTTCCCATATTACAACAGTGACTACACTTCATTGGCCGTAAAGTGCTTTGAGATGTCCGGTGGTCATGAAAGGTGCTATAAAAATGCTAGTCTTTTTTTTTCTTTAATCCCCGCTGCCTACATTACAACAATGGCTATGCTTCAAAAGTACTTCATGGGCGGTAAAACGCTTTGGGACCTCCTGAGGTCATGAACGGCGCTATAGAAATGCAAGTTTCTTTTCCCTGCCCGTTTGATAACGCTCCATCGAAGCACCTTGGGACATTTTACTACGCTAAAGGTGCTTTATAAATGCAACTTGTTGTTGTTGCCCACATTTGGAAGCCTTCTCAAAACGCATCCTCTTCAACCGCGCTATTGGGCACTTGCCTCAACTCTCCCACATAGGCTCAGCAAAAACACCTTCTTCTCTGTGAAGCACCTTGGAGTAGGTTCTATGGCTATATATGGATGCATGTTGTTGTTGGCACTTTGCCCCCATCAACATTTATTTTCTTAGGTGCCCAAAACAAAAATGTTGCTCAGTTATCAGTGCAGCGGCGTTGTTCCTTCATGTCCACGGGTACGTTTTAGAGTTCACTGGTGATGGATGAGCACTGCAAAACACTTCCTCCAAGGCAGCGCAATTAGAAAATAAAACCTTACTGCTGGAAACTAATGTTTTAAAGTAAATGATGAACCAAATAAAAGCTATACTTCACCATTAAGCACAGCTTTCTTACAGATTGTTAAAACAAAGCAGCTTGGGAGTTTCGAAGATGACTGGATGGGAAGAGTCAGTGCTGAGCTCCGAGTGCACTCGGAGAGCAGAGCCAGCAATTCTTCTTTAAAAAGAACAAGTGAATTTTAACCTGTCAAAGGCTGTGAGAGTGTCCTTTGAGTGTAGTTATACCATCGCCCTGATCAATGGCAAGCAGCTCGGGGTATCACTCTTTAATCAGCGGAAAGCGGTTTGGAGTGACACTCTTTAATTAACGCGAAGTGGTTTGAATCGTCACTCTCCCCAATCGGAAGCAGTTTAAAGCGTCACTCTCTCATCAATGGAAAATAGTTCGGAACATCACTCGCTAATTAATGGGAAGCGGTTCGGAACATCACTAGTTAACGGGAAGCAGTTTGGAACATCACTCTCTAATGGGAAGCGGTTCGGAACATCACTCTCTAATGGGAAGTGGTTTGGGTCGTGCATCTATAGTAACATAGGAACAGTAGGCCATTCAGCCCTTCGAGCCTGTTCCACCATTCGATGAGAGCATGACTGATCTGCGATCTACAACAAAGCAGCATTGTAAACTCAGTACTCAGGGCTTGTTATGACTGCCAGTGTACTAAAGCTGAGCGATATGAAGCCACTCCTCTACCCCTCCCCAGAAGACCATCTCACATCTATCTGAGTTCACATCGGGAACAGTAAAACTGCAGTTCCTGGGACAGGGGGAAGGGAGGGGAAAAGTAATATTCAGATAAAGACTAGGGGGGATGGGGGGGGGAAGAAAAAAAAAATCTAGAAAACTCAACGACTATTGAACTCTACAAGGCTGGCAACCAGAATCCGCCATTCTGTGGGGCAGGGATGGTATCCGGGATGTTGTAATTACTATAGAGAAGCCAGTGAATTAAGATAACCAAATAATGAAATCCGCCTCCAAAAAATGATCAGAGCCTGGGGAGGATCTTCGACTTCCCGAGCCACTGCTGGCAAGAAAGCAGACCCAAAAAATAGGGAATAAAATTAACAGTATGCATTTATTACAACAACAGGATACCTTGCAGTGGTGTCAGGGGTGAGGGCTTCGGGTGCAAATTAGGAACCTTCATTTAAACTTCACTCTCACAGATTAGGACGTTATCTGAATCCTATGATTAAATCGCTGCTTTTTAATCACTACCAGATGTCCACATATAATCCATCCAAGTCCCTCGATCAAACCGATGCTTTGTATTACACCCAGGTAATACTTTGTGCGTATTAAGTCATTTTTAACCTCTTCAAAAATGTTGCCCCGTCTCAAGTGGATTGTTCCAGCTGGCTGTTGGTTGCTAGGGCGACCAGAAGCGTGGGATAGGGTCTAGTATCTGAGCGTGTCTTCTCTACGTCACCGACACAGATATAAAGCCAACCCACGACTAAAATCATCATTCTTGTTTAATCGGATGGGACATTTTGCTTTTTAAAATAGAAACCGTGCATGCTTTGAAGGCAAAACAATGTCAATGCTGAGAAGGTTGAGGCCAGCTGGAAGACAGAGCTCAAACATTAGATCATGTGTTAACTCGGCATTAAGGTGACTGCAGGCTGGATTACAATCACATCTTTCCCAGAATATTTCCCCAAGTCTTTTTTTTTGAGTGCCTGAAAGAGTGAAAATGCATCACAAAAAGTATTAAAATGACATAATGGCTTTGATACTTTGCTAAATGCAGTATAGTTTAGCTATGGGCCTTGCACACTGAAAATCATTCCTCTTTAAATGAAGAAACGTATAAAGTACGGGAACCACTAAAAGTATAAGAACCAATCCCAGTGATTGAAGGGCTAGAACGAGGGTACACAGACACAAGCTTGAATGTCAGAGATTTAGGACAGAGAATGGAAGAAACTTTTTTTTTTTTTACACAGAGGGTTGTGAAGCGATGGAATGCACTACCAGTGTTATTGATTGAGGAAGAGAACATCAACTTTTAAGAGTAGGTTAGATGGATGATCAAAGAAAAGGGAAGGGATCAGATCAGCCATGATCTTATTGAATGGCGGAGCAGGCTCGAGGGGCCGATTGGCCTACTCCTGCTCCTATTTCTTATGTAACAGAGTGGGCACATGGGCATAGGACAGCTGCTCGTATGGAGGATAGACACCACTAACAGCCTGTTCGCCCATCGCCCCTGCATTGGCTCCCGGTTAAAGCAATGCCTCGATTTTAAAATTCTCATCCTTGTTTCAAATGCCTCACCTCTCCCTATCTCTGTAATCTCCTCCAGGTCCACAACCTTCCGAGATATCTGCGCTCCTCTAATTCTGGCCCCTTGAGCATCCTTGATTTTTAATCGCTCAACCATTGGTGGCCTTCAGCTACCTTGGCCCTAAGCTCTGGAATTTCCTCCCTAAACCTCTCCGGTTCTCTAGCTCTCTTTCCTCCTTTAAGACACTTCTTAAAACTTACCTCTTTGACCAAGCTTTTGGTCATTGCTCTAATATCTCCTTATGTGGCTTGGTGTCTAATTTTGTTTGCTAACCCTCCTGTGAAGCATCCTGGGACGTTTTACTATGTTAAGGCGCTATATAACTCCAAGTTGTTGTTGTTTTTTCCGAGTTGTAATTTCTATGTAATTCTATGCAAGATAAATTAAGAAGTGACACGGTGACACCATGATTAGGTTTCCAAAAGCCTGTAGATAGTTGGGGGAAGGAAAGACTGAGGGAGGTAGGGAGTTCGGCAGTTGAAATCTTGGGATGAATGAGTTACAGTAGAAGGCAGCGCCACGCACCTTAACTTCAACACATTAAGGATGGAAGGAGATGGAAGAGCGTGTAGGACATTATATTTGGAACTTAGGTAGAACAGGAATGGAATGCTCAGAGAGGTAGGACTAGTGCCCCTAATAGAATGGATACTACATCTTTACATCCCTGTGGGCAATGTTCTGTTTTGCAGGCCCCAGTTTTGAATTCATTGCAATCTGTTAAAGTGACACATTTGCATTTTTCTCTCTCTCATTACCAACTGTCCCTTCGATATCTGTATTTACACAGGAGTTCCTGTACCTATAAAAACACCATCAAACTGTACAACTGGATTGGTGTAATTCTGGACTTCCTATATTTGATTGAGTGGAATTTGAGGTTTTCTCTATTTGATTGGGCAGCACAGATGTAAATATTCCTCCAGGAGACCACAGTGACTACGCTTCAAAAGTATTTCATTGGTTGTAAAGTGCTTTGGGACGTCCTGAGGTCATGAAAGGTGCTATATATAAATGCAAGTCTTTCTTTCCTTCTTTTCACACACTTAGAATTTTCCAAGTTTTAGCTTTTGCCAACTTGCACCAAAACTCTCTGGACTTGGGAAATGGGATGTGTCCCAATATGCACTCAATATTGGGCAAATAGGGGTACGGTAGCACAGTGGTTATGTTGCTGGACTAGTAATCCAGAGGCCTAAACACGAGTTCAAATCCCACCACGGCAGCTATGGAATTTAAATTCAGTTAATTAAATAAATCTGGAATAAAAAGCTAGTATCAGGAATGGTGACCATGAAACTACCGGATTGTTGTAAAAACCCATCTGGTTCACTAATGTCCTGCAGGGGAGGAAATCTGCCACCCTTACCCGGTCTGGCCTATATGTGACTCCAGACCCACAGCACGTGGTTGACTCTTAGCTGCCCTCTGAAATGGCCGAGCAAGCCACTCAGTTGTACCAAACCATTACAAGAAACTATGGGCCGGATTTTCCAATCGGAGGCTTCCTGCGTACGGATGCCTGTGATCTGGAAAAATCTATGCACTTACCTGCTGGCTCCGTAGGTCCCGAGACTTCCTCTCCTGGTGCGCGTGTGCAGAGGCCCAGGTATCCCAGGGGCACAGGCGGTTCGCAAGCGGCCCTGGGATCACGTGGGCCATGGGGAACCAATCAAAGAAGGGAATCCCTCTGCACACTTTTGACAGCTCTCTACGCATGGATCTGTCAAAAGTATGAATGGGGATCACTCAAAAAACACACTAAAACATTAAATACATTTTTTTTAAGATCACGTATTTAAAATTAGTTAAAATTACATTAAATTAAATATTTTAAACTAAAATTTAATTTTTTGAACAAAATAATTAAAGTTTTTTACAGGGGGGGGCTAAAAATAAACTTACCTTTTTTTAAAAAGTATTTTTAAATTATAAATGAGTGAAAAAAAATTATTGTTTTACTTTTTTAAACTCTTTTGCTGGTAAAAGCAGGCCTTACGCAGGCTTTTTACCAAGCGTAAGATTTTTAAAGGTTTTCAGCGGGCGGAGGTTGTGCAGAAAGCGGAACTCTCCCCCCGCGGAGGCCCTTCTCCAGGGCAGGCGGATGATCTGTCAAGAGGATTCTTGACAAATCGGAAGTGTCGGTTTTCAGCACATGCGCTTTGCATGCCTGAAACCGGCATTTGCGAGGCCGCTACGGGTGTGTACACACCTCGTACACACCCGTGGGGGTCGGAAAATATGGGCCAATAATAAGACCTTCACCACAAGGACTGCAACAGTTCAAGAAGGAGGCTCACCACCACCTTCTCAAGGGCAATTAGGGATGGGCAATAAATGCTGGCCTTGCCTGCGATGCCCACATCCCATAAATGAATTTTAAAAAAGCTATGCCTTTATGGATTTCTCACCTGCTTAGTTTAGAGGCTTTTAAACATGGTGATGGTTATATACGTAGCTCCTACTATTCAGTCCAGTTGTGTATTCACAGTTACCCTCTGGATATTCATCCAGGAGACTGGTGGGTCAACCACCTCCAGCTGCTTCATCAATAACCTTTCTTTTATGATAATGTCAGTTATCATGCACACTATCTACCGAATACACCACAACAACTTACCAAGCTTATTGCAATGGCTCTTCTCAGCCCCACAACCAAGAGCGACAAAAGCAGTTAATATCATAGGAACAGCAACAGCTCCAAGTTCCTCCTACACACCACCCTGATCTAGACATATATCACTCTTCCTTCGCTGTCCCTTGGCCAGAATTACGAAATCCCTGACCGAACATCATCATGGGAGAACCATCAGCACATGGACGCCATCAGAACTTTCACCTTAGCAGATTGCGCCAGATTTGAATTCTAAAAAGAAAGCTCACCACCATCTTCTGAGGGCAAATAGGGATGGACAATAAATGCGGCCTTGCCAGCATCACCCACACTACAAGAACAAATGATAAATAAGTGATTTTATTAAAAAGACTTGCATTTATATAGCGCCTTTCACGACCACCGGACGTCTCAAAGTGCTTTACAGCCAATGAAGTACTTTTTGAAGTGGAGTCACTGTACAGGGCGTTGATAAGACCACACCTGGAGTCCTGCGTGCAGGTTTGGTCACCTTATTTAAGGAGCCAATTTGCACACAGCAAGCTCCCACAAACAGCAATGTGATAATGACCAGAATATCTGTTTTTTTTGTTATGTTGATTGAGAGATATGTATTGGCCAGGACGCCGGGGATAACTCCCCTGCTCCTTTTCAAAATAGAGCCGCGGGATCTTTTACATCCATCGGAGAGAACAGCCGGGGCCTCAGTTTAATGTCTCATCCGAAAGACGGCACCTCCGACAGTGCAGCACTCCCTCAGCACTGCACTGGAGTGTCAGCCTAGCTTTATCTGCTCAAGTCCCTGGAGTGGGACTATGAACCCACAACAATTCTGACTCAGAGGCGAATATGCTACCCACTGAGCCACAGCTGATAAATATAGTCATCAGAATTATATCTCCAGCCCAGTTTTGTTGCTAGCAAGTAGGGAAACATCTTTCCCCAATCACCAGGAACTTGGATATATATCACCACTATCCCACCATTGCTAGATTACCAAGGATTAGCCATGTACACATAGAGGACCCTGCTAAGGATTGCCTGGACAACTACCTTCTTCCCCTTAGTTCCTATGAAAAATCAGACACAAAGCTACACTGCGCTCTCACCCTCACTCTACCAACGGGGATCAGATGCTTCTCCGCCCCAAGGCCAAACATAGGCTCAATATTCCTTTACTACTAACTCATCCGTCTTCATCACTGCCAAAGGCTGAATACACGCCAACACGCCTGTTGGCATTACTTCAACAAGAATTGAAAGCCTAGCTCTCTTTCCCCTTCCCCGCTAGATGCTAGGCAACTGGCTAAGTCTCTCTCTCTCTCCCGCCCCAGGAAAATGGACACAAAATGAAACAACCACAACAAAATTGGCATAACCTACCAATGCAAATAGATCCATATTATTGAAGAAATAGAGTGAGGGGTGGCTTTGCAGATTATCCTTGTAACCTGAGGACGTGAATTCAAATCTAGCGCATTCTGCCAAGGTGATAGTTCTGGTCTTTGCTAGTTGAAAGGCCTAGATCCTCGCGCACATAGGCAATAGCAATTTGGGTTTTATTAATAGGGACATAGAATACAAGAGCAAAGCAATGAGAAATTTATACGAGGCAATGGTTAGGCCAAAGTTTGAGTACCATGTCTAGTTTTCGGTTCCCCATTAAAGAAAATACATTAAAGCCAGAGAGAGCACGCAGCATAGATTCACCAGGATCATACCAGGGACAAGAAATGATAGTTATGAGTAGATACTTGCGACACTAGGACTATTTCCACTGGAGCAGAGGGAATTTAATTTGGTAGGCAAATGGAATGTTAGCCTTTATTGCAAGGGGGATGGAGTATAAAAGTAGAGCAGTCTTGCTACAACTGTACAGGGCGTTGATGAGACCACACCTGGAGTCCTGTGTGCAGTTTTGGTCACCTTATTTAAGGAGGGATATACTTGCATTGGAGGGTGTTCAGCGAAGGTTCACTAGGCTGATTCTTGAGATGGAAAGGTTGAGCAGATTGGACCTATACTCATTGGAGTTTAGAAGAATGAAAGGTGATCTTGTAGCAGTTCGTGTAGATCGCCACTAAAGAGAGTTTGACTTCGACGAACTATTAACAAGTTGTTTATTTACAGGAACAGACTAATTACATCAGGTAAGGTGGCAGGTAAGATGGCTGACTGTAGGAGCACCGTGGTATAGGTCTTGTCCCAGCGGGGACTCCACGAGGACTGAGTTCGCAGTCCTGTGGGGAGTGTGATGACGTCATCGCGTTTGTGTTGTGATGTCATCACGTTGTTCGCGTTTCCCGCGCTTAGGGCGTCACGTGATGCGCGTCATTGCGTCGCTGGCCGTTGAGGCCGAGGTCGCGAGGCCGGGCTGTGCCGGTGCTTGCCGCGGGAGCGGAAGATCGCGTCGCTCCCGTCGGCTGGCCGTTGAGGCCGAAGACGCTGGGCCGGGCTGTGCCGGCGCATGCACATCACGTCGTACGTGACGTGACGTGACATCAGCGCGCTAGGGCGCGTCTTAAAGGGGCAATGGCCCCAACAGATAAGTTAAAAGGGCAACGGCCCCAAAAGGTAAGTTAAAGGGAATTATGTGTCTTTATGTAAGGTACAACCGGTGGTACCACCACATGGGCCCCCCCAGAATTCGCGTTAACAAAAGTCCAAGGATGAGATGGTCTGACGAGCTGGTGGTCACGGCGGTCGTGCTGTCTCAACTTGGTAGGCGAGGTATGAAGATGCTGCTCGTGAGCGGATCCTTACGCGCGTTGTGGCGAATAAAACGTATCTGTCAGGCGAAGGACCGTGGAGACGTGCGAAACAGCAGGCCTTGTCAGAGTGACGGGCAGGTTGGGCGGACGCGGGCGATGTCTCCGTTGATGTTGAAACAAGTCCTTGTTCCGACGAACTCTGCAGGAATGCCAAACGAGCGATCCAGAAGGACTTTACAGGCGAGGTCGGTGAACTCGCCGACAGGTGAGCGAAACCTTCGGGAGGCTGGAATGCACGGAACGGTGCGTGCCATAGTGCTACGACGATAACACAACGGAGGGTGAAGAGTTGCTGTGTTGATCAGTGATCGGTGAGGCCAGCAACTTTCACGTGGCTGATCGCAGCCGCAGGATGCCCATTGGACCCGTCCTCGATGTGTGCAGCTTCAGTAGACGTTTGCGTTTGTTAAAGGGAAAACTGGAGAAAGGGCGGCCACGGTCCAGGTTGTTGTTGCTTTCAGGAGGGGTTAACTCTGCCTGGAGGGCGGCAACACTTGTAACAGTTGTAGATTTAGGAGAAAACAGCCGGGAGGGCGGCACGCCTTTTGTTCACGCCGAATCGTGTAGTAGGTAACACAACCAGCAGGCTGAAGGGCTGGTGCGTCGCCGGCGGGGAAGGAGTCGTCGGTGTTCACGAGGGAAGGGTTCTCGTGGTTCGTGAGGGATAGGTCTTCGTGCGCGAGGAATGCTTCCTCGGGTTTTGCAGGGGTGAGTCCTCATGGTATCCCCGCGGGGCGCGCTCCGATCTTGTGGGCCCGAACATGCTGTACCCCGCGCTTGGAGAGATGTATACTTGCTGTTGCTTTGGACGTAGAGGCGGACGATCCGTGTGGCGGTAGAAGAGTCGAATACGGAGACCATGAGCATGTGTGTGGTCTGTGCCGCATCGATGTTCTCGGCGAACAGGGCTTCTACCTTCATAAAGCACGAGGGAGACTGTGGCTCCCTGGATTGCGGTAGCGACAGCGGAACGGCTGATGCTTCCATAGCGTGCTTCATTTGTGAAAGACGTTCACAAACCCACCAATTGTAGCGCTGGTAGACGACGGTTGCCGTTGGTCGTGCTCTACCTCTGTGAAATCGTTCGTGAAAAACGGGCTCACCTCAAAGCTGCGCTTCCATTGCGAATACGTACGCAAAGATGGGGTCGCTTTTGGTGGAATCGATGTTAGGCGGTTGCCGTTCTGTGGTTGTGCGTTGGTTGTCTTGAGTGAAGACGAGGTTCAGGCGCGCGTTGCTACCGTGAAAATCGTTCACGGATACGGGTTCGCCAATTGTAATGCTGGAATTGATGAGCTCCCGTACTCACGTCGTTGGGTCACCAATGTAGCGGTTCGTGTAGATCGCCACTAAATAAGAGAGTTTGACTTCGACGAACTATTAACAAGTTGTTTATTTACAGGAACAGACTAATTACATCAGGTAAGATGGCAGGTAAGATGGCTGACTGTAGGAGCACCGTGGTATAGGTCTTGTCCCAGCGGGGACTCCACGAGGACTGAGTTCGCAGTCCTGTGGGGAGCGTGATGACGTCATCGCGTTTGTGTTGTGATGTCATCACGTTGTTCGCGTTTCCCGCGCTTAGGGTGTCACGTGATGCGCGTCGTTGGCTGTTGAGGCCGAGGTTGCGAGGCCGGGCTGTGCCGGTGCTTGCCGCGGGAGCGGAAGATCGCGTCGCTCCCGTCGGCTGGCCGTTGAGGCCGAAGACGCTGGGCCGGGCTGTGCCGGCGCACACACATCACGTCGTACGTGACGTGACGTCAGCGTACTAGGGCGCGTCTTAAAGGGGCAATGGCCCCAACAGATAAGTTAAAAGGGCAACGGCCCCAAAAGGTAAGTTAAAGGGAATTATGTGTCTTTATGTAAGGTACAACCGGTGGTACCGCCACAATCTTATTGTTTCATATAAGATACTGAGGGGGATTGACAGGGTAGATCCTGAGAGGATGTTGCCCCTCGTGGGGAAATCTAGAACTAGGGGGCATAGTTTCAGAATAAGGGGTCGCCCATTTAAGACAGAGATGAGGAGGTATTTCTTCTCTCAGAGGGTCGTGAGTCTTTGGAATTCTCTTCCCCAGAGAGCTGTGGAGGCGGAGTCATTGAATATATTCAAGGCTGAGATTGACAGATATTTGAGCTACAAGGGAGTCGAGGGTTATGGGGAACGGGTGGGAAAGTGGAGTTGAGGCCAAGATCAGATCAGCCATGATCTTTTTGAATGGCGGAGCAGGCTCGAGGGGCCGAATGGCCTACTCCTGCTCCTGTTTCTTATGTTCTTAATAGATTCTTTGATAGGATGACCAGGGAAAGACTATTGGGGAGACAGTGATGAGGGGTCATCAAAATAAAATTGTCACTAAGAAACTGAGGAGACTGTTATAAAACATTTCTTTACATAGAGTTCTTGGAACATGGAATGCTTTACCACATGGAGTGATTGAGGCAGATACTATTGCATCTTTTTAAGGGGGCTGTTGACAAGCAGCGGAAGATATAGAGCTTTGGGAAAAGAGCAGGGCAATGGGATTAGTTTTCTACCAAAGGATCGGCGCAGTCATGATGGTCCAAATGGCCTCTAACTGTGCTGTAAAGTTCCATGGCCCTCAACACAGACCGCTTGTAATTGAGCACAGATTGAGAGGAAATTGAGTCTCGTTTATGCAGGTGTGGGAAATGGAAAATGTCGGACTGTTGTAGTAGGGGGATGATCTTTTGAAGTTGGGGTTATGGCATATTGTTGGGATAAAGTACAAAGCTTTAATCTGCAATTACCCCTTAGTGTATGTGCCTTGGGAGTGCTCTGTGTTGGCACTGGGTTCTGAAAATGAGAAAGTATTCCATTCATTAGCACGAACACTCCCTTATCTTGAAGAGCACAGGGGAGTAACCTAGCCGAAAGTCCTTTTAAGTCTTCAAGGATCCAGACTATTCTAAAATTGCTGCTGCAACCTTGGTATTTTTGTGCGGCAGAGGAGTGAGGACAAGAGGAGCCTGCAAAGCGTCAGCCATGGCTCAGTTGGTAGCACCCTCGCCTCTAAGTCAGAAGGTTGTGGGTTCAAGTACCCACTCCAGGGACTTGAACACATAAATCTAGGCTGACACTCCAATGCAGTGCTGAGGAAGCGCTGCACTACTGGAGGTGCCGTCTTTCGGATGAGACGTTAAACCGAGGCCCCGCCTGTCCTCTCAGGTGGACGTAAAAGATCCCATGGCAATATTTCGAAGAGGAGCAGGGGAGTTCTCCCTGGTGTCTCGGCCAATATTTATCCCTCAACCAACATAACAAAAAACAGATTATCTGCTCATTATCACGTTGCTGTTTGTGGGACCTTGCTGTGCACAAATTGGCTGCCGCGTTTCCCAAATTACAACACTTCAAAAGTACTTCATTGGCTGTAAAGCGCTTTGAGACGTCTGGTGGTCGTGAAAGGTGCTATATAAATGCAAGCCTTTCCATTTTTCTTTCAAAAGCCTAGTCAGTGTGAGCTTAGTTGCTAGAAGTCTTCCTATCTCTAGGCCAAGAGCAGGTCAATCATGCAGATGTGCGGAAGTGGTGACAAATTGCTCAATTATAATGGTAAATGTACCATAGAGATAAATTCTGAACCGCTCCATTAGATGTTGCGAGCAGAAAATTACACAGGACAACTAAATGGACCACAGTGATGTCTTAAACGTGCCTGCAAAAAAAAATCAATGCAGGAAATGCCACTGTCTTCTTCAGTTGTGTTGTAAATAATCACGGTTAAATGGTTCAAAATATAAACTCGAGTTTCAAATGTTTATATTGTCACCGCTACGTTTGATTTCCTACCACTCTTTAGCCTCTGCATTATTTATGTACAATATATTCTGGTAATTGCAGCAATTCATTTTCTCCATCCTGGGCTCCCCTGATTTCTCAAGCGAGTAAAATGTATCGCGTGGTCCTGAATCATTAGAGCAGGAAGGACCCAGGTTCAATTCCTGATCTGTATGGTGAATTAATGGATTTAAACAAGGTGACAGCGTTTACAAAAGTTAAACAAACACTCATCTAGGACTTTTGCTTCTGATTCGATGTCCAGTCACCCCTGTTGCAAAGTGTTCCTCTTGGGTGAGGTCCCAGCTGTGCTGACCCCCCCTCAACACATCGACACTCACACGCCACACACACACACACACACACACACTCCACACACACACACACTCCACACACACACACACACACACACACACACACACACACACACTCACACACTCCACACACTCCACACACACACGGAATTGGCCACTTGGGTAAGGTACTGGAAAATGATCAGTACCACCTGTGGAATGATAGTCCAACAACAAGGCCTTCAGGATTGTAGGAGACAAGATTGGGGGTGGAGAGAAAATTAACCGGAGGGGTGGGGGTGGGAGGGACGAGAGAAGCACAATTAAAATTAACTAATTAACAAAATTAACTAGACATTTTGCGGCGGCGCTAAACACTACCGCCACGATCTCCTGCGCCGGCAGATCGTGACGTCAGTCGCGTGCGCAACGCCCCGGTAGCGCCCCGGACCGGATATTGAGTGGTGCCCCCTGCCTTACCGCCTGCCACTAGCAACGACAGGTTGAGGGGTGCGTTTTGCAGTCAGAAAGGGACTGGGGGAGCGCTATTTAAAGACGACCACTTCCTGCCTTTTTTTGTTGGTGACATTTTTGCACCACGCATTCTGAGAGAGAGAGAGAGAGACTTCTGGAGAGATTCAACGCTGTGTGAAGGAGTTTAGGGTACTGAGCTGCACATTGCAGGTTCATTTTGATTTGCCCTTCCTTGTATCGATTTAGAAGAGACTGTGGGGGCTGCACTGTGAGCTCTTTCCCTGGGTCTCTTCGTTGTTCTTTCCAGCAGGTTTGATGTACAGGTCTCTCCAGGCCGAGATTCAAGGCTGCAATGAGCAGGATGTGGATGGAGACCAAGATCAACCCACCCCTTTAAGAATTGGCCGGTGCCATTGTGTCTGTGTTCCATTGCTGACTGACATCACATGAGCTTCACCCGCCCTCTGAGGTAGCGCCTCGCTCCTCGGCCTTAGTGCCTTAAGAGAGGTGTGTAGCGCCTGATTTAGCGCTCCAATCACCTCCAGGGGCGATAAAAGCCAAGTTTGCTGTTGGAGGCGATAATTAGCGCCAGGCGCTAAACTTTGCACTCTGCCAATAATGGCGCCCCATATGGGGCGATACCAAACTTTTCCCCCCAACTGTTTAAGCCACCTGGGGTCAGACTTTATCTTGAGCCCAATCACCTGGCAGTGCTGAGAGAGAGATAGGGTGGAGTGGGCTATTGACTGACCTGCACCTGTAGTTTCTCCACCTCCTGCTTGTTGGCGGTTTGACCGGGGTCTTGCATAGTGCCCAGCAGCAGCTGTGCATCTGCCAGTAGAGCGTGTTTCCGTCGTAAATCCCTACGTAGCCGCTTCTCCACGTCAAAGTCTCGATGACCTATCTGGATCAGGAGAGCGTCATTATTAGCAACAATTATTTTTTTTTCAAATGTAACAAAACAATTTGCATCTCCGCAGCTGCTAACAATCCCCAAACCATGATGAGGCGGGGGAAGAGAGGTAAGCCGGACAGTCTCTGCCTTTCCTCTCTGTTCATGCTTGCTGTGTTATTATAGGGGGGAAAAATCATTTTTCATTTCTTTCCTAATTCTGTGATGTTTCTCAATAAGGCTGCTTCCAATCACATGCCAGTGTCAAGAGATTAGAATTTAACTCCGGACTGTCCCACTGCAGTAACTCAAGACCCATTTAGGTGGTCAGATACTGCCTGATGTTAATTTTTACCCAATTAAAGCAAGACTGTCCACAATATAATCTCTGGGTGAAATTAGTTACTGCAAATACCTCATGTTCTTTTGGTCGCTTGCATTTGTGAATAAACTGTGGAGAACTGTTTAATTTTAACGCTTATTCAAGGAGCAGTACTCTTCAAATTAATCTTTACTTAGCCTCACTCCAACAGTGGCTTAATTCTTGTCTTTTATGTAAAGTAATTTAAGATTAGAATGATTTAGCTGGCAAATGCTCTCGGTTTACAATGATGCTGTCCCAATTGAGTGCAGTGTATTTGATAGTTTGTCGACCTGGAGTCAAAGGTGAAGACCACAAGAGCAGAAATGTCTCTAGTTGCCAACTCTGGTCGCACTTATTCCAGGAGGTTTTGTCCCATGACTCCTCACCACCAACTACCCCGCCCAGTCAAACAGCCTATTTCCCCCCCCTCCCCCCCCATCTCTCAATATTTTTCAAATTAATAAATGAAAGTGTTCGAAGCAAATGGGGGGGAAAAAAACCACCATTTTGTTTAACGCCTTTATGATTTTTCTCCCAGGTTGCTCGCAGCAGTGTCCAGGAGATTAATCTTTAATTCATGGAGATTCCAGGACAACCCAGGAGGAATTGGTGAGACCACCTAAACCCACAGTACATTTGACCACTAGACCCACCAGAGAGAGAGAGAGAGAGAGAGAGACGGACGACCAGGTCCCAAAGTGACTACGCCCACTTCCCCCCCTCCCCTTCCCCCCATTCCCCCCCCAGCCCCACCCATTGAAGCAGCTTGATCGCAAAGGCAAAAAATAAGAGCAATAAGGTTACATTAGCTCCTGTGATAGATGCAGACTGGTGCCTTGGCATAAATGCCGGTGTTTTGTAAAATGGCTGCAATCTTACCAATCGCTAAGGAGCCATACCCTCAGGGTTAATGGTGTTCCACAGTATGTAAAAGGGAAACCATTCAGGTGGCCGAGAAGGTTTTCCTGCAGGTTCATCATTTTTAGGCGAAGTACACAGAGTTCAATTTTTGTAGCAAGTCTCGTCTGCTAAATAAGCTGCTTGTAGATGTATGAAGCTCATGAGCTAATGTGGCACCTTACACACAGAGAGCTACAACCTCTAAATGCCCTTCTCCGACAAGCCTCGTCATCCTCTGTTTGTACGTGTTCTGCTGACTTCAGAGATCTCCATGCCAGCACAGGGTGTTCTATCTCCGTCCCTTGCCCTCGCCACAGTCACAGATTGGTTTCATGACTGAAATTCCCAAACTAATGAAGTGCTTTTCTCTCAGTCAGGAATAATGAGCTGAACCAGTCCCTCAGCAACACAGGAAAAGAAATGGGGCGAGAGGAGGAACCTCAGCAGCAGATTGTGCCACGTTTTGTGGTGTGATTGATGGGCTAGACTGAGAACATTTGCCGACTGAAGATTTCTATTAAAGTCCATATTACTGTAACAACCTCTACTAAACAGGCAACATCAACTACCTCCCCATTTTTAGATTGTCCACATCCGTAGAATGTGTATGGACAAAGGTTTTGAACTGCAGTATTTCAGGAGACATCCTCATTCAGTAGTAAATATGTCTCTTTAAAGGGGGAGGGTGCTTTTTTTTCCAATTAAAATTTATAATGTCAGTTTAAGGATATAATTGTTCTACCAAAGTGACCCAAATTACATATGGGTACGGTAGCACAGTGGTTATATTACTGGACTAGTAATCCAGAGGCCTGGACTAATGATCCGGAGGTGTGAACTCAAATCCTACCACGGGGAATTTTAATTCAAATAATTATATAAATCTGCAATAAAAAGCTAGTATTACTAATGGTGACCATGAAACTACCGGATTGTTGTTAAAAATCCATCTGGTTCACTAATGTCCTTTAGGGAAATCTACCATCCTTACCTGGTCTGGCCTATATATGACTCCAGACACACAGCAATGTGGTTGACTCTTAACTGCCCTCTGAGCCATTCCGAGCAAGCCATTCTGTTGTATTCAAGGCAGCGGCTCACCAGCACCTTCTCGAGGGCAAATTAGGGAATGTGCAATAAATGCTGGCCTTGCCGGCAATGCCCACATCCCGTGAATAAATTAAAAAAAAATCCAACTGAGCACTTTGTTTAGAAATAAAATGTGGATGCCATGGCTTCTCTTTACTGCAGTAAATTGTGGGTAAGGTGACAGCAGGACATTCAGGTATAACGGAATGTGTTACCTGGATGACCCACTGCTAAGTGTGGAGCTGAGCCACCTACAACAGATGATCCAAGGTCTAATTCCCAGTTTTTTGCTGAGTTAACTCATCTCTGCCAGAGCAGCAGTTGCAACATTACCATTGGTCTCAGTGCACCTGGACTAGGTAGAAGGGGGGTGGGGGGGAAATCAGCCAGGGTTCTGCTTCTGTCTGCTATCCAGTGACCTCGAGTCAAATAGCCTGATGACACTCACTGTCTAGACTCGTACATGAAGAATGACCGCTTGGTACCTGAATGGGACCAGAAACCATTGCCTTCAGATGAAAATTGAATGTTCAAATTGAAAATGTAAACCCCGATTCAAAAAGTTGCAAAATTAAATCGTCAGAGGTCCTGGTGTACATTTTGGTCTGATGGACACCCTTGGAAATGGGCTACCAGTGACCAGACACCTACTCATCACTGCTGGTCCACCAGCAATGATACACATTCTCTTACAATTAACCATCACAAT
This sequence comes from Somniosus microcephalus, assembly GCF_052327205.1. Classification (NCBI taxonomy): domain Eukaryota; kingdom Metazoa; phylum Chordata; class Chondrichthyes; order Squaliformes; family Somniosidae; genus Somniosus; species Somniosus microcephalus. The sequence goes on from NC_141005.1 coordinate 18,894,885, forward strand.
TAAACCTTACACTGGTTTCAACTGAAAGTGTGCATGCAGTTGCATGCAAAACTCTTCCTGGAATTTTTAATGGCTCATCCTTTGAACTGTCCAAGTTATGCTCTCTTTAACTTTCTGGGCTTTAGTTTTTGCGAATTTTACAATCCGTGCTGGTGTCAGTGACACAGCTTCAGTTGGTACAGTGGGGTTTCCATGACATTTCCATCACACCCATTGTGTAATCGCCAGTACAGAACTGAAGCACTGACCTGCTCACAGAGAGTTCCAACTAAGCCCTCCAAGTCCTGTTTGTCATGAAGGACCAGCTGTCGTTCTTCAAACTCCTGCTCCAGCTGCATCTCCAACTGACGAAGCTGTGACAAAGAGAAAGACACCTAAATGTCAGACAGGTTAGAGCGCCAGCAATACTTTGATCAGCCCAAAGAGCCTCAAAAAACACTCACATATCAGCCAAGTGTGGCCCCTCAGTCAGATCAATCTTGTAGCGAAGCACACAACTATACCAACTTTAAGTTCAGGTTCAGCAGATTATTTTTTAAATGGCGAGAGATTAAGAAATGTTGGTGTTCAGAGGGACCTGAGTGTCCTTGTACACAAATCACTGAAAGTTAACATGCAGGTTCAGCAAGCAATTAGGAAAGCAAATGGCATGTTACAAGAGGATTTGAGTATAGAGTAAAGACGTCTTACTGCAATTATATAGGGCCCTGGTGAGACCACACCTGGAGTATTGTGTACAGTTTTGGTCTCCTTACCTGAGGAAGGATGTGCTTGCCATAGAGGGAGTGCAAACTGGTTCCTGGGATGGGGGGATTGTCCCATGAGGACAGATTGAGTCGACTAGGTCTATATTCTCTGGTGTTTAGAAGAATGAGAGGTGATCACATTGAAACATACAAAATTCACACGCCACCAGGGCGCACGCCGCCAGGGCGCACGCCGCCAGGGCGCACGCCGCCAGGACGCACGCCGCCAGGACGCACGCCGCCAGGACGCACACCGCCAGGACGCACACCACACCACCAGGGCACACACCACCAGGGCACACACCACCAGGGCACACACCACCAGGGCACACACCACCAGGGCACACACCACCAGGACACACACCACCAGGACACACACCACCAGGACACACACCACCAGGACACACACCACCAGGACACACACCACCAGGGCACACACCACCAGGGCACACACCACCAGGGCACACACCACCAGGGCACACACCACCAGGGCACACACCACCAGGACACAAAGCACCAGGGCACACACCACCAGGACACACACCACCAGGACACAAAGCACCAGGACACACACCACCAGGACACACACCACCAGGACACACACCACCAGGGCACACACCACCAGGGCACACACCACCAGGGCACACACCACCAGGACACACACCACCAGGACACACACCACCAGGACACACACCACCAGGACACACACCACCAGGACACACACCACCAGGACACACACCACCAGGACACACACCACCAGGACACACACCACCAGGGCACACACCACCAGGGCACACACCACCAGGGCACACACCACCAGGGCACACACCACCAGGACACACACCACCAGGGCACACACCACCAGGGCACACACCACCAGGGCACACACCACCAGGGCACACACCACCAGGGCACAAAGCACCAGGGCACACACCACCAGGACACACACCACCAGGACACAAAGCACCAGGACACACACCACCAGGACACACACCACCAGGACACACACCACCAGGACACACACCACCAGGACACACACCACCAGGACACACACCACCAGGGCACACACCACCAGGGCACACACCACCAGGGCACACACCACCAGGGCACACATCACCAGGGCACACACCACCAGGGCACACACCACCAGGGCACACACCACCAGGGCACACACCACCAGGGCACATTAGGAAAAAGCTGACATTGGTGCACACTTTATCCAATGTCAAATATGCATTCTAAAGGAACTGTACATTATTTCTATGGGAGACATTTTGCGTGCTCACCAAAGGGGAAATTTTGTGAGAGTCTGCCTTTTATTTGTACCTGTATGAACAAATGATCTCTGGCTTCTCCATCATGAACAGAGCTGGTCCTGACCTCAAGGAACCATTTACTCCCCTTGCAGTTGGCACATTTCACTCAGCTTACAGTATATCCTTGCAAAAAGGACCCAGAACCACATACAAAGAGTGAACTGTCAAGCTTGAAAAGGACATGCACAATGGATAGATAAAGCACAGACAGCACAAGTAACAGATCTGGACGCACACAGGGTACCATGAGGAACGTACCCTTCTCTGGCAGGACCTGCGGACATCCTCCAGCTCTTCCTCCTTGTCTTCCAGTTCCTTCAGGTGAATCTGCTTTATCCGCTCTAGCTCCATTTCAAAACGGAGATGAGTCTGAATGCAGGGAGAGGAAGAGGAGGAGAGAGAGTGAGAGAGAGGGAGAGCGAGAGGGGAAGTTAGACAATGGGAGGAGACAGATGGAGGGGTAGAGAGAGAAAGAGCTACAGAGAGAGGAGAGATGAGAGGGTGGCAATTGGAGGGAGAGAGCGCAACAGAAAGGAGAGAAAGATGGAAGGAGTGAAAAAAAAGAGATGGCGGCAGAGGGAATAAAAGGGATTGAGAAGGAAACATAGTATCAAGAAACAGTGAGAACAAAATTAAAAGAACGAGAACAAGTTAGAAGACAAGTGAGAAAGATAGCAGGGGTGAGAAACAGAGAGAGAGAAAAGCAAGAGAATGACACCTAAACAGAGAGGTAATACGGTATGTTAAAAATGCAGAAAAACAATCAGTCAATATCCTGCAACGTCAAGAGCTCTTCAGAAACATTTCATTGGTGAAAATATTCTACGTTAAAGGGTTTTTATTGCTTATTCTGCCAATTTCCCACTCCTCCCCAGCTCCTCTTCTGAAAGAATTGCCTTCATGCTGGGGTAGACACAGGAACTGCTGCCCTGCAATCTCTCGCCAAGTGGCCTTATTCTCATCTGAACGTAGACAATGCCTGTTGGCAACCTGCGGTCATCCTGCATCGATGGGGGGGCTAGGGGAGAGAGGGGGCGGTTAAAAGGGGTCTCTGTATCAGGTGGGTCCAAGAAGACGCACCTGGCAATGGAAGTTTAGAACCAAGCCAACCCTTTGTGGTTGGCCTGGTATTCCAATATAAGTGCCAGACAGGTCTGCAGTACTCCTGAGCACTGCTAATGATTGACCAGCTACCCTGGCTCAGCAATGAACTGGGCGGGGTAGACCTGCCACTGGGAGCTGGGATTCCTCCCATTCAGTTGCAGTTAACCCGCAAGCCAAGGCCCTAGTGGGCTGGGTTATGTTTATGGTTTTAACCCGTTCAACTTTAGAACCAACACCACTAAAACAGCTTATCCGGTCATTATCACATTGCTGTTTGTGGCACCTTGCAGTGCCCAAATTGTCTATTGCATTTCCTACATTACAACAGTGACTGCACTCCAAAAGTATATCTTTGGCTGGAAAGCACTTTGGGACATCCTGAGGTCATAAAAGGCGCTATAGAAATGCAGCTTCTTTCTTTTCACACACATTAGGGACTGAGTGACTGAGCACGTAGAGAAATTTGAGCTGATTAGAGAGAGCCAACATGGATTTGTAAAGGGTAGGTCATGTCCAACGAATCTAATTGAATTTTTTACGGAAGTAACTAAAGTAGAAGACAGGGGAATGTCTATGGATATAGTTTATATGGACTCCCAGAAGGCATTTGATAAGGTTCCACATAATAGACCGTTAGCTAAAATTAAAGTTCATGGCATTGCAGTCGGGAAAGAGTTAATCTGACATCGCTGGCAGTTTCACTGAATAGTGTAAAAAGACAGGGGCTAACATGAAAGGCCACATCCATACTGGCCTTTGAAAACTAAAAAGCAATTAAGTGGAGACAGAGGGCTGGATTTTGATTCTGGAGGCGTGTAGGAGGCGGGACTACAACTTTTGGGGTTGTAGTCCTGCCTCCATCGAGTTGTGGCCAACCCACGCGATTTTCACTTGATTGACCTTGTTGAGCCCGCCCAGCGGGCTCAGCAGCCAATTAAGGGCCACCCGGCAACAGGTGACCTCACAGATTGACATTTCATCTGTCATGAGCTTTTGACAGATGAAATATCAGCATTTGACAGCTCTTTGAAGTTGTCAAACACTGACAATCTGTACACTAAGTTAATTCCTTCCTCTCAGGCTGATTTAGAGATCTCTCTGGAACAGAAAGCTGAATGCTGCAGGTTTTGACAGATCGCGGCCATTCTGCTTTCTGTGCCAGTGAGATGAGGGACTCCCGAGACCTGAAGGAAAGAAGGTTGTAAAGGTAAGTAAAACTTCTTTAAACACTTTACACACACCAAACACACTTACTTCTTTACTCATGCACCCATCACTCACCTGAACACCGGACATCTCGAACCCTCCAAGTCCTTCAGCCCGACGGCCCGTGGTTTGGAGCCGTCGGGAATCCCACACTTCAAGAATAAAAATAGGGATTAGGCTAAAAACTGCCTGTTAACTACCCGTTAACAGGCAGTTAATTGGCACTAATCCCCTTCCCACCTCGGGGAGGCGGGTCCCAGTGCGGGTCGGGTACCCACCTCCTTTGAAACTGGCATGGAGGCGGGTTGGGGGCAGGATGGGTTCGTGCCCCCTGATTTCGAGATTTTAACCCCCCACACGCCTCCAATCCCATCTCCACGGCCCAATGAAAATCCTGCCCAGAGTGTCTAGAATTTCAACTGCCTGTAAGAACTTTATTACCTAGTTCGCATTCCAGGGTATCTTTTAATCAGCATTCAGCAGTTTGATTGAGTAATTGAGGATGCCTCAGAGACATGGACCATGTACAGCAGGCACCTCAAAGCACTGGAGAGGTACCACCAACGCTGCCTCCGCAAGATCCTGCAAATCCATCAGCAGGATAGGCGCACCAACGTCAGTGTTCTTGCTCAGGCCAACATCCCCAGCATCGAAGCTTTGACCACGCTCAATCAGCTCTGATGGACGGGTCACACTGTCTGCATGCCTGATATGAGACTCCCAAAACAAGCGCTCTACTCGGAACTCCGACATGGCAAGAGAGCCCCAGGTGGGCAGAGGAAACACATCAAGGACACCCTCAAAGCCTCCTTGAAAAAGTGCAACATCCCCACCGACGCCTGGGAATCCCTGGCCCAAGACCGCACAAAGTGGAGGAGAAGCATCCAGGAAGGCGCCGAACACCTCGGGTCTCTTAGACGAGAGCAAGCGGAAGCCAAGCGCAAGGAGCGCACGTCAATCCAAGCACCCCACCCACCCGCCCTTTCAACCACCGTCTGCCCCACCTGTGACAGAGACTGTCGGTCCCGCATTGGACTCATCAGTCACCTGAGAACTCATTTTTAATGCGGAAGCATGTCATCCTCGGTTCCGAGGGACTGCCTAAGAAGAAGAAGAAGCTTACACATGTTTATATTAAGATTCGTAACCAATCCATGAAGGTGCATGTGGGCCAAGATCCAATCAGATGGCAGGATTGAATTTTGACATGTGTATTGTAATGTATAAAAATGTAGTGTTTGCTGTAACAATTTGGAGAAGTCTGGCTAAGACAGAGCAGATTGCCTCCCCACTGGTGTAATAAAGACAACTTGACTATCGATCTAAAAACCTTGGCCTAGAAATTCAGTTGCGTTTGCGCCCAATTAGGGGCGAAAGAGTGGGTTGCGCCGGAAGTTGCGTCGCGCCCGAAATTAGGTGGGCTCTAACATCGGCGTTAGCCGGTAGCACTGCGCCGGCACCGATGACGTCATCGGTGTGCGCAGTGCCCCGGTACCGCCCGAAACCACGCCGATCCCCATCTTCAGTAGCGGCCGCCTCTTCCGTGGCGGGCGCTAACAACATCGGGAGACCGGGTCCTTACTGCAGCCTTAGCGGCGCAAGTTAAGGTGGAGGTGCGGGGCGGCCGCTTTTTCAGCGGCCGCCTGCCCGCACCTCCTTCCCCGGCCTCCTCCACCCCCCCCCGCGGCATTGCCGGCTGGTTTCCGTGGAGCCCGGCACTTCTCCGTTGTGCCGGGCTCTTTTGCCGGCACTTGCAATCGGGGCTCCGGCCATTGCAGGCACCTCCCCCTTAAGAGAAGGGGGAGGCCTGCAGTACAGCAGCCTGCCGCACCGCATCAGGTGGCGCAGCGGGACCGGGAGCGCTGAAATTCACTTTCAGCGCCCCAAGCGGGGCGGACACACCCTGTACCAGCGCCCGGTTCCGCTTTGGGGCGCTGAAAGTGAATATGGGGCGGGCACAACTGGCTCCGCGGCGGGCGCAAAATTTTCGGCGCAAACGTGCTGGCGGGGCTATACCCAATTTCTAGGCCCTTGTGTCGAGTGTTGGTTTAAAATACTTCACAACAGCACTGAAGGCAAATTATTGACCTGGTTAGGAGATTGGTTAGACAGTAGAAGACAGAGGGGGTGATTTTATCAATGGGGATGTGATGGAGGCGGGACTGCTGCTCCTCGGGTATTAGTCCGGCCTCCATCAACGTCCGGCCAACCCACGCTATTTTCCCTTGATTGATCTTGTTAAACCCGCCCAGCAGGCTTAGCAGGCCAAATAAGGGAAAGCCGGTGACAGAGAACGTCAGTGAATGAGAAGCTGTCAAACACTGATAATCTCTGTCCTTGTACTCAAGACTCACCAAACCTCTTTCCTGAGCAGAAATCAGATGGCTGTTGCATCGGAGAGTGCAGCAGCCATTCTGTCATCTCTGGCGTGGAGATGAGGCACCTCCGCAGGATTATCCTCCAACAAAAATTTCAGTTAGGGAATCCGCAATCCCATCCTCGTTGCAAATGCTGTGATATCTTGAGACACAGCATATATATACAACAGAGCCTGGAGGAAGAAGCAAAGGTAAGTAATCTTATTAAAACACTTTGGGCTAGATTTTCAGTTGCTTGCGCCAGCAGTTAGCGCCTTAAGAGAAGTGATTTCCGGGCGCTATGCGTGTAGCGCCCGGGCGCAGCGCAGTTTGCGCCCCGCCCCAAATTAAGTTGCCCGTTAGCGCCGGCGCAAAGTTTAGCGCCCGCCCGGATGCGCGCGCAGAAAATGACGTCACATCCTCGTGCAACGCCCTTTGGCCGCCCCGATTGCAAACTTCAGTCGGACCGCCCCATTGTGCGGCGGGCGGCCGGAGCGTTTGGAAAAAGGAACGCAACACAACCAGCGCGGGCCCCGGGGGGCGCTAATTAAAGGGAACGTCCTCTCCAGTATAAAGGCCATCCATTATTTCAGAAAACAGTCTTGTGCAACGCATTTCTGGAGACACAACAAGGAGGATAGCTAACTGGTTTCAAGCAGCAAGAGCCAGGTATTTTTGGACTCAGGCAACAGCGCTGCAAGTGGCCATTTGGAAATTAGAGTGTTTGCCAGGATTTGATGGGGGTTGCATGGGGTGCCAACGCGGAGCTGCAGCTCCATGTCCGTAGGGCTCGCAGACGTATTGTGAGAGGGGCAGCCCTGGCTAGAGGCAGAGGGGGCTACAGGCGTCGGCCACGTAGGCCTTACCCAGTCAGGCTATACCGCCAGCAGCGCTCCTACCTAAACATGAGTGCCGCGCGATGTGTTAAAAGGCTCCGATTCCGGAAGGGGGTGATTGCAGAGATCTGCCACCTGCTTCGCCGAGATCTGCGGCCAAAGCTCAGGTGCAGGACGTCTCTGTCGGTGGAAGTGAAGGTGACAGTGGCATTGAACTTCTATGCCACCGGCTCCTTCCAATACGCTGCTGGGGACATAGCAAACATCTCCCAGTACGGCGTGCATCGCTGCATCCGCCAGGTGACCGAAGCACTGTTCAGAAGGAGAAGCCAATTCATCTCCTTCCCCATGGCCCTGGAGAGCCAGCATCAGCGCGCATTGGGATTTTCCAGACTCGGGGAATTCCCCTTGGTGCAGGGCGCCATTGACTGTACGCATGTGGCTTTGCGGGCCCCTCTGGAGCATGGCGAGCAGTATCGCAACAGGAAGGGCTACCATTCTCTGAATGTGCAGCTGGTCTGTGACCACAAGCAGCGCATCATGGCAGTCAATGCCAGCTTCCCAGGCAGCAGCCACGATGCCTTTATCCTGCGGCAGAGTACTGTGCATGACATGTTCCAGGCACAGCCTCCCCCAAGAGGATGGCTACTCGGGGACAAAGGCTATCCTTTGTGCACCTGGCTCATGACCCCGCTCCGCGCGCCCAGGACCGCTGCTGAAGAGGCCTACAACGAGAGCCATCAAACCACCCGCAACATCATCGAGCTAACTATTGGGGTCCTCAAGCAGCGGTTCCGCTGCCTTGATCGCTCCGGAGGAGCTCTCCAGTATTCGCCGGACCGGGTCTCCCAATTTGTGGTGGTTTGCTGCATGCTACACAACCTGGCTATCCGCAGGACTCAGGCACTGCCACCTGACGTTGGACCAGCACCTCAGGAGGAGGAGCAGGAGGAGCATGAGGAGGAGGAGGAGGAGGAGGAGGAGGAGCAGGAGTACGTTCCCAGGAGGGAGCGACCAGGGCCAAGGGCCGCACGACGCCACCTTATTACACGGTACTTCTAAGCCCCCTGTCAGGGAATGGCCAGGGGCCATGAGGGAAGATGAATGCAGCCGCTCCGCAAGCCCTCAGCCGGCGAAGCCAACAAACACTAAGAAGAACAACCATGGAGACTGCATGAATAAAGATAATTTTTTATTAAACAAAAATGAAAAGCCCTTCCCACATGAATCCCCAAAAACAATAAACGGGCCCCACAAAAAGCCCAACAAACGACTCACTCCCACAAACTGGGGAGGAGCCACTCCACCTTTATTGAAACCGGGCCTCAACGTCGGCCTAACGCAAAAAAAAAGCCCTCCAAAAGCACAACCATGGGCAAAATAAAGATGGCCACCGCCATATTAAAGGAAAGCTGGCCACACCCTCTACTGAGTGGCCCGCGAGGGCGAGACCTTGCCCAGCATTTTGCCTCCCCTGCCCTGCCTGCTGCTCCTTCGCAAGCTCTGCCCAGTGGCTGCTGCGAGGCTGGGGGAAGGCGCCTGAGGCTCAGATGCCCTTCCGCCAGATGCCACTGGGGGGCGGCCTACACGGCGTTTGGGCCTCGAGGGGCCGTCTCCTGAGTGGCGCGCCTGAGCCTGGCCACCATCAGCTGCAGCCGCTTGCCCTTGACGCCCCAGAGGGGGAATGGCGGCGACGGATGGTGCAATGTGGGCCAGCTGGCGTCTGGGATGCGCTGGCTGGTGCTGTGGCGCGGTGGCACTCGGCCGGGCCCGCACTGCAGGATCCGCAGCAATCAGCCGACGGCCGGCTTGCTGGGATGGTCCAGCGCGGCGCCTGCCCTGGCGATGCCTGCCTGAGACAGCGCGTGTGGCAGCAGTGAGTGGCCCTCTGGTCCTGGTGTGCGCGCGCATCACATCCGCCAGGGTCTTGACGGCATCAGTTAGCATGCGGCCAGTCGCGGCAGTTGCTGCCCCGAACTCGCGCACACTGGTCGCCAGCGACTCGATGGCCTCAGGCATGCGCCCCACCACGCTCATGAGCTCCGTGTGGCGCCGGTCCGAGTCGTCGGCCATCTGATCGAGCTTCCGCACCTCCTCCGAAGTGAAGGTGTCCGGACTGGAGTCGCGACTCTCCCGCTGGGGAGGAGGGGGCCGAACTAGGGGACCCTTGCCGCGTTGGTGACGGCGAGTTTGCCGAGCAGCAGCACTCCCCTCTGATCCTTCCCCCCTTTGGGGGGAAGGCCGCGGGCCACGCGCACGGCTGCTGGGTGGCTGGACGCCACTGGTCCCAGAAGCTGCATTGCCCTGCGACAGTTCCTCCAGGCACTCGTCCAGTGAGGAGGTGTCGAGCATTTCCTCCTCTCCTGCGGGACGTGACTGTTCCCCCGAAGGTCCGGCTTGCTCCTCCTCCTCCTCCTGGTTGGAGGTGCTGTCACTGGCAGCCTCAGGGTCCTGGTCGTCACCAGCTGAAAGCAGGAATGCACAAGAGTAGCTTCAGAGTGAGGAGACGGCGTCAGCGAGGGAGTTAGGACTGGTGGGATTCAGCGCATTGGTGGGACAGTGGCAAAGGAGATAGCTCGGATGGGCCAGTGCGACGGGAGAGGGCCAAAAGGCGAGGTCCTTACCATTGCCGGGCAGTGGAGGGTCGGATACACCGCACGCTGTGGGGACAATCACACGTGCTCCCATGAGCACACACACGCGCTCCTCCAGCCGAGTGAGCTCCTGCAGCTTGGCGCGGCCACCCCTGGCACGGGCCTGGCGATTAAACGCTACTTTAGCCTGCAAGAGAAAGGACGGGCTGTAAGGGCGCAGTGAAGCCCTGATGTAGTGTGCACTGCCTCCCATGGTGGAATAGCTTGGACAGAGTGAAGCCCTGATGTAGTGTGCACTGCCTCCCATGGTGGAATAGCTTGGACAGAGTGAAGCCCTGATGTAGTGTGCACTGCCTCCCATGGTGGAATAGCTTGGACAGAGTGAAGCCCTGATGTAGTGTGCACTGCCTCCCATGGTGGAATAGCTTGGACAGAGTGAAGCCCTGATGTAGTGTGCACTGCCTCCCATGGTGGAATAGCTTGGCCAAAGTGTAGAGTGCCGAATGGCCATTTGATGCTCATGACTGTCCCAATGCTGCTGGCTGAGGGCTGGCCAAAAGGACTTTCAGGTCCCTTTGCCCATCATGTCAGGTGTACATGCAAGAATGAGGAGGAGACTGGAAAGGCTACTCACCCTCACAATCCTGGTCAGATCGTTGTACTTCTTACGGCATTGTGTGTGGGTCCTGGGGGCCTCGCCGGTGAATGTCACCCTCTGGGCGATCTGCTTCCAGGCTTTGGTGTAGTCGTGGTGGGTTGGATTCCTCCCACTGTCTGGAAACAAGATCTTGCGCCTCACCTCCAGAGCTGTGAGCATGATGTCCAGATCACCCTCTGAGAAGCGCAGGGCACGCTGACGGGCCTTCTCTGGCGTTGCCATGACTCCCTGGGGCTGAGCAGTAGTGTTGAGGCCTCTTTGCAAGGCTGCAGTGTGCAGGGCGTGGCAGCAGACCAATTCGTCCCTTCCCCCTTTAAGAGCTGGTCGGCACCACGGGGTCTGCTGTCAGTGCAAAAATGACCGCACCCGTGCTGCGCCCCGCCTGGGCGCTATCCCTCTGGACCGCCGGCTTAGCGCCTAAAGAGAGTAGTGGAACGCCTCTTTTAGCGCTCCACCAACCTCTTAGGGCGAAGCCACTGAATTCCCGGCAACGGGGCGCTACTTTGGGGCGGGCGCTAACTTCGGGCGGGCGCTAAAGCTAGCGCCCCAAAACTGCCTAAACTGAAAATCTAGCCCATTAGACTCACCTCACACACTTACATCTCCACACTTGCAATCATCACTCACCGGCACACATCTCGGCCCCTCCGCCCCCCGCAGACCCACAGCTTGCCTCGCTGACCCTGGTGAGGTTCGGAGCCATCGGGAAGCCCACACTTTCGGGCTCAAAATAGGGATTAGCCAAAAAACTGCCTGTTAACTACCTGTTAATTGGCACTAATCCCCTTCCCGCCTCGAGGAGACGGGACCCAGCGCGGGTCGGCTACCCGCCTCCTGGGAAGATGGCACGGAGGCGGGTTGGGGGCGGGATGGGTACCTGCTCCCAGATTCTGCCATTTTCCTGGCAGTCCCGCCTCCATACCCGCCTCCCCAGGGCTGGGAAAATCGCCCCCAGAGAGTAGGGATAGTGGGTGTAATAGAGCCACCTGGTGGACTACTGATGTATATAATAATAAAGCCATATGCAGTACAGTTCTTACCGGAAGCCATGTTGTGCTCTGTTGTATATATATGCTGTGTCTCAAGATATCACAGCATTTGCAACGAGGATGGGATTGCGGATTCCCTAACTGAAATTTTTGTTGGAGGATAATCCTGCCAACCGACGGAGGGACTGTTAGAGGTTCTTCATTTTGCAGAAAAACTTAAAAATCCCGGGCGGTAAATATCGAGCACACGTGGCTGAACTGTCAGCATTGCAGAGTCCAGATGGCCGTGCCTATGGGAATAATAGGGTGCTTGGGTGAGTTCCATCGCAACTGAGAGACTTTCAGAGCGCATGTGGAGTGGCTAGAAATGTTTTTCACCACGAATAATATTGTCGAAGTTCCCGATGATGTAAACCGTAACCGGGCAGTTTTAGAAATTAAATGGGCTATTTTTTTGACTGAAGCAGGCCCCGAGATGTATGAAACTCTGGAAAAAGTTGCTTGTTCCTGCCAAGCTGAAAGGACACGTCACTAAAGGCGATCCTAACCAAGTTAGAACAGCACTACAGTCCTGAGCCCCTGGAAAATGCTGAAAGTTATCGTTTTGGAACACGTGATCAATTAAATGACGAGGGGATCAGTGAGTACATTGTAGTTTTGAAAAAGCTATTTTTAACTGTCATTTTGGAAACTTTCAGGACCGAGCTTTGTGTGACCACTTTGTTTGTGGGTTGAAAAATGAACGTATCAGAAGTAAATTGTTGACAACCCCTAACTTGACTTTTGACTTAGCTTGTCAGGCAGCTATTTCGATGGATATGGACCGATACTCCCGAGAGTTTTGTGCCATTTCCAGTCGTCAGACAACCGAGGTGAATCGGCTGCAGGCTAAAAGTAAAAGGCAGTTGGGTCCCAAGGCCTCAGCAACTGGCCAAGGTAACAGTGCATTGAAGTTGTGCTATCGGTGCCTGGGACAACACATCGCTCAAAGCTGTCCGTATGTGAAGGCAGATTGTTTCAACTGCAAGAAAACTGGGCATCTTGCGAAGTAGTGCCAACAGAAGAGTAAACCGACTGGCAATACTAGAAGTAGAAATCGGCAGACACTACATACCATTGAAGAGGAGCAGCAGGACGAGGAGTTTCTGGAGATTCACGTCATCAGGAGCACAAAGGTATCTAACAGCGATTTGCGAGGTATCGTCATCCAAGTAGATGTCACAGGAACCAGGATACCCATGGAAATCGAAACTGGTGCATCCGTGAGCGTAGTACCGGAATCACTATATCCGCCAAGTTGCGTGATTATTGACTAGAGAAATCGAAGGTAGAGCTGCGAGGCTACTCAGGAGAGCAAATCCCTGTAGTAGGAAGTGTCACCATACCAGGGAAATACAAGGATCAGTGTCAGAGCTTGCCTCTCAGAGTAGTGGCAGGAGACAAGCCTGCCTTGATAGGTAGAAATTGGTTGGGGTCACTGAAGCTGGATTGGAATGAGATTTTTCGCACGGAAGCGAAATTTGCATCGAAAGATGATGTCATCAAGCAGTATCCGAAGGTGTTCAGTGAAACGGGCAGTCCAATCCAAGACTTCAAGGCGAGTGTCAGAGTGCAGAAGGACGCAAGACCAGTTTACTGCAAACCACATCCCGTACCATAGGCACTCAAGGAGGAAGTTGAACAAGAACTCAAATGACTAGAAACTGAGAACATTATCTCTAAGGTAGATCTGAGTAATTGGGCTACACACATTGTTGTTGTACCTAAATCAGATGGTAAGGTAAGTTTGTGTGGTGATTATAAGGTAACCGTAAACCAGGTTCTAGAGTGTAATCTACCCAATATGTTGCCAAATGCGAAAGATTTGTTCACAAAGCTGACAGGTGGCCAGATCTTTTCGAGGTTAGATTTAACAAACGCCTACCTACAACTTGAGTTAGATGAAGAGTCCAAGTCATGCTTGACTATAAATACTCACCGAGGCCTATATCAGTTCAATAGGCTACCATTTGGAGTGTCTTCTGCCCCCGACATATTCCAGGGGGTGATGAACCAAATTTTGCAAGGGATTGAAGGGGTAGTGTATTATTTGGATGACATACTCATTTCAGCACCAAACAGGCAAATCTATGATGAGGTGTTGAATGAAGTGCTCAAACGGCTAAAGAAGCACGGAGTATGAGTGACAGCTCACAAGTGTGAGTTGTTTCAAAACTCAGTGGAGTACTTAGGGCACAGAGTAAACAAAGATGGTTTACATTCAACCAAGGGAAAAGCTGGATGCAATCAGAAATGCACCCACTCCAAGAATGTCTCTGAACTTCGATCAATTATTACGGGAAGTTCCTCCCAAACTTGGCTACATTGTTAAATTCACTGAATGAGCTGTTGAGAAAACAGATCCCTTGGAAGTGGTCAAAAGAGTGCGACACAGCATTCAAAGAGTGTAAAAGCCAGTGAGTAGATAGTACCATGTTAGTTCACTATGTTGTATCTAAGGAGATCAAGCTAACGTGTGACACCTCTCCGTACGGAGTTGGGGCAGTGATCTCTCATGTACTAGATAGTGGGGAGGAGAGACCAATTGCTTTTGCTTCACGCACTCCCCGTGCCAGTGAGCGGAATTATGCACAGATCAAAAGAGAAGCTTTGTTATTGATTTTTGGGGTCAAGAAGTTTCACAAATACTTGTTTAGTCATAAGTTTACCATAGTTACTGACCATAAGCCCCTGACATCAATCCTCCATCCAAAGTCCCCAGTTCCAACCTTAGCTGCAGCCCAAATGCAGAGATGGGCTTTGATTTTGTCAGCGTATACATATGACATTGAGTACAGACGATCAGCTGATCACAGTAATCCAGGTTGCCTTCCCCATCACAAGTTACACCCAATAAGGAAGAAGTGTTCTATTTCTCATACACTGATGAGCTGCCAGTCACAGCTGAAGAGATTGGTAGGGCAACCAAACGTGACCCAATTGTGTCAAAGGTGTATGATTACATAGCAAATGGATGGCCAAACCAGGTATCAGAGGAAGATATCCATCTATACTTCGTTTGTAGGAATGAACTGTCAGTGGATAAAGATTATATCATGTGGGGAGCAAGAGTGGTTATCCCAAATAGGTTCAGGTCTAAATTGTTAGGAGAACTTCATGACCAGCACCTGGGAATGTGCTTGACCAAGAGCTTTGCACGCAGTTACTTATGGTGGCCAGGTTTAGATAAAGAGATAGAGTACATGGTCAGTCAGTGTACAACATTTCAATCAGTGAGCAAGAAACCACCATCAGTACCATTACAGCCATGGAAATGGCCTCCCAGAGTGTGGCAAAGGTTACATGTAGATTTTGCTGAGCTAGAAGGGCAGCAATTGTTCATAGTGATAGTCACTTGAAGTGGGTAGAGGTGTTTCCGATGCGGATAATAACAACAAGCAAAACACTAGGCAATTTGCGAAGATTGTTTTCTTCATACGGCCTCCCAGAAGAAATTGTGTCTGATAATGGCCCGCAATTTTGTTCAGAAGGGTTCATGAGCAGAAACGGTGTGAAACATACCAAAGTTCCACCATACCACCCTGCTTCAAATGGTGCAGCAGAGCGCACAGTACAAATTGTCAAACGTGCCCTCATCGAGCAAATATTGGATCCAAATCCAAAGAAACGTCAGTTGTCGTTGGACCACAAACTGGCAAATTTTCTGATTACCTCTCGGAATACTCCTCATACCACTACTGGTAGAAAACCAGCAGAATTGTTTCTCAAATGACAGCCACGAACCAGGTTCTCGTTGTTAAAGCCAAACTTGGCACAATTCGTAGAAGAGAAACAATCAAGGCAGAAAGAGAGTCATGATAAAGGTACAGTTAGAGAGAGAAGTGTAAAGTTGAACCAGAAGGTTAGCGTGAAGAACCATCACCATAAATGGTTAAAGTGGTTACCAGGAAGAGTAGTGAGGATATGTGGCCCTCGCACATATTTGGTCAGGATGTTTGATCATGGAAAGGTTAGGTTTGTTCACATTGAGCATATCTTACCTACAGATGTGGAAGGAGTTGAAAGCTGGGATGATTCAATTTATTCTGATGAGTCAGATGGTCGTGTTACAAGTAGAGTACCAGTAGCAAATCCTACATCAGACGTACCAGAAACAAGTCCAAGATAAAGTCAGAATTTAAGTCTGAGCCCGAGTCAGGCAGACAAACAGTCTGAAAGTGTAGAGAGTCCAAATGTAGATCAAGGTCAGCCCCTGGAGAAAAAATTTCCGCAGGCTCAGCCTAGAATAAGTCAAAGTCCTACAACAAGATCTGAAAGTTCTGTTCAAGAAAGAAGGCATCCTCTTCGAAACAGAAAACCAGTGGTTAAGTTTAATCCGTAAATATGGAAAATAAGTTAATGGGGGAAAAATTGGGTTGCTTTGCGCCTAATTTTTAGGTAAGTTGCTCTTGTACAATTCAGAGAGCATGATAACTGAAGCAAAGCAACTAGCGCCCAGGCGCTGCGCTGCCGACGCCTCCCGCGAAATTCAGCGGGAGGTTAGCGGTGGCACTAACCATTAGCGCCCTGCGCCGCTGTGCCGCTGGCGATGACGTCATCGCCGTACGCAGCGCCCCAACCATGATCTTCGAGAGTGCCCCCTGACTTACCGCCGGACGCTATGTCCGACGGGGTCAGGGGGGCCTACTTGCGGCCGGGGCGGCGCTATTTAAAGGAGAGGTGTGGGGTGGCCATTTTTGTTGCTAGCCGCCTGCCAGCACCTGCCTCCACTCCCATCCCCGGCCTCCTTACCCACCCCCACCGCGGAGTGCCGGCTGCGTTCCAGGATCCCGGCACTTCTCTTGAGTGCCAAGCTCTTTTGCTGCCACTTCCGATCCCCGGGGGCCCAGCTGCGCCCTGGGTCACGCTGCGTAAGGCCCCTCCCCTTTAAGAAGGGGAGGAAGGCCTGCAATACCGCGGCATGTAGCGCCGCAATATTTCCTCGGAGCACCTCAAGAGGGAGGCGGGGCGCTTCCAGTAGCGCCCCGCTTCCCTCTTGGGGCGCAACCACTCAATTTCAGTCGCGGAGGCACTAATTGTAGCGCCCCCAGCAAAGTTAGCGCCCCAAAGGGGGCACGACTCAATTTTTAGCCCCATATCTTTTGTTTGTGTTACAGAATTCTATAGTAGAATTTGGAAACATAAAATTGAGAAATGTATACCAAGAGTTGTGTATACCATGTAAGTCATGCACAATGATTATTTGCTATGATTAACTTCTTCAATAAGGAGGGAGAAGTGTAATAGAGCCACCTGGTTGACTACTGATGCATATATTAATAAAGCCATGTGCAGTACAGTTCTTACCGGAAGCCATGTTGTGTTGTTGTATATAGGCTGTGTCTCAAAATATCACAGTGGGTATGTACTCAAGTTGGAAGGAAGTGATTAGTGGTGTCCCACAAGGATCTGTGCTGGGGCATCAAGTATTCACTATACTTATTAATGACTTAGATAACACAATAGATAATCCAAGCTGCTGATCTCACAAAGATTGGTGGTGCAGTAGGTAGTGTAGATGGGAGCATAAAATTACAAAGAGACATTGGGGGGCAATTTTGCCAGCCCTGGGGAGGCGGGTATGAAGGCGGGACTGCCGGGAAAATGGCAGAATTTGGGGGCGGGTGCCATCCCGCACCGGGTCCCGTCTCCTTGGAAGCGGGAAGAGATTAAAGCCTATTGACTGCCTGTAACAGGCAGAAAATAGGATTATCCCTTTTTGCCCTCACATGTGCGGGTTTCTCGAAGGCTCCAAAACCCGCCAGCTCAGCGAGGTGAGGATTGGGTCTGCGGGGATTGGGGGGGGGGGGTGCAAACGTGTGGTGTGAAGGTAAGTGATGGGTGCAAGAGTGTAGAGGTGAGTATCTGAGGTAAGTGCAAAGTGTTTTTAAAAGTGTACTTACCTTTGTTTCTTCCTGCAGGCTTCAGTCGGTGGGTATGCGGAGAGTCTCGGACCTCCGTGTTGGGAATGACAGATGGCCGCTGCATTCTCAGATGCAACAACCATCTCAATTCTGTTAAAGAAAGAAGTTTGATGGGGTTTTGTATTCAAGACCTCATCAAACTGCAGAGAATGTCAGTGTTTCACAGCTTCGCAGAGCTGTCAAACGATGACAATTCATCTGTCAAAAATTGCTGACAGATGAAACGTCATACGTTGACGTGCTCTGCAACTGGCTTTCCCTTAATTGGCCTGCTGAGCCCGCTGGGCGAGCTTAACAAGGTCAATCAAGGGAAAATAGTGTGGGTTGGCCACAAATCGATGGAGGTGGGACAACGACCTGACAAGCAGCAGTCCCGCCTCCCAGTCACAAAACCGCCCTCATTGATAGATTAAAAGAATGGGCAAAACTGTGGCAGATGGATTTCAACGCGGATAAATGTGAGGTTATCCACTTTGGACCGAAAAAGGAGAGCTCCAAATATTTAAATGTTGAAAAGCTAGGAGTGGTGGAGGTCCAAGGAGATTTAGGAGTCCATGTAGACAGATCACGAAAATGTAAGTCAGTTACAAAAAAAAATCAAAAATGCTAAGGGAATGTTAGCCTTTCTAACTAGAGGGCTAGACTATAAAGGGGAGGAAGTTTTGCTACAAAGCCCTGGTTCGACCACATCCGGAGTACTGTGGACAGTTCTAGGCACTGCACTGTAAAAAGGATACAGGAAACTCTTTTTTATCCGGCACCGAAGGGACCGGCGTGGTGCCGGTTTATCAAAAAGTCCGGATTACAGAGAGGTATAGTAAAAGGTACGAGGGCCCCGTACACGGCCACAGATCCAGGCGTCCCTGTTGCATAGCAACAGGTGCAGGAACCCCGGTTACACGGCCACAGATCCAGGAACGGCCACTAATATGAAGTAAAACTTACCTGAACCTACTCCTGAATTTTGCCGGTTAACAGAGATTTCCGGTTATTTAGCTGCCGGCAAATCGAGAGTTTCCTGTATATTGGCCTTGGAAGGAGTGCAGCGCATATTCACCAGAATGTTACCAGGACTCCAAGGGTTAGATTATGAGGAGAGATTACATAAACTAGGCTTGTAGTCCCTGGAATATAGAAGGTTATGGGGTGATTTGATTGAAGTTTTTAGGATTTTGAAAGGAATTGATGGGGTAGACGGAGAGAAACTTTTTCCGCTGGTGGGGGGAGTCTAGGACAAGGGGTCATAACCTTAAAATCAGAGCCAGGCCATTCAGGAGAGAAGTTAGGAAGCACTTCTTGATGCAAAGGGTGGTAGAAGTGTGGAACCCTCTCCCACAAGAAGCAGTAGATGCCAGCTCAATTAATAATTTTAAATCTGAGATGGATAGATTTTTGCCAGACTAGGGTATAAAAGGCTATGGAGCCAAGGCAGGTGGATGCAGTTAAGATACAGATCAGCCATGTTCTCACTGAATGGCGGACCAGGCTCGAGGGGCTGAATGGCCTCCTCCTGTTCCTATTACAATAATAAAAAGCTACTTCTGACCTTCGTGTAGCTTTATTACAATAATACTGAGAGTTTCAGTGTCACAGTGCATGTGCTGAATACATACAATGCCAGCCAACCCAGAGAGACAAGTTCTGCCAATGCACTTTTTGAAAAAGGTAATCTGCATGCAAACTACCACAGGGGAATACATAGTAAACTCTGCGTTTTACCAAAAAATTAGCAGACTTAAATCATCACGCATTGCTTCTTTGCCATAAGGTAACCAACAATTAGTATCTCCATGTTAGATTGTTGACTTGGATACCTGAAGTTAAAATTTGTGTCCCTGGGCAGTCTTTTGCCACACAGAACTATCGGGCATTAATAGCAACAAGTGAGAACTATAAACTGCATGATTCTGTGGCTCTGCAAGTTAAGCTTGTTTCTGCATTATCTGTTCTCAGCGAAAGTGTATTTTTTTTTATATAACACAAGCTGGAAGTTCAAAGGGTTTGGCTGGGTGTAGAAATCAATTAATTGCTCTTTTCATCTTGTCTTAGCAAAGATCCCTCCCAGAACATGCTGACAAAGCAGACCATGACAACCAGCCCCTGAAGGTCCCTTATCTCTTCCAACATGCATCCCAGACAATGAAAGATGGGTTGGGAGAATATTGCAAAAGCTGTAGCATAATCTCGGGGTACTAACGAGGCTGTTCATGGAAAACAAATGAGTATTTATGTAGTTGTAAGAACTCATGACACCGCAGTGCAGCCGTGTGAAACACATCCAGAAAAGGCTTTTGTAACCCACGCACCTCTCCTGAAGATGCTGACTCATTCTACTGTAGGGTTTAAGCTGGTACCAACTGCCCCCGGTAGCTTATGCAAGTGACTGTGTTGAATCTAGATATTGAGTATCAGCAGTCTGTTCAACCACAGGAGAAGCACAGATAAGTGGAATCCATCTGACGTAAGAAAACTACTCGGCACTTGGTCTGAGTATTAAACAAGGCTTTAATCAACTGTTTTTCAACATGGAGATCTAGTTGTGTCCTTCACTAGTTCCTGTTAAAGAATGTCCTGAGCAAGCTGGGCCCCATGCCCGAGTATTTATACTCTCCCTGGACAGCGCCACCAGCAGGCCACCCAGTATTACTTCATAAGTCATTTCCGCATGAATGACAAGATTCATGTCACCATCCTCACCCATACATTTCCGAGCAAGTGGTCACGAAATAACAATTATAATCATAGAATCAATCAAACAGCACAGGAGGCCGCCATTCGGCCCACCGTGCCTGTGCCGGCCCTTTGAAAGAGCTATCCAATTAGTTCCACTCCCCCCTGCTCTTTCCCCGTAGCCCTGTAAATGAAAAGGGGGAATCCTGTGTGATTTCCGCCCCCCCCCGTCCCCCGTCCTTGGTCCAGGGCACTGAGATCAATTGTAGCACGCCTACCACCAACCTGAAGGAGATCAGTCAAGTAAGTACAGAGCAGGAGATTGAACCTGGGACCTCCACTGCTTAGTAGCACGCAGACTGGCGCACCTAAACCACCAAACCAGTGGGGGAAACTAAATGCATTGACACGGCAAGCTTAGTGTTGGTGGGAAGCAATTTCAGCTTCGTACCAGCACTCAACTGGAAGTGCAAGTTCAGATTTAGGGCCCAACAAATGATAGAACAAAGTGGTGCGAGACTTCTGGAGGCAGTACTCTCACTGAGGTGTTTAAGATGACTAAAGGAGTTGATAGGGTAGACGGAGAAACTATTTCCTCTGGTGGAGGAGTCCAGAACAAGGGGGCATAACCTTAAAATTAGAGCCAGGCTGTTCGGCGGTGGGGGGTGCTGTCAGGAAGCACTTCTTCACACAAAGGCTAATGGAAATCTGGAAATCTCTCCCCCAAAAAGCTATTTCATCAATTGAAAATTTCTGAACTGAAATCGATAGATATTTGTGAGGCAAGTGCATGAAGGGTTAGGGAACCAAGGAGGGTAGATGCAGTTGAGATACAGATCAGCCATGATCTCACTGAATGGCAGGACAGGTTCGACAGGCTGAGTGGCCTACTCATGTTCCTATGACAGTTCTGGGCATGCAGGTATCCAGATATGTGCAGAGCTATCCCTAAACAGGTCCCAGCCAGGCAATATTGCCTGGTGGGGCCTTGAACTGCAACGACCAGTCTCAGTGTAAATGCGTGCAGAGTAAGTGATAACTCTGTGTCTGTACTGAGGCCGAATTCAACAGTATGCCTTAAACCACCTTCATTCATTTTTTTTCTTGTTCCCTTCACTGGCTCAGAGGACAGATGTGTTTGGCTCCTGATGCCGCTCTACAATAGAACAGTCACAAACAGAAACTCAACATCCGGAGGACCGCTAGTCCGATGGCACGTCCTACCCCATTGTGGCATAGCATGTGCGTCACTGCCTTACGCCTCCCCCACCCCCCCCCTCCACCGCCCCGCCGCCAGACCACTGCAGTAAGATATTTCTATATGGTGGCACAGTAGATGCAGCGCCAATTGGGAGATCAGATTTCAAAACTACAGTACCTAGACTCAGATTTTCTCATGAATTTGCCAGTGGAATTTTTGCCAAAGTTCCTGCTCCTGATCACGACACAGCAGCCCCTACTGTGACACTGAATGTTTAGATACTGGAGGCGGAGACAGGATTGGGCTTATTTGTGAGGTCCTCCACAGTTGGATAGCTTTTGCCGCTCATTTTAGATTGGGAAAAGAAAGCTAGCAGTTAAAGACATGGCTTGGGTAGCCCTGGCTGACCAGGTCCTGGCTGACCTGCTCCAGTTGTTCTATGGTTCCCAGGTGTTGCCTGATCTCTTTACTTTGTTCCTTTGTTGTAACTTCCAGATGTCGGAGCTGCTTCTTTATCTGTGCCACAGTCTCTTTGCTCTGCGGCTCACGGGACGTGAGGTCACTCAGTTCCACTTTCAGCTCAGCTACTTGCTGGTTTAGCGTTGTGACCTCAGATTCTTTTCCCTGTCAAATAAAACAGAAAAAAAAACTGCATTCACTCTCTTGGTAACATCAATATCTGGAACTCTCTGCTGAATTACTTGTGTGTTCAAGAGACAATGGCCCTGAAATTAGGATCGGGAGCTTGCCGCGCGTGCAAGTCCCCGATGTGCACTTACCCGGCGCGCTGACATTTCAATCCTGGCCCGCATTGCATTTCCTCTCACTGGCCCGCTTGAGGTCCTGCTGCGCTGTGCGTGCGTGACCCAGCGGCGTACTTAGTGCGATGAGCCGGCTGGGATCACGTGAGCACAGGGCAACCAATGGGAGGTTGCAAAAGTTCATTCATGAGTTTGAGAGTAAGAGCTGTCAAGCTCATGAAAACTCCTGGCCCCAAAACACTACTTAAACTTGAAAGAAAATTTAAAAAAAACATTGCACTACTTAAATGAACCATAAATAACTGTAAAAAACTATTTTAAACAATCATTTTAAAATTTGAAAAAATTATTATATAAAAAATCGGGGCTAAAACTAAACTTACCTTACTGTAAATTCTTTAAAAATAATAAACCTGTGGGAAAAAAAATTATAAATTGTATTAATAGACCACTTACCTGTAAAACTAAGTACTTACGTGTGGTTTTTCAATGCGTAAAAACCGGATGCCTTTACACATGCGCAACACTCTAAAAATAAAGGAAATCCAAGTCGCACGCGCTGCCTGTGTAGTCGCACGCGTTCAGCCTCTTAACCCCTTGGGTCAGAGGAGAGGAAATGCCGGTTTTCCCCGCATGCGCTGTGCATGCTGAAAACCGGCAATTCCTCCGGGCACACGCGTGAGTACCCCGTCCGTACTCACACGTTGGGAGAGGAATTACTGGGCCATTATTATTCATTGCTAGGAGCAGAGAAATCAAAGGTCCCGCCAAACCATGCAGCCCCATTCCCTTATTGAGAGGGTAGACAAGGGAACTGCACAACCAGGCATCTTATATGAACTTACTGAACAGTGTCAGCTGTGGCTCAGTTGGTAGCACCCTCGCCTGAGTCAGAAGGTTGTGGGTTCCAGTGGAATAGTCCCACTCCAGAGACTTAAGCACACAAAATCCAGGCTGACACTGAGGGAATGCTGCACTGTCGGAGGTGCCGTCTTTCGGATGAGACGTTACACCGAGGCCCCCCGTCTGCTCTCTCAGGTGGATGTAAGAGATCCCATGGCACTATTTCGAGGAAGAGCAGGGAAGTTCTCCCTGGTGTCCTGGCCAATATTTATCCCTAAACCAACATCACTAAAACAGATTATCTGGTCATTATCACATTGCAGTATGTGGGCGCCTTCTGTGCGCAAATTGGCTGCCTCGTTTCCTACATTACAACAGTGACTACACTTCAAAAAGTACTTCATTGGCTGTGAAGCGCTTTGGGTCATCCAGCTATAATGAAAGGTGCTATAGAAATGCAAGTCTTTTTTTCTTTTCTTACAGTCGTTCTGCAAGTACAGAGTAAGGAGGGTGGCCTAGTTTGGCTCTCCTTCTGATTCTCTCTGTCGGTTATGATTCTCTCACATCCACTCCACGCATGATCAAGTGGAAGAAAATCACAGATGTGGATTTTGACATATTGACACACAGTCCCCACCGCTTGCAGTGGGCGAGTTGATGTTAGCACAATTTACCTGCTATAAGCGATAGACAGTAAAACCAATCTCCCATTCATTATATAAAAACTGACCACCAGTGCCTCATGTTTGAGCAGAACATGTAGGGGTAGAAATTCCTCTCGGGGCGGTGGCACAAAGCGGGTGATGTCGGATTGGCCGCCAGTTATACGCCGCGCCCGATATTCAGTTTCACTGCAGTCAATGGGAGTAAATATCAGGAGTGGCGTATAATGGGTGACCAAACCGACACTGCCCGCTTCGCCCCACCGCCCGAGACCAATTTCTACCCCGTACAGTTTAAACCAAGCAACCGTAAACCACCAAAGGTATTTTTGTTCACCTTCATGCATCCTAGGAGTACAGGAACAAGGCTGTCTTGCTGCAGTTGTACAGGGCCTTGGTGAGACCACACCTTGAGTATTGTGTGCAGTTTTGGTCGCCTTATCTGAGGAAGGATATTCTTGCCATGGAGGGAGTGCAGCGAAGATTCACCAGACTGATACCTGGGATGGCAGGAATGACGTATGAGGAGAGATTGGGTCGATTGGGCTTATATTCGCTGGAGTTTAGAAGAATGAGAGGGATCTCATTGAAATTTATAAAATTCTGACAGGACTAGACAGACTAGATGCAGGAAGGATGTTCCCGATGGTCGGGGAGTCCAGAACCAGGGGTCACAGTCTAAGCCATTTAGGACAGAAATGAGGAGGAATTTCTTTACCCAGAGAGTGGTGAACCTGTGGAACTCTCTACCACAGAAGGCAGTAGAGGCCAATTCATTAAATATATTCAAGAAGGAGTTGGATATATTTCTTAAGGCTAAAGGGATCATGGGATATGGGGAGAAGGCAGGGACAGGGTACTGAATTTGGATGATCAGCCAGGATCTCATTGAATGGCGGAGCATGCTCGAGGGGCTGAATGGCCTACTCCTGCTCCTATCTTCTATGTTTCTATGTTTCTATAGTGGCCAGATCAAGGAATTTCAGGATATATGTTCCCGTTTACAAGCAGCGGTCCAGCTTTTGTAACATGCAAGACTCACCGACTCTTTTAAATCTTTTTATCCCTGATATCTTTGTTTCTGCAACTACACAACTCCAGTTAAACTCGGAACAGCTCGTCACAGAAATCCCCAGGATACAAAAGATGGCCATCGCACGGATAGAGGGGTGTTGTGAAGCGGTGTATAAATCGGTAAATACAGGGGATTAACGAGGTGCAAAGAACTTATTGAACTGTCCAAAATGGCCAGCTCGCTTACTTGGTTTTAAGCAACACCTTTGCAATTGACTCCTATGGTCCTGGCAAATGGTTAGCGCTGTCTGCCTGATATAGGCGGCTGCCTGTGATAAGTGCGGATGGTGCAAGTGGTGGGGACTGTATTTCACTGCTGCTCGTGTCACTCACTTGTCCGCTCATGTAAGTTAGGAATCTGAGGCAGCTGCACTGTAACAAGTGCACGGGTGGCACACATCAACGGCCATCGCACCATGTCACAATCTGCCATTTTCTCCCCCTCTTTTACGCATGCACGCCATGCCAACTGGAAGCCAAGGACCTCTTCAGAGGCAATAATTTCCCACACCTTTTGTAAGCATCAGGGCAGGCCCCAAGGATTTTTTTTGTGCAGGACAGTTTGTATGATTGTTACTGCTGATTGACCAGCAGCCTGTTTGGAGAAGATGGGAGGGGCCCAGGTGTTCGTGATGGACAGGAGATTCCAGCCAAGCCTACAAACTGATTACGGGAGAATGTCTGAGCAGACAGAGTTCTCTGGGAAACAATGGGCCCGAGTAGATGGCTCATACGGTGACGGGCAGAAGATGGAGGGCCATTGTAAATTAATGGGAAACCACTTAACCCGGGATCAGGTGAGAAGTGCAGCCCATCATCTGCCATTAACACCAGCACCTAGATGGGATAGCTCCGAAAGGCGGGAAACCAGACAAAGAAGGGTAATTAAAAAGACATCACTGCACTACACAGACCTTAATGAACTTTTAGGGTATAAGAGAAGGCAGCTTTGGCCATTCTCGCTCTCTCTCGTTTGCCCTCGCCTTCGCGTGCCCTCATCTCTGAACCAAGAACCGAGCACTCCGTCCGAGACGGAGAGAAGAAACCACCACGAGCGACAAGAGCCTCGCCTTGCTCTTCGACTGTAGGAACGAACCTCGAAACTGGGACTTGGATACTGCATCAGCGATATGGAACCAGGAGACACGTTCTACACAGGGAAGCAGCGAGCAAAAAAACGGACAATCGGGGTGAGCATTGTCCAAGCCCACGCATCCTTAAGACCACCGGTACTGTGTGAGGGGGTGTTGTGTGTCCCAACCAATCCAGAGGGGCTTCGTGGGGAGATTCTGTGTGTATTATATGGGGTTTGTGGGCCAAGTCCATGTTATACTCTGTATAGCAACACAGTGTGATTTTAGGCATCTTAATACGAGACAGGGGCCTGTTCAACGGGCCAAGTTGTATTGTTGTACTGTTTGTTTTACACCACCAGGCATTTTACGTACTGGAGGCGGGTGTGTGTGTTAATCTTATTAAACACCGTACGGTTGAGTCTGAAAAGCTTGTCTGTGTTCCAATCCTGTTCACCGTAATTCCTGTCATCTAGAACCAAGTAGGAGGGGTGATTCGAACTACCAAGGCAAGCCACCTACACTTTTTCTGGTGGCCTGTTTCTGAGCAGCAGTGTGTTGGCGGTCCTGCCCACCCTCTTAACTAGTGACTGCACATGGAGACCCAAGGAAGGGAAAGAAGCGAAAAGTGCCTTAGTAAATAAAGGACAAATGAAGTACAGCTCACAGCAGTTAGAAAAATGCTGTTCAACCAGGAGTTGCATACATAGGTCATATGGCATACATCAAACTCAGGCGGCATGTGCATTTGTGTTCTGCACTCATGATGACGTATCTGTAGATATCTTGAGATTCAGGCTGCTGGAACGTTTACAGGAATGACAGTGTAATCTGTGCCTCACCTGCAGATTCTGCTGTGTCCGATAAAGTTCTGTCCTCAACATTTGGTTTTCCTGTGACACCTTCTCACGAAGGATCTTCTCAAAGGCAGCCTCCCCAAGAGCTTGCGCCAGCTCCTTGTCAAACCTTGCCAGTGAAAATGAAACAGAAGCGGAATAAATACAACGACAATGAATTATGGTCAAGCTTTTCATTAAAGTCCTGCTGGTGACCAGGGCCACAAACGGTCCAAGAAAAAGATGAGGAAAAGGACCAGATTTAACAGTATTAATCACCCATTTCTACCTCAAACCGGAAGCACCACCATCTTCTCCAAAATGACAACGAATTGAAGCTCATTCTCCATTAACAAGCCACCAGTTCTGTTCACAATGTCATAACTGTAATGGATGAATGTATTCCCCCCTGCCACCTTTTTATGAGGTAACCCACTGACATGAATCAGTCATTCATGAAAGAAAGACTTATGAAATAATACTGAGCGGCCTACGGGTGGTGCTGTCCAGGGAGAGTATAAATATTCAGGCACGGGCCCAGCTTGTGCAGGACATTCTTAACAGGAACTAGTGAAGGACACAACTAGACCTCCATGTTGTAAAACAGTTGATTAACGCTTAGACCAAGTGCCTAGTAGTTTTCTTACGTCAATCACTTTAAAATAAATTGATATAAACATAAAAATGACAGTTTGTGACATTCTTATGTCCATTATTTTAAAGGAGGGGTTACCCTGATCATTACAATTGGCTTCATGCTTCCATTCAAATAGCGCACAGAGAAATGTCAGAGAGTCGTGTTAAGTCTTCATCTGCTCAGAGAATCCATTGGAAGGCTCGAGAAGGAAAAGCCCAAATTCCACACTCGTGCAGTAGTGGGTGGTCTTCTCAGATTGGGGCTCGGGGCTCTTTTTGCAGCAAAGAAAGGGCAGCAGTTTTGCTGTGTATCAAACTGTGCTATGCTGGATCTGGGTGTGCCTGATGTTCACACTGGTTCCTGAAAGGAAAGTATTTAGCACCCCAACATTAACATCCCTCACCATGAAGAGCACAAAAATTCATACAAAAAAAGTCTTAAAAACTCAATTCCCATGGGCCAGGGATTGGTCTGGTTTCACTTGCCAATTGTCCCGTTGCCAGTATTGGTTTACATAAGAACATAAGGGGGGAAAAATTCGGTTGCTTTGCGCCTCCCGTTAGTGCCCTGAGAGGGCGCTAATGGGAGGCGCAAAGGAACTAGTGCCCGGGCGCGGCGCCGCCAACGCCTCCCGTGAAATTCAGCGGGAGGTTAGCGGCGGCGGTAACCATTAGCGCCCCACGGCGCTGCGCTGCCAGCGATGACATCATCGCCGTGTGCAGCACCCCGCTCGCACCCCGGCCGTGATCTTCAGTAGCACCCCGACTTACCGCCAGATGCTATGTCCGACAGAGTCGGGGGGCCTACCTGGGCGGCGCTATTTAAAGACGAGGTGCCGGGCGGCCATTTTTGTTGCTGGCCGCCTGTCAGCACCTGCCTCCGCTGCCATCCCCGGCCTCCTGAAACCCCCCTCCCCCCGCCGAGTGCCGGCTGCGCTCCACGATAAGGGGAGGAAGGCCTGCAATACCGCGGCACGATGTGCCACAACGCATGGTGCTGCGGCACATAGCACCACGATAGTCCCTCGCAACGCCCCAAGAGGGAGGCGGGGCGCTTCCAGTAGCGTTCCGCTTCCCCCTTGGGGTGTTAGGAGCAGGAGTAGGCCATTTGGCCCCTCGAGCCTGCTCCACCATTCAATAAGATCATGGCTGATCTTCTACCTCATCTCCACTTTCCTGCACTCCCCCCATATCCCTTGTTTCCCTTAATATTCAAAAACCTGTGAAACATATCTTCATTTGGGAAACAGTCTGGTGATACTATCTATCTGGTGTCAGCCTTGGATCAGTGGTGACAGCCTCACCTCCAATCAAAAGTCAAGCCCCACTCCAAGACTTGAGCACTTAATCTTGGCCGACACTCCAGTGCAGTACCAAGGGAGTGCTGCACTGTCAGTGGTGTGCTGTCAAACTGACCTCGCAGGTGGACATAAAAGATCCTGTGACATTATTCAAAGTTCCCCTGGCCAGCAATTCTCTCTCAACCAGCACCACCAGGACAGTTTAATTGTTCATGTATCTCACGCTGTCTGTGGGAACCGAGCTAGGCACAAATTGATTGCCACATTACGATAGTGACTACACTTCAACTGTAAAGATGCTATATAAATGTAAATTCTTTTTTCCTATCAAGTACTTCGGATAATTTTGCCAATATATTTTCTAGCAGTCTGGTTATAAGACTCTGCGTGCAATAGAGGAAAACAGCAACATAGTGGGATGAAGTAGAATTAATAGATACTGCTTCTGCATGTCTAGGAACGGCCAGGAAATTGGCCCCTGTGGTACTGGCAAATGGTTAGCGCTATCTGCCTGTAAAATAGAAAAGAATTTCAACTCTTGGCCACAGAATGGAAGAGAGACGATGTGCCAAGAGTGGATTATCTGTCTATTGTGTTTTTCAAAGGAACAATGTATGATGTGGGGGCCTGAAGGAGAACGAAAAAATAATAACGGCAACGAAAGGTTCTCTATTATATGATTATTAATATATTAATGCAGTTGTGAACTCACTAAGTGATTAAGAATACAGGGGAGCCGGAATAAGAGCAACAGAAATAGTAAAATCTTATTCCTGGGCATGTCCTAATCAGATTAGAAGCAGAGAAGGTCAAGGTCAAAGAAGGAGAGTTGCTCCATCTACATCTACAAAGTGACGAAGCAGGTTCACCCGGTCACTGGCATCTCCTCCAAGGCCATGAGCATCATGAATTCTGTTGTGAATGATATTTTCAAGCGCATTAGAACAAGCGTTTGACCATTAGCTCCCGGGAGATCCAGACCACCGTGCGCCTGCTGCTGCCCAGGGAGCATGCTGTGTCGGAGGGACGAAGGCTGCAACCAAACACACGGGCTGGATTTTCATTGAGGAGGCGGGTAGGAGGCGGGACTACAACTTTCAGGGTTGTAGTCCCGCCTCCATCGAGTTGTGGCCAACCCACGCGATTTTCACTTGATTGACCTTGTTGAGCCCACCCAGCGGTCTCAGCAGGCCAATTGAGGGCCACCCGGCAACAGGTGATGTCACAGATTGACATTTCATCTGTCAAGAGCTTTTGACAGATGAAATATCAGCGTTTGACAGCTGTTTGAAACCGTCAAACACTGACAATCTGTACTCCAAGTTAATTCCTTCCTCTCAGGCTGATTTAGAGATCTCCCCAGAACAGAAAGCTGAATGCTGCAACTTTTGACAGCTCGCGGCCATTCTGCTTTCTGTGCCGGTGAGATGAGGGACTCCCGAGACCTGAAGGAAGGAAGGCTGTAAAGGTAAGTAAAAGTAAGTAAAACTTCTTTAAACACTTTACACACACCAAACACACTTACCTCTGAACTCATGCACCCATCACTCACCTGAATACCGACATCTCGAACCCTCCAAGCTCTTCAGCCCGACGGCCCGCCTCGCTAACTTGGCGTGGTTTGGAGCCGTCGGGAATCCCACACTTCAGCAATAAAAATAGGGATTAGGCTAAAAACTGCCTGTTAACTGCTTCTTAACCGGCAGTTAATTGGCACTAATCCCCTTCCCGCCTCGGGGAGGCGGGTCCCAGTGCGGCTCGGGTATCCGCCTCCTTTGAAACTGGCATGGAGGCGGGTTGGGGGCGGGATGGGTTCGTGCCCCCCGATTTCGAGATTTTAACCCCCCACACGCCTCCAATCCCGCCTCCACAGCCCAATGAAAATCCTGATCATCAGCTCCAAAGTAATGTACTCAAAGAAAAAACACCTAATCAGCTAAACAATAACAAGGACCTGCTCTTTGGAGCTTTCATCCTACCTTCTTTGTTTTTTCTCCAGCTCATGGTTACGGCTCTGCTGACTTTCTATCAACACCTTGGTGTCCTCCAATTCAGAGGTCAAACACTTGCTCTTTCTCCTCAGCTGCTGAACATTCCACCTGGCACTCTCGTAACTCCCCTGAAGATCTGCAAGCTGACGAGGCCAAAAAATTAAATAAAAACCGTGGGTGACAGGCAAACCTGAAGAAATTGGTTTTCTACACACTGCGCGTATGCCAGTGACTTTGAGGAGCCTGCTCGAGTGCCAATACCGTACGGCAATCCAAAATGGCAGTCACGCTCAACCCGTTTCACTGACATCTCACAGCCTCGTGGGTAAGGGAGCTCCCTAACTGTTCACAGCTGGAGGAATTTAACAAAATCAACATGTTAATAATGTGGGATTTGTACCGTCACATGAGATGTTAAACCAAGGCCCCATCTGCCAAATCCACCGGTTCAGGTGAAGGTTAAAGATCACATGATACCATTCAAAAAAAAACCCCCAGGGAATTCTGGTGTACTGGTCAGCTTTCCTCCCTCAACCAACACCAGCTAAAACAGGTTGACTAGTTATTCATAAGAGCCGTAGAGTCATAACGGCACAGAGGGAGGCCATTCGGCCCATCGAGTCTGCGCTGGCTCTCTGTAGAGCAATCCAGTCAGTCCCATTCCCCCGCTCTATCCCCGTAGCCCTGCATGTTTATTTCCCTCAAATGCCTATCCAGTCTCCCCTTGAAAACATTGAGTGTCTCCGCTTCCACCACTTCCGTCAGCAGCGAATTCCAGGTCCTCACCACTCACTGAGTAAAAAAAGTTTTTCCTCACATCCCCCCTGTATCTCTTGCCCAAAACCTTAGATCTGTGTCCCCTAGTCCTTGTACCAATAACTAGTGGGAACAGCCTTTCCCCGTCTAGCCTATCCAAACCTGTCATAATCTTGTACACCTCTATCAAATCACCCCTCAACCTCCTTTGCTCTAATGAAAACAAATCCAGCGTCTCCAACCTGTCCTTGTAGCTAAGATCCCCCATCCCCGGAACATTCTGGTAAACCTCCTCTGCAGCCTCATATTCATGCCTTGTCCTTTGTGGGATTTTGGTGTGTACATAAGGGAATATAATTCCATCACCCACTGGAGGGGCTCCTTCATTCTGGTGGGAATTGTAATTTAACTCCTCCCACCTATTTTTCCCGGTGATTCTGCCATCCTGGCAACATCCAGCGCCTTCTCAAAATGTTCAAAATAAAAGGGGGGAAAAAAGTGCACAACCACGCACTTTACAGCCAACGGTCTTGAAATTCTGAAGGGGGTTCTCCTGCTCTCCCTTTGCCAGAACCCCCAAACGCAACAGCAAAACAGCTGAAAATGGCGGGACACCAAAAGAACCCACGGGGAATGTCCGGGCCGATGACTTGTCCCCTCAGAATCCAGGTCCTTTACCTTTTGTTCCAGTTCCTTACTGATCTGTAATTCTGAATCCAGCCTTTCCTCAAACGTACGGGCGCGTTTCCTGAGAAACTCCATTTCCATCAACGTGCATTCATGCTCTTCCTCTAGAAAATGGAAATCATCGTAATATTAGGTTGCAGCAAGGAGCATAAATACAAGTGGAGCCATCATAACCATCCTTATAACATCACAGGGGCTGCCGCGGCCTACCAGGTAGGCTACTGGACTAACAACCCTTGGATTCCCATCATGGCAAGTTGTGAAGCTGAATTTTTTAAAAAACACCTTGGCAATTTATGGGCCAACACCAGAAAATTGGCCTTGAAAGCTGCCGGATTGTTGTAAAAACCCAACTAGTTCACTAATGTCCTTCAGAGAAGGGAACCTGTCACTCCTGCCTGTTCTGGCCTACATGTAACTCCAGAGAAGGGAACCTGTCACTCCTGCCTGTTCTGGCCTACATGTAATTCCAGAGAAGGGAACCTGTCACTCCTGCCTGTTCTGGCCTACATGTAACTCCAGAGAAGGGAACCTGTCACTCCTGCCTGTTCTGGCCTGCATGTAACTCCAGAGAAGGGAACCTGTCACTCCTGCCTGTTCTGGCCTACATGTAACTCCAGAGAAGGGAACCTGTCACTCCTGCCTGTTCTGGCCTACATGTAACTCCAGAGAAGGGAACCTGTCACTCCTGCCTGTTCTGGCCTACATGTGACTCCAGGTCCACATTATGTGGTTGACTCGTCGTGCCATCAGGGAACTTAGGGATGAGTCAAAAACACAGCTTGGCCAGTGTCGCCCACATCTCAGGATCATAGAAAAAGAAAGAAAAAAAAATCAACCAATATTTAGGTATTGACTAAATGTTTCCCTAGACAGCTATTTTCTGTTTACAGCTCCATCAATACAATTTTGCATCTGTGTTGCATACCAAAGAGTTTTCGTTGATAGATCTAACTCACGGCCCGTTTGTATTGCATAACAGCAACAAGGAGCAGTGCTGCAATATTGCTTAGGTTCCCAGTGCTGTGAATAGCTTAGTTTACATTGGAGGATAGATTCCACAATTCAAGAGCAAGGTGCAAACAGCTGTACGCATGCAATTGTTTGGAAAAGCATGGTGGGCCACCATTTTCTGATTACAATATTTTACTCAACGAAAGGGTAGGTCTGTACACGGACAGTGAGCGCGAGCCCGGTCTGTGCAGGTGAGCTCAACCACTCAGCCCGCCAATGGCCACAAAATGGCGGCAGCCTGTCCTTCCAGGATCAGTCCTCTGCACCATGGCAACACCATAATGTCAATGAAGCACGGGTTGAATGTTCGTAAAAATATAAATCAAAAGCAAACATTTTCCGTCAGGCGCTCCAGAAATCAGAACCTCCGGTCCTCACCGAGGTCTTCTGCACACTCTGGGCTGGCTGGTGAAAGAGTTAACCCTTAGAGCACCGCCTGTGTCAGCTCGCTCATTGGCAGCAACCTTTCTGGGTTTGGACATGTTATTGCACATCAAAGATGGACCTACCTGCATCTATGAGGTGACCTGCAAGATCTGGACCACCAAAGTGGTTCTCTGGAGAAGAACCTGACAGCCCAACGTTTAGGTAACAAAGCTGGGATTGGGCAACTTGCGAGGGGAATCAGGCCAAGGATCAGCATCCTATTGCTTCACAGTACAACAGATCGGTACACTGAAACATCCAGCTCCCTGGCTAGACTGCGAGCTTCCACAACCACCTTTCACCCAGCTCCCTGGATAGATTGCGAGCTTCCACAACCACCTTTCACCCAGCTCCCTGGCTAGACTGCGAGCTTCCACAACCACCTTTCACCCAGCTCCCTGGATAGACCGCGAGCTTCCACAACCACCTTTCACCTTCTTCCATCAGTCCCAAGGCTGTTGCTACACTCTCCAACTGCCTGGAATGAACCAAGTTTTCCTCCATTTTAATCTCAGCAGAAACTAAAGAAATCCTCTTCATCTCCCTGAGGCACCAACATGCCTGATGTGCCTCAATAATCCCGAGACTCGATGTTAGTGAAACAAAACAAGGCTTTTATTAACTTAGAAGATAACACGCAGTGGAGAGAGGTATCTTCCATCTGGAGCTCTGCAGTACTGGATATGAGGCCAGACTGAGCTGGCTTACATAGAGGCCAGGTATGGGCGGAGCCCTACAAACAACACATTCCATACATTCCAATATACAATACAATGGTGAGGAGAAACCTGAAACCAACCACAGTCACAGGCAATACAATGGTGAGGGGAAACCTGAAACCAACCACAGTCACAGGCAGTGATGAATGGAATATTTCATCACATTCATCCCTTCTATAGATTTAGTCTGTTCGGGGGTTTGGTAGTCCTCTGCGACCGACGTGGCTGTTGTGGTGTCGCGGGTGTCGGCTGGGTGTCCCCGGTGGCCTCCTGGGTCTCTGCCGGGGGTGCCGCCAGGGTTGTTGAAGGGGTAGTTGGTGGGGGTGCCGTTGGTCGATGTTCTTCTGGGGGTGATGAAAGAGTAGTGGGTGGGTAAGAGTTGCTGTGGTCGTTGTTGCTGCTATTGCCGTGGTTGTTGTCGTTACCGGCTGGGGCGACGTCTTTTATTGACACGGTGTCCTCCCTTCCGTCGGCGTGCCGGACATACGCGTATTGGGGGTTGGCGTGGAGTAGGTGCACTGGCTCCACGAGAGGGTCCGTCTTATGGCCCCTCACATGCCTTCGCACGAATACCGGACCTGGGGTGGAGAGCCATGACGGCATGGATACGCCTGAGGTGGATTTCCGGGGAAAGCTAAACATTCGTTCATGAGGCGTGGCATTAGTGGCAGTACACAATAGCGACCGTATCGAATGGAGCACATCTGAGAGGACTTCCTGCCAGCGGGAGATAGGGAGGCCCTTGGTCCTTAGAGCTAGAGTGACTGCTTTCCATACTGTCCCGTTCTCTCGCTCCACTTGACCGTTACCCCGGGGGTTGTAGCTGGTGGTACGGCTCGTGGCGATACCCCTGGACAGCATGTACTGGCGTAGCTCTTCACTCATGAAGGACGCCCCCCTATCCGTGTGGATGTAGCTCGGCATACCGAACAGGCAGAACAGGCTGTTGAGGCATTTAATGACCGTGGCGCTGGTCATGTCTGGGCAGGGGAAGGCGAATGGGAACCGGGAGTATTCGTCCACAATGTTCAGGAAGTAAACATTGCGGTCGACGGACGGGAGGGGGCCCTTGAAATCTAAGCTGAGCCGCTCAAAGGGCCGTGTAGCTTTGATTAAGTGGGCTCTATCAGGGTGGTAGAACCGAGGCTTGCACTCAGCGCAAGTGCGGCAGTTCCTGGTCAGAGACCGAACTTCCTCAATCGAGTAGGGTAAGTTGCGGGACTTTATGAAGTGGAACAGCCGCGTGACCCCTGGGTGGCAGAGGTCGTTGTGGAGGGTCTGTAGCCGGTCCCCGGTGGCGCTGGCACACATCCCTCGTGAGAGGGCATCTGGGGATTCGTTAAGGGCCCCTGGCCGGTAAATGATGTCATACTCGAAGGTGGAGAGCTCGATCCGCCACCTAAGAATCTTATCATTTTTGATCTTCCCCCTCTGTTTATTATTGAACATAAACGCTACCGACCGCTGGTCGGTAAGTAGGGTGAAGCGTTTGCCGGCTAGGTAGTGGCGCCAGTGGCGCACTGCCTCCACGATGGCTTGGGCCTCCTTTTCCACGGAGGAGTGTCTGATCTCAGGCCCTTGGAGGGTCCTCGAGAAGAAAGCTACGGGCCGCCCCGCCTGGTTGAGGGTGGCCGCCAAGGCAAAGTCAGACGCATCACTTTCCACTTGAAATGGAGTGTTCTCGTCCACTGCCTGTAGCGTGGCCCGCTCAATATCCTGCTTAATGCTTTTGAAGGCGGCGTGGGCCTCAGCAGAGAGCGGAAAAGAGGATGCTTTCAAGAGGGGGTGGGCTTTGTCGGAGTAGTTGGGGACCCATTGGGAATAATAAGAAAATAACCCCAGGCACCTTTTCAGGGCTTTGGGAGTGTTGGGCAGGGGCAGCTCCCGTAGGGGGCGCAATCGGTCGGGGTCTGGTCCGATTTCCCCATTCTCCACCACGCTGCCTAGTATGCAGAGGCGCATGGTGTTGAAAACGCACTTGTCCTCGTTGTAGGTGAGGTTGAGTTTTTGTGCGGTTTTCAGGAACCTCTCGAGGTTCGAGTCGTGATCCTGCTGGTTGTGACCGCAGATGGTGACGTTGTCGAGGTAGGGGAAGGTTGCCTGCAAGCGGTGGTCATCGACCATGCGGTCCATCTCCCTCTGGAAGACCGAGACCCCATTCGTCACCCCAAAGGGGACTCTGAGGAATTGGTAGAGG
The DNA here is from genome assembly GCF_052327205.1 of Somniosus microcephalus. NCBI lineage: Eukaryota > Metazoa > Chordata > Chondrichthyes > Squaliformes > Somniosidae > Somniosus > Somniosus microcephalus. Next base: position 18,931,501 of record NC_141005.1, read on the forward strand.
CGTCCGTTCGCCTCGAAGGCGGTGTACGGGCGGTCCTCTGGTCTGATAGGGAGCTGGTGGTACGCTGACTTGAGGTCGATGGTGGAGAACACCCGGTATTGGGCGATTTGGTTCACCATTTCTGATATGCGGGGTAGCGGGTAGGCGTCTAGTTGGGTGTACCTGTTGATCGTTTGGCTATAGTCGATCACCATCCGTTTCTTCTCGCTACCCCTTACCACCACCACTTGGGCATGCCACGGGCTATTGCTGCATTCAATAATGCGCTCTTTCAGGAGCCTGTCTACCTCGGTCGCGATAAACCGCCTGTCCTCCCAGCTGTACCTCCTGCTTTTGGTCGCTATTGGCCGGCAGTTAGGGGTAAGGTTCGCGAATAGCGAAGGCGGCTTTACCTTTAGGGTAGCCAGGCCGCACACTGTGAGGGGCGGCTGGGACCCACCGTACTTGAGCGTGATGCTTTGGTGGTTGCACTGGAAATCCAGGCCCAAGATCACGCTCGCGCATAGATTCTTCATGATTAATACTTTAAAATTATCGTATACCGTCCCGTTAATGGACAATTGTACCGTGCAGTAACCCAGAATGGTCGATGTCTGGGTTTTATCAGCCATAGAGATGGTACCCCGAGTAGGGACCACCTTTAGGGAGAGTTGTTGTGCCAGTTCAGGGTGGATAAAACTCTCCGTGCTTCCACTGTCAATTAAACATTTAACCCGGCACCCGTTTACCTCGATGTCCACCATTGATTTGGATAGCGGGTGGGGCCTGGTCTGGTCCACTGTGACCGATGCCACTGTAGGGCCCTGATCGAGACAAGATGGCGTCCACGCTGTCTGCTCACAAGATGGCGGACCCCACGAGGTCGGGCAAGATGGCGTCCAAGATGGCCGCTCCCACGGCGCACACGCGGCGGTGGCGGGTTTTAGTTTTCCGGCGGGGTTCCCTCTGCACACCTTCCCGAAGTGCCCCTTCTTACCGCACTTAAAGCAGGTGGTGCCTTTCGCCGGGCACAGGTTTCTGGTGTGCTTTGGCTGCCCGCAGAAGTAGCAGTTGGGTCCCCGACGCGTCGCGGCTGTCGTAGGGCTTCTGGGGGGAGAGCGGGGCCCCGACGGTGTCGGGCTGCCGGGCGGGGAAGATGCCTTCCAAGATGGCGGCGCCCTTGGTGCACACGTGGTGGCGTGGACGGCGCGGGCTGAAGAGTAGGCGTCCGAGTTTCTCTGGGCCACATCCAGGGATCGCGCGGTGTCCGCAGCCTGTTTCAGGTCCAATCCCGTTTTTTCCAGCAGTCTTTGCCGGATGTAAGTGGAGCTGAGGCCTGTGATAAAGGCATCGCGAACAAGCTCGTCGGTGTACACTGCGGCTTTTACATCTCGGCACTTGCAGTCTTTGCCAAGCATTTTCAGGGTGCCTAGGAACTCCTCCACCGATTCCCCAGGTCGCTGTGCGCGAGTGGCGAGCAGATGCCTAGCATACACCTCATTCGTAGGCTGCTGGTAATGCGCCTTTAAGATGTCGCAGGCGGCCAGGTACGTGTCGGCGTCTTGGATGAGGGGGTAAACCCGGTGGCTTACCCAATTCCGCAGAATTCCGAGTTTCATACTCGCAGCGTCCGTAGCGTCTTTGACGGCTGCAGAATTGTCCAGGAAGAATTCCATACACATAAACCAGTGTCCGAAGCGTGCTGATGCGTCCGGAGCATGCTGATCCAAATCCAAACGTTCGGGTTTCAGGAGTTGATCCATTGTGTTGAAAAATAAGTTAATAAAATTGATGTGCCTCAATAATCCCGAGACTCGATGTTAGCGAAACAAAACAAGGCTTTTATTAACTTAGAAGATAACACGCAGTGGAGAGAGGTATCTTCCATCTGGAGCTCTGCAGTACTGGATATGAGGCCAGACTGAGCTGGCTTACATAGAGGCCAGGTATGGGCGGAGCCCTACACACAACACATTCCATACATTCCAATATACAATACAATGGTGAGGAGAAACCTGAAACCAACCACAGTCACAGGCAATACAATGGTGAGGGGAAACCTGAAACCAACCACAGTCACAGGCAGTGATGAATGGAATATTTCATCACAATGCCTCTGGCATTGACTCCACTGACCTTCTCAGGTGCCACCTCAGGCTGCATTTGGTGGTGTGGAACTTTAAAGTACTGTTCAAATTAAGATTTCTTTCCCACGTCTGCTTCAGTGCCAAGACTGCTTTATCCCACTCTGCAACATCACCCAACTTCACTCTACCCCTCCCTCACTGTTGCTGAAACTAGCCGTCATCACTTTGAGGCTCAACTTCTACAATGTTCTCCTGACCAGCCTTGCCCCCCACACCCACCCCCAGGCCCCCCCCAAAATCCTACATCTATTGCAACTCATTCAAAGTCCACACCCCGGGTTCTCACCCACACAAAGTCCCACACTCCCATCGTTCCATCTTCTTGAAACCCCACTGGCTTCCCCGGTGAATTAACTCGAAGATCCTCATGCACACTTTCAAATCCCTCCACGGCCTTGCCCATCTACCTCATTGACCTCCTCCAGCATTATATCTCTGCAAGTACCCGCTGCTCCTCTGCCACCAGCTTACTCCTTGCTGTCTCTGCTCCATCTTCAATGGTTGCTATTTCAGTTAGTATGTCCCTGCCCTAGAACTCCCTTCCTAGATCTCTCCACCTCGTCACCTCCTTCAGCTTTCAAAAGTTTCCTCAAAACCATTCTCTTCAATTCCCTACATTTTGTACTCTCTGCTCCTTTTGTTCCCCCCTCTGCTCAGCATCTACCATATTTCCTTGGGCTTGTAAAGTACTTTGTAACGTGTCTCTGTATGTCAGCAGTGTTATAGAAATGGTGCGTTACGTACCTTTAAAAGTTCACAAGGAACCATACATAGGGGCAGAAGTTCAACTTGCCACCCAGGCATAAATCAGGCAATTTGTACAATGAGTGGCCAATCTGCCATGCCAGTTTTTAGGCACGTGGCTCCCACAGGCCCCCTTTTTTGCACCAGCATGGCTCAGTTGGTAGAATTCTCTGCACTGGGTCAGAAGATTGTGGACTTGAGCCCCAGATCAGTCCTTGACCTCGTCGCTTAGGCTGGCACTCCACTGCAGTACTGAAGGAGCGCTGCGCGGTAAGACGGGACGTTAAACAGCGGCCTTTGTCTGCTGGGTCAGGCGGAGGCCATAGATCCACTTTGTGAAGATGGACAAGTAAGTTCTCCCGGCGTCCTGGCCAATACTCCTCCCTCAGCTAACCGCACAGGCCAACTGGTCACTCACCTCGCTGCTGACCGCTGGCCTAGAAAGCCTGTCGCAGTTGTGTCCAGAAAGGACTCCAACGTGTGAAGCGTGCGGAGACATTTTCGACATGGTGATCAGCTGTTGTACAAGTGCAAGTCTCTCATTATGTTACCATATTCCGTTACGCTGCTTTACCTGTCACTGCAGGGCCCAGCTCTCTCATCTGAAACTGCTCCTGAGCTTCCTCCAACTGCTTCTCCACAGAGTTTAAATTCTTCACCACCTTCTCATATTTAGTCTGCGGACAGAAAAAAACACACATGCACACATAAAATAGAGAGAAAAATTGGATTCATTATCTAGCCAGCACAGAGTTCAGCCTTTGACCCAAGTCACACTGGAAGGCATAGTAGTTGAGGCTCAGTATTACCATAAAACAAATGCTTTCAGTCCCATAACAGTGAGAGGGCAGTCAGAGAAGAGATGAAAACCATAACAGATCCAAATGGCTTGAAACTCAGTACAAAATAGTAAATATTCTGAATGACTACTTCCTCCATGTATTGACACGAGCAACAGGCCCTCTCCAAACAAATATATCTCAAGTATAATCGTTGACTTTAGGAATTAAACTACCTGCTGTCCAGGATATCTACCCCGAGGTGTGCCGGGGGAAGGCCCTGAGAATCATTAAAGACGCGAGCCACCCCGGCCACAACCTCTTCGCCCTGCTCCCGTCCGGTAAGAGCTATCGAAGCATACGGTCTCGTACCAGCAGGTTTCAAAACAGCTTCTACCCCCAGGCCATAAGACTCATGAACGTATAATTTATTATTATTTATTACTGTTGTTTTATTTATTATTACTGTATTTCTATTAGTATTTTATCATTGTTATGCCATATTTATTCCAATGTTGGGAGGACTCGTAAAAATCAACATTTCATTGTGCAGTACACACGTCTGCTGCATATATGACAAATAAAATTGAATTGAATTGAATTGAATTGAATTGAATTGACTTTGTTATAAATGAGATGGAGATCTTAGTCAGCCTAAATGGGCTTAAAATGAATAATTTCCCAGGGTTAGATGGTACAGGTAGACTATCCTTTATCCGCACTTCCGAAAACCGAAAACCTCTAAAAACCGAAAGTTTTTTCGTGGAGCGTAAGTCGTGCGCATGACATGACCCGAGTGGCGCCAAACATGACAGAAGTGGTCCGGGAGCTCTGCCTTTCCCTGTGAGCAGGGCAGAGGGTCACAGAGTTCCCTCCCGGGTAGGAGATTGCAGGCCGAGCCGGGCAGTGTAAAAGAGGTACCGGGAGAGTGAACCCAACAATACAGCGGCCCGTCCGATAGCTGCAGCGGCCCGTCCGATAGTCTTTTCTTCCCCCCCCCCCCCCGCAACCTGATTTGCGGGCCAGCTTAGTGTAGGAGTCAGCCGATATCCGGCTTTCCCACAACTGGCGGCGGCAGTCGAGCCCCAGACCCCCGCTAAGTCAAGGAATTCAGATACGGAGCAGGGGGAGCCGGAAACCTCAATCTAACGGCAGAAATCAGCAGACGTTTTGTTAGGTGTTTTTTCTTCCCCTAGCATTTTTTTAAACAGTCAGGCTGTGGAAAGAGTCTCTGTAGCTTAGCAACAGCTTCAGAGACGCTTCCAAGGCAGGGCCCGAGTGTTTACAAGCTGTTAGTGTTTGTTGTCAGAAAACCTTCTGAAATCCGAAAAATTCCGAAAACCGAAATACAGCTGGTCCCAAGGTTTTCGGATAAAGGATAGTCTACCTGTATTTGTCCCAGATTGCTGAGAGACTAGGGAACACATTTATGAAGCACCAACACTCATTGGACACATGGACACTAACAGTAGCTTGGAAACAGCCTACATAAATCAACAAAAAAAATGGGCAGCAAAACAGACACAGGCAACTACAGTCTTATTAGTCTTCCATGTAAAATAAAACCAGAGTAGGGGTGGTGCCAATGGAATTGGGTTTATGCCCCACTGTCGGCAAAAAAAAAATAGTCTCCGTCTCCTGGTCAGTGTCCACTGGGGCCTGCTGGAGAGAACCTATATAGTCACCTGATGATGTCCTCACCCAGCAGCCACACAACCTACCTCAGGAGGCACGCCTCACTGCACCACTGCTCCAGTTTTTGCATTTCCCACAACAGTCACCCTGTAGCATTTCTGAGTGAGACTGCCAGGTCAGTGCCTGTTGCTTTAGGGCCCATGCTCAGGGGGAACTGGACGAGAGACTGCCCAATATATAGGGCTCATTAGTCTGGGCTAGATTTGAACTACAGTCCTCAAAGAGAAAAAGGCCAATGCCTTCCTCACTGAGCCAGTTCTCCCAGTCGTTTCCAGTGAGATGCAAGTTATGGAGAAGACAGCAACACTAAGAGAATCATAAACAGGGCATGTGTTTTTTACTTCCAATTTACTGTCCTCTCTTCATCTCAAAGTGTTTTCTCGCTGATGGAATACAGGTTCAACAGCAAACACGCACCCTCTGGTCCTGTGTCAGCCGTGGCTCAGTGGGTAGCACCCTCGCCTCTGAGTCAGAAGGTTGTGGGTTCATAGACCCACTCCAGAGACTTGGGCACAAAAACCGAGGCTGACACTCCAGTGCAGTGCTGCACTGTTGCAGCTGCTGCCTCTCAGATGAGATGTAAAAGTGAGGCCCCCGTCTGCTCTCTCAGGTGGACGTAAAAGATCCCATGACGCTGTTTGTGGGAGCAAATTGGCTGCCGTGTTTCCTACATTACAACAGTGACTACACTTCAAAAAGAATTTTTTGTTTTATTCGTTTCTGGGATGTGGGCGTCGCTGGCAAAGCCAGCATTTATTGCCCACCCCTAACTGCCCTTGAGAAAGTGGTGGTGAGCCACCTTCTTGAACCGCTGCAGTCCGTGTGGTGAAGGTGCTCCCACACTGCTGTTAGGGAGGGAGTTCCAGGATTTTGACCCAGCAGCGATGAAGGATCGGCGATATATTTCCTTGCTTCATTGGCTGTAAAGCGCTTTGGGACATTCTGAGGTCGTAAAAGGCGCTATATAAATGCAAGTCTTTCTTTCTTCCTTGTCCATTCTTCCCCTGCAAGCTTAGATGATGTGAGTCAGCAGGATATTTTACTATGGTGAGAGGGGGGGTTTACAACCGTGCCTGATCTTGTACTCATACGCACACTTCCGACAGGAATTGCCAGACCTGGAATGGGAAAACTGACCGACTTTCCCTCAGGTAACTGAGGCAAAATATAGCACACTTACCGCTACACGAGCTGAGATGAACTAATTCAGCGCAGACCAGAAAATTAAAGCTTGGATAATCTACTCACTAACCCAACCAGCATGAGTCATCAGGGAGCCCCAGCACTGAGTAATATGTCAGAAGCTGTGGGTGTGCCGGTGGATATTATAGAGAAGTATTTTGCATAACGGGTTGGATTTTACAAACTCCCAACTCTGAGCCTCGGATGACGGAAGCGCACTGGGAATTCAGGGGTAAAGGTCAGCGCACCCCGCAGAATGTTCCATCCATTTATTTTAACGGACAGGACATTGAGCCGACTGCACTGAACCCCACGTCCGAGTGCCTGGTGTGCACTTCCATCCAGAAGCTCTGCCCTGGGAATACTAATTCTTCAAATCTATGATTCTTATCTCCATCAGTGAAGGGGCCATCAAGAATTATAGCAGGCATCATGGTTTATTAGAAACTGTTTTGGTGAAGGGGTTACTGCGTGAGAACTTCATTTCCACAGGGCTTTGGAAATGTTTGGAGACCATAATTAAAAGACAGGCAAAGCACACAACTGTCAGTCTGTTCATTGCTCATATCATGATTCAATTATTCATTACGTGACAAGTGGCTTTCATGACTCCAAGTTGTTGCTAAACCAGAATCGAGGTTACTACAAACCAACATACAAACAGATGGGTGAGAACGACCATCTCCAGCCAGATTTCCAGTCTTCCATATGGCAGGATGTGTTGGGCTAATTTAAATGAAAGAAAACGAAAGAAAGACTTGCATTTATATAGCACCTTTTACTACTTCAGGCCGTCCCAAAGAGCTTTACAGCCAATGAAGTACTTTTGGGAGTGTAGTCACTGTTGTAATGTGGGAAACGCAGCAGCCAATTTGAGCACAGCAAGCTCCCACGAACAGCAATGTGATAATGACCAGATAATCTGTTTTTAGTGATGTTGGTTGAGGGATAAATATTGGCCGGGACACCGGGGATAACTCCCCCTGCTGTTCTTCGAAATAGTGCCACGGGATCTTTTACATCCGCCTGAGAGAGCAGGCGGGGCCTCGGTTTAACATCTCATCAGAGAGATGGGACCTCCGACAGTGCAGCACTCCCTCAGCACTGCACTGGAGTGTCAGCCTGGATTTCTGTGCCCAAGTCTCTGGCGTGAGACTTGAACCTCACAACCTTCTGACAGAGGCGAGAGTGCTGCCCACTGAGCCACTGGCTGACACCAGCCTCAAAATGATGGGAGTTGGGGCCACTTTGCTGCTGGAATGGGCGGCCGGCCAAAAGTCAACATCCCCTTCTCCCCCCCACCCCCCACCCCATGTATGGCCATAGTGTTCCACTTAATGGTGTCCTCACCCAACATCTACATAGCCTACTAATGCTCAGTGTCCAGACTCACACACAAGGAATGGTGAATGGATTTAGATCCCAGAAGCCTGTCAGCAATGGTGCCCAAGAAGAGGAGAACAAAAAGAATAAACTGAGGAAAAACATATTAGAAAGTTAAAACAAAACATATTGTATACAAAAATAAAAACAGAAAATGCTGGAAATACTCAGCAGGTCAGGCAGCATCTGTGGAGAGAGAAACAGAGTTAACGTTTCAGGTCGATGACCCTCTGTTTCTCCCTCCACAGATGCTGCCTGACCTGCTGAGTATTTTCAGCATTTTCTGTTTTTATTTCAGATTTCCAGCATCCGCAGTATTTTGCTTTTGTAATATTGGGACGGATATTCCGATCCCTACGGGTGTGTACGCACTGTGTACCCACCGTAGGGACATTGGAAATGCCAGTTTTAGGCATGCACTGCGCATGCGCTGAAAACCGGCATTTCCGATCTGTCAAGAAAGCTCTCGACAGATCCTCCGCCTGCCCTGGAGAAGGGCCTCTGTGGGGGGAGAGTTCCACTTTTTGGAGGCCCTCCGCCCGCAGAAAACCCTTAGAAATCTTACGCCTGGTAAAAGCAGGGGCATAAGGCCTGCTTTCACCAGGATAAGAGTTGAAAAAAGTTTTTTTTTTTAATTCCACTGATTTATCATTTAAAAATACTTTAAAAAAGGTAAGTTTATTTTTAGCCCCGTAAAAACTTTAATTTTTTTTCAAAAATTTAAAGTTTTGTTTAAAATAGTTAATTTATTTGTACTTTCAAGTCATTTTAAAAATGTGATTTTTAAAAAATTTATTTAAAGTTTTACAGTGTTTTGGGGGTGATCTCCATTCATATATTTGACAGGTCATCCTGTCAAATGTATGAAGGGAGATTCCCTTCTTTGATTGGCTCCCCATGGCCCACGTGATCCCAGGGACGTTGCGAACCGCCTGCGCCCCGGGATACGTGGGCCCTGCGCACCGACAGTTTGGAGAGGTCCAGGAGCGGAACTGTGCGCCTCCCGGGAGCCCTCAGGTAAGGGCGCAGATTTTTCCAGATCGCAGTCCTCCGCCCACGGGAGGCCTGCGATCGGAATATCTGGGCCAGTGTATACAAATCTGTCCTCATAGACAACATGGCAGAGTTTGATAACATTTTCAGAGAAGATTATTCCAGAGAATGCCTCAAACCTTCCCAATGTGATTTATTTTCCTGAGTTTTTGATATTACAGGAGAAAAAACAATATTTGGCAAAACCATTCAAAAACAGCACTGTTTTTTCCCCCGAGGCACTGAGAAGTGTTTGTTACAGAATTAACGCAGGTTTACAGAGAAATAATTTCAAGTCCCAAATATATTGATGATAATTTTAGGTAACGCAGTTTAACATCACGCCGTTTCTCACCTGCATTGCCTTCAGTTCCTGTGCGAGTCGCAGTCTCTCAGCGCGCTCGCTCTCCAGTACCCGACAGGCCACGTCGCCCTTAAAACGTTCGTCCGAGAGCTCAGCTGTAAGGTCGGAAATCTGCAGAAACGGCCGCACAATTAGAACAGAACAGAGAACTGCAACCAGCCTTCAGCCAGCTGAGGTCATTTCTGCCGGAGTCGGTTCCAGATCAACGCATGAACTGGTCCAACTATGGAATAATTCACCCAGAGAGTGGTTAGAACGTCAAACTTGCTTTCACAATGAGTAGGAACAGCATGGATGCCGTTAAGGGGAAGCTAAATAAGCACATGAGGGACAAAGGAACAGAAGGATATGCTGATAGGGTTAGATGAAGAGGGGTGGGAGGAGGCTCGTGTGGAGCATAAACACTGGCATGGACCAGTTGGGCCGAATGGCCCGTTTCTGCACTGCAAATTCGATGTAATATCCCTGCACTTTTGCTCACTCCTCTCTTGGCTCTTGCTGGGGCGTGGGTGTACTAATGTCATGCACCCAACACGAATCCTAAATGATCATCCCTCATATGTCAGCCAAGACAGGAGTGACGGCAAGCTAGTCAGCTATGGTGGGACTTCCAGCCAAGCTCAAGCTCGATGTTCACATGCTCGCACGTCCTACCAGGAGTCACTGGGAGGCGATCAGGAGCAGATACCCGGTCACTGTTTGGCCCCCTCAGTAACCCAGGGTACTGGAGCAACTAACTCAGGACAGACCAGGGATCAAACTGGAGCTTTTCCTGGTCTTTAAGGCTCAGCTACTCACTGGACAGTGTAACCACCAACAAATCCAACTGTGAAGTAACCAAATATGGACCTTTAATGTGCCCCAAATATTTCCCCCTTACCTGCACAGGGATGGAATCCCAAGCATCAAACGCTTGCTATTATTTAGATAACCCCGCTGTGTCAACACACTAAATAGAGTCAGTCCACTGCCAGATGGCCGCAGGACATGCAAATATTTCCGAAGCCTGGTCAATTTTACATAAGATGCCACAAATATTGTAAGCGTTTCATTTTTAGATGGAGTTGCGGCATGAAAATGGGCCATTTAATTGGACAATTTTAATGAGGGAAAAGGGCGGCAGAATGATTTTTGCGCCCGAGCCAGTAGACAGCTGCGTTTTCACGGGTCTGGGTTGCGGTGCTGCTGGGTATAATCTAACGTCGTAACAAGTCAACTTTAGGAATTGACAGAAAATCTGTGCGCTTGGCAGAGCGGAAACCACCGAGGGCAGAGAGCTGGGAAAGGAACGGCTGTTGTAACCCTGGCGACACCACGCAGAAGTAACAGCGCCTTTATATTGCGGATTGAATTTGCGACGTCGGTACAGTGTGGAACTTAGGAACAGGAGTAGTCCATTCAGCCCCTCAAGCCTGTCCTGCTTCTGGCAACACTGAAGCAGTGGTGTGCGTGCGAGTCAGCACGTGGGCAACTGATCAAAAATCACTTGCAGATTCTGGCTGAGCAATTTGCCCGACCTTGGGGAAAATGACTCACACAGGCCAGCAACGTAGGAATGACATTGCTACCCTATACAGGTAGGATCATAGCATGTGCTCAGTTACATCGTTGCGCTGGCATGTTATGCTTCCTGAAACCCCCCTGGAAACTAACCTACATTGGCCCCCGGTCCGGCAATGCCTCGAATTTAAAATTCTCATCCTTGAGTTTACTGCCCTCCAAGGGCCCGCCCCTCCCTATCTCCGTCACCTCCTCCAGCCCTACAACCCTCCGAGAACTCTGCGTTCCTGCAATTCTGGCCTCTTGTGCATCCCCCGATTTCCTTCGCCCCACCATTGGCGGCCGTGCCTTCAGCTGCCTGGGCCCTAAGCTCTGAAATTCATTCCCTAAACCTCTCCGCCTCTCTACCCCTCTCTCCTCCTTTAAGATGCTCCTTAAAACCTTCCCGCCCCCCGCCCCACCTGTCCTAATATCTCCTTATGTGGCTCAGTGTCAAATTTTGTTTGATAAACGCTCCTGTGAAGCGCCGTGGGACATTTCACTAAGTTAACGGCGCTATATAAATGCAAGTTGTTGTTGTTGCTGGGTCTCAGTGGGTGTCCAGAGCCACTTGAACCACACCCCACAGACTCTGGAGGCTGACAAAATATAAGCGAGGGTCGTTCAGATGACTGCAAATTTCCATGAACGCATATTTAAACTGGAGATTTATATTTGCCGAAGTCCCAATACCTACAAAAAAATGGCAAACAGTTCTCTTTTTCACTGTAATTTATTCAAACGGCAGGTTCTCAGTGCAAGGAGAATCTCATCAGAATTCACAACCGCATCCAGCCAAGTCCCCAATCCCAGCCACAATGCAAGGAGACCAATTCCATCTGTGGGTAATTAACAGCTCGCAGCATCTGCTACGATTCATCACAGATTCTGGCCTCGCTGTTTTAACCCTCTCCTGCTCAAACCCTCTCCTACTCAAACCTTTACACAGTTTCTCAGTGCAGCCAGAGAGAGCTGAACGCGGGCTGCACAGATTTTACTGGGACAAAGAACGACAGAGTGATTTTTGTGCCTGACATTGTTACCTCTAGACTTGACTATTCCAACGCACTCCTGCTGGCCTCCCACATTCCACCCTACGTAAACTTGAGGTCATCCAAAACTCGGCTGCCCGTGTCCTAACTCGCACCAAGTCCCGTTCGTCCATCACCCCTGTGCTCGCTGACCTACATTGGCTCCCGGTTAAGCAGCGCCACGATTTCAAAATTCTCATCCCTGTTTTCAAATCCCTCCATGGCCTCGCCCCTTCCTATCTCTGTAATCTCCTTCAGCCCTACAACCCCCCCCCCGCCGCCCCCCCCGCGAGATATCTGCGCTCCTCTAACTCTGCCCTCTTGAGCATCCCTGATTATAATCGCTCAACCTTTGGCGGCCGTGCCTTCTGTTGCCGAGACCCTAAGCTTTGGAATTCCCTCCCTAAACCTGTCTGTCTCACTACCTCTCTTTCCTCCTTTAAAACGCTCCTTAAAACCTACCTCTTTGACCAAGCTTTTGGTCACCTGCCCTAATTTCACCTGATGTGGATCGGTGTCAAATTTTTTTCTTAAAATACTCCTGTGAAGCGCCTTGGGACGTTTTCCAACGTTAAAGGTGCTATATAAATACAAGTTGTTGTTGTTGACTATATTCAACACAGCAGACAGCCGCCTCTTCACGGGGCTGGGTTACGGTACTGCTGGACGTAATCGTACGCCGCGACAAGTCAACTTAGGGAACTTTCAGGAAATCCGTGCACGTGATCGACTGCAGAATGCTGGGAAAGGAGCTGCAGTTGTAACAGGGGGACAGCGTGCAGAAGCAACGGCGCATTTATATGGCGGTTGGAGTTGAGGAGGTAGATAGAGAGTGCCAGTGGACGCACTGAAGCAAGGGCATGCGTGCGAGTCAGCATGTGGGCAAGTCAGCATGTGGGCAACTGCTCAAAAATCACAGTTCTTGGTTTATCCTTCTAGCATTTTGTACGTGAGGAAGTGGGTTGAATAAGTTTGAAGCAAGAGTGCCCTTTGTCTGTGCTATTTGGGTCAGTCGCCACTATTGAGTGACCGCTTTCAGCATCCAGGTCACAGATATAAAGCACCAGCAGCGTTTTGATCCAATATCGACTTCTATTTATACAAGGCAGGCCCTTGGTGCATGAGTTATTAATGGTAGAATGTGTTAATGTAAGTGGTGGGGTTAGAGCGGTGCGGGGGAGAGAACTGGGTAGTATAGCACATTTCAATATTTTCTTTTTACCTCCAGGACCTGCTTTTGACTGCAGTCCAGACAGGTAAGGGGAATTGATGCTCACCATCCTATTTTCTTGTTCTCTCTTCCTAACTGCAATGAGTTGGAGGCGGTCTCTTATGTTTTATCTTGGTTCAGTTGATAATCACTCTCGCCTTTCGGTAGGAGGCTGTGTGTCAAGTCTACCCCCACTCCCTCACAAGCATCATCTAAAGTGATTCTCCAACGTAGTACTAAGAGAGTGCTGCATTGTTAGTGGTGCCATTTTTCAAATGAGACGTTAAGCCAAGGCCCGGCCGTTTTTTCAGTTGTATGTCAAAGATTCTTCTCACAAAGGGTCGTAAAATCTGGAACTCTCTCCAACAAAAAACTCTTGAGGCTGGGGGTCAATTGACACTTTCAAAACTGAGATGGATAGATTCTTTGTTGGGCAAGAGTATGAAGGGTGACTGTAGTGTATGTGCCTTTAAGACAGAACTACTTTTACAGCTCCTGTATACTGTAGTACCGGCAGTGACCACACCTGTATATAAGCTTTGCGCATGCCTCTGTACCCCCAGTCTTGAGACTACCCTCCTCCAGTAAATACCTGTTTATTGTTAAGTTACAGCATCCGTGTGGTTATTCAATAACAGCATACCCTCAGAATCACGGATCTAACAGTGGCGACGAGTGTCGATTCGAATCTACCTGCAACAAAAAAAAAAGTCGAGCTCAGGAACACGGGCGTCGACCACGAGCAACCGCCCAGTCGTCAGGCAGAGAGTGAACATCGCAGGGGAGGCTGTGGAGAGCCGGGCTTGGTTCCCCAGCCACGACGATCAGCAAGAGACTGACGAGAGGTCCAGCGCAGACCCTTCCCGGGCAGCGGCGGCTGGAGCCGACCGACGGCGGAGAGAAAGTCAAGCAGCGTCGACGGGGTAAGACAGAGGGTGAAGCGCACAGGGCGCAGCCAGGGGTTGAAAACCGAGCGGCGTCGAGAGAAAAAAAAACAAACCGGAGAGAGAGAGGGTAAAGCAACAGCCGGGTTCAGGACCGAGTGGCGTCGAGAAAAAAAATTAATAAATAAAAAGAAGAACGCGCAGAGCACAGCCAGGGCTCACAGACTGGACAGGGTCCGCGGGGAGAAGAAGGGAGAGCACAGGAGATGCCATTGAGCCGCGGAGAAGAAGGAAGAGCGTGGGAGGTGCCATTTTTAGAAGCCGCAGCGGAGAAGAAGGGCGAGCGCGGGAAGGAAGGAAAGCGCGGGAGACGCCATTTTGTGCCAGCGGAGAAGAAGGGGAAGTGCTGGAGGCGCCATTTTTGACAGTTAAATCACACCCAGGGGTGCCGAAGAGTGGCAGTATCTCTACGTTCGACAATGAAGTCGAAGATTGGGCGACATATGTGGAACGTATTGAGGTGTACTGCAGGGCGAATGAAGTGCCAGATGCTAATAAAGCACTGGTTTTGTTAAATTCCATGGGCGCAAAAACCTATGGGTTACTGCGAAATCTAATAACCCCAGAGAAGCCGGTGAACAAGAATTTCGAAAGCATAGTAGAAATCCTACAGGACCACTTAAACCCCACACCGCTGCTGATAGCAGAACGATTTAAGTTCCATAAAAGGAACCAACACAAAGACGAAAGCAATGCTGAGTACCTAACGGAACTGTGCAAGCTATCGAAACACTGCCAGTTTGGAGCGGGACTAGCAGATACGTTAAGGGACAAGTTTGTGTGTGGGCTACAAAGTGAAGGAACCCAGAAACGGCTTCTATCAGAAAAGGATCTTACGCTGGACAAGGCTTTCAGTATGGCAGTATCACACAAAGCAGCCGCAAGGGGCGCTGCAGAGATACAACGGAGACCGCAAGAATATGGCACCAATGAAATGTCCTATGGAACAGTGAAGTGCTATCGCTGCGGCAGAACAACACATGACCAAAAGGATTGTTGGTTCAAGGACCAAGTGTGCAGACAGTGTGGGAAAGCAGGACACATAGCAAGAGTCTGCAGGTCTGGGAAGAAAACCAACATTAAGAAATCTCGACAGGAGAAGTACAAAAAGGTACACTAGGTGATGGACAGTGGTTCAGACGAACAGAAAAGTGACACAGACTCCGGAAGCAAGGAGCTGGGTTGTCTGAAACTACATAAGGTAACAGAAATGGAGGATCACCAGACTATCTGGGTTACACTCAAGATAGACGGAGTCCAAGTGAAAATGGAATTGGACACAGGATCAGCCCTAACAGTCATAAACCAAAGGGGCTACAAGTGGCTATTTTCACATATACCCTTGAAAGCTACAGTGATTGTCTTGAAGATGTATACGGCGCAAAAAGTCTACCCCAAAGGAAAAATAAGGGTGAAAGTGATATATAAAGGCCAGGAAATACCTAAAATGGATATATATGTATTGCCAGATGGAGGACCACCACTGCTAGGACGTGAATGGATCCGGAAGATACAATTAGATTGGCATTCCATACAGGCACTGAAGGTTGAGGCTAAAAAGGATGACGACGTCACACTTGGACGACTGTCAAAAATGCTAACTGACGCAAAAGAAGTGTTCCAGGAGGGACTCGGAACACTAAAAGGCATAACAGCAACGATTAAAATAGAGGAAAATGCAAGCCCAAAGTTTCTTAAGGCCAGACCAGTGCCTTATGCGATCAGACCAGCTGTTGAAGCAGAGCTGGAAGGGTTGGCACGTTCAGGAGTACTGTCCAAAGTGGACTGGAGCGAGTGGGCTACACCCATCGTTCTGTAATGAAGAGGTCGTTGAGTAATACGCCTGGGGAACCAAAGAAGGTCCGCATCTGTGGGGATTTTAAGGTGACAGTGAACCCAGTCCTTCACACGGTACAATATCCGCTTCCACGAATTGAGGATATTTTCGCCTCGCTATCTGGAGGTAAACGCTTCACCAAAATTGATCTAGCCCAGGCGTACTTGCAAATGGAGGTAGAAGAAGCTTCGAAACAATACCTTACGATTAACACTCATAAAGGTCTCTATCAATACAACCGGCTGGTGTTCGGAGTAGCCTCAGATCCGGCTATCTGGCAAAGGGCAATGGATCAGGTCCTGCAAGGGATTCCAGGGACCCAGTGTTATTTGGACGACATCTTGGTCACGGGCGAAAATGACAGTGATCACCTCGCCAACTTGGAGAAGGTACTCACCAGATTAAAGGAGTATGGGCTACGAGCTAATCGCCACAAGTGCGAGTTTTTCCAGAAACAGATCTCGTATTGTGGCCACGTCATCGATGAAGAGGGGTTACATAAGTCCCCTGAAAAGATTGAGGCAGTAGTCAAGGCTCCAGCACCGGAAAATGTGTCACAACTGAGGTCGTTCCTCGGGCTGGTAAACTACTACCACAAGTTCTTACCAAATTTGTCCACGGTATTACACCCACTGAACACCCTACTGCAAACAGGGGTACCATGGAAGTGGGATGATGAACGTAGACGAGCTTTCCTGAAGTGTAAAGAATTGATCACATCAAAAGAGGTGTTGGCCCATTTCAACCCAGCACTACCAATTCGTTTGGCATGTGATGCATCACCCTATGGTATTGGAGCAGTGCTGTCGCACAAATTCCCAGACGGGTTGGCGAGGCCAGTAGCCTTTGCGTCTTGGTCACTAACCTCAGCTGAGTGCAACTACGCCCAGATTGACAGGGAGGCCCTCAGCCTAGTATGGGGAGTAAAAAAATTCAACCACTATCTGCATGGGCAGAAGTTCACCTTGCTGACTGACCACCAACCACTTGTCTCCATCTTTAATCCTAAGAAGGGTGTTCCAGTGATGACTGCACAACGGCTACAGAGATGGTCCCTGTTTCTAGGGGCGAATCAATATGAAATAGAATATAAAGGCACGAAACAGCATGGGAACGCTGATGGGTTATCGCGCCTGCCACTGCCTACTGTGGAGGAAGCACCAGCAGTGGACCCTATCGAGATATTTTATTCGTCAATAATTGAACGATTGCCAGTAATGAACGCGGATATACTGAAGGAGACCCGCAATGATCCAACGCTGTCTCGGGTATATGATTTGACGGTGAGGGGATGGCCAACACATGGCGACTCACTGTTGCCAGCATTCTCATCCAGAAGAGAACAGCTGTCAGTATGCCAGGGGACAGTGATGTGTGCATCCAGAGTGGTAATTCCACCCAAGTTAAGGGAGAGAGTGCTAAATGAGCTACATGAAGGTCATCTGGTGGGTGTAAAAATGAAAAGCCTTGCTAGGGCTTATGTGTGGTGGCCGGGAATCGATCAACAAATCGAAGACCTAACTAAGAGCTGCTTAGGATGCCAGAAGGTCCAAAATGCACCACCACATGCCCCTCTACACCCATGGGAGTGGCCCTCCTCTCCATGGCAATGGGTGCATATTGATTTCGCTGGTCCCTTCATGGACTCAATGTTCTTAATAGCAGTGGATGCTCATTCAAAGTGGCCTGAGGTGATAAAAATGTCTTCAACCACTACAGAGAAAACGATTGCAGTCCTACGGACCATATTTGCCAGAAACGGTCTGCCAGAGCAGATTTGCTCTGATAATGGACCACAGTTTGTGTCCGAAGAGTTTCAAAAATTTATGAGAAGGAATGGGGTAAGGCATTACACATCCGCCCCGCATCATCCAGCCACAAATGGATTGGCTGAGAGGTTCGTACAAACCTTTAAGAAGGTGATAAAGGCCATGTGCGACGATGAAATTCCACTACAGCATAAGATGGACAATTTCTTATTAGCCTACCGAAACGCGACACATGCAGTTACCAACCAGACTCCGGCCATGATGTTCTTTAACCGAAGGTTGAGATCTCGTCTGGACTTGCTCAGACCAAATGTGCAAAGAAATGTTGAGGACAAACAATTCCAGCACATCAATGAGAAGCCGACAAGGAGCTTCAATGTAGGGCAACCAGTCTTGGCCCGTGACTATCGAACAGAGAAATGGCAACCCGGAACGATATGCACAAGGCAGGGGCCATTAATGTACACAGTGGATGTCAGGGAGAACATTGTGAGATGCCACGTCTTTCAGATCTTAGCGTCACAGGAACGCGTCGACCCCATGTCTCGAGTACCTGGGGATGAACCCGACATACCGGTAGCATCTACCTCAGAACCAGTAGCAGTGGAACCCGATGAACTACCCGATGAAAAGGGGTCAGAATCGCCTCTGCACCAAGAACAAGAACCTCAGGAAAGGCGCTATCCCGAAAGGGTCAGGAAGCCACCCCAAAGACTGAATCTATAAATGGACTATTGTTGTTTAATGTACATGTTAAAGTGTTAATTGTTATTTGAATATTAGGGGTACTACTAATCTAAAAGGGGAGGAATTGTAGTGTATGTGCCTTTAAGACAGAACTACTTTTACAGCTCCTGTATACCGTAGTACCGGCAGTGACCACACCTGTATATAAGCTTTGCGCATGCCTCTGTACCCCCAGTCTTGAGACTACCCTCCCCCAGTAAATACCTGTTTATTGTTAAGTTACAGCATCCGTGTGGTTATTCAATAACAGCATACCCTCAGAATCACGGATCTAACAGTGACGGAACCAAGGCGGGTAGATGGGGTCAAGATACAGATCAGCCATGATCTAATTGAATGGTGGAACAGGCTCAAGAGGCTGAATGGCCTACTCCTGCTCCTACATTCCTATCTCTTGGCACTATTTGAAGAAGTGCAGGGAATCCTGGCCAATGTTGCTCCCTCAACCAATACAATCAAACTAAATTAACTGGTCATTCATTTAATTGCGATTCATGGGGCAAAATGGCTGCCACAGTCGCCGACTGCACTACAAGAAAGTCATTGATTGTATGAAGAGCTTTGATATCATTTGGTGACACGATAAGGTGCTGCACATTTCTTTCAACCCAGTTCTTACTCTCCCTAAGTTTGGCTACAATTCAGCACTAAATTGGCACGGAAGGTTTTGCATTCCCCAGCATCGCTATCATTCATTTTGATATGCATAAACTCAAATAGATTTTATTACTAAAAATTTGCTCAGATGGTTTTATACTTGTATTATTTTGGGGGCTCAAAACATCGCAACATTAACAACACAGCCATGTTTTATTAATTAGCACAGAGTGCTCCGTCTGTTCCCGTCTAATCAGAAACGAGTTTGCACTGGTTATTTGCTCAGCCTAACAGATGCTGTGTCATTTTTTGAATTCCAGTAACACCAATAAACATGAAAATCTTTTCAGGGATGGAAATCGTAACATTGAATGGCAATACTAGATATTCTACCATGTCTGGGGAACATGGAAAGCTGCCGTGAGCCTCCATCATAGATACATAGAAGATAGGAGCAGGAGTAGGCCATTCGGCCCCTCGAGCCTGTTCCGCCATTTAATGAGATCATGGCTGATCATCCAAATTCAGTACCCTGTCCCTGCTTTCTCCCCATATCCCTTGATCCTTTTAGCCTTAAGAAATATATCTAACTCCTTCTTGAATATATTTAATGAATTGACCTCAACTTTTTTTTAAATTCATTGATGGGATTTGGGCCTCGCTGGCTAGGCCTGCATTTAGTGCCCATCCCTAATTGCCCTTGAGAAGATGGTGGTGAGCCGCCTTCTTGAACCGCTGCAGTCCATATGGTGTAGGTACACCCACAATGCTGTTAGGAAGGGAGTTCCAGGATTTGGGCCCAGCGACAGTGAAGGAACAGCGATACAGGTCCAAGTCAGGATGGTGTGTGGCTTGGAGGGGAACTTGTAGGTGGTGATGTTCCCATGCGTCTGCTACCCTTGTCCTTCTAAGTGGTAGAGGTCGCGGGTTTGGAAGGTGCTGTTGAAGGAGCTTTGGCGAGTTGCTGCAGTGCATCTTGTAGATGGTACACACTGCAGCCACAGTGCGCCGGTGGTGGAGGGAGTGAATGTTGAAGGTGGTGGATGGAGTGCCAATCAAGCGGGCTGCTTTATCCTAAATGGTGTCGAGCTTCTTGAGTGTTGTTGGAGCTGCACTCATCCAGCCACGTGGAGAGTATTCCATCACACTCCTGACTTGTGCCTTGTAGATGGTGGAAAGGCTTTGGGGAGTCAGGAGGTGAGACACTCACCGCAGAATTCCCAGCCCCTGGCCTGCTCTTGTAGCCACAGTATTTATATGGCTGGTCCAGTTCAGTTTCTGATCAATGGTAACCCCCAGGATGTTGACAGTGGGGTGATGGTAATGCATTGAATGTCAAGGGGAGATGGTTAGAGTCTCGCTTGTTGGAGATGGTCATTGCCTGGCACTTGTGTGGTGTGAATGTTACTTGCCACTTGTCAGCCCAAGTCTGAATGTTGTCCAGGTCTTGCTGCATATGGACACGGACTGCATCAGTATCTGACGAGTCTCGAATGGTGCTGAACAGTGTGCAATCATCAGCGAACATTCCCACTTCTGACCTTATGATGGAGGGAAGGTCACTGATGAAACAGCTGAAGACGGTTGGGCCTAGGACACTGCCCTGAGGAACTCCTGCAGTGATGTCATGTGATTGAGATGAATGACCTCCAACAACCACAGCCAACTTCCTTTGTGCTAGGTATGATTCCAACCAATGGAGAGTTTTCCCCTTGATTCCCATTGACTTCAGTTTTGCTGGGGCTCCTTGATGCCACACTCGATCAAATGCTGCCTTGATGTCAAGGGCAGTCACTCTCACCTCACGTCGAGTTCAGCTCTTTTGTCCATGTTTGGACCAAGGCTGTAATGAGGTCAGGAGCTGAGTGGCCCTGGCGGAACCCAAACTGGGCGTCAGTTAGCAGGTTATGGCTGAGTAAGTGCCGCTTGATAGCACTGTCGACGACACCTTCCATCACTTTGCTGATGATTGAGAGTAAACTGATGGGACGGTAATTGGTCGGGTCGGATTTGTCCTGCTTTTTGTAGACAGGACATACTGCCTTCTGTGATAGAGAATTCCACAGGTTCACCACTCTCTGGGTGAAGAAATTCCGCCTCATCCCAGTCCTAAATGGCTTACCCCTTATCCTTAGACTGTGACCCCTGGTTCTGGACTCCCCCGCCATCGGGAACATCCTTCCTGCATCTAGTCTGTCTAGTCCTGTTAGAAATTTATAAGTTTCAATGAGATCCCCTCTCATTCTTCCAAACTCTAGCGAATATAAGCCTAATCAACCCAATCTCTCCTCATACGTCATTCCTGCCATCCCAGGTATCAGTCTGGTGAATCTTCGCTGCACTCTCTCCATGGCAAGGACATCCTTCCTCAGATAAGGCGACCAAAACTGCACACAATACTCAAGGTGTGGTCTCACCAAGGCCCTGTACAACTGTAGCAAGACATCCTTGCTCCTGTACTCGAATCCTCTCGCTATGAGGGCCAACATACCATTTGCCTTCTTAACCGCCTGCTGCACCTGCATGCTTACCTTCAGCGACTGGTGCACAAGGACATCCAGGTCTCGTTGCACTTCCCCTTTTCCCAATCTATTGCCATTCAGATAATAATCTGTCTTCCTGTTTTTGCCACCGAAGTGGATAACCTCGCATTTATCCACATTATGCTGCATTTGCCATGCATCTGCCCAATCATCCAACCTGTCCAAATCATACTGGTCGGTGCAAAGAATTATTTCACAAGCTGGTGGGCGTTGCAGTATCACCATCGCTGGACCTGCAGTCTTGATGCTAAACTAAAAGGTAGGAATAGGGCTCCAGTCCCCCACAATCAGAGGTTTGCATTTCCCACACCTGCCATCCTTATGGCACTCTGAAAGGATCCACACAGGTATACAGTACAAATAACCCATTTTTTGGAGCATCAACACATTAATCAGACTCTTCGATGCACCGACTTGCTATTCCTAGTTTATACACTTATGGATGTGGAACTTTGGAACTTTCTTCCGCAAACGACAGTTGATGCTGGGCCAATTGTTATTTTTAAATCTGAGATTGACAGATTTTTGTTAACCAAAGGTATTAGGGGATATGGGGAAAAGGCGGGTATATGGAGATAGGTCACAGATCAGCCATGATTTCATTGAATGGCGGAACAAGCTCATAGAAACATAGAAGATAGGAGCAGTAGTAGGCCATTCGGCCCCTCGAACCTGCTCCGCCATTCAATACGATCATGGCTGATCATCCAAATTCAGTACCCGGTCCCTGCTTTCTCCCCATACCCCTTGATCCCTTTAGCCTTAAGAAATATATCCAACTCCTTGAATATATTTAATGTATTGGCCTCTACTGCCTTCTGTGGTAGAGAATTCCACAGGTTCACCACTCTCTGGGTGAAGAAATTCCTCCTCATTTCTGTCCTAAATGGCCTACCCCTTATCCTTAGACTGTGACCCCTGGTTCTGGACTCCCCGACCATCGGGAACATCCTTCCTGCATCTAGTCTGTCCAGTCCTGTCAGAATTTTATAAGTTTCAATGAGATCCCCTCTCATTCTTCTAAACTCCAGCGAGTACAAGCCCAATTGACACAATCTCTCCTCATACATCATTCCTGCCATCCCAGGTATCAGCCTGGTGAATCTTCGCTGAACTCCTTCCATGGCAAGAACATCCTTCCTCAGATAAGGCGACCAAAACTGCACACAATACGCAAGATGTGGTCTCACCAAGGCCCTGTATAACCGCAGCAAGACATCCTTGTTCCTGTACTCAAATCCTCTCGCTACGAAGGCCAACATGCCATTTGCCTTCTTAACCGCCTGCTGCACCTGCATGCTTACCTTCAGCGACTGGTGCACAAGGACACCCAGGTCTCATTGCACTTCCCCTTCTCCCAATCTATTGCCATTCAGATAATAGTCTGCCTTCCTGTTTTTGCCACCAAAGTGGATAACCTCACATTTATCCACGTTATATTGCATCTGCCCAATCACCCAACCTGACCAAATCATCCTGGAGTTTCTCGGCATCCTCCTCACAGCACACACGCCCACCCAGCTTTGTGTCATCTGCAAATTTGGAGATATTACATCTAGTTCCCTCGTCTAGATCTTTAATATATATTATGAATAGCTGGGGTCCAAGGACCGATCCCGGCGGTACCCCACTAGTCACTGCCTGCCACTCGGAAAAAGACCCGTTTATTCCAACTCTTTGCTTTGCTCGAGGGGCTAAATGACCTCCTCCTGTTCCTGTGTACCAGACCTTAGTGGCAATTTAATATATCTCATCCATTAGATGGATTCGTTTTATCTCAATAATAAAAATGACCAGCCAGCAAGCAGGAGAGGTTAGTAAATCCTTTATTCTGTAAAAATGGATTTAGTGACTACTCGTAATGCACCAGATATATCTTTCTGCTATTTCTCAGATTCATAAACCAAGGCACATAGTGTAGGACACCGCCAACATCAAAAAGAGTAGGAGAGAAGACAATGTAAATCTGGACACAATGCTTAATCGACACCAAGCTTGTGCTATGGAATGCAGGAGGAAGGACACAAGACTTTCAGCGTTTGGAGGACCTGCGAGCAGGAGCTGGTGCGACAGAACTTGATTTCAACACTGTGAGGATACGGGGAGGTGGGAAGGAGCAGAGAATGGAATATTTGGAGCTCAGCAGGATCAAGCGAGAAAAGTTCAGAGGCGCAGTGGCCTTTGGCAGCATTGCTAAAAATGGAGGATGAACAGATCCGTAATGAGCAGTCAGCTAATGTCAACCTTTAGTGCAACCTGACAGCATGGAGGTCCCATTGTTCTGCTCTTTGAACAGCCTCTTACATACTCTGGAACACTGAAATCGAGCCCCAGTCTCGGCGCGCTGGTATTAATCTCCATAATGCTTGTTATTCTGGTAGGAATAGAATAAAACCATGCCAGTTATTCATACCAGCATTCCATTAAGAGCCAGGCTGACTGCAACAGATAAAAATGTTTAAAGAAAATATAATAGTAATTCTTTCCCCTGCCATGTGTGTGTTATCTACTGATGGTAATAATGAATGTTTTGACAGGTTTTATAGTGAAATAGGAGGAACTGCAGGCCAACTAATTTAATCAGACCTCTAAAAACCTACAACATAAAACGCCCTGCAACATTCTTTATTACCACATTGAGATTCATAAAAAAGCCTGTTGTCCCCTGTTTCAATCATGATATTCCATCAAATCATTCTTCTATTACAATTTTACGACTAATCCATTTATCTCCAAATAAACCTCAGTATACAGAGTTCATCGCTTGGCTGATTGAAGCTTTCCAAATTGATCTAAACTAGATATTATGCTTCTTTCATTGTGTTGGTTTGCTCATTTAGGTGACAAATGAGAGTTGGTGAAATATATTTTACCGATCGCTCAGTTGGGAGGTGCATTGCCCAGGTATGGAGCTGAGACATCCAGGTTCAGAATGTCCAAGGTTCAACCTCTAGTCAACGCTGAGTTAGAACGAGCAAGGATGGGAAATGCTTCACGAGTGGCTTACAGATGGAACAGGTTTCGCTGCAAGCGCACTCCTCTCCCTCAACGATGGGGCGGCTTTATGAAGGAGAGGGGTTTGGTCCACTTCAGATATGGGGTGGGGGACTAGAAGAACAATGGGCAGCACAAGTCATGGAGGCGAGCACAGAGAGACCCTTGGCTTGGAATCATCCAACACTGGCACTCTCAAGAGAATATACAGAATACAGCAGGTGTGTTTAGGCCACAGCTTTATTTTTTTTTTTAAAAAAGGTCATTAAGAAGAAAAAAATGTGCATGATTTTAAGGGGGACCTTTCAATTTGGAATCGCAAACAAAGAAGCAACTGGCTGCCAGCAAGGTTAAATAAAGTTTTATTTAGTTTTACACCCTCAGCAGTTGGCAGCAACAGCCTGATCGATCAATTCACTCAGCGAGCGTTGCACAATCAAAATGCCAACTTAAAACAAGGAGAGAACCGAGTTCAAGATTTGAGTAACAATGTTTTGACAACATAAGCTCTCCTCAGACTTGATTTCTCCAGTGCTTTCAGCCACCCGGCATTTAAGCCGGGAACAGTTTTATTTCCTAAATGTCAAGCTGTCTGCAGAATTAATACCAAAATCCAATCAGCAGGGAGAATTTATGTTAATGAAGCTTTTATTGATAGCCTGTCTGTACATCTTACCAAAGCTGCAACTGTTCTCATCAAATAGCCCTTCTAATAAATCCAACACATCACATATAAGTACTGTTCCCATCTTTTTACTGCACTTCAATACAATTACAAGGATATGTGTACTTTCATAGAGTCATAATAAAGTGACAACGGTACAGAAGGAGGTCATTCGGCCCATCAAATCCATGCCGGCTCTCTGTAGAGCAATCCAGTCAGTCCCATTCCCCTGCTCTATCTCCGTAACCCTGCAAGTTTATTTCCCTCAAGTGCCTATCCAGTCTCCCCTTGAAAACATTGGCCCAGAAATTCGGGTCCCAGCGCGTGAGTACGGACGGAGTACTCACGCGTGGACCCGATGGAAGTGCCGGAATCTTGCATGCACTACGCATGCGCGGGAAACCGGCACTTCCGATCCTCTGAACCAAGGGGTTCAGAGGTCGAACGCGTGCGCGCGGGAGTCTGCATGTGCGCGTTGAACTTCCTTTTTTTTCCAGGTTTTAACGTGCGGTAAGTCTGTACATTTAAGAAATGTAAAAAGCAGCCGTAAGGACTTCATTTTCAAAGGTAAGTGGTCAATTATTTAAAATTAAAACATTTTTTCCACAGGTTTTTTACTTTTAAATACTTTAAAGCAAGGTAAGTTTATTTTTAGCCCCGTTTTTTTATAAAATTATTTTTTTCAAAAATTTTAATTTTTGTTTAAAATAGTTATTTAATGTCATTTATAGTTTATTTACAAAGTGTGATTTTTTAAAAAATTTATTTGAAGCTAAAGTACAGTTTTACAGCCTCAGCATTTATACGTTTTGACAGGTCTAGCTGTCAAGACGTATGAATGAAGCATTCCCTGCTCCGATTGGCTGCCTGTTGCTCACGTAATCCCAGGGGACGCTTCACACTAACTACGCCCCTGGGACACGCCAGCACAGTGTGCCGGCCTCTGGGACAGGCCTCGGAGAGGAATTCCATGCAGGCCAAGAGGTCAACTGCCGGCGCGCTAGGTAAGTGTAGGTCGGGGGCTTGCACCCGCGGGAAGCCCCCGACCCGAATTTCTGGGCCATTGAGTGTCTCCACTTCCACCACTTCCGTCGGCAGCGAGTTCCAGGTCCTCACCACACGCTGTGTAAAAAAGTTTTTCCTCACGTCCCCCCTGTATCTCTTGCCCAAATCCTTAAATCTGTGTCCACTAGTCCTTGTACCGTCAACTAGTGGAAAGAGCCTTTCCCCATCTAGTCTATCCAAACCTGTCATAATCTTGTACACCTCTATCAAATCACCCCTCAACCTCCTTTGCTCTAATGAAAACAAATCCAGCTTCTCCAACCTGTCCTTGAAGCTAAGGTCCCTCATCC
The DNA here is from genome assembly GCF_052327205.1 of Somniosus microcephalus. Classification (NCBI taxonomy): domain Eukaryota; kingdom Metazoa; phylum Chordata; class Chondrichthyes; order Squaliformes; family Somniosidae; genus Somniosus; species Somniosus microcephalus. Next base: position 18,958,036 of record NC_141005.1, read on the forward strand.
CCAGAACCATGCTAGAGTACAGTTCTACAAATGCTCACTACCTCACCCAGGTGGCCATTGAAGTGTGTGAGTCTACATAGTAAGGGTTCACAGGCTACCCAACATGGGTTCATCACAACTGAGCCCAATCACGCCCTCAACTGATGTCCACACTCATGTAATCTCCGGTGGGTAGAGAGGGGGTCTTTGCCGAGCAACCTGGAGGGGGAATCTCGGCTGATTTATTCCTTTCCATGGTCCAGTGACAGCAAGGCCAGTTGTAGCCCCCTTACCACAGAGGCCCACCAACTCAGTGCAGATCAGGGATTGTGCTGGGAATCATTAATACCGTCACCGCACTACACTGTTACTCACTGAGCCAAGGGTGAGTGTAATAGGTCGACTCAATTTCATTTAATACATTAGGAGAATGAATCAACCCTCTCTCAAGAGTGTTAGGGGGTGATTTTCATTCAGAAGTCGGAAAGGAGGCGGGACTACAACTTTCGGGGTTGTAGTCCCGCCTCCATCGAGATGCTGCCAATCCACGCGATTTTAACTTGATTGACCTTGTTGAGCCCGCCCAGCGGGCTCAGCAGGCCAATTAAGGGCCACCTGGCAACAGGTGACGTCACAGACTGAAATTTCATCTGTCAAGAGGTTTTGACAGATGAAATATCAGCGTTTCACAGCTGTTTGAAGCTGTCAAACACTGACAGTCTTACTTCTAACATGAGTCCTTCTCCACAGACTCAGTTAGAAATCTCTCCTGCACAGAAAACTGCAGGCTGTCACTTTTGACAGTTCGTAGCCATTCTGCTTTCTGTGCCGGTTAGAGGATGGACTCCTGAAATCTAGAGGAAGGAAGGCTGAAAAGGTAAGTACAGGTAATTTAAACTTCTTTACACACTTTAGACACACCAAACACACTTACCTTTGCACTCATGCACCCATCACTCACCTGAACACCGACATTTCGACCCCTCCAAGTCCTTCAACCCGACGGCCCGACTCCTCTAACTTGGCGTGGTTTGGCGCCGTTGGGAATCCCACACTTCAACCTTCAAAATAGGGATTAGGCTAAAAACTGCCTGTTAACTACCTGTTAACAGGCAGTTAATTGGCACTAATCCCTTCCCGCCTTGGGTAGGCAGGTCCCAGTGCGGGGCGGGTACCCGCCTCCTTTGAAACTTACATGGAGATGGGTTGGGGCGGGATGGTGTCGGGAGCCCCGAATTTGGGACTTTAACACCTCCAATCCCGACTCCACGGGTCAATGAAAATCGACACCCTAGTGTTTGGTGGTGGAGGTGAACACTGTTAAATAATTCAGTGTAGCCAAGCTTCCAGTGTTTAAACATTGCAGTCCCTAACATAACGGCTACAGGGACCATTTTGAAAAGTTCCAAAGATTATAGACACATTTCCACATTCTTCTTCCATCTTCATTTGCACTGATCCCTAGTGTTAGAGGTGTGGGTTATGAGGAAAGATTGAAGGAACTCGTGCTATTCAGCCTTGAATGGGGATGTCTAAAGGTGATCTTATGGAAATACATAAGAGAGCACACACAGTATGAAAAAAAAATGCAGAAGATTTCACTTAAAGTAAATTACGAGAATACGACCAGGGGGACACAGGTCCAAACTAGCAAACGATAGATTTAGGACTGATAGATACATAGAAGAGAGGAGCAGGAGTAGGCCATTCGGCCCCTCGAGCCTGCTCCGCCATTCAATGAGATCATGGCTGATCATCCAAATTCAGTACCCTGTCCCTGTTTTCTCACCATATCCCTTGATCCCCTTAGCCTTAAGAAATATATCTAACTCCTTCTTGAATATATTTAATGATTTGGCCTCAACTGCCTTCTGTGGTAGAGAATTCCACAGGTTCACCACTCTCTGGGTGAAGAAATTCCTCCTCATCTCTGTCCTAAATGGCTTACCCCTTATTCTTAGACTGTGACCCCTGGTTCTGGACTCCCCCGCCATCGGGAACAGCCTTCCTGCATCTAGTACATTAGGAGAATGAATCAACCCTCTCTCAAGAGTGTTAGTGTTTGGTGGTGGAGGTGAACACTGTTAAATAACTCATTCCTGATATCTGGAATCTCTTTTTCCACACACAAACAGTAATCGATACGTGGAATGGACTTGCAGATAGAGTAGTGGAGGTGAAAACCCTGCAGTCATTTAAGAACCAATTGAACGCTGCAGTAAGGTCGCCGTGGATGACTGAATTAAGATGGATGGAATGTGTGCCCTCATCTGTGATTATCTCGTGCAATTTTGGTGAAGGTGATGGGAAACCTAAAAAAAAATCTACAGGCTCTGTCACACACAGCAACAGCGACATTCTCTGTGGAAGTCTTTGCATTGTGAAGTGAGTACATCCAGCAGCAGAATTACGTCCACACCCTACATATGTACTGTGCTCCCCGAGATAGCACTAGGCACAGTTTTGTCACATTTTAGTGAGAACAAGGTTGGATTACTAACAAAGTTTTTGGGTGTATTATTGAGCAGGGCAAGTTGAAATGAATAGGAGCGAAAATGAGGTTAATCAGAAATTAGTGATAAAATGGCAGTAAGCTTGGGTTTTGAAAATCTGCAGATTGCGGAAGGCAAGGAAGATGGGGGCAAGCCACTGTTTTGAAGCCCTGGGGAAGAATTCGCTGGAATAGGTTCGCTCCACGTGGTTGCTCCTGATTTAGCCAAACTTATTTCCCATGTTTTTCCTGCACTTCTAACGCCATGGGGCCGATTTTAACTGGAGGCCGAGATTCGTGTGGGCAGGGGCTGAGGCGGACAGCAAACCACCAGAGCAATCAGGCCCGGGAGGTTTTAATAGGTCCCCCGTCAGTCTCCCGCATGAATCCGGCGGGAAGAAACAGCAGCGCAGGGATTTTGGTCTGCCGCCAGAAACCTGAAGGAACGGTTGGCGCACTCTCAGGATGGGAGGGGGGCGGGAAGGGCCGTGCAGTCAGGGGAGGGGGTGGGAAGGGCCATGCAGTTAGGGGAGGGGGTGGGAAGCCCAGGGTGGAGGAGCCGAAGATCTCCTAGCGGGGCCGCGGCCCTGGCCCACAAGGAAACTAAACTAAACAAAAATGTTTTCTTAAATCTGTTGATATTTCTGGGCCTCTTCCCGCCAGGTTGGCCTGATGCGGGGAAGTCACGATGGCTTCCCCGCACAGGCTCCTGTTTAAAATGGCAGTCGGGCCCTGATGGCGTCTTCCGAGCCCAATTTGCACATTTAAAGAAGAACCCGCCTGGCTTCCGGCACGCGTCCCTCTTGCCCGCTCAGAAGAGCAGGGGAAGATCGCAACCCACGGGAAGACAGCCTGGATTGATCCAGATAAGTCCCATGGGCCATTTTAACTGCCCGCCCACTTGGCCTCCACCAGGCGGGCAGGGTTAAAATCAACCCTCATGAGCCTCGTTAATTGTGTCAACGAGCAGTTACACAACTGGCCAGGTGGATGGAGAGTTTCTCCTGGTCATGTACTTTTTTATGTTGCTAGCGTGATGAAATATGCTCCACAGCCAAAAACATATAAATACTCAATGAAACCAATAGGCATTAAACAGCAGGGGGTGGGGGGTCAAACACATGGCTTTCTGTTTGGAAGTAAAGGGGGGAAAATTCGGTATCGCTCCATTTGGGGCGCCATTATCGGCCGTGCGCAAAGTTTAGCGCCTGCCGCTAATTATCGCCTCCAACAGCAAACTTGGCTTTTATCGCCCCTGGAGGTGATTAGAGCGCTAAATCAGGCGCTTCACACCTGTCTTAAGGCGCAAAGGCCGAGGAGCGAGGCGCTAACTCAGAGTGCTGGCGAAGCAAGGAAGGGCAAATCAAAATAAACCTGCAAAGTGCTGCTCAGTACTCAAAACTCCTTCACACAGCGTCGAATCTCTCCAGAAGTCTCTCTCTCTCTTTCAGACTGCGTGGTGCAAAAATATCACCGACAAAAAAAGGCAGGAAGCGGTCGCCTTTAAATAGCGTTCCCCTAGTCCCTTTCTGACAGTATAACGTTCCGCTCAACCTGTCGTTGCTAGCGGCAGGCGGTAAGACAGGGGGCGCCACTCAATATCCGGTCCGGGGCGTTAACGGGACGTTGCGCACTCGAATGACATCACAATCTGCCGGCGCAGGAGATCGTGGCGGAAGTGTTTAGCGTCGCCGCAAAATGCCTAGTTAATTTCGCGAGCGGCGCAAACATCGCTGCGCCCGGCCTCTAGTTGCTTTGTGCCCCATTAGCGCCCTCTTAAGGCGCTAATGGGAGGCGCAAGCAACTAAATTTTTCCCCCAAAGTGTTTCAAATGCCGGGTTTTGTCATCTCATTATTTTGATATTTCCACCCTCAAGAGTTTGTTTTAAAATCATTTTACAGTGTATGTTGATTTTAGGAACTTGTTGGATTCACATGAAACTTTGTTGTCCTTTTTGCAATGACTAATACTCCCCCTAGTTGCAAATTCCACACAGGTTCCATTCATGGCTCCCGGGATCATGCATCACATATTGAGCAGGACAACAGAAAGCACGGCTGGAGGATAAATCAGTAAGGGTGAGTCCACCTTTCTAATCAATATAGACACCTCTTTGACGCTATTGGGAGCAAGCCCTGTTCAATAATTCATATTTTCAAATGAAGTGATGATTATTTCCGAGTCTGGAACATGATCCAATTAACATTGCTGCTCAAGGAGACAATTAAGAGGTTTGCTGCTGGGGATTGGGCTCAGAGCTTCTACAAACACCAACAAAAAGCAGCTTAATACAAAATGCATCTGTCGTGCGATGGTTTCAATTTGGACTGGAAAGAACTAGAACTGGAAAGTTTTATGTAAATCACACGTCCTATTAATTTGTTCCCCCTTCTCCCTACTGTTTATCAGAATGGTTTAATTCATGGCAAATCTACTGGGCAAGCATTCACTTCAGGCACTTTTATATTCTAAGAGTACAGCAGACTACAGACCCATGAAAATGTTGTCTACAAATCTGCTGTCTGGTGAAAGCTTCCTGTCCCATTAAGGTAAACGTGAGGATCTGATTCTGCACATTTGCAATTTAGGTTTCCATATTCGGCAGCCGAACCGAACACACTTACTGAGACCAGTGCCCAACAGAAATGTAAAGAGCGCATGAAGCAGACTCCCCCCTCCAACCCACCCAAACAGGAACAAAAACCCCAGTAAGTATAAAAGCGTCTTTGAAGAACTCTATCACCACAGAGAAAGGGGTGAAAATAAACCCAAACAAAGGATTTAATACACAATACTTTCTTCAGCAGCACCTCCCAAACCCACGACCTCTACCACCTAGAAGAACAAGGGCAGCAGGCGCATGGGAACACCACCACCTCCAAGTTCTCCTCCAAGTCACACACCCTCCTGACTTGAAGGAACGGCGATGTATTTCCATGATCGCTGGGGCAAAATCCTGGAACTCCCTCCCTAACAGCACTGTGGGAGTACCTTCACCACATGGACTGCAGCGGTTCAAGAAGGCGGCTCACCACCACCTTCTCAAGGGCAATTAGGGATGGGCAATAAATGCTGGCCTTGCCAGTGACGCCCACATCCAGTGAATGAATTTTTTTTTTAAATACAGCATGACGAATAAAGGAAGAATTTTAAATTCAGCTAATGAAGCTAACTCAAGGTCTATCTCCACCGTGGAATCGGGACAATCTCCCATTTGGTCTACAGGCAGAATTTCTGCTATCTTCAATAGAATGCTTGTTAAGGGCTGCTATAGATACCATCTCGGGTTCAGTGGAGTCAGTCTCCCCCTTAAGTGGCCTGTGTATCTTATTTTTACGGGAGTTGACTCACATTGGCCTATATCTACTGGTACTATAGGGTCACCTGGAGGTGTAACCCCCCTCCCGTACTCCCTTCTGGCCTGAACCTGATATCTGTGTCTTTCTCATGTGTGCTTCTTTAATCTCTCCAAAAACTTGGTCAGACAAGACCAGATACGAACTGATAAATAGCTTTATTTCACAGTAAGGTGATTGTACAGAACAGCATTAAGAATTGGAATCACTCAATGCAAATCAGTACAACCAATCTTTGGGCTGGAATTTACCAGCCCTGAGGAGGCAGGTTTGGAGGCAGGACTGCCGGGAAAATGGCAGAAACTGGGAGCGGGTACCGACCCCGCTCCCAACCTGCCTCCGTGCCATCTTCCCGGGAGGCGGGAAGGGGATTAGAGCCAATTAACTGCCTGGTAACAGCTAGTTAACAGGTAGTTTTGAGGCTTTAACCCATTTTACACCTGGAATTGCGGGCTTCCCAACAACTGGGAACCTCGCCAGGGTCAGCGAGGTGAGCAGTGGGTCTGCGGGGGTGAGAGGGGTCGAAATGTCAGCTGTAGAGGTGAGTGATGGGTGCATGTGTGGAGAGGTAAGTATGAGAGGTGAATGTAAAGTGTTGGAAAAAGTTTCCTTACCTTTGCTTCTTTCTGCAGGCTTCAACCTTTGAGGATCTGGAGGTGCCTCATCTCAACGGCAGAGATTACAGAATGGCTGCTGCATTCTCAGATGCTGCAGCCATCTGCTTTCTGCTGAGGAGAGAGGTCTTGGTGAGCCTTTGTGCAAGGGCTCACCTTAAAACAGTGATTGTCAGTGTTTGGCAGCTGACGTCATCTGTCATCGGCTTTCCCTTAATTGGCCGGGCGTGCTTAACAAGGCCAAGCAAGGGAAAATAGCGTGGGTTGGTCAGACGTCGCTGGGGGCGGGACTGAAACCCGGAAACCAGAAGTCCCATCTTCAGCACGTCTCCATTGACAAAATCCAGCCCTTTGTGTCGTTAAAATAAAGAATACACCACGCTTACCCACATCAGTGCTCATCTTACCTGACTTAAATAAGGTGGCTTTTAACTGTCCTCCAGCATTTCGAACCTTTCAGTCTTGGCAAAAACCCTCACCAGCTTTCTTTTTAAAAACCTGATTGACTGCTGGTGTCTTTTTTCTCGGTGTTTTATAAGCCAGAAAGGGATCAAGACTTTCCAAAAATCAAGACTCACCGCAGCAGTACGGATGATACATACATAGCATACATTCCTGGCGTATTCTGCTAACCCTTGTAACAGGTGATCGATTACAGAAATAATGAATGAATGAAGAAAGATCAGAACATAAAGTCTGGAGTGAGAAACAGCCACTTGCCCATTCGGCTCACGCCAAAAAGAACACAAGAAAGTGTGGAAAATACGAAGTAATAAAAGAGTAAATAAAAGCCAACTTGCCTTGCCCTCGAGTAGGTCAGCGTTCTCTCGGCTCTCATTACGTTCCCGGTCAGATTTCTCCAACCTCTTGCGCAATGCACCGACCTCCTCCTAGTTACGTAAAAACACTGTTTTAGGAACTACACAAGAAAATCCTCGTTTGTGGGGGGGGGAGGGGGTAAATGAAATCACTTTGGCTTTTAGTTAGCTTCAAGATGATATGTCTGGTGATGGAAAACTGGAACACAGTCAGCCCTTTGTAGCAGACTTTGTGATCCAATACTGGAGACAGGTCCATAGTACTGCAGGGCACTACTGATAATTGATCAGCCAGCTGGGCTCAGTCCTTGGACCTGAAAGGGTTAACCTATCACTGGGAGTTGGGATTCTTCCTACTCAACTCCAGGTAAACCTGCTAGTCACACCCTAATTGGTAGGTAGCTTACTCCTGCTCTGTCATGGCAATCTGCACAGTTTTAGACGGTTAAGCTCCAACAGTACCCTTTCATACGAGAGAATCCTAAGCCTTGGTTCTTGCCAACATGTGCCTAAGCTCTCTGGAAAGTGGATGGCATTTCTACGGGAAGACCATGTATGCTCCAAATTAGGCCACAGAAACATTATTTGTGTGGATTTCTTAGCAGCTTCCTAATCTTGAAGAACTCCATCAGGTCACCCCTAAACCTCGTCAGCTCTAGAGAAAAAAATCCCTATCTTCTTGAGCCTATTTTAATAACTGTAACCCTGGTCTGGCAACATCTTAGTGAATCAGTCCTACACCTTTTCCATTGCTTCTATAATGGAATGTCCTAACCTGTACGTACAAACTGGCCTAACTAAGGTTTTGTATAAATTCAGCATTAGGTCCTTGCTCTTGTACTAGACATTTATATGTAAAGCCGAGGATTGTGTTTGCCTTTTTATTGCTTAACCCATTTGTTAGCCTTTCCACCATCTACAAGGCACAAGTAAGGAGTGTGATGGAATACTCTCCACTGGCCTGGATGAGTGCAGCTCCAACAACACTCAAGAAGCTCGACACCATCCAAGACAAAGCAGCCCACTTGATTGGCACCCCATCCACCACCTTAAGCATTCACTCCCTCCACCACCGGCGCACCGTGGCTGCAGTGTGTACCATCTACAAGATGCACTGCAGCAACTCACCAAGGCTTCTTCGGCAGCACCTCCCAAACCCGCGGCCTCTACCACCCAGAAGGACAAGGGCAGCAGGCGCATGGGAACACCACCACCTCCAAGTTCCCCTCCAAGTTACACACCATCCTGACTTGGAAGTATATCGGCCGATCCTTCATCGTCACTGGGTCAAAATCCTGGAACTCCCTCCCTAACAGCACTGTGGGAGTACCCTCACCACACGGACTGCAGCGGTTCAAGAAGGCAGCTCACCACCACCTTTTTTAGGGCAAGTAGGGATGGGAAATAAATGCCAGCAACGCTCACGTCCCATGAACGAATTAAAAAAAACTTGTACTGCCACTTTTAATGACCTCTGTATCTGCACACCAAGGTCCCTCTGCTCTGCTATTCCATTTAAAATCTTACTATTAAAAGGTGAATTTCCATGACTAGAGTCGGAGATGGGTGTTATTTCAGAGGTGGAACATGTAGTGTATGTAACTGTTCTACCTTTAAGAGAACTATCGTATGTAACCGTTCACCTTTAAGAGAACTATTTTAGGTGTGGCACTACTTTATCTTGGCTGCTGTATACTGTAATACCGACGGTGACCACACCAGTATATAAGTGCTGTGTCAGGATTTATGGGGCAGATTCGCCCTGACCTTCGAATAGTAAAGTCCTGTTAAAGTTACTCTTGTAGTCTGTGTATTACTTCGCTATACAACCCACAGACTTTACAGAACAAGGCAGTGTTGGTGAAGGAATGAATATGTGGTTTGAAGCTTAAATCAGGGTCCAGCAGGATGCTGAAACTGTCCCCAAACAGGAGGACCTTTGACTCAGCAGTGTTTTAATTATTGCATTTCATTGGGTTCAATGTGACCGAAGGACCAGCAAGGGGATAGAAACTTCAATTACATGGGCACAAATTAATATGAAATACGAAGATTAATGAACAGATCCAATGCGATGAAAGAACAGCTAATCACAGTTGGGGCTCCTAGATATCTACCTCCGTTAGTTCATTTTGCAGACCGCCTTGTTGTGTATTCTCAGCTTTAATGGTAAGGAGTGAAAATTAAATACATAGATAAGGGAGCATTGAAGATCACTTTTATCCCATTATGGGGCAACTGGAATGCCCGCCTGGGAAGGGTGGGTGCAGCAAAGTGCCACAGCATCATCGGGCCCTCAGGACTGCTCATAACAAATGAGTAAAAGGTTGCTCCTGCTTTCTTCTGCTGGTGCGGGCAATGCATTTCAATCACTCTGCAATGGATTGAGCTGAAAATCATGCCCCCTAGGAATTTTGGAATTCCCGTGTCTTACCACACATAGCCCCAACAACATAGGGCATTGTCAGGGACTAACAGGCATCCATGGTGTCCACCATTGCCAGGATGAGGTATTTTCCTCATTTACGTTCTATTATAACATGCCTGCCCTTTTGTGGCCAGACATATTATGGACCTGCCCCCACCGGAAGCGCCAGGATTTCAGATGGAGCTGAAAAGGGACGGGACCCTGCCAGATCTGGGTTCCACACCAAATTCCATCGCTGATGCCCTGCCCAAATAGAACTAGGGGCCATAAATGTAAGATAGTCACTAATAAATCCAGTCAGGAGAAATCTCTTTACCCAGAGAGTGGTTAGAATGTGGCACTCACGGCCACAAGAAGTAGTTGAGGCGACTGGTATAGATGCATTCTAGGGGAAGCTAGATAAACACATGAAGGAGAAAGGAACAGAAGGATATGCTGATGGGGCTGGAAGAAGAAGGGTGGGAGGAGGCTCGTGTGGAGCATAAATACCGGCACGGACCTGATGAGGTTCTGTGCTGCAAATAATATGTAATACCATGTAATGTAGGAGTTTCAGCACCATGGTTTTCAGAGGTTGGGGCAGTTCTGATGACTGAGCGACATACGAAAGTAACTCCAACCTCCGACGCCTGAATAAGGCAAATAATAATGCTGTACCCCCAGGAGATTGGTACAACAATGAAATCATCTCCTTCTATCGGATTGCTCTCTCTGTATCACCAGCAATACAGTTCTTTAAGTTCCCAGGCTGGCTAGAAAATAAATACTTCCATCAATCTAACAATTCAAATAAAGCAAATGGACAGGAAAAAGTCTAGTCCAACTAAACCCTAAAGCACAAATTCCAAGAGCTGGTTATGTGTCACTAGTCCATCAATAGCTTTGCTACCATTCGCTGCATTATCCCAGTGAACAATCAGACGAGCAAGCCCAACTAATCGGTTTTCTCTGGTTGAATTGCATAACCGACTTGCTCTGGAAGAACATCTGTTCCATTAAGCGACCTAAGGCACATTCTTTCAAAAGATATCAGAAATTTCAGGGGGGGGGCGGGTTTGAAGACCCTGAACACCCTCCCTGCCGCCTACGTCACTGAGCACAAACATACCTCTTTGACTCGAAGATTTTCATCAGCCAAGTTAATGTTAAGCATCGGACGGATACTTGACATCAGCTGCCACCATTGCCACTGATGGACCATCCAGTATTTCTTGATGTTCTTCTGAATACAGCAGAGAGCTAAACGCTGGGTCTGGAGAAAGAAAAAAAATCCACCGCAGTCAGCTCATTCGACACTGGAGAGTGCAAGCCATTCTTAAAGGGAAAGTTCAGGTGCCACGGAATCAGGCCTTCATATGGGCCCAGAAATTCGGGTTGGGGGCTTCGGTGTAAGCCCCCGACCTGCACTTACCTAGCGCGCCGGCCGTTGTGCTGTGGGCCCCCGTGGAATTCCGATCCGGGGCCTGCTCCAGCTGCCAGCGCACAGTGCTTGTGTATCCCAGGGGCGCAGTTAGTTCGATGCGACCCCTGGGATCATGTGGGCCATGAGGAGCCAATCGGAGCAGGGAATGCTTCATTCATAAGTGTCAAAACTTATAAATACTACGGGCCCCAAAACATCACTAAATCTTCAAATAAATTTTTTTTAAATCACATTTTTTAAATAAACTATAAATTACATGAAATAACTATTTTAAACAATAATTAAAATTTTTGAAAAAAATAATTTTATCTTCTAACAGGGCTAGAAATAAATTTACCTTGCTTTAAAGTATTTAAAAATAATAAACTTGTGGAAAAAATGTTTTAATTTTTATTAATTCACCACTTACCTTGTAAAAAGCAGGCCTTACGCCTGCTTTTTAAATGTGTAACTTCTGGAGACTTACCCTCCCGGGGAAACCTGCAAAGAAAACGTAAGTTCAATGCGCACCTCTCCTGCGCACGCGTTCGAAATCTGAACCCCTTCGTTCAGGGGAACGGAAGTGCCGGTTTCCCGCGCATGCACAGTGCATGCAGGAAACCGGCACTTCCATTGGGCCTACGGGTAAGTACCTCGTGCGTACTCACCCGTGGAGGCCCGGATTTCTGGGCCAATTGTATCTAAAATTTACATTTCATTTCTTCCCCTTCAAATAAGCATTTTAGATGTGGACTGGAGGTCATTGCAACCACGAATGCACGTAGCAGGAGAGCTTTACCTTCATTTTCTTGAATTGTTGTCGGCCAAGGAATCCCTGGCACACAGCCTGCAGCAAGATCAAGTTCCGGCAAACCAGCTTCTCCCGCTGTTTCTCCAGTCGGGAGACAACTCCAGCTTTGAAGAAGATCTGGTGGGAAACCAATGCACATTCAAACATTAGGTGATAGTTTCATTCCAGTTGTGGGTACGGTAACATCGTGGAGCATAGCTGGAGGCCTGGGCTAATGATCCGGGGATATGAGTTCAAATCCCACCACGGCAGCTGGGGAATTTAAATTCAACTAATTAAATAAAAATCTGGAATAAAAATCTAATATCAGTAATGACCATGACTTATTGGATTGTTGTAAAAACCTATCTGGTTCACAAATGTCTTTCAGGGAAGGAAATCTGCCGTCCTTACCCGGTCTGGCCTATATGTGACTCCAGACCCACAGCAATGTGGTTGACTCTTAACTGCCCTCTGAAAAGGCCTAGCAAGCCACTCAGTTGTACCAAACTGTGCTACGCACTGTGGGAGTACCTTCAACATGCGGACTGCAGCGGTTCAAGAAGGCAGCTCACCACCACCTTCTCAAGGGCGAATTAGGGATGGGCAATAAATGCTGGCCTTGCCAGCAATGCCCACGTCCCAGGAACGAATAAAAAACAATTCATTTATTTATTGAGTTTCAGAGTATCCAAGCTACTTTTAAGAAATCTTAGTTTTTCTCAAGTGCTGTCCTTTTGGGTGTACTGTGTGCGCGAAGGAGCCAGAAGGATATGCTGATGGGGTTAAATGAAGTAGGGTGTGAGGAGGCTCATGTGGAGCATAAACACCGGCATAGACCAGTTGGGCAAATGGCCAGTTTCTGTGCTGTAAATTTTACATAATTCTATGTAAAAAAAAATGTAACTTAGTCATATTAAATCCAATCCAATTACCACAATTTAGAGTTGATTGTTTTACAAGTTATAGTTGGTGCCCGAAAGGATAAGTTTTAATCTGCACTTCTGAATCAAGGGATATGGAGATCAGGCGGGAAAGTGGAGTTGAGGTCAAAGATCAGCCACGATCTATTGAATGGCGGAGCAGGCTCGAGGGGCCGTATGCCCGACTCCTGCTCCTAATCCTTATGTTCTTAAATTCTAAGCATAATGGGGGTCATTTTGACTTTGGGGTGATTGTGTAAAATGGGTGATAGCGAACCGGCAGCCTGTTTTACACCTCTCCCAATTTTATTTCCATACTTCAGCACCCCCCCCCCACCCCCGCTGAGTTATTTTACCAATCACCGACACCCCCCACCCTCGCACTGAGAGGATTTCCCAGGCAGAGACGCAGTCCATTGAAACTCTCACCCTCCTGTATCACTCTCCCCACTCCCGTACCCCTCTCCCCACTCCCGTACCCCTCTCCCCACTCCCGTATCCCTCTCCCCACTCCCGTATCCCTCTCCCCACTCCCGTACCCCTCTCCCCACTCCCGTACCCCTCTCCCCACTCCCGTACCCCTCTCCCCACTCCCGTACCCCTCTCCCCACTCCCGTACCCCTCTCCCCACTCCCGTACCCCTCTCCCCACTCCCGTATCCCTCTCCCCACTCCCGTATCCCTCTCCCCACTCCCGTATCCCTCTCCCCCTCCCTCCCATCTGGTCCACTCTTCTAATTTCCCTTCCCCTTCCTCTCCCCCTCTTCCCTTTCTCTCCTGTCTGCCCTACTCCCAACCCATCATTCTCCGTTTCCCCATTCTCCATTGAACTGCCCCCTACTCATCCTCACTCTTCCCGCTCCCCACCTCCCCTCCCCCACCCACATTGTCTCCGTTATCCCCTACCCTCGAACACTGCTTGAGCTGAAAGATTCAAATTGGTCTGGACTATCCATGTGCAATGCCACAGGAGATCGATTAGTGACTTTGAAATACCCCCACAATGGCGAACTGAGAGGGAACGATAAAGTAGTGGTTATGTTACTGGATGAGTAATCCAGTAGGCCGTGGACTAATGATCCAGCGACATGAGTTCAAATTCCACCATGGTAGCTGGGGAATTTAAATTCAGTTAATTAAATAAATCTGAAATTGAAAAAAAACTAGCTGACCATGAAGCTACCAGATTGTTATAAAAACCCATCTGGTTCACTAATGTCCTTTAGGGAAGGAAATCTGCCGTCTTTACCCGGTCTGGCCTATATGTGACTCCAGACCCACAGACTCTTAACTACCCTCTGAAATGGCCCAGCAAGCCAGTTGTTCAAGGGCAATAAATGCTGGCCTTGCCACATCCCATGAACGAATTTAAAAAAAAACACAGACGGCCCAGTCGAACACTGGATGGGTGGCTAAAGAGCTTCCCAACTTTTGGTTTCTTTTTCCCCTTGCCTTATTATAATCATCAGAAGACAGAGTGATAGATTCCCTTTCTGTGAAGCATTACACCTAAGTTCCCACAGTAAAGTCAACCTGATGGAGCGTGGGCCTTCATTTTATGTCTGAAACTTAAGTGTGGCTCCCTGGGAGGTTTTACTCCATAGCTGTACAGATGGAGGTCTCTCGGTGTTATACATACCCGACTCCGGCCCAGACTAAAACTGTGCTTCTCCAAATCCAAGAAGGCGAGAAGTTCTTCTGTCGCCTGAAAAATAAATCAGCCATTCAATGATTTATGACTTGAAGTAGGCTTATGTTTACTAACAAATATTTTGCCACATTTTTCATAGAGACAGGACCTCCGCTTACTATTCTGCATTACTTAACCCATCCCAACTAAAAAACACAGCTTGGCTCCGTGTAGCACACTCACCTCCGAGTTAGAAGGTTGTGGGTTCAAGCCCCACTCCCAGGTTTGAGCGCATACTCTACTCTGAGACTTCAATGCAGGACTGGGGAAATGGAGATGTGGGCTTTCGGAAGAGATGTTCAACTGAGGGCTCTTCTGCCCTCTCAGGTAGACATAAAAAGATCTCATGGCACTTTTCAAAGAAGAGCAGGGGAGTTTGCCTGGAGTCCTGGCCAATATTTATCCCTCAGTCAACAGCCCCAACAAACAGCTCATTTATCTCAGTGCTGTTTCTGGGACCTTGGCTACCACATCAGTGACCACACTTCTTTGTCTGTGAGGCAATTTGGGGTACTCTGTGGACATGTACAAATGGAAGTTCTTTCTTTTAATCAATTCTCCATATTATCCTTCCTAAAGTAATTTTATAACAAGGAACTAATTAGGAAAGCAAATTGCATGTTGGCCTGTAAAGGAAATATTATATTCCAAGAGATACACCATCCTATGAATAGATTTCTGATATTATTAATACATGACATACTGGGTTTAAAGGTCTGGAAAGCCTCGGCAACACAGGCTGTGTCAATACAGGCTTCTGAGATAAAATGAAGTGTTAACACAAAAGTTGTAAACACCACACAAGCTTTTGAAATGGGAATTGGTTTGTTGATACAAAAACAATGGCCCTATTGAAACAGCAAGTGCCCAAGTAAAAAAAACTGACACTTCGAACAGAAACACAGAATATTAAAAAACCATGTGCCTTTGATAAAAGTAACATCAAATGAAAGACAGGAAACATAAGTCAGTAATATAACCAACTAAGGTGGCTAGGAAAACAAACACCCTAGTTGAAGTGTTTTTGATTTACATGTTGTAAAAGGTACAAACAGAACACTTTGAAAATATGACTTCAATAGATGACACCAAGCAATCACATGGTTTTTGTATTGAAAATGGAATAGTTAGTAGACACAATGTCTGCTTTTAAACAGCAGAGGTGATTTAGAAATTGAATGGAAGCCCTTCGATAAGAATGGCATCAAATAAATACTACTGTCATATTGTTTTTTATGATAAGTTTTTGAAACACCTATTCAACAGACAGAAGTCTGCAAGCTAACAGTTGAATTGTCAGTAAGTATAGAAAGAATTCAATAGAGAATGACAAGAGATAATTAGCTTACATCAGCAGAAAATTTCAAAGGATTTACTACAGCAAAAAGGATATAAAAACAGAGCTTTTCAGATGGAAAGTCAGAAGTCGCTGGGAAGGGCAAGCGATTCTCAACTTCAAAGGCAGTCTCTGTAAGTTTTTAATTCTTTGAGTCTCATGTACGAAGTTAAGATTTGAGAATAAGGATCTCTGAGAATAAGAAATGTAAGCTATTTGTATTTTGAACTGTTAAAGTTGCGACTGACTCAACAGCTGTTAACTGTATGTCAGCTCTAAATAAATCTATATATTTTTAGAATTGTCTCAAATAGTATTTCTGTATCAAACTCACGAACTCAATTTCTGTACACTCTTTCGTAAGGAGTTGCAGAATTTTGGGGGTTTTTCCGGACCCTCATAATATCCGGAAGGATACAGTCCAGTTAAACTTATTAAAAGTGCTATCTGGAGGACGGTAACATCTTTACATCATTCCTTTCCTTTAGAGAGAGATAGCCTGAACCTTTAGACCCAATTAAGCAACTTATAGAATTCGGCTATCTCTAACTTTAGTTGAAGGTGAATGTCTGGGGAATACGCCTGATCTGGGGTAGCCCAAAAAGGGCTAGAACTAGTAATTATCCCTTCAGGCCTTTATTACTAGGGGGGTTGAAGTACAAGTGTAAGAAAGTCTTGCTACAATTGTACAGGGCCTTGGTGAGACCACACCTGGAGTACTGTGCACAGTCTGGTCTCCTTATCTAAGGAAGGATATACTTGACTTAGAGGCGGTTCAACAAAGGTTCACTAGATTGAATCCTGGGATGGGAGGATTGTCCTATGATGAGAGATTGTGTAGAATAGGCCTATACTCTCTGGAATTTAGAAGAATGAGCGGTGATCTCATTGAAACATACAAGATTCTAAAGGGGATTGACAGGGTAGATGCTGAGAGGTTGTTTCCCCTGGCTGGAGAGTTTAGAACTAGGGGGCATAGTCTCAGGATAAGGGGTCGGCCTTTTCAGACTGAGACAAAGAGGAACTTCTTCACTCAGAGGGTTGTGAATCTTTGGAATTCTCTGCCCCAAAGGGCTGTGGATGCTCAGTCTTTGAGTATATTCAAGGTCCAGATACATTTTTGGACTCATGGGGAATCAAGGGATGTGGGGATCGGGCGGGAAAGTGGAGTTGAGGTCGAAGATCAGCCATGATCTTATTGAATGGTGGAGCAGGCTTGAGGGGCCGTTTGGCCGACTCCTGCTCCTATCTCTTATGTTCTTATGAACTGTATCACATTCTTGGAGCGCTTCAAAGTGCTTCATACATTTTATCTTTCGGAGTGCACGGACTCTTACTATATAGGCAAAGAAATCTTTCACCAGGAACATCCCACAAACAGCAATGAAATAAAACAACCAGTCATTCCGTTTCTTTGACGTATTTGTCAGGGGGATAATGTTGTCAGGGCGCACAAAGAATTAGCTGCTCTTCGTCGAGTAGTTAGTGTCAGTGTCAGCTGTGGCTCAGTGGGTAGCACACTCGCCTCGGAGTCAGAAGGTTGTGGGTTCAAGTCTCACTCCATGGGACTTGAGCACATAAAGCTAGGCTGACACTGCAGTGCAGTGCTGAGGGAGTGCTGCACTGTCGGAGGTGCCGTCTTTCGGACAAGACATTAAACCGAGGCCCCGTCTTCTCTCCCAGGTAGACGTAAAAGATCCTGTGGCCACTATTTCGAAGAACAGCAGGGGAGCTATCCCCGGTGTCCTGGCCAATATTTATCACTCAATCAACATAACAAAAACAGATTATCTGGTTATTATCACATTGCTGTTTGTGGGAGCTTGCTGGGTGCAAATCGGCTGCTGCATTTCTCACATTACAACAGCAACTCCACTTCAAAAAAAGTACTTCATTGGCTGTAAAGCGCTTTGAGACGTCCGGTGGTTGTGAAAGGCGTTATAGAAATGCAAGTCTTTCTTTCTTTTAGTGTCATGGGGTTTTAGACATTCACCTGGACAGACAGAACGGACCTCAGCTTAACATCTCCTCTGAAAGATGTCACCTCTGATCATAAAACACTTCCTTCGTACTACAATGGAGGGTCACCTTAGTTTATGCACTCAACCCAGAAGCAAGCTGCCAGCTGTGAAAAGCTGGCATACCTCACTAAAGATGATCTTGATTCTCTCTGAAGAGGTTCATGTTTTGACAGGAAGATCGTCCACTGTTGTTCACAGTTTGACATTATCCTCTTTTCTTCGAGTTTGCCCAGCTGCTATCAAAGAACCTCTCGCTCTGATTTCTATTATCACACTGATATTTTTCCCCATCAGTCCCTGTAGCCGTCTTTGACTTTCCTTTACTCTTATTCATGTGATTAGAGGTGAACGGGTGGGGGAGAGCAATCAGATTACAGATGGATCAAAGAAACGCGTAGAAGCAGCAGCAGCGAGTGGAGAGATTAAAGGGAGCGATAGATGGAGAGAGCTGCTGCGAGCTGCTCTAGTGGTGCTGTGTTTTACTATGATTAGTAACAGCTACTGGGGCTCGCAGTTATTTTCTCTGCTTGGCTCCAACCAATCCTTTCTACAGAATACAATATCTCATCCTTGTTACTATGATTAAGGTCACTTTCAATTTTGGCCTCTCCTCTCCTAAATGTGCCGGGCAGGAAACTGGTCTTAGGCGGTACTGCAAAGAGTGCGGCGGTCGCTTTTACACTCTGTCCCATTTCCTTTTCCGCTGGTGTTAATAGAAAAGTGAATCGGGCTGCGTAAAATGGGCTGCCGGTCCGCTATTGTCTATTTTGCATTACCGCCCGAGATTAACCTCGCCCTTGCTGGCTCATCATAGTTCCACAGGTGAGAGCGAGAGTCAGCACCAACGTTCCCGCTAAGCTACGCGGTGGTCTGGAGGTCCCGCGCAGGCCGCTCACCGGCTTTTCAATGGAAATAACTGCACATGCAACCTCTCTCGCCGCCGACAGATCGCTTCTGTCACCTCAACTTCCCCCTGCCATCAGCATCGGTGCCCTTGAAGCTATCTCACCTTGGCCCTCAGAATCCCACCACGATCAGCCCCAGCCAGTTAAAGGGACCACGCACAGGGAACATTGGTCAGCAGGCTATTCGATCACTGAGAGAATCACAGCCAAGCGGGGAATTATAGACCGGTAAGCCTGACATCGGTAGTGGGGAAAATGCTAGAGTCCATTAAAAAAGATGTAATAGCAGAGCACTTGGGAAACAGTGACAGGATCGGACAAAGTCAACATGGATTTACAAAAGGTAAATCGTGCTTGACTAATCTACTGGAATTTTTTGAGGATGTAAATGGTAGAATAGATAAGGGAGAACCAGTGGATGTGGTGTATTTGGACTTTCAGAAGGCTTTCGATAAGGTCCCACATAAGAGATTAGCATGCAAATTTAAAGCACATGGGATTGGGGGCAAGGTACTGACTTGGATAGAGAACTGGTTGGCAGACAGGAAGCAAAGAGTTCGAATAAACGGGTCTTTTTCTGAGTGGCAGGCAGTGACTAGTGGGGTACCGCAGGGATCGGTGCTAGGGTCCCAGCTATTCACAATATATATTAATGATCTAGACGAGGGAACTAAATGTAATATCTGCAAGTTTGCAGATGACAAAAAGCTGGGTGGGCGTGTGTGCTTTGAGGAGGATGCAGAGAAACTCCAGTATGATTTGAACAGGTTGGGTGATTATACTGCATCTGCCATGCATCTGCCCAATGTCAATAAATGCGAGGTTATCCACTTTGGTGGCAAAAACAGGTAGGCAGATTATTATCTGAATGGCAATAGATTCAGAGAAGGGGAAGTGCAACGAGACCTGGGTGTCCTTGTGCACCAGTCGCTGAAGGTAAGCATGCAGATGCAGCAGGCGGTTAAGAAGGCAAATGGTATGTTGGCCTTCATAGCAAGAGGATTCGAGTACAGGAGCAAGGATGTCTTGCTGCAGTTGTACAGGGCCTTGGTGAGACCACACCTTGAGTATTGTGTGCAGTTTTGGTCGCCTTATCTGAGGAAGGATGTTCTTGCCATGGAGGGAGTGCAGTGAAGATTCACCAGACTGATACCTGGGATGGCAGGAATGACGTATGAGGAGAGATTGGGTCAATTGGGCTTATATTCGCTGGAGTTTAGAAGAATGAGAGGGGATCTCATTGAAACTTATAAAATTCAAGCAGGACTAGACAGACTAGATGCAGGAAGGCTGTTCCCGATGGCGGGGGAGTCCAGAACTAGGGGTCACAGTCTAAGGATAAGGGGTAAGCCATTTAGGACTGAGATGAGGAGGAATTTCTTCCCCCAGAGAGTGGTGAACCTGTGGAATTCTCTACCACAGAAGGCAGTTGAGGCCAATTCATTAAATATATTCAAGAAGGAGTTAGATGTATTTCTTAAAACTAAAGGGATCAAGGGATGTGGGGAGAAAGCAGGGACAGGGTACTGAGTTTGGATGATCAGCCATGATCTCATTAAATGGCAGAGCAGGCTTGAGGGGCCGAATGGCCTACTCCTGCTCTTATCTTCTATGTTTCTATGTTTAAGCCCGATAATGCCCTCACCCAACATCCAAAAAAAAAAACCACTCTCCAGCACGGGCCCACTGACCAGCTCTCAGGTGTGGGAAGAACTGCCGCTGTGTCTCTCCTCCCTTAGCCCAGAAACCAAGGTCAAATGCAGCTCCTCAAACCGTTGGTCTACCTAAGGTCCTCTTACTCAGCCCAGTGAATGAAGGTTTTTACCTGCAATTTGTCATTTGGTGCTTCAGCTTCTGTGAGGGGGAATTTTTCGGGCGGGGTCAGCGGACATGTTCGGTGGCGGGACGGGTGGGAAAATGGTTTTTTTTTGACAGCGGGTCAGGACCCCGCTGTTAACCTACCGCCACGCACCTTTTACAGATCAGGTCTGTCGATGCAGCGGTGGGGGAGGCACTTCAGGTCATTATGACCTTGTTAACAGCCCATTAAGAGGTATTTTGAGCTCACCCTTACATTTTACGAAGTGGCCCATGGGATCCACGCTGCTCGGGGATCATGTCAGGTAAGCAGGTCGGGACTTATATGACCATGCAACCATCTCATTACTTGACAGCTGCAAATGTCGTATAAAAGCTCCCATCTCACAGCTGTTCACTATCCAAGCTCAGAAGCTGTTGCTTACTGCATTTGGAAGACAGATTTAGCTTTATGTGAGTTGTAAGTGTTTGGAGTAAACTCTCTATCCAGTGTCACCTCATTGGAACAACCTCTCTCACCACTGACAGATTGCTTCTGTCATCTCTACTTCACCTGCCATCAGCATCGTTGCCCTTGAAACTATCTCACCTTGGTCCTCAGAATCTCACCACGATCAGCCCCAACGCCAGCAGCACCAGGCACACCAGCAGCACCAACAACAACACCAACCTTCTCCACAATCAACTGATGCAGCACAGGACACAGAGCATCAGTACCCGACCACATTGCTGCCCAGGAAGCCAGGGATGACCTCACCACGGCCAGATTTACTTCATTTGACGCTGTACACCCTGGCTGCCACATGATGCGCAGGTTGGCACCACCCCACACCAGCACCATAAAGCATCCCTACAATGCCCAAGCCAGTCCTTTCACACTCATCGTCATTGCGGGGGGGACCGCTATGTCTCACCATTCACTGCAACTCACTGAGCCACTTCCAAAGGTTCACGCAAATCGGTCCAAGAACAAAAAGTGTTTAAAATAAAGATTTCAATGTTTGACACCACAGTAACAGAAGCCTCACATGAACATTGGCTAAAACACACAAGTGCCTACCCTTGTGTGTTGTTATTTGGTATGCTTGCAGTAGGATGAGGGTTAGTATGAGGGGGAAATGATAATGTAGATAAAGAGGGATGGGTGGAGGTGCAAGGTAAGTTGGTGTGAGTAAGGATGTGCAGGAGTAGGGTAGGGAAAGCAGAGTGATGGGGATGTGATGAGTGGCCCAGCAGGATGAGGTTGAGTGTGGCTTTGCACTAACATTTCATGATTTACTGAGATCATTGGAAGGTTTGCGCCACTGCAGCCTGGTCCTCCTGACGACATCCCCGCTTGTGTCCTCCTGTGCAATGTGCAACCAGGCCGCGTTGATCTCCTGGGAAGGTCTATTCCGTCCATTGGAAGGGAAGAGAACCTCCCTGCGTGCTGTGACTCCCTCCATAAGCATTTGGAGGGAGTCATGGGAGAGCCTGGGTGCAGCCGTGCACCTCTGTTCAGTGCTTGTCAGTGTTTGCAGCACCTTGGCCAGGGCAAGGAGGGAGAGTTCCTAAAAATTTGGACAATGGTTTGATGTTCTCAGTCACTGCTCCTACAATCCAAACAGATAGACTTTCCCCTGACCTGTCAATTTAACAGTCCTATCATTTTACATGGCTGTTTCTCTCTCACTTTCGCTTAAGATAATAGCTGGATTTTTTTTTTTTTAATTAGTAAGGCTCGTTCATTAATATCCACACTCAAATAAAGGCGTGTTGATCAGCTTAGCCATATTGTAATTGCCTGGACAATGGTCAAGCGTTAACAATTATAAAAAAGAATATAAAATATTAAATGTCTTGGCTAACGCAGGTCCTATAAATCATTTTGAAATAAAGCTGAATAAAAGGAAAGAGATTATAAATATAAACTAGCAAAAAACAAATTTAGGTCAGATAACAAATGAAACTTCTTCACATAAAGGGTGATAAATGCCTGGAGTAAGCTGCCCCGTAGGGTCGTTAAGATACAATATTTCGGGGTATTCGAAGCACATTTGGAGGCTGGCTGAGATTTAGAATACTCAAACATGGGCCAAATGAGCTTTTTCACCTTTGACTTTTCTTAGATTTTTAGAATAAATTATATTGCCTGCTAGACTTCCCTTGCCTTTAAAGAGAGCTTAAGGCATTTTTAAAAAGGATATGAAATGTATTTGGCCAAGCCTTGTGATTTCTTCAGCTAGTGACACCGATTTTGTCTTTCACACACCTTCTTCTCATCTGTTACCATAAACGCCACTCCGTATTTCTTCAGGATAGTTGGGGCCAGTGCCTGGAAACGGCGTCGGAATTCACCAAGCACCATGTGATCAGGAAATCCTGCAAAGCAACCAAAAAGGCGAGTCAATGTCAAACCGGGGCTTTCCTCCACATGCACTGAAACATGCCTGAGATAGAGGGATCTCCCCCTACCACCCCAGGGTCAGTGGGTAAATGCAAGCCCTGATCTGGAGTTCGAGTTCTCTTCCTAAACCTCTCCGCCTCGCCACCTCTCTCTTTTCCTTTAAAGAAAGGAAGAACTTTCATTTATATAGCGCCTTTCACGACCTTGGGACATCCCAAAGCGCTTCACAGCCAATTAAGATGCTCTTTAAAACCTACCTCTTTGACCAGGCTTTTGGTCACCTGTCCCGATATCTCCTTATGTGGCTCGGTGTCAATTTTTGTCTGATGACGTTCCTGTGAAGAACCTTGGGATATTTTACTGAGTTAAAAGGTGCTATACTATTGCAAGTTGTTGCTTTTGTTGAGAGCCATAATCACAACCACAAGTAAGGTATGTTAGCCTCGTGATTATGTTACTGGAATAGAAACCTAGAGGTCATGAATTCAAATCCCACCATGACAAATTAAGAAGCCGAACTCAGTAAATATAGAAATTTGAGGGCTAGCACCAGAAAATGCCGTAAAATCCTAACTGGCTCTGTAAAGTCCTTCAAAGAAAGAAACCTGCCAATCCAAACCTGGACTGGCCTACGTGTGACTCCAGTCCCACAATATGTGGTTGACCCTAAATGTCCTCTGAAGTGGCCCCCACCACCTTCTCAGGCAATAAAATGCGACCTTACCAGCGCCACAGCCACAGCCTGAGGACAAATAAATGAAAAGTAACCTGAGGGCCACGCTGAGAAATACTCCAAAAAGCTTCACCCTTGATTATGGAACAAGTCCTGATTTCAATTCTCTGCTGTAGGGAATTGCCTTGACCCTGTTGCTGGGATAGCCCCAGTCTTCGTGTTGCTGAACAACAAGAGAAGGCAAGGAAAGTGGCACTAAATCCCAGCTCTAGCCATATCCCACAGCCAAGTGGGCTGCACGTGGAGATCAAGAGACCCATGGTTTGCCAAAGGTCACAGTCCTGGGAGGCAGGCGAAAGTGGCCCTCAAATCATATAATGAATAAGACTGCCTTAAACAGTGGAAATGTCACCCTTAGTATGAACATAAGGAGGTCGTGGCCGGCAGTGAGACGTAATGAATGCCTTCTCGGATGAGGCTGATTATAACAGAGGCTTGCAGCAATCAGGTTTAATCACCACTTGGCCAGGAGGGAGAGTGGATGTCAGTGTTTTGTTTGTTAAAATTCAAGCATTTACAGTTGAAAATAAATGGAAACATTTCTGGTTCAATTTTGAGGTACATTGCTGAGGAAAACAGAAGGCACGGCATTCTGCCTCTAACTGTGCCTCCCCTGGTCTGGGAGTACTCGACGCTATCGCTGATATCCAAAATGGAAAGTGCTCCACCGTTAGCATTCACATCCCTCACCTTGACGGGCACAAACTTCATGAATAAAGTCCTTAAAAATCAAATCCTGCAAGCCTAGATTATAACCTACTTATGACTGTTTGCATTGGTTGCGGACATCATTTATCATGCCTCATCGGTGACAGTGACACATCCTATCAATTAGAGAAAAATACAGCACTTCACAACACTGGTGTAATCTCAAGATACTCTGATCAAGCTGAGACTTTGGTAGGAACCTCTTAAGAATGCAGTGCTGCTTTTCAGATTCGGTTACATAACCAATTGGGCGACAATGTATTAAAAAAACATTGAAAATAAAATGAAACTCAAGTAAACTTTTTAAAAAAGGCATACAGACCAGGAAGACTCCAATTCCATTCCCGATGTGTACTACTGTTAATTGAATGGCGCCCCTGAGTCTCCCATCACCCCTGTGCTCACTGACCTACATGGGCTCCCGGTTAAGCAATGCCTCGATTTTGAAATTCATATCCTTGTTTTCAAATCGCTCCACGGCCTCGCCCCTCCCTACCTCTGTAACCTTCACCAGCCCCACAACCCTCTGAGATCTCTGCACTCCTCCAATTCTGGCCTCTTGAGCATCCCCGATTTGGAATCGCTCCACCATTGGCGGCCGTGCCTTGAGCTGCCAAGGCCCTAAAGCTCTGGAATTCCCTCCCTAAACCTCTCCGCCTCTCCACCTCGCTCTCCTCCTTTAAGACACTCCTTGAAGCCTACTTCTTTGACCAAGCTTTTGGTCATCTGCCCTAATATCTCCTTATGTGACTCAGTGTCAAATTTTGTTTGATAATCACTCCTGTGAAGTGCCTTGGGATGTTTTACTACGACAAAGGCGCTATATAAATGCAAGTTGTTGTTGTTGTTGCATTAGCAGGGAGGGAGAAAAAGGTTCAGCTCGGGATCCCAGCTTCTGATCACTATCCACTGACCTCTGTTGGAAAAGGCGTGTATATGGAAGTCAGGTGAGGTGGTGAATTGGCTCGGTTGTGATACCTCTTACGGTCACACAGCCCACATGAAGAATGCAAAACACCAGTTAACTCAGCATCTCCAGGAGATGGGTAGTGTCGGGGTGGCGGGGGATAGAAAATTGGAAGGAAAATTAAACGCAGAACTTAGTCTTCTGATCATTCTGCAAGCTTAGCCCTGCCTTCTGTGGGAATTTTCCTATATGTTGCTTGGCATCCACCCTTGATGGCATGGTAAGATTATGAAATTAAGGTGTGGGTAATTGTGGGCAGGAGCAACAGACTGTATCAATGAAGAGCACTGTGTCCTTACAGCACATATAACAAGTCTTGTGTAGTTGGCGATGGTAATATTGGCAGATGTTCCTTACAGAAAACCCCCCTTCCGTGTGCAATGACAAAGCTGCGTCAGTTAATTGGGCAGCTCACTGCACAACGCTACGAGAAAGCATGGAACAAAAGGTCAGTGGCTCCTGAAGCCCACTCCTCTACAAACCTTGCAAGATTCACCTTTTCAGGGGTCCCTAACCTCACCCACTCAAACTCTTGAGGAAACGCTTTGAACAACATTCCCAGTCCGGTTGATCTCCACTGCTGAGGTCCCAGGGTGAGCTCCACCGCAGGGCTCCCAGGGTGAGCTCCACCGCAGGGCTCCCAGGGTGAGCTCCACCGCAGGGCTCCCATGGTGAGCTCCACCGCAGGGCTCCCATGGTGAGCTCCACCGCAGGGCTCCCACGGTGAGCTCCACAGCAGGGCTCCCATTTGGAGCTCCACCGCAGGGCTCCCAGGGTGAGCTCCACCGCAGGGCTCCCATTTGGAGCTCCACCGCAGGGCTCCCACGGTGAGCTCCACCGCAGGGCTCCCATTTGGAGCTCCACCGCAGGGCTCCCAGGGTGAGCTCCACTGCAGGGCTCCCATTTGGAGCTCCACCGCAGGGCTCCCACGGTGAGCTCCACCGCAGGGCTCCCATTTGGAGCTCCACCGCAGGGCTCCCAGGGTGAGCTCCACCGCAGGGCTCCCACCGTGAGCTCCACCGTAGGGCTCCCACCGTGAGCTCCACCGTAGGGCTCCCACCGTGAGCTCCACTGGCTATATAGACATCATAGTGAATGAAGGACACACAACATGCTTAGCTTTACAAGGAAAAGGACAGCTCAAATAGAAATGTGGATGAAATAATAAGCAGATTCTGGGAATAATCACATTCACGGTACGGTCCTGGAACAGTTAGTGTACCTAGCCTGTAGAGACGAAGCGCATCCAATAGCTGGGATCCCTGTAGCTGAGCCCTTAGTGTTGGTGTATCAATCCTGGCCAGCGATTGTTCTCGGCAGTTCTGTGTTTCTGCTCCATCTCCAGTCCTTTGACTCACAGGTACTTTCCCTTCTCCATCATGCACCTCTGGTCTTGCTACAAAGCAGTGGACAAAGTGCGCTTCAGAACGCTTCATAAGGTTCACGAGAACGTCCTAGGATTTCAAAGAAAAAAGAGATTAAAAAATCTATTTGAACCTAATTGAGAAGAAATCATTTGGGATACTGCGCATCACGTTATTGGAACATCATTACACTGGAGACTCAGGTACAACTCAAGAGAAAATAAAGGAGCTAGCATTCATGTCATCAATAGCCAAAGGTTTTCACTCAGCGTCTAAAATATTCCAGTGTTCAACTTCAATCACACAACACCATCTCTTCAATTTCCCTATCTCCATCTGGAATTGCCCAGATAGTTCCCTTCTGGTGACACACATCATTCCCTTCTAATCAGTTAACAAAGTTTCATCAACACTGAAAGATTTTTACATTCTGAAACTCAACCCCAATCCGCCCACTTTTTAAAATTCATTCATGGGATATGGACGTAGCCGACAAGGCCAGCATTTATTGCCCATCCCTAATTGCCCTTGAGAAGTTGGTGGCGAGCTGCCTTCTTGTTTAACGATGTCCGACTCGCCTCAAACCCTGAAATCTCTGACTCCCCCCCGTGATCTGACTGCTCACCCCGCGATCTCCAACTGCTCACCCCTGCGATCTCTGGCTCCCCCCATCCCCTGCGATCTCCGGCTCCCCCCACCCCCCGCGATCTCTGACTCCCCCCCACCCCGCAATCTCCGACTCCCCCCGCCTGCGATCTCCGACTCCCCCCACCCCCCGCGATCTCTGACTCCCCCCACCCCGCGATCTCCGACTCCCCCCGCCTGCGATCTCCGGCTCCCCCCACACCCCGTGATCTCCGACTCCCCCCACCCCCGTGATCTCCGACTCCCCCCGCCTGCGATCTCCGACTCCCCCCACTCCCCGTGATTTCCGACTCCCCCCACCCCCCGCGATCTCTGACTCCCCTCCCCCCCGCGATCTCCCCCACCCCCGCAATCTCCGACTCCCCCCGCTCCCTGCGATCTCCGACTCCCCCACCCCCGCAATCTCCGACTCCCCCCACTCCCTGCGATCTCCGACTCCCCACCCCCCTGCGATCTCCAACCCATCCCCCCTGCGATCTCTCACTCCCCCTCCCCCTCCCCCCCCCGCGATCTCCGTCTCCCCTCCCCTCTCCCCTCGATCTCCGATGTATTTGCCATCTGCTCCCGGCTGCTTTCCCACCCGACAGGCCCGTCAATCTGGCTGACAGGCGAGAAACCTGTTGTGAAGAGTTAAAAGGCGTCCTGTAGTAAATGTCATCAGGATGTCTGGGAAACCCATACTTCCAGGTCTCCTGTCCGTAAATCCTCCCTCTCCGCTCTCTCTACAGCCCTGAACAACTTGTTTCAACTCAAGAACAGGTTTGCAAACAGCATATGTTACAAATAAAAAGTCCTGAATGTTTTAAACAGAATGAAACAAAAAATTAACTTTTCGGGAAACATGCCAATAGGAACATGGGAACAGGAATAGCCCATTCAGCCCCTCGAGCCTGCTCCACAGTCTGAAGCTTAATCAAGCAATACCGTCAAACTAATGAGAAATGTTATTTAATTCAATGTTCTTACCCCTAGCCGTCAACAAATAATTAGTTCACACGTTACTTGTGAAAATAAAAACGCTTTTGCTGCCCAGTTCATTTTTCACCTGAAATCAGTTTATTTAACTAACACTCAGCTCAATGATTATGATGACGCCTTACAACTTTCCCAATAGTCCAGTAGCTAAATTCAGCTCTCCTTCGTACCCCTTTGGGTTTTGTAATTTCAATTAATCTCAGGAGTTAACTCTCGATTTTGAATGCTTTCGAGCATATCTTCCCTAATATCCGTAGCAAAATACTGCGGATGCTGGAAATCTGAAATAACAACAGAAAATGCTGGAAAAACTCAGCAGGCCAGGCAACATCCGTGGAGAGAGAAATAGAGTCAACGTTTCGGGTCGAAACCCTTCTACAGAACTGAGAGAAAAGGCAGGAAATGAAACAAAAGGCAGTTTGGGGGCTGGGAAATGGGGGAGGGGATAAAAGAAGAGACATTAAGAGATATTCAAGGTGAGACGAGATAGTAATAGGACAGGTAAAGAAACAGACAATGGCTCTGGATGAAGTGTGAAATGCGCTGGCAGAGTGAGAGACAGCTGCCATGTGGGAGAGAGAGGAAAACAAGGAAAAGGCACAAACCAAAAGTGTGGATAAAAAATATAAAAATATAATAGGGGCCGAGGTTATGATCTGAAGTTGTTGAACTCGATATTGAGTCCGGAAGGCTGTAAAGTGCCTAATCGGAAGATGAGGTGCTGTTCCTCAAGTTTACGGTGAGCTTCCGTGGAACAATGCAAGAGGCCGCAGACGGTGAGGTCTGAGTGGGAATGGGGCGGTGAATTAAAGTGACAGGCAACCGGAAGCTCGGGGTCACCCTTACGGACTGAACGGAGGTGTTCCGCAAAGTGGTCACCCAATCTGCGTTTGGTCTCCCCAATGTAGAGGAGACCACATCGTGAGCAGTGAATACAGTATACTAGATTGCAAGAAGTACAAGTAAATCGCTGCTTCACCTGGAAGGGGTGTTTGGGGCCCTGGACAGTGGGAAGGGGGGAGGTATGTGGGCAGGTGTTGCATCTCCTGCGCTTGCACGGGAAGGTGCCGGGCGAAGGGGAAGGGCTGCTGGGGGTGATAGAGGAGTGGACTAGGGTGTCTCGGAGGGAGCGGTCTCTACGGAATGCTGAAAGGGGAGGGGAGGGGAAGATGAGTTTGGTGGTGGGATCATGTTGGAGGTGGCGGAAATGGCGGAGGATGATCCGTTGAATGTGGAGGCTGGTGGGGTGAAAGGTGAGGACAAGGGGAACCCAATCGTGGTTCCGGGAGGGAGGGGCGGGGTGAGGGCTGAAGTGCGGGAGATAGAACGGACCCGGTCGAGGGCCGTGTCAGCCACGGTAGAGGGGAATCCTCGGTTGAGGAAAAAGGAAGACATGTCGGAAGCACTGGTGTGGAAGGTGGCATCGTCGGAGCAGATGCGGCGGAGACGGAGAAACTGGGAGAATGGAATAGAGTCCTTACAAGAGGCAGGGTGGGAGGAAGTGTAGTCCAGGTAGCTGTGGGAGTCAGTGGACTTGTAGTGAATGTTGGTCAATAACCTATCCCCAGAGATGGAGACCGAGAAGTTGAGGAAGGGAAGGGAAGAGTCTGAGATTGACCATGTGAAGGTGAGGGAAGGGTGGAAATTGGAGGCAAAGTGGCTCCCCTTGTCCTCACCTTTCACCCCACCAGCCTCCACATTCAACGGATCATCCTCCGCCATTTCTGCCACCTCCAACGTGATCCCACCACCAAACTCATCTTCCCCTCCCCTCCCCTTTCAGCATTCCATAGAGACCGCTCCCTCCGCGACACCCTAGTCCACTCCTCTATCACCCCCAGCACCCCTTCCCCTTCGCCCGGCACCTTCCCGTGCAAGCGCAGGAGATGCAACACCTGCCCACATACCTTCCCCCTTCCCACTGTCCAGGACCCCAAACACCCCTTCCAGGTGAAACAGCGATTTACTTGTACTTCTTGCAATTTAGTGTACTGTATTCGCTGCTCACGATGTGGTCTCCTCTACATTGGGTGACCACTTTGCGGAACACCTCCATTCAGTCCGTAAGGGTGACCCCGAGCTTCTGGTCGCCTGTCATTTCAATTCACCGCCCCATTCCCACTGAGGCCTCGCCGTCTGCGGCCTCTTGCATTGTTCCACGGACGCTCAGCGTAAGCTCGAGGAACAGCACCTCATCTTCCGATTAGGCACTTTACAGTCTTCCGGACTCAATATCGAGTTCAACAATTTCAGATCATAACCTCGGCCCCGATTATATTTTTATATTTTTTATCCACACTTTTGGTTTGTGACTTTTCCTTTTTTTCCTCTCTCTCCCACATGGCAGCTGTCTCTCACTCTGCCAGCGTATTTCACACTTCATTTAGAGCCATTGTTTGTTTCTTTACCTGTCCTATTACCATCTCGTCTCACCTTGAATATCTCTTAATGTCTCTTCTTTCATCTCCTCCCCCATTTCCCAGCCCCCAAACTGCCTTTTGTTTCATTTCCTGCCTTTTCTCTCAGTCCTGACGAAGGGTTTCGACCCGAAACGTTGACTCTATTTCTCTCTCCACGGATGTTGCCTGGCCTGCTGAGTTCTTCCAGCATTTTCCGTTGTTATTTCCCTAATATCTGTGCTTTTTGTTTTGCAACATGCCCAGGAAAATGAATGGGCAACCTTTCAGTGAATTGTTTTAACCACTCTATCCATCCTGTGTGTCCTCAGGGCCTTTCTAATGCATTTGAAGTGCGGTAAAAATACCCCATGAGACCTTAATTCTGACTTTCGCTATCAAGAGAATTTTTTGAATAGGTGAAAAGCAAACATTTAATAGAAAAATAAATATTTACAGTAGAATTACACTAACCAGCCCCTCGAAATGCATAAATGGCCGCAGTGTATGTACTAAGCTATTATTTTGTACTTAACCTTTGTACATACAGTATATTTTTCTCGTAGCTTTACCACCTGCTGGAGCTAAATTGGTCCAAACTATTGTTCCCTGAAGGTTGCGACTGACTCAATTAAACTCGGATTGTTGAGCAGTGCATTGAATACCCTCAAGAACAGTTGCCGGGGCTTCCTGGATTTGAATAATTCTGAATTCTATTCAAAAGTGATTGCAGTCACACCCGTCACTGAGCAAATCACGTGGGTGTGCGTTGGTTTGATGTGGCTTGTCTCCTCCCTTCAGCCTTTTGACCAGCCTGGCCGATTTCTTACAACAACATTTGCGTTGAGTTCTCCTGGGAGGTGGAATCTGATGTCAGGTGCTTTTTTCAAACATCTTGGCCCGGATTTAACCTCTTCCCGCCATTCCCACCCCCCGCCGCCGTGGCCCTGAACTGTTTTCCTCGGATTATTTAAACAAAGTGGGCTCCCAGCAGGATCCTCTCCAGCTGCTGGGAAACTGAATTTGGCGGTGTTATTGTTGGGGCATCTGCTGCAGCACCAAAGGAAGAAGGAGGAGGAGGAGGACTTAAACGAGGCAGGAGAGAGCCAAAGATTTTTTTTTTAAACTGCTGGACAGGCTCTCAATAATAGCGCCCGTTCTGCCCAGTTCAGACCACAAATGTATATCATAGGACTCCAATTAGTATTTTAAATGGGCCTACCGTAGGCCTGACCTAGTGGGCTGCTCTCGCCAGCCGGCGGTAGGCCCAGGGAAACGTTGCCGCGGCAACAGGGCGGTAGGTCATTGCCTCCCATTTTCTGGGGTTCCACTGTCCCGTCATCTCTGGGCGGGAGGCTTGAAAATTCAACCCATTGTTTCTAATGGTGTGTAACTCTGTGGCATCATTGTAAGGAGAACTCTACCCAAAATGGCCATTCATATACTACTTCTGACCAACAGGAATAAAAGGTAAAACATGAGATGAAAGGAAGGCTAAGAGATTGATAACTAAATATGTTAAGAGCAAGGGGTGTCATTTTGAGTTTGTGCGACAGTGTAAAACTTGTGAAGGAATAAGCAATATAACCTATTCAGAAAAATATACCATTCTATGAAAGAATTCTGGCCTCATTAAAACATGACAAACTGGGTTTGGAAATCTAGAAACCTAACGATGAAAAAGCTGTGAAAGCATTCTGACTATAGAGATAAGATAGTTGTTGACACTGAATCAATAACCTTATTGAAACAGAAGGATAAAGGCTCCAGCAGGCTGAACCTTTCGGAATGAAATAATGGTTCACCTTGGACAAGGTGTTCTAATTTACACCTCGTAAAGAAGCACAAACATCTGCCTTCATAAAAATGACATCAAGTAAAAAACACTCCTGCCGTCACACCGTTTTTTATGGTAAAGTTAGAACACCTAGAGAAGAGACATCATTTTGTAATGCTACCAGCTGAGGTGACTAAGAATTGCGGGGGTCGGCAGAAAAATGATTAGAGATAATTAGCTTACATCAGCAGAAAACCTTAAAGGAAATACCACTGGAAAAGGGTATAAATATTGAACTCTCAAATGGGATAGTAGGCTCGCTTTAAAAGGGCAAAGCGATTCTCGGCTTCAGAGGCGGCTCTATAAGTCTCCAACTCTTTGTACCTCGGGGATCAAAGGTATTTGATTTTGGTGGATATCTTGAATAGAACTTTAAGAACTGTAAAGCTGTAGCAAAGTTAAGATTTGAGAGTAAGGTTCTCTGATAATAGGATTGTAAGCTTTCTCTTTTTGGAACTGTTAATGTTGCAATTGACTCACCAACTGTAAAATACATGTCGGTTCTTTAATAAATCTATATATTAAGACAATTTTTAGAATTGTCTCACATAAGACTTTTGTATCAAAAACTCGCAAACTCAATCTCTGTACACTCTTTGGTGAGGAGTTGCAGAATTTTAGGAGAGTTTTCCGGACCCTCATAATATCCGGAACGTTACAGTCTAGCTAAACTTATTAAAAGTGCTATCTGGAGGACGGTAACATTTTCAGGTTGTTCTTTTCCAGACCTTTAGACCCAATTAAGCGTCTTTAGGATTCGGCTACCTCAAACTTTAGTTGAAAGTGAACGTCTGAGGAATACGCCTGATCCGGCGTAGCCCTAAAGGGGCTAGGACTAGTAATAATCCCTTCAAACTATCGGCCTCCCATTTTACATCTCTCCTGATTTTTATTTCCATTGAAGTCATAGACTTAAAATTACCCCCCCCCCCCCCCCCGGGAGCCTGTCAAGTACCCAGTTCTAGGATTGAATTTGTTGGGCTTCCATCAGTTCAAATGTGTCAAACAGAGCCGAATGGCAGCCAATACATCCATCATTAGTGTAAGTATAATCTCTGGCCCCAGCGTCCCGTCTGTTCACACTTACCACTTGTAGCTTGATAAGCGCACAGATGGACTTTCTGTTCACAGCTGCAAAGCTGGTGCTGAATGTTTTCCGGACACAACTGATCCTGTGCAAAGCCTGCTGAGAAGTGCCTTCCAGACCAGACACTGACCGACATATCATTGGGATTTTGGATCGTGAAGAGAAGAGTTTCTTGAGGAATTCACTAGTTGGAGGAAGTGGTCGATAGATTAGCTGCACTTTATTGTTAGCGTCGAACAGTCTGATAATTGTCACGCGCCAAAGACTGAGAGCTCCAGTTTTGACTCCCGGCCTTTTGATGTTTGCGCGTACTGTACCCACAGGTTGTTGCTTAACAGTCTCAATGGATTATTTGGGTATAACGTAAACCAGATCAACGTAAACCAGATCAAGGTGCCCAGCCAGAAGGAGGTTAAATTGACAGTATTTCCAAATAAGGTTACATTTAAACAACCTTTATGATTGGTCATTCTGTTGAGACATTAAACCGAGGCCCCATCTGCTCTCTCAGGTGGGCGTAAAAGATCCCAAGGCACTATTTCGAAGAAGAGCAGGGGAGTTTTCCCCGGTGTCCTGGGCTAATATTTATCCCTCAATCAACATAACAAAAACAGATTATCTGGTCATTATCACATTGCTGTTTGTGGGAGCTTGCTCTGAACAAATTGGCTGCTGCGTTTCCTACATTACAACAGTGACTACACTTCAAAAGTACTTCATTGGGAGTAAAGTGCTTTGGGATGTCCTGAGGTCATGAAAGGCGCTATATAAATGGGAGTCTTTCTTTTTTCTTTATTTGGTCGCAGAGTGCCATGAGTGGAACTCATGAATATGCACTTTCGTCTCCACCTCTTTTAACTGGAGCCCACCGTCTGGGGCCCAGAAAGATTCAAAAGGGAGAAAATGCATTTTCAAAATAGTCTTAAATGAACAAGATGCTAAATGTAATTAGCCATCGAACATTACACAAGACGGGTGGATTGATTGTCGGAGGCGAGGCTTGGACTCCCCATCAGAAAATCCGAGGGCCACTTGTGCTTGAACTTCAAATGAATGGATTTCATCAGATCTGAATGTCACATGGAAGTGAAGCGCATCATTCTCATTTCCCTCTGGAATGGCGAGCCGGGAAGGAGACCAAAATAATAGCTTAATCCCACTTCCACCACTTGAATCACGATTTGTATAAGGCAATCATTGAGCAACACTGACATCTCATTGCAAGGTCCCTGCCAAGGGTGCGCCACCCACTTGAAGAACAGCATGCATCAGAACAGATTCTGTCCTAAACAAAAAGGCAGAATTAAAATAGAAAACCAACAGAGAAATACAAGACCATTTGTAGTCTACAGGATAAATCTGATCACAACATGGAAACAGATATTATAACTGCTCTGAATTATTTTCTCTTGTTCTTTTCAAGCTGCAAATATGTCAATTCTCATGTACGTACGTCCTCTATGCTGGACCTTTGTTGAAATGAGGGCCCATTGCACCATCTCCTACTCCAACTCATCCTTTCCAGCACCTCAAAAGTGTTCAACTCCTTACCTCCCTCAATCTTCCCTTCCTCCTGCCATGTTCTGACTTTTCAATCTCAAGCTTGGCACCTTTTCGTGACTTATCTCATCTCCTTTTGTATTCTTTTTAACCCTTATTGTGTCCTGTGCTAAGGGCCTTGGCCCGTCACTAGATTCTTCTGTAAAACTGCATTTTGCAGCACTGGTTTGCATTCCATTAAGTTAACAGGATCTCCGTTTAGACTAACATCAAGCCTGATTGAGGCTTCCCTGCATAGTCTGTACAGTATTAAAGAAAAATAATTTAAAAAGTGGCTTGCCCTAATCCATGGTAATCTTATTAAACTGACAGGAGTATGGTTTTAAAAAGCCAAAGTGAACTATATATTAATCCCAAACACCATACAATGCAAAGACCCACAAGGGAGCTGGATGTTAATAAAATACTATATATTGATTAATCTGTTAATGGATGCATTAAGTATTAATGTTGCAAGTAGCTTAAAGAGACAGTCATTCTGAGGGAACAGGTGGACCATCCCTCAACACACAGTGTGCCAGAAAGGAAATGGCATTGGGGCCACAGATAGCTCAATAAACCTGATGTTTTTTTGTCAGTATCAGTTATGAATTATTCTCATGGGGTTGGGTTAAGCATACTTGTGTGAAACGCTTATAGAATGTGTGCAGAATCTAAAAACTCAATACATTATCTTGCAGTTTTGATTAAACAGTTGTCCCTCTCAACAACAACAACAACTTGTATTTATACAGCACCTTTAACGTAGTGACACGTCCCAAGGTGCTTCACAGGAGTGTTAGCAAACACAATTTGACACTGAGCCACATAAGGAAATATTAGGGCAGATGAGAGGTAGGTTTTAAGGACTTTCTTAAAGGAGGAAAGAGAGGTAGAGAGGCGGAGAGGTTTAGGCAGGGAATTCCAGAGCTTAGGGCCCAGGCAGCTGAAGGCATGGCCACCAATGGTTGAGCGATTAAAATTGGGGATGCTCAAGAGGCCAGAATTGGAGGAGCGCAGATATCTCGGAGAGTTGTGGGACTTGAGGAGATTACAGAGATAGGGAGTGGTGAGGCCATCGAGAGATTTGCAAACAAGGATGAGAATTTTAAAATCGAGGCGTTGCTTAACCAGGAGCCAATATAGGTCAGCGATCACAGGGGTGATGGGTGAACGGGACTTGGTGCGAGTTAGGACACGGGCAGCAGAGTTTTGGGTGACCTCAAGTTTACGGAGGGTAGAACATGGGAGGCCAGCCAGGAGTTCGTTAGAATAGTCAAGTCTAGAGGTAACAAAGGTGGAACGGTCACAAGGAAGGCTGGTATAGGAAACACTATGCACATCCCATCACAGCATTCTTGTGAGGGTTAGAGAGACCTGGGGCAGGGTAGAGGGACATTTAATCTGCATGAAACCTTCTCTACATACCTGACATGGAAGTACTTGTTGTTAACACTGGTGCCAAAAAATGGGGGAAATTTCTTTGGCATGGCACTAGCAGAGAATGGCAAATGTGATGTACCAAAGAAATATTCCCCATATTTTAGGGGAGAAAAAAAACAGTCTGTCATGAATCTTATCACGGCTCATGAAGTAACACTGGGCGGCCACCTGGTGGCGCCGTCCAAGGAGTATAAATACTCTGGCGTGGGCCCAGCTTGCTCAGTATGTTTCTGTAACCAGGAACTAGTGATGTAACTAGAATCTCATGGTTGTGAAACAGTTGATTAAAGCCTTGTTTTATACTCAAACCAAGTGCTCAGTAGTCTTTTTACATCACAGTCCATAAAAATAAAGTGGTTAGTCCTGAAATATCAACTGCATTAAATTATAGCATGATTCTACATAAAATGTGTATAAGAATTGGTGGCATAGTTTAACTCCTCCTGAAGACTCCTCTGTTGGATAACAGTTCCACAAGGGCCAAGCTCCAAATGAGACCTCGCTCAATCGCCCATTGTTCCTGCTTGTACATTGGGAGGCTATTCAATGGCGGAGCACAGGAGTTTAGCCCATTCCTGCCATTAAGAGCATAAGAAAGAACATAAGAAATAGGAGCAGGCATCGACCATTTGGCCCCTCGAACCTCCTTCACCATTCAATAAGATCACGGCTGATCTTCTACCTCAAATCCACTTTCCCGCCCTACCCCTATGTCCCTTGGTTCACTTAGGGTCCAAAAATCTATCGATCTCAGCCTTAAATATACTCAACGACTGAGCATCCACTGCCCTCGGGAGTAGAGAATTCCAGAGATTCACAACCCTTTGTGTGAAGAAACTCCTCCTCATCTCAGTCACTGTTCCCTCTAAGGTGCGCCCGCGCACTAATCCTCAAGCTGCCGCGCGGAGCCGGACAGCAGCTGGAGCGGGGGAACGGCCCCATAAAAACACTAACGACTTTGCGGCCCTCTGCGCAAACACAGCATCGCGGAGCCACGCATGTGCATCCAATCCCCTTCTGCGCATGTGATGTTTTGCCATATCCGAGCATGCACAATACCCCACCGTTGTGGCCTACAGTACAGGCCATGCTTTTCAACAAGGTGACTGGATCCATTGGGGTGGGGGAGAGAGAGACTGGGAGAGGGAGAGACTGGGGGGAGAGAGAGAGAGACTGGGGGAGAGAGAGAGAGAGACTGGGGGAGAGAGAGGGACTGGGGGAGAGAGACAGAGAGACTGGGGGGGAGAGAGAGAGAGACTGGGGAAGAGAGAGAGAGAGACTGGGGGAGAGAGAAAGAGAGAGGCTGGGGGAGAGAGAGAGAGAGACTGGGGGGGAAAAAGAGAGAGACTGGGGGAGAGAGAGAGAGAGAGAGAAATCCCTGTTCTATGCGGACGACCTGGTTCTGCTGTCTCCCACAGAACAGGGATTACAGCAACAACTACACCTACTCGACAAATACTGCCAAAATTGGGCTCTAACAGTAAATCTAAAGAAAACCAACATCATGATTTTTCAAAAAAGGCCCAGGTGTCAGGAAAACAAATACCAGTTTACCCTCAGTGATACCACTATAGGACACACTATGAGCTACACCTACCTTGGTCTAACTATTACAGCATCAGGGAGCTTCAGCATAGCAGTGAATGCACTAAAAGAAAAAGCCCGAAGAGCCCTATATGCAATAAAAAGAAAATTCTACAACATCCAAATCCCAATCAAAATCTGGCTCAAAATATTTGACAGCATAATCCTGCCCATTGCACTGTACGGTAGTGAAGTATGGGGCCCGCTAAATCACCAAAGCTACACTAAATGGGAAAAACACACAATAGAAGCCCTACATGCAGAATTCTGCCGAAGCATCCTTCGCACCCAAAGAAAAACGCCAACAAATGCATGCAGAGCCGAACTAGGCAGATACCCACTGATAATAAACATCCAAAAACGAGCACTAAACTTCCTAAATCACCTCAAATCTAGCTCCCCAGACACCCTTCATTTCAAAGCCTTTCAGACCCAAGAACTAAACCCAGAAAAGAGTCCCCTGAGTCAGCTGCTACTGAAACTAAGTACTCAGCCGGACCCTGACCAGCCCCAGACCAACACAGCCGTCCAAACACCAATCCGAGTGAACCAAATCATTAAAAAATGCAAAGAAACCTACCTGGAACATTGGAACAAAATAACTGAAAGCCAAAGCAGATTAGAATGTTACCGGGCCCTAAAAAGAGAATATAAACTGGCAGACTACCTCACGACCATCAGGGACACAAAACAGAGACAGACCCTCACCAGGTACAGACTAAGCGACCACCAACTGGAAATTGAAAAAGGCAGATACAAGAAATCCTGGCAGCCTAGAGAGAATAGAATATGCGATCAATGTCTGGCCGGCGAGGTTGAAACAGAGATGCATTTCCTCCTAAAATGCGAAAAATTCAACACATCAAGAAACATATTATTCAACAAGCTAAGCCAAACAACCCCAGATTTCAAGGAATTGGATGACCTGTCAAAATTGAGATTAGTCCTAGGAGAAGGAGACAAACCATACCTTGGGGCCAAATATGTAACAACATGTCACAACCTGAGGACTGTTTAAAAATTAAGACTGTTTAAAATTAATATTGAGCGTACCAAATGAAGTACAAAGACTGTTTAAAATTAATATTGTTTAAAAGTAATATTGTATGTAACCAACAAATGTCAAATCGATTGACACCTACAGAATGTTGGAAAACTGTACCTTTTTGCTATGTAAGCTTTGGCAATATGGTTCTCTGTAAACTTTCATGCCAATAAAGCATTTGAATTGGAATTGGAATTGGAGAGACGGGGAGAGAGAGAGAGAGAGAGAGATGGGTGGAGAGAGAGAGAGACTGGGGAGAAAAAGAGAGAATGGGGAGAGAAAGAGAGACTGGGGAGAAAGAGAGAGAGACTAGGAGAGAGACTGGGAGAGAGAGAGACTAGGGAGAGAAAGAGAGACTGGGGAGAAAGAGAGAGACTGGGGAGAAAGAGAGAGAGACACTGGGGAGAGATACTGGGAAAGAGAGGGAGGGAGAGAGAGAGACTGGGGGAGAGAGATACTGGGGAAGAGAAGGAGGGAGAGAGAGAGAGAGACTGGGGGAGAGAGATACTGGGGGAAGGGAGGGAGTGAGAGAGGGAGGGAGAGAGAGACTGGGGGAGAGAGATTCCCTGAGCTTCTTACAATAGTGGTAATTTAAAAAAATCTAACATCCACCAACATGGCCTCATTTAATCGCCTCTTCTAAAGCCTGCAGGCAGCTATCACTCAGGATTACACAGAGCTGGGACACTAAAGGATGTAACTAATTGTGAACAGGTTAGTGGAGCCGGGGTCTCACATGAGCATCTTCATTATCACAAGAGCACAAATAGGAAAGCCTCGTCAAGAAGCATTTCCCCTAAGAGGGAAAGAATTCTGCTCATTTTTCAACATTGACTGGATTTCAAATGTTTAAAAAAATGGGAGGAAAGCTCTCTCCTGAACCGGCTCTGATTCACTGCTTCTCCTTTTGCTCTGATGTTCTTTGCAGAGAGAGACAGAGAGACATAGAGCGAGAGAGTGACAGACAGGGACATAGGGAGAGAGAGACAGACAGACAAGCTGGGACAGAGGGAGAGAGACTGGGACAGAGGGAGAGATGGAGAGAGAGACAGGGACAAAGGGAGACAATGACAGAGAGTGAAACAGAGGGAGAGAGGGACAGAGAGAAAGAGACCGCGAAAGAGGGAGAGAGAGAGAGGGGGGTGAGGGTCCACTCCAGGCGCGTGTAGTTCGTTCCTGGGGACTGAGCAGCGGCCGCACTTTGGAACAACACAGATGGAGGCGCAGCACATGTACAATGGCTGCTAGAAGGAGGCTAAAGCAAACAATTTTTAGGCCCGCAGTGAAACATTTTTTAAAAATTCAGAAAATTGTTTATAGCTGGAAAAAAATACGGGAAAGTGATGTTGAATGTCCCACGGTAAATTCCAGTTAAATTTTGCCAGGTGTTGTCCCCTTTTTGAAAGAGTCTATCAGGGTTATTTAACTCATGTTATGAGAGAAGGGGAAAAGTTTGTACCTCAGAGTCTGTGAGAGACGGAGGAAATGGCAGCAGAATAAGAGGAAACAGCTTCTCCAAAACTGATCCCAACTCATTGCCAAGGCTGGGAATAGATAACCTCACCACCTTATTCACTTTCT
Organism: Somniosus microcephalus; assembly: GCF_052327205.1. Classification (NCBI taxonomy): domain Eukaryota; kingdom Metazoa; phylum Chordata; class Chondrichthyes; order Squaliformes; family Somniosidae; genus Somniosus; species Somniosus microcephalus. Next base: position 18,998,897 of record NC_141005.1, read on the forward strand.
TATTTGAGCTCCATTTGGATTTAGAGTTTATTTTATTATTTTTTGTTGCATGTTTAACAACAGCGTTGAAGATGGAAAGAAAAACTTGGAGCAACTTCTTCTGTCAAAGCTGCAACGAGACTTGAAAGAATTTAAAGATTTTTAATGAACTTTTTCAAAAAATGAGTGTTCAGAACACTTTTTCCCCCCTAAGATTCGAATATGATTTTGGAAGAAACAAGCAAAAATCTATTTTCCTCTCATCTAAACAAGCTTCAAAAGGTCTTGAAGCCCAAACACTTTTAAAGAGGCTCTGAAATGCTTAAAAGGTTTTAACATTGAAATTTCTCAATACAGGAAACTTTCTGGTATCCGGCACTGACGGGACCGAGCTGGTGCCGTACCATCAAAGCTGCCGTAGAAACCAGCGCTAATGTTAAAACATACGGAGCTTTTGAGCTCCGTGTGAATCAACAAACCCTGTTGCTTAGCAACAGCTTCAAAACAGTCGGCCGCAGCTTAAAAGCGTCTCTGTAGCTAAGCGACAGCTTCAGCTAGAACTTGCAGAGCCTGATTGGAAAAAAAAACAATGAGAAGTAAAAAAACTTACTGGAAACGGCTCCTGAATTTTGCCGGTAGATAGAGCTTTCCGGACATTTAACCTCTGGTTAAACGAAAGTTTCCTGTATTTGATTTTGAGCGATCGACTGAAGTGAGTAGCTTTACACAAACATGCAACTATGCTGTTGAGGAGGAGGAGGGTGGGGAGGGTTTGTAGGAGTTACAGATTACTTTTTATTAACTTGTTAAAAAATATCATTAAGACGTTTAGGAAGAGAACCAAAACAGGGGAAAAACACAAACCATTTTATTTTGTCCGTTGTTCTATAGTCCAAACAAGTCCGAGGAATAATGTAAATACAGATTTCCTCTTAAACGTTTAGTGGAGTGTTAATAGAAACACAAGTTATGTAATGATATATAAAAATTGTAGGAAGCTACTTTAGAAGAAAGTACTGTTTGTTTATTGAGAAAGACACAGAAAATACTCCGATTAAACTGATAGTGTACAATTTCGATTTGGTATAAATGTTTGAAATAGGAGATTAAAAATTGAGAGTACAATGAAGTTTGTTTCCCACTATTTCATTGCGAAGTGCCTAAAATAATTCAACACTTTTCATGATAAGAGCATGGATTAATATTGTGGAGCATGTTTGAGAGAAAAACATTAGAAGCGAAATTTCTAAATTAACATCTTTGCATCAACATATTAGTTTCCAAGTCAGTCTGATTGGTTCTCCTGTCCAGGAAGAAAGATGAATGTTTATTTCCATTAAATCGTACCTTTTCCTGCTTTTTGTTTTTAATCTGGTGACGCAAATTAGGTATGTGTTTTTCTGCACTTATGAATAAGTGCTGCATTTCTGACATGTTACATGGTGGATGTGCTGGTTCAAGAAGACAATGCTGACTAATGGAAGTGATTGAAGTTGGAAATACAGATACCCATTTTTGTTCAATTTTTAATACTGTAAACTAAAGAACTACAGCACTTTATATTTGTTGGTTGTCTGATTGCATTGTGATGAATATTCTAATCACTTATCTGGACGTGCAGCACATCAGCGCCATAGGAAAGCCGCTGCTTGTGCAGCCACTGCTATAGTGACATGAGGGATGGGCTAATACATTGAAAACTTTTAAATTAATACAAATTGCACGAATAGATATGCCTCTTTCAGCTCACCTTGGGCTTTTGGATTGTTTGTCGATGCATAACCGTGTAACTGAGTGATGTTTCTGAAGTGTTAATGCATTATTATGCAGTTCTTTTGTATCCCAGTCATTTCTGACAAGTATTTTTTTTAAATAGAGTTTGTACGTGACGAACTAAAAGCTTTTAATTAATTCTACCATAAATAAACTTGCAGAATGGGCATGTAAATGACAAATGAATTTCAATAATAGATAAGTGTGAGGTAGTGCATTTTTGGTAGGAGGAATAAGGTGACCTGCTCCTTGGAAAATAAGAGTCGAAGTGGGGTATAGATTCACAAATCATTAAAAGCAGCAACGCAGGTTAAAAAAGCCACAAAAGTGCAAATAAAGCACTGGGGTTCATTTCAAAAGCAGAGAAGTTATGTTCAACTTGTATGGAACCTTGTCTGATTGTCTCATGATTTGAGACAATGGGGTGGCAACTTGGCATTATTGCATACACGCTGTTCAGTTGTTGTTGTAAAAGTTGTTGTTGTAACTGTAATTGTTGTAAAATTTGCTCACGGACTAAAAAGGTCGCGCTCAAAGGAGCTTGTGGCCCACTCAGTACAAAACAAAATTAGAGGGAGCATTGATCTGAGTCCTAAACAGCCGACCCCTTATCCTGAGATGATGCCCTCCAGTTCTAGACTCTCCAGACAGGGGAAACAGTCTCTCAGCATCGACCCTGTCAAGCCCTCTCAGAATCTTATGTTTCAATGAGATCACCACTCATTCTTCTAAACTCCAGAGAGTAAAGGCCCATTCCGCTCAATCTCTCCTCATAGGACAGCCCTCTCATCCCAGGAATCAGCCTAGTGAACCTTCGTTGCACCGCCTCCAAGGCAAGTATATCCTTCCTTAAGTACAGAGATCAAAACTGAACATAGTACTCCATTTGTGGTCTCACCAAGGCCCTGTACAATTGCAGCAAGTCTTCCTTACTCTTGTACACCAACCCCCTTGCAATAAAGGCCAACATACCATTTGCCCTCCCTAATTGCTTGCCGTACCTGCAATGTTAACTTTCCGTGTACAAGGGCACCCAGGTCCCTCTGAACACCATGTCAACTCACACGCACCTCTGGCCAGGGTTAGCTGTGGAATCAAGTTGATCATTTCCCCTTCTTACACTAGCGGCGCTGGGGCCTATTGTAGCAGCCATGCTGCCACTCTGGCTAAGGCCAGCTGGCTCAGCACAGACCAGGACCCTGGGTCGGCATGACTCAGTTGGTACACGCATTAGTTCCTGGAACTTACTGTAGCGTTTTGCCCCTCAGGCTCTAACACTTACATTCTGGATTCCTGCAGCATCTGGCTGGCATTCTCCAGCGATAGGTTCTGCTTGGCTTTTTTGATCCAGCCCGTCAGGTCATACCTCACAGGGTCCGTGCCGAGCTGGTGGGCAATGACAAACTGCTGCTCCTGCTCGCACCTCCGCAGTGGCTGTTTCTCTACGAGCACAAAGTCATCGATCAGTCACAAACAGGGACCTTAAGCTGCAGCCAATTTGCATTAAACATCCCGAAGTCCCAAGAACTAAAGTGGATCGAAAGGCAGGGTTGCATCCCAGACTTTACAGATGAAGGCAAAAGCAAGGGGAAGGTGAAGGGCGGGGTGATTAGAAATTTCTGTTCTAAAAGCTCCCCCAATGACTATCTTAAGAAAATACAGTAATATTAATATTAAGGGGGAAAAATTCGGTTGGCGCTAACGGGGCGCAAAGCAATTAGTGCCCGGGCGCGGCGCCGCTAACGCCTCCTGTGAAATTCAGCAGGAGGTTAGCGGCGGCGTTAGCTGGTAGCGCCCTGCAGTGCTGCACCTTCAGCGATGACGTCATCGCCGTGCGCAGCACCCCGCTCACACCCTGGCTGCAAACTTGGCTCGCGCCCCCTGACCTACTGTCGGACGCTATGTGCGACAGGGTCAGGGGGGTGTTTTTGCAGCCGGAGCGGCGATAATTAAAGGACAGGTGCCGGGCTGCCGTTTTGTTTTTGGGCTGCCTGCAAGCACCTGCCCCTCTCGCCTCCTCATGCGGGGTTGCTGGCCGCGATCGGTCATCCCGGCACTCCTCTTGAGTGCCGGGTTCTTTTCCCGGCATCCCACTCCCCGGTGGTCGAGCAGGGCCCTGGTGCCCCTCCCCTTTAATCAGGGGAGGGAGGTCTGCAGTAGCGCAGCAATATTCATCCTTTCCTGATAGGTATAACCTATTTCTGGTATCATCCTTGTAAATCGTCTCTGCACCCTCTCCAGTGCCTCAATATCCTTTTTATAATATGGTGACCAGAACTGTGTAGAGTGCCATTTCAGTCGATTCCACCCAGATTACGCTGATATCTGGGCAGAAACGAAGCGGAAACTCCGGGCCATAGTTTCTTCAGACAGATATTGACGGAGCAATATAAACATAAAGGGGGGAAGATTGTCTCGCACCACCTTTGGGGCGATAACTTTGCCGGGGCGCTACTTTTAGTGCCCTGAAAAAGTTAGTGCCCCCGCGCCTGAAATTCAATGGTGTCGCCCCAAGCAGGAGGCGGGGCGCCACTGGAAGCACTCCCCCTCCTCCCTCTTGGGGCGCTCCCATTGAATATTGCACTGTTATGTGCAGCAGCGCCACACGTGTCAGCACGTAGCGTCGCGGTACTGCAGGCCTCCCTCCCCTGATTAAAGGGGAGGGGCCTAGCGCAGCATGCACCGGGGCCCTGCTGGACCACCGGGGAGCGGGGTGCTGGCAAAAGAGCCCGGCACTCAAGAGGAGTGCCGGGCTGACGGATCACGGCCGGCACCCCGCAGGAGGAGGCGAGAGGGGGCTGGTGCTGGCAGGCGGCCCCAAAAAAAATGGCCGCCCGGCACCTGCCCTTTAATTAATCGCCGCCCCAGCTGCAAAAACGCCCCCTGACCCTGTCTGACATAGCATCCGGCGGTAGGTCAGGGGGCACGAGCCAAGTTTGCGGCCGGGGAGCGAGCGGGGCACTGCGCACGGCGATGACGTCATTGCCGCCGGGCGCTACCAGCTACTGCCGCTGCTAACCTCCCGCTGAATTTCACGGGAGGCGTTAGCGGCGCCGCGCCTGGGCGGTAGTTGCTTGCTAACGGGAGGTGCAAAGCAGCCGAATTTTTCCCCCAAGGTACCTCCCCTTTATGAATGCAAGAATCTACGAACAAATAGGAGCAGAGTTGTGCAATACATTAGAGAGGAACGGTGCATGTTTGCATCACAGTTCTTTAAGCTGTGACCCCCCATGGGAAGGTGCCAGGTAGAAGCAAGTCAAGTGTCAACTTTAGCTCAGTGGTATTACTCGCTCTTAAGGGTCAGATAGTTATGGGTTCAAGCACATATATAATCTAGACTGAGATTTCAGTGCAGCACTGATTGATGCTGGCTTTCAGATAAGACATTAAGCCAAGGCCCTCTCTGCCCTCACAGTTACACATAAAAGGTCCCATGACATTATTGAAGAAGCGGAGTGAAGTTCGCCCCAGTGTTCTGACCAAAATTTCCCCCTCAACCAACACCGCTAAAACAGATTGGCCCAGATTTTGCTGCAATAATAATGGCGAGGCTACCAGCGCCCGCCGTTATTACAGGGTAAATCTGATAGCAACTTCTGCCGTCCGCACATGCACAGTTAAACACAGAAATTCATTAATAGCTATCAGAGATACCTTGCTCCTCCACCAGGTGCGCTTTTGCAGTCCTCACCGATATACTCGGCACTGAAATCACTGTAATGGTGTGAACTTGGGGCACTCACCCACTAGTTCCTCACTAAAGACGCCAGAAAAAGTTAGGGCTGGTGCATTTTGGAGTAAGTGAGTTTTTAAAGGTGTAATAAGTGATCATTACTGCTGAACAACCTCACTGGCCCTGAAAAATTAATTTTACAAGTGTGGAGTCTCGTCCCCTTAGAAGAAAAATAATGTTGACGATTTAAAAAAAAATTTAAATTAAAAATTTTTTTTTACTTTTTCGGTTTGTCTCTTATCCCTCTCCCTTTATCCCATTTGTATTTCTCAATCTTTAGATTGCTTCCTGTACATGATTTAAATGTAATTTATATCTCATGTTTTTTACTTCCCAGTTTGCAGTCTGCGTGTCTCAGGTGAGGATACTTCAATCTGATTGGTTGAACAGGCTTGCTGCTGCTTGCCCTGTTCACAGATGCCACAGATCCCCTGTAGAGGGCGCCATACTGAAACAGACGGCGGATTAATGGCAATCCCTGCTGACAAGTTCGTGATAAGTCTCTGGGCAACTGGACGTGAGGTGAACGGTGGAAGCCATTCCTTTGCCACTGAGAGCAAAATCATAGAAACTTACAGCATAGAAGGAGGTCAGTCGGCCCGTCGTGCCTGTGCTGGCTCTTTAAAAAAAAAATTATTCATTGATGGGATGTGGGCGTCGCTGGCTAGGCCTGCATTTAGTGCCCATCCCCACTTTTTATCCATAACCCTGTCGGTTCCTAATCCTCAAGTACCTTTGCAGGCCGAGCGTTCCCGATCTCGACAACTCTGAGTGAAAAAAATATCTCCTCATCTCCCCTCTAGATCTTTTGCCAATGAGTTGGAATCCATGACCTCTGGTTATTGACCCACTCGCCAGAAGGAATAGTTTTTCCCCATCTACTCTATCAAAACCTCTCATCGCCTTCTAAACCTCCAAAAGGTCACCTCTTAAAACTTCTCTGTTCCAAGGAGAACAGTCCTAACTTTTCTAAACCCTCCTCATAACTGAAGTCCCGCATCCCTGGCAACATCTTAGTAAACCTCCTCTGTACCCTTTCTAAGGCTTTTACACCTTTCCTGAAGCGTGGTGCCCAGAATTGTCCACAATACTCCAGTTTAGGCCTAACCAGTGATTTATAAAGTTCTAGCATGATCGCTTTGCTTTTAAATTCTATTCATCTATTTATAAACCTAAGTAACCCATATGCCAGTTTAGCCACCTTATCAACTTGCCCTGCCACCATTAAGGATTTTTGTATATAGACACCAAGGTCTCTCTGCTCATCTACACTTTTCAAAATCGTGTCATTATCTGGTCATTTATCTCATTGCTTTTCAGGGACCTTGCTGTGTGCAATTTGCCTGCATTACAACAGTGACCACACTTCAAAAAGTACTTCATTGGCTGCGAACCGCTTTGGAACATCCTGAGGATGTGAGAGGTGCTATGTAAATGCAAGTTATTTCTTTCTGGCAGAGAGGGTGCAAAAACAAAGAGGGAGACTTCTGGCAAGTTTCATGCTCCTCCTTCCATCAGCCAATCTCAGAGTAGAATTGGCAAAGACACCAGACCTCTGATGTATGCTCTTTGTCTGTGCGTTGGCAAGAAACTTGGGCAAAGAGCAAAAGTCAAGGATACACATTTCTGCATGCGATCTTTATTGCAGAAACATGAATGCCTTTGTAACAGATGGAGTGAATGATTAAAAAAACACACATTAAATTGACAGTTTCTTCAAACCACTACATTGTTGGATTATTACAGGAATTTATCTGATCAGTACTCAGGGGAAAAAACAGGCGTTCGATAGATCTAATGGTTTTAGTACTTAACAAGGAATATCTAAGCAAATATCAGTGTTGATTTCTTCATTAGCCGCATGCACTGACATCAACATTATTCTATCATTGAGTTAGTGGCTCGCATTTACAGAAAGCACATTACTGAAGACAATGTTCCTTTCCAGATAATAAACCATCACTGATCTGTTGATTATACCTTTGCAACTGATCTTTTGAATGTGCCAATTAAAACAACAAATTAAAGCTGCAGTCTCCCATACTTATCACAACTCATTGAGTACACTTTACAAACCGCACTGGTTAGGTTTTTTTTTCTATAATTACCTCCTTTTTCCATTCCTTTCTTCTCAAAGTAGGAACAGAGGCGATCAAGGACCACGGTGTCATTGGAGCCTTGAATTAACACCTCTTCATCCAGAATCCAGAGTAGGCCAATGGGCTGCTCCCCCTGGGCAGATGGCTGAACCTTGAACTGATAGATAAAGTACTAAGCATGAGGGTCAGGTACGAAATGCAAAGAAATTAATTGAATTTGCAATCCTACGATAACATTGGATACCTATGTAGGAAGTCACACAACACCAGGTTATAGTCCAACAGCTTTATTTGAAATCACAAGCTTTCGGAGCGCTGCTCCTTCGTCAGGTGAAGTGAAGAGAAGCATATCGGCACAGCATATATAGTCAGAGAAAACTGCCAGATGATTACAGGTAATCTTTCTAACTGCCCTTTATCACACCTCGGCAGAGAGATAATCACAGCAATCAAAGGTGTGAATGGTGTCCAAACAGGTCAGTCAGGAAAACATTACATCAAAGAACAATGAGGTGGGGTCACAAGGGGTCAAATATTGCAGATGCTGGGGTCTGTATGAAAAACAGAAAAAAACCAAAAAACTTTGCTGGAAATCACAGCAGGTCCGGCCGCATCTGTGCAGAGAAAACAAGCCAATGACGACTCGAGTCTGGATGACTCTACATCAGGTGGGGTTACATGTAGCGTGACATGAACCCAAGATCCCGGTTGAGGCCATCCTCATGAGTGTGGAACTTGGCTATCAGTTTCTGCTCGATGATTTTGCGCTGTCATGTGTCTCGAAGGCCGCCTTGGAGAATGCTTACCTGAAGATCGGAGCCTGAATGCCCTTGACTGCTGAAGTGTTCCCCGACTGGGAGGGAACACTCCTGCCTGGCGATTGTTGTGCGGTGTCCATTCTTCCGTTGTCGCAGTGTCTGCATGGTCTCGCCGATGTACCATGCTCCGGGGCATCCTTTCCTGCAACGTATGAGGTAGACAACGTTGGCCGAGTCACATGAGTATGTACCATGTACCTGGTGAGTGGTGTCCTCACGTGTGATGATGGTATCTATGTTGATGATCTGGCATGTCTTGCAGCGGTTGCCGTGGCAGGGTTGTGTGGTGGCATGGTCGCTGTTCTCCCCACAGTGGGCCATCCCCACGCCTCCAGTACTTGCCTTCAAACAGCCACCTAACCTCAAACAGACCATCGTTCGCAGCAAATTACCCAGCTTTCAGGAGAACAGCGACCACGCCACCACACAGCCCTGCCACGGTAACCTCTGCAAGACATGCCAGATCATCAACACAGATACCATCATCACACATGAGGACACCACCCACCAGGTACATGGTACATACTCATGTGACTCGGCCAACGTTGTCTACCTCATACGTTGCAGGAAAGGATGGCCCGGAGCATGGTACATCGGCGAGACCATGCAGACACTGCGACAACAGATGAACGGACACAGCACAACAATCGCCAGGCAGGAGTGTTCCCTGCCAGTCGGGGAGCACTTCAGCAGTCAAGGACATTCAGCCTCCGATCTTCGGGTAAGCATTCTCCAAGGCGTCCTTCGAGACAGACGACAACGCAAAATCGTCGAGCAGAAACTGATAGCCAAGTTCCACACTCATGAGGACGGCCTCAACCGGGATCTTGGGTTCATGTCACGCTACATGTAACCCCACCTGACGTAGAGTCATCCAGACTCAAGTCGTCGTTGGCTTGTTCTCTCTGCACAGATGCGGCCGGACCTGCTGTGATTTCCAGCAAAGTTTTTTGGTATTTTTTCTGTTTTTCATACAGACCCCAGCATCTGTAACATTTGACCCCTTGTGACTCCACCTCATTGTTCTTTGATGTAATATTTTCCTGACTGACCTGTTTGGACACCATTCACACCTTTGATTGCTGTGATTATCTCTCTGCCGAGGTGTGATAAAGGGCAGTTAGAAAGATTACCTATAATCATCTGGCAGTTTTCTCTGACTATATATGCTGTGCCTATATGCTTCTCTTCACTTCACCTGATGAAGGAGCAGCGCTCCGAAAGCTTGTGATTTCAAATAAAGCTGTTGTACTACAACCTGGTGTTGTGTGACTTCCTACATTTGTCCACCCCAGTCCAACACCGGCATCTCCACATCATTGGATACCTAGAGGGAGCTACAGATGGCAAGATAACAAAAAGCAGGGTGGGGGGGGGGTTCAGATATAGTCTTGCCTCCTCGATTGGATACTCAAGGTAAGGAATGTCTTTAACATCCTCTGAGATATTCTTTTGAAATAATGCTGAATAAATGGTGCAGTGGGTTAGCACTCTGCTCTTTGACCTCTGGGACTTGGGTTTGATTTCAGCCCACACTGAAGTCCTATCCTTCTGCCAGCTACAACAAAATGATAAGATCATCCAACCTTATTTCTGATGGGCATGAGTCCACAGTGCAAATCTGCCAATAGAGTGCCAGAGAGGAGCAGCGAATGGTAGCTCGGAAATGGATAGATCACATGGGGTGTGACGTAAGAAAACTACTAGGCACTTGGTCTAAGTATTAAACAAAGCTTTAATCAACTGTTTTTCAACATGGAGATCTAGTTGTGCCCTTCACTAGTTCCTGTTAAAGAATGTCCTGAGCAAGCTGGGCCCATGCCCGAGTATTTATACTCTCCCTGGACAGTGCCACCAGCAGGCCACCCAGTATTATTTCATAAGTCATTTCCACATGAATGACAAGATTCATGTCAGGGTGCTCTTCAGAAGATGAGGTTAAGCCACACCGATAGGACAATGTAGAGGGAGTTTCACTCTGGGACCACACTGTATTTTACCTGACCTGGGATAGCTTGACATGGACATAGAAACTAAAAGGGGACAAATATTCTATTCCTCAGCACAGCCATTCCACCCATTGATGGTCAGAAATGTCCCCTCCTGCCACCTACCCTACAAAGTAAACACAGGAAGCTAACCAGAAGGTGTGAAGTAAGAATGTGCATGTTACACGGGTGCCCTTTTCCACATATATATATCCATCAGTATCTAATTTGAATACTGAAATTTAATTGGCTGAAAGTTAACCTCAGCCATCAACTCTTAAGTTCAACAATTCATATGCATTTTGCTTTCGTCTAAACCATGGATATTACGGTCGGTCTGCTCTTGAAAATTGTTGAGTACCGCCTGGTTTACCAGCACTAGAAGGGAACAATGTTACACCTTCCAAATAGCCAAAAGTATCTTTATCCTCCAACATAGAAGGATACGTTGATGGGGTTAGATGAAGGGTGGGAGGAGACTCGTGTGGAGCATAAACACCAGCATGGACCTGTTGGGCCGAATGGCCTGCTTCTGTGCCGTAAATACTATGTAATACATTTCTTAGTACCTCTAGCTTATTCGCTCCAAGGACCTCAAAAACTATGAACTCGTTATTACCTCCAGTCTGCTCTTACTCCCTTAGTTTACCATGTTTTCCGAACCCAACCTTAGTCAGTCTAAGCTAGCTACTACCTTTTGATTGCCTTGTCTTCTCTCCACTCTTTACAACCTCACTAGTGCCTGACACTGCAGGCCTTCACCCTTCATGCAAGTTCCTCAACAACAAGGACGAGGGGACACAGATTTAAGGTCTTGGGAAAGAGATACAGAGGGGAATGTGAGGAAAAACTTTTTTTACGCAGCGAGTGGTGAGGACCTGGAACTCGCTGCCGACGGACGTGGTGGAAGCGGAGACACTCAGGCCTAGAAATTCGGTGGGCTGCGCCACCAGTTAGCGCCCAAAGAGGGCACTTAGTGGGTTTAGCGCCACTGGCCACGCCTCCCGTGAAATTTAGCGGGGCGCGAATGGCGGCATTAGCCTGTAGCGCTGCGCCGCCACCGATGACGTCATCGGTGTGCGCAGCGCCCCGCTACCGCCCCGATTGCGATATTTGGTCGCGCCCCCCACTGTAACGCCAGTCGCAATTTGCGACCGGTTCAGGGGGGCCTACCTGCGGCGGTAGTGGCGCTAATTTAAGGGGAGATGCGGGCCGACCATTTTTATTGCTGGCCGCCTGCCAGCACCTCCTCGTGCTGCCGTCCCCGGCCCCCTGAGCCACCCAGGCAGTGCCAGCTGTGTCCCAAGAGCCCGGCACTTCTCCTCGGTGCCAGGCTCTTTTGCCGGCATTCGCGATCTCCGATCATGCTGGTGCAGGCCCCTCCCCTTTAAGAAGGGGAGGAAGGCCTGCAGTACCGCAGCACGCCGTGCCGCAGCGTGTGGCACTGCGGCACGTTGCGCTGTGATATTCAGTTGCAGCGCCCCAAGAGGGACGCGGTGCGCCTCGAGCAGCACCCCGCTTCCGTTTGGGGCGCTGAAACTGAATATCGGGCTGGCGCAAGCGGCTCTGCCCGGAGCGGTAATTCCGGCGCCCAGGTGAGCTTGGCACCCCAAACGGGGCGCCACCTAATTTCTAGGCCACAATGTTTTCAAGGGGAGACTGGATAGGCACTTGAGGGAAATAAACTTGCAGGGCTACGGGGATAGAGCGGGGCAATGGGACTGACTGGATTGCTCTACAGAGAGCCGGCACGGACTCGATGGGACGAATGGCCTCCTTCTGTGCCGTTATGACTCTATGACAACAAAAAGAGACTAATGGTTGAAGCCAAGTATCAGTGTATTACTGATGTTCTACCATGAGATGTGACTTCAGTAAAATCTCTTCACAAAGTTGCATGAGACTATGATAGCAAAGAAGGACTTTAGGTTCTTTCTCGATGGGTGAATTTAGATGGGCTGAATGGCTTCTCTCATTTATAATTATCTTGTGATTACTGCAACCAAAATGGTAGAGTCGAGAGTTTGAATAGAGTCTTTAGGGTGCAATTGTGCTGTGCTATTATATGTGATGCATCATTAAAAGATTCAGGTTAATTTCTTTACTACCTTAGTGAATACGTTTGCCCATTTATTTTAATTGGGCCAATGTCATTGTTAAAGTAGCGCAGAGAAAAATGTCACCCCAACACCTTAAATCAATTCAGTAAAAATATTCACACTGCACAATTTCACCCCAAAATTAGGTTCTGAAGCTTGATTATTATGGAGAAGCAGGGCAGAGAAGGAATTTAATACCTGTCGCAAACGATGTGAAAAATGAGCAGCTTGCTCCACTCTAGAGTCCCAAGTTTGATCAAGCATTGTTATTAATAGCCTTCATCACCACAGGTCTGAATAATTCCCTCTGCATTGTTGGATTATTAGAGCAATCTATACTATTCTTGTGAAAAATGCGACGTCACAAGATTAGATTCTGCTCCCTGCTGCATTGCTTGTCAATGGTGTTTCCAGAATAATGCAGCACTCATAAAAGAACCAGATATTCAAAAGATCTAATGTTTTTTTTTATACCTGACAAGGTAATTAGTGTTGATTTCTTCATTAGCTACATGCACTGACATTTAAACACTTACCTATTGTTGTGTCAGTGGCTCACATATAAAAAAACGCACATCACTGAAGACAGACAATGTTCCTTCTCCGATATGGCACCAATATACCAGCACTGATCTGTTGATTATAGCTTTGTAACTGATCTATTGAGCGTGCTAATTAAAATAACTCATTAAAGTTGCAGTCTCCCAGATTTGTCACAACGGATGTTATTTTAGAGAGGAGAGCTGCCTACTGTGTCAGCCGTGGCTCTGTGGGTAGCACTCGCGCCTCTGAGTCAGGGGGTTGGGGAGCTCAAATCCCACTCCAGTGAGACTTGAGCACACAAATCTAGGCCGACACTCCCAGTGCAGTGCTGAGGGAGTGCTGCACTGTCGGAGGTGCCACCTTCTGGATGACACGTTAATCCGAGGCCCCGTCTGCTCTCTCAGGTGGACGTAAAAGATCCAACAGCACTATTTCAAAGAAGAGCAGGGGAGTTCGCCCCGGTGTCCTGGGCAATATTTATCCCTCAACCAACATCACTAAAACAGATTATCTGGTTATTATCACATCGCTGTTTGTGGGAGCTTGCTGTGCGCAAATTGGCTGCCGTGTTTCCTACACGACAACAGCGACCACACTTCAAGAGTACTTCATTGGTTGTAAAGCGCCTTGGGGCATCCTGAGGTTGGGAAAGGCGCTATAGAAATGCAAGTCTTTCTTTCTTTACCTGTTTCCATTAAGCATCCCAATGTTTGATGGTTAAATGTATTGTCCAGTATGTGACTGAGCTATACAGCCCAAGAAGGCCCCATGTTAACGCCCCAGTCTGTGGCCGGTTAGCATGGCGGCAATAAGAGCATTACGATTAACTGCAGCACCCTGGACGAGGGAGGGGAAAGAAAAATCAGAGAGGATTCCTGCTTTTGACTGCTATCCCTGCTGGAAAGCATGTGTAGGTATTGACTATGGATGAAGACAAGCTAGGACTTGGCTGTGATGCCCTTCACAGTCAAAGAGCCGGTCAGCATTCTCCCTTCCATTCCTGAAGTCGCTGATTCCCATCGGGAGAAAATCCCACTGGCACCATCAGCTCCTCACCCAAGGGGCCATTCTTTATACATGAGCTTAGACAGTGAGCGGCAACAGGTCTTTTAACCATCAAGCCCATCACAGCCAAGCCCAACAGCCTTGCATATGTACACTAATATTTAGCGAGGAGGGCGGAGGGTGGGGGGGTAAGGGTAACAATCAGGAATGGAAATCCTGGCTAATTCCTCCCCTCTGTAGCACGGGGACAATCGTACAACCCTCCAACAGGGATTGAACTTGGGACCTGCCTGGTTGGTGTGACTCAGTAACCAAGCACGAGTCACCACATTCACAAGGGCACAAGTGAATGAAAAGGGAGCAAAATCGGAGGAGGTGACAAACACAGAATGAGAAATTCATTACAAGAAAGAAAGACTTGCATTTCTATAGCGCCTTTCATGACCACCGGACGTCTCAAAGTGCTTTACAGCCAATGAAGTACTTTTCAAGTGTTGTCACTGTTGTAATGTAGGAAATGCGGCAGCCAATTTGCACACAGCAAGCTCCCACAAACAGCAATGTGATAATGACCAGATAATCTGTTTTTATGTTGGTTGGGGGATAAATATTGGCCCCAGGACACCGGGGAGAAATCCCCTGCTCTTCTTCCAAATAGTGACTTGAACCCACAACCTTCTGACTCAGAGGCTACCCACTTTTTTTTATATATTATTTATTGAACATTAAAAACATTTACAACATCATGATCATTCCATTGTATCATACAAATCCATTCCGCCGCTCTGCACAGCCATTCCTCCACCATAGTCCGTATTTTCCGACGCTGTGTACACACCCATAGGGACAGCGGAAATGCCGGCTTCAGGCATGCGAAGCGCACGCGCTGAAAACCGGCATTTCCGATCTATCAAGAATCCTCTCGACAAATCGGACGCCTGCCCTGGAGAAGGGCCTCTGTGGGTGGAGAGTTCCGCTTTCTGCAAAACCTCCGCCCGCTGAAAACCCTTAGAAATCTTACGCCTGGTAAAAAGCAGGGGCGTAAGGCCCGCTTTTACCAGCATAAGTTTTAAAAAAGTTTTTTTTTCAATTTCACTCATTTATAATTTTTAAATACTTTTAAAAAAGGTAAGTTTATTTTTAGCCCCGTAAAATTTTTGTTTAAAATATTTAATTTAATGTAATTTTAACTCATTTTAAAAACGTGATGGTTTTTTAAAAAACTTATTAAATGTTTTGATGTCTTTTTTCAGTGATCCTCATTCATACCTTTGAGAGGTCTATCTGTCAAAAGTGTTTAGTCTGTGTGTTCTAGTTATTGTTAATAAGAATCACTGCACACAGACCACAAGAATAAATTCAACAGGTCTTTACTAGTCGAAGGTCAGGCTGAACTGCCCAATAAATCATTACACAGCACTTATATACCGGTGTGGTCACCACCGGTATTACAGTATACAGCAGCCAAGATAAAGTAGTGCATCTCTTAAAATAGTTCTCTTAAAGGTGGAACGGTTACATACACCACAATCCTCCCTTTTTAGCTTAACAGTATATATTCCCCATTTAACATAACATATATACACAACTTCATGTCAAAACAGTTCACAGATTCAGTCTCTGAGGAGGCCTCCTGATCCGAGGCGGATAACGCCTTTCAGGGGTCTCTGGTTCTCGTTGCTGGGGTGACTCATCTAGTTGATCCCCTATGGATAGGACATCATCATCAGGTATATTCACTTCTGAGGTAGATGCTTCAGGTTCACTAACTTCCTCCACGGTTGTCTCTGTCGTAACCATGGGCTCGACCCTTGTTCTCGATCCCACCAGTTGGTCAGCATGACGTCGCATTACGTTTTCACCAACATCTACCGTGTACATCAGGGGTCCTTGTCTGGCCCGAATTGTTCCAGATTGCCATTTCTCGTTTTTATAGTCCCTGGCTAACACCGGTTGTCCTATTTCAAAACTCCGAGTGGGCTTGTTATTGATATGCTGGAACTGTTTGTTTTCGACTTCCCTCCGCACATTTGGTTTTAACAAGTCCAACCTGGACCGCAACCTCCTGTTATAGAACATCATGGCAGGACTTTGGTTTGTTGTTGCATGGGTGGCGTTTCGATATGCCAGTAGGAAATTGTCCACCTTGTGTTGCAGTGGAATCTGATCTTCGCTCATGGCCTTTATTGCCTTTTTGAACGTCTGTACAAACCTCTCGGCCAGCCCATTCGTAGCTGGATGATATGGGGCAGAGGTATAATGTTTCACCCCATTCTTCTTCAGGAATTTCTGGAATTCCTCTGACACGAACTGTGGTCCGTTGTCTGAACATATTTGCTCTGGCAATCCATTTCTTGCAAATATCGTTCTTAGCACCGCGATCGTCTTCTCCGAGGTAGTGGTAGTCATTTTAATTACTTCTGGCCATTTAGAATGTGCGTCCACCGCAATTAAAAACATGGAGTCCATGAATGGACCAGCTAAGTCAATATGTACACGTTGCCATGGGGTTGAAGGCCATTCCCATGGATGCAGCGGTGCAATTGGAGGTGCATTTTGGACTTTTTGGCACCCTGAGCAGCTTTTCGTCAGATCCTCTATCTGTTGGTCGATACCCGGCCACCACACATAAGCCCTAGCAAGGCTTTTCATCTTGACTCCCCCCAGGTGACCTTCATGTAGTTCTTTTAGAACTCTCTCTCTTAACTTAGGAGGGATAATCACCCTTGTTCCATACATCAATGTTCCCTGACAGATGGACAGCTGTTCTCGTCTTGCTGAGAATGCCGGTAACAGTGGATCACCATGGGCTGGCCATCCCTTTACTGTCAATTCGTAGACCCGGGACAGTGTCGGGTCATTCCTAGTCTCCCTTTCAATATTTGCATTGGTGACAGGTAAACATTCGATGATGGTCGAGTGAAATAACTCCACCGGGTCAACCGTCGGTGCCTCCTCCTCAGTAGGTAGTGGCAGGCGCGACAGCCCATCAGCATTACCATGCTGCTTTGTACCTTTGAATTCTATCTGATATTGATGTGCCCCTAGGAAAAGGGACCATCTCTGGAGCCTCTGTGCTGTCATCACCGAAACACCCTTCTTAGGGTTAAAAATGGATACCAACGGCTGATGGTCTGTCAGCAGTGTAAACTTCTGGCCCTGCAGGTAATGATTAAACTTCTTTACTCCCCACACAAGGCTGAGAGCCTCCCTATCTATCTGAGCATAGTTGCGCTCAGCGGAGGTCAATGATCTGGATGCAAATGCGACTGGCCTTTCCAAGCCATTTGGCAACTTGTGTGAGAGTACTGCTCCAATACCATAAGGAGAAGCATCACAAGCTAAACGAATAGGTAGCGTTGGGTTGAAGTGAGCCAACACTTCCTCTGAGGTGATCAATGCCTTGCTTTTGCGAAAGGCCTTCTTACAGTCCTCGCTCCACTTCCATGGTACTTCTTTCTGCAAAAGAGCGTTCAGCGGGTGCAGCACCGTGGATAGATTTGGCAGAAACTTATGGAAATAGTTAATCAACCCTAGGAACGACCTCAACTGGGATACATTTTCCGGAGCGGGAGCCTTCACAACAGCTTCGATCTTGTCAGGTGACTTGTGCAGCCCCTCCTGGTCAATGACATGACCACAGTACGAGATCCGTTTCTGAAAGAACTCACATTTCTGGCGATTAACTCGAAGGCCATATTCCTTCAACCTGGTGAGCACCAGTTTCAAATTTGCGAGGTGTTCCTCATCGTCCTCTCCTGTAATCAGGATATCGTCCAAGTAACATTGAGTGCTTGGAATTCCCTGTAATACCTGTTCCATGGCCCTCTGCCAAATTGCTGGAGCCGAAGCCACTCCAAAAACCAGTCTATTATATCGATACAAGCCTCTGTGCGTGTTGATTGTGAGATACTGGCGCGACTCTTCCTCAACTTCCATCTGTAAGTACGCTTGCGCCAGGTCTATCTTGGTGAAGTGTTTCCCGCCAGACAATGAAGCAAAGATATCCTCAATCCACGGAAGCGGATATCGCACCGTGTGAAGCACCGGATTAACCGTGATCTTGAAGTCTCCACAGATGCGGACCTTCCCCGGTTCCCCTGGCTTGTTACTCGATGAACACTTCATGACGGGAACAATGGGCGTGGCCCACTCACTCCAGTCCACCTTAGACAGTACTCCTGAACGTTCTAGCCCTTCCAGCTCAGCTTCCACAGCAGGTCGTATCGCATAAGGTACCGGTCTGGCTGTGAAAAATTTTGGGTTTGCATGTTCTGCAATCTTGATTTTTGCCGTAATTCCTCTCAGTGTTCCCAGTCCCTGTTGGAACACCTCTTTAGCCTCATCCAATATTCTGGACAATCGTTCAGGTTTGACATCTTTTTTTCCGGAATCTACCGTTATTGCTTTTAGAGAGTGCCAGTCCATATTTATTTTCCTGATCCACTCCCGTCCCAGAAGTGGTGGACCTCACTCAGGTAGTACATATAAGTCCATTCCTTGGTGTTCTTTGCCCTTGTGTACCACCTTGACTTTTATCTTTCCGATGGGGTATACTTTTTGCCCCGTGTATGTCTGCAATACTATCTCCGTATCCTGTAGGGGAATATGTGTGAATAACCTTTTGTAATCTTGCTTATTCATGACCGTCAACGCCGATCCGGTGTCCAATTCCATCTTCACTTGGACTCCTGCTATCTGAAGTGTGACCCAGATAGTTTGTAGGTCAGCTTCCTTACTCACATTGTGAATTCTCAGACTACCCAGTTCCTTGCTGTTGGAGTCTGAATCCGAATTCTGTTCATCCGAACTCTTCTCAGCCACCTTATGTACCTTTCTGCACTTTTCCTGCGGTGACTTTTTGTTGCTGGTCTTCTTTCCTGACCGGCATACTTTAGCTATGTGACCAAGCTTGCCACATTTTCTACATTCCTGATTTTTAAACCAGCATTGGTTCTGATCGTGTGTTGTCTTTCCACAACGATAACATTTCGCTGTACCCAAAGCCATTTGATCTACGCTGAGTACCGCTGCCTTCAGCTGCATTTCCGCAGTGCCTCTCGCTGCGGCTTCGTGCGATGCTGCAATAGTGACAGCCTTATCAAGTGTAAGATCACTCTCTTCAAGCAGCCGCTTTTGTGTTCCTTCTTTCGACAATCCACACACGAATTTGTCTCTCAGTGCCTCTGTCAGTCTTTCCCCAAACTGACAGTATTTCGCTAGCTTACGCAGTTCAATTAAATACTCCGCGTTGCTTTCCTCTTTCAGTTGCGTTCTCGCATAAAATTTAAATCGTTCCGCTAACATCAGCGGTGTGGGGTTCAAATGATTTCTCAGGACAGCAACAATATTAGCGAAAGCCTGATCCGCCGGTTTAGCTGGTGATAGAAGATGCTTCAATAGCCCGTATGTCTTCGCACCCATTGAGTTTAGTAAGGTTAGTGCTTTATCTTCATCTGATATTTTATTTGCCTTACAATAAATCTCTATGCGTTCTACATACGTGGCCCAATCTTCAACATCGGCATCGAAATCGTTGATGTTACCACGCTTAGGCATCCTCGCAATCTTCTTGAGAAACAAAAAGAAATTTTTCTTTTATTTTTTTTTCAAAATGGCGGTTTCCCGCGCTTGTCTTCTTCCCCCGCCTACGAAAATGGCGGCTTCCCGCGTTTGCCTTTCTCCCCCGCTGGCTGTAATGGTGATTGCCGTATTGCTGCGTTCGCCCTCCCCAGCGGTTCTCAAATCGTGCCTCCCAGCCCCTCTTGCAGTTCGGTCCTTTCCCTCGGCTGCGGCTGAGTTCTCCGCGGTTTTTTAAAAAATTATTTTTATTTTCTCCCGCGCCTCGCGGCCTTGGTAGCTGCCCGGCCTTTTTCCCCGGTCGCGGTCGAGCTCTCTCTCGACGCTGTTGCGTCTCCCAGCCCGCTTGCAGCCTGGTCTTTTACACCGGCTGCGTTTGCATTCACCGCGGCTCCCGTGCCTTACGCTGCCCCAGACTCAGCGCCTCTGGCCCCGACTTCTGTCCGGCTCTTTTCCCCGGCCGTGATCGAGTTCTCCGCCCTTATATCCTCCGTTTTTCCCTCCCCTACTTCACAGCCAACGTGGCCGACTTGCTGCTCGTCGCTGATCGGCTTACCCACCACCGTGGTAGAAGGGATGATCACTGCCTGTTGCTGATGGAAGGCTTCGTGTCAGGATTCTTCCTTGCTCTTCAGACCCGAGTCTTTTCTCAGCAGGATGATGAGGGCGGATGCCTCTTCTCGACGCCCGTTAAACTGCCTTGGATATATCTCTGCCGCAGGGTAAGATCGTCATCGTCGCCACTGTTAAGTCTGTGTGTTCTAGTTATTGTTAATAAGAATCACTGCACACAGACCACAAGAATAAATTCAACAGGTCTTTACTAGTCGAAGGTCAGGCTGAACTGCCCAATAAGTCATTACATAGCACTTATATACCGGTGTGGTCACCACCGGTATTACAGTATACAGCAGCCAAGATAAAGTAGTGCATCTCTTAAAATAGTTCTCTTAAAGGCGGAACGGTTACATACACCACAAAAAGTATCCATGGTGTGGAGATGCCGGAGTTGGACTGGGGTGGACAAATGTAAGAAGTCACACAACACCAGGTTATAGTCCAACAGCTTTATTTGAAATCACAAGCTTTCGGAGCGCTGCTCCTTCGTCAGGTGAAGTGGAGAGATGCATAAAAACACAGCTTATATAGTCAGAGAATAATGTCAGATGTTTACAGGTAATCTTGCCAACTGCCCTTTATCACACCTCGGCAGAGAGATAATCACAGCAATCAAAGGTGTGAATGGTGTCCAAACAGGTCAGTCAGGAAAACATTACATCAAAGAACAATGAGGTGGGGTCACAAGGGGTCAAATATTGCAGATGCTGGGGTCTGTATGAAAAACAAAAAAAGACAAAAAACATTTTTTTTTTTTCTTGCTGGAAATCACAGCAGGTCCGGCCGCATCTGTGTAGAGAGAACAAGCCAATGTCGACTCGAGTCTGGACGACCCTGCGTCAGGTGTGGTTACATGTAGCGTGACATGAACCCAAGATCTCGGTTGAGGCCGTCCTCATGGGTACGGAACTTGGCTATCAGTTTCTGCTCGACGATTTTGCGTTGTCGTGTGTCTCGAAGGCCGCCTTGGAGAATGCTTACCCGAAGATCGGAGGCTGAATGTCCTTGACTGCTGAAGTGTTCCCTGACTGGGAGGCAGGAGTGTTCCCTCCCAGTCGGGGAACACTTCAGCAGTCAAGGACATTCAGCCTCCAATCTTCGGGTAAGCATTCTCCAAGGCGGCCTTCGAGACACACGACAACGCAAAATCGTCGAGCAGAAACTGATAGCCAAGTTCCGTACCCATGAGGACGGCCTCAACCGAGATCTTGGGTTCATGTCACGCTACATGTAACCCCACCTGACGCAGGGTCGTCCAGACTCGAGTCGACATTGGCTTGTTCTCTCTACACAGATGCGGCCGGACCTGCTGTGATTTCCAGCAACAACAAAAAAAGTTTTTTGTCTGTTTTTTGGTTTTTCATACAGACCCCAGCATCTGCAATATTTGACCCCTTGTGACCCCACCTCATTGTTCTTTGATGTAATGTTTTCCTGACTGACCTGTTTGGACACCATTCACACCTTTGATTGCTGTGATTATCTCTCTGCCGAGGTGTGATAAAGGGCAGTTGGAAAGATTACCTGTAAACATCTGACATTATTCTCTGACTATATAAGCTGTGTTTTTATGCATCTCTCCACTTCACCTGACGAAGGAGCAGCGCTCCGAAAGCTTGTGATTTCAAATAAAGCTGTTGGACTATAACCTGGTGTTGTGTGACTTCTTACATTTGTCAAAAGTATGAAGGGGGATTGCCTTCTCCCATTGGCTCGCCTGGCCCACATGATCCCAGGGATGCTTGCGAACCGCCTGCGCCCCTGGGATACCTGGGCCCTGCGCATTTCGTCATGGAGAGGCCCAGGATCGGAAATGGTCGGACCGCGGGAGCCCTCAGGTAAGGGCGTAAATTTTTTTCCCGATAGGAGGCACCCGCACGCAAGAAGCCTCCTATCGGAAATTACGGGCCCACATATTAACATCAAAACCTGAAGATTAATTTGTCTCCCATAACATATACTAATCTATTGTACTTTAAAAATTGATCAGTAATCATGGCTCCGAATAAGGGAAGTGTGCCTGATAACCCCCCCATCATTTAATCTCCGGCCTTTCCCTCCTCTCATGCTCCTTCCCGACTTTTCGGGCAACTGTTGCTTTCTCCTGTGGCCTCCGGCTCTTTTTCACCTCCTGTTTGAACCTTCCCAGCAGTTTCAGCCTCTTCCTTACATTAGGTTTGGGTCGAGGAGCTGCCGCTTCTCCCTCCTTCTGCCCCTCACTAACCTTTCCCTTCCCACACGATGCCACCCCACCCACCACTTCATGTCCCTGTCCCCCTCTGACTCCTCACTCTCAAGCTCTTCCGTAACATCCCGTCCCTGTTCCCCGTCAGATACATAATCCCCTTATTGAGTCTTCCTGCTATCACGGTTTCTCCAACAGTGCCGCTCCCTTCAGCCTCCTCTCCACCACTGACCCTTGCTCCTCGTTTCTTCTCTCTCTAGGACAATGGCGCATCTGCACCTATCTTGCTCCCTTCTGGCGTCTTTCTCTCCCCGCTCCTGTCCTGCTGCCCCTTTATGTAACGAGAAAGGATTAATTAGCAATCTTGTTGTACGAGGCCCCTTGGGTCTGAGCGATCATAATATATTCGAATTCTTCATTAAGATGGAGAATGAAGTAGTTGACTCAGAGACTAGGGTCCTCAATTTAAATAAAGGAAACTACGATGGTCTGAGGAGCGAGTTGGGTAGGATTGATTGGGGAATGGCAATGGCACTCAAAGGGTTGACGGTGGATAGGCAATGGCAAACATTCAAAGACTGAATGGATGAGCTACAGAATTTGTTCATCCCAGTTTGGCATAAAAATAAAACAAAAAAGATGACTCAACCATGGCTAACAAGGGAAATTAGGGATAGCATAAGATCCAAGGAGACGACATATAAATTGGCCAGAAAAAGCAATAATCTTGAGGATTGGGAGCAGTTTAGGATTCAACAAAGGAGGACAAAGGGATTAATTAAGAAAGGGAAAATAGAATATGAGAGTAAGCTAGCTGGGAACATAAAAACTGACTGTAAAAGCTTTTATAGATATGTGAAGAGAAAAAGATTAGAAGTCAAGCGTAGGTCCCTTGCAGTCAGAATCAGGGGAATGTATAATGGGAAACAAAGAAATGGCAGACCAACTAAATTCATACTTTGGTTCTGTCTTCACAAAGGAGGACACAAATAACCTCCCAGAGATGCCGGGGAACATAGGGCCTGATGAAAGGGTGGAACTGAAAGAAATCAGTATTTGTAGGGAAATGGTGTTAGAAAAATTGATGGGACTGAAGGCCGATAAATCCCCAGGGCCTGATAATCTACATCCCAGGGTACTTAAGGAAGTGGCCCTAGAAATAGTAGATGCATTGCTGGTCATCTTCCAGAACTCGATAGACTCTGGAACAGTACCCATGGATTGGAGGGTAGCTAATGTTACCCCACTATTCAAAAAAGGTGGTAGAGAAAAAGCGAGGAATTATAGACCGGTAAGCCTGACATCGGTAGTGGGGAAAATGCTAGAATCTATTATAAAAGATGTAATAGCAGAGCACTTGGTAAGCAGTGACAGGATCGGACAAAGTCAACATGGATTTACAAAAGGTAAATCATGCTTGACTAATCTACTGGAATTTTTTGAGGATGTAACTGATAAAATAGATAAGGGAGAACCAGTGGATGTGGTGTATTTGGACTTTCAGAAGGCTTTCGATAAGGTCCCACATAAGAGATTAGCGTGCAAAATTAAGGCACATGGGATTGGGGGCAAGGTATTGACTTGGATAGAGAACTGGTTGGCGGACAGAAAGCAAAGTGTTGGAATAAACGGGTCGTTTTCCGAGTGGCAGGCAGTGACTAGTGGGGTACCGCAGGGATCGGTCCTAGGACCCCAGCTGTTCACAATATATATTAATGATCTGGACAAGGGAATTGGATGTAATATCTCCAAATTTGCAGACGACACAAAGCTGGGTGGGAGGGTAAGCTGTGAGGAGGATGGCGAGAAACTCCAGTACGATTTGGACAGATTGGGTGATTGGGCAGAAACATGGCAAATGCACTATAATGTGGATAAATGTGAGGTTATCCACTTTGGTGGCAAAAACAGGAAGGCAGATTATTATTTGAATGGCAATAGATTGGGAGAATGGGAAGTGCAAAGGGACCTGGGTGTTCTTGTGCACCAGTCGCTGAAGGTAAGCATGCAGGTGCAGCAGGCGGTTAAGGCGGCAAATTGTATGTTGGCCTTCGTAGCGAGAGGGTTTGAGTACAGGAACAAGGATGTCTTGCTACAGTTGTACAGGGCCTTGGTGAGGCTGCACCTTGAGTATTGTGTGCAGTTTTGGTCGCCTTACCTGAGGAAGGACGTTCTTGCCATGGAAGGAGTGCAGCGAAGATTCACCAGGCTGATACCTGGGATGGCAGGAATGATGTATGAGGAGAGATTGTGTCGATTGGGCTTATACTCACTGGAGTTTAGAAGATTGAGAGGGGATCTCATCGAAACCTATAAAATTCTGTCAGGCCTGGACAGACTAGATGCAGGAAGGATATTTATGATGGCCGGGGGAGTCCAGAACCAGGGGTCACAGTCTAAGGATAAGGGGTAAGCCATTTAGGACTGAAATGCGGAGGAATTTCTTCACCCAGAGAGTGGTGAACCTGTGGAATTCTCTGCCACAGAGGGCGGTGGAGGCCAGTTCATTAAATATATTCAAAAAGGAGTTGGATATATTTCTTAAGTCTAAAGGGATCAAGGGATATGGGGAGAAGGCAGGGACAGGGTACTGAATTTGGATGATCAGCCATGATCTCATTGAATGGCGGAGCAGGCTCGAAGGGCCGAATGGCCTACTCCTGCTCCTATCTTCTATGTTAAGGCTCCTGCCTCTTGTACCCTCTCCTCGTCTTGCCCCCTGCTGCTCCCCGAGATGTCCGACTCCCCGTCTTTCTTTGGAGTACTTACACTTACCCCGCACCCCGCTCCCGCCTTCTTACCCCCCGCGGACGCCAGATTCTTTCGGGAGAACCGAGCCATATTATGGCTCGACTCTGCCTTCGACCCGTGCTGCCCGCTGCTGTCTTTGTTCTTCTCCACCGTACTTGGTGTGTTTTCCACCATCTCCATCCTGTTCTCTGCACCACAATTTCCTGCCTCTTCCTGTGCTCTTTTCTCCTTCCATTCACCAGCTGTGTCCTCCGCCTGCTCCGCTCCTCCGGCCGCTCCACTCACACCTCCTGTTCCTTCTCCCATCTCCTCGTCACTCATAGAGCTTCCTTCTGCCTCACACTCACTGCAGTTGGGGCCTTTGTGACACACCCCACAGCGCTCCGCCTTGCAGCTCCGAGCGATGTGTCCAGACTCGCCGCAGTTATAACAATACAAGTCTGGACAGCTTCTTACAAGATGGTCGTATCCAAGACAATAATAATAAACCTTCACCTGGTTATCATGCAGTACCCTGAAGTACTGCACTCCTTCCATTGTCTCGAATTTCATGTGATACGGCAATGACTTCACCCCCTCTGGGAACCGCACCTTTACATAACGGGTTCCATCTGCTACCCATGTTCCTGGATAGTATCTCCTCTTTATTGCCGAGCAAATTTTAATATCCCACGACTTCAACTTTTTTTATTAGCACATCATCCTCAATATAAACTGGCAGGTTTAAGAATGAGACCACCACCTCTTCAGAATATAGCAGAGATACCTCCAAGAATTTATCTCCAACCTTCAAACTCAGTAAAGGTCTTTCCACCTCCTCTCGCCCACTGACCGTCACCTCGAGCCCAATATTCGGCTTTGGTCGGCAGGCAAAGCAGCTTCCTTCGCCGCAGTCCTCGTGTACCGCCTGGATAGTATCCCAAGCTCGCATCTCCTTATCCTCGCACTGAACCACCACCGTGTTTTCTTTTCCAAACCTCCTGGCACCCCGTCCCAAATCTTTGGGCCTTTTTTCCTCCCTTCCCCCAACATTTTCTCGCCTGATTAAATTCATCCTGAGAACATTGTCCTCTGAGGGGCCCGGCACTCCAAAAACCCACCGCCAACTTTTAACAAACTCACTCAAACTCCCTGCAGCGATCAAGCACCCAGCAGCACCTGCTCTGTCCTAGCCCCTCCCACCTAGAGAGTGCCACCCACTGAGCCACAGCTGACACTGTTTGCATCTAATGCAGAAAAACACATGCAAGATAAATAAGTTGCTTAAATCTACACTAAGTTTTGGCTATTTTTGTCCATGTTCTGTTCATTTATAATTTTTCATTCTAATTGATGGAATTGTAGCCACTTGATTACAAAATAACCATGTTTGTGAACAATTATTCTCACCGCGCGCACCCCCCCCCCCCTCCATCCACCCCCCCACCACCAATTTTCTTCCTGAAGATAATGACTGATGCCATGGTACAAGAGTAACCACCTGAGTGAATCACCAGTCATTCTCCAGTACCTTGATCAAGTGGCTATTCTTCTTGTGGGAGCCTGATGAGCATTAGCAAGCTATGCAACAGGGATCACAACAGCCGTCCCCAGTCCTTCTGGATTATATAGTTCAGCTACATACCCCCATTACCAACTGAGCAAAGCGGAGGGTGCGATGAAGGGGTAGCGCTCACACGGTTAGTTTTCAGTTGATCAAAAGTAATTAATACATTTGGCCCCGTCTGCCCTCTTAGGTAGACGTAAAAGATCCTATGGGACTAATCCAAGAAGAACAGAAGGGTTCTCTCTGGCATCCTGGCCAATATTTATCAACACTTCCAAAACAGATTATCTGGTCATTTATCTCATTGCTGTTTGTGGGACCTTGCTGTGCACAAATTGACTGCCAAATATGCATATATTACAACAGTGATTACACTGCACATCAAAAGTACTTTGCAACATCCTGAGGACATGAAAGACACCATATAAAAGCAAGTTCTTTTGTTCGGCTGCCGGTAAATTCAGGGAAATTGATGTCTGCTATCGATTTTGCAAGTTTTCAGTTCGTGCACTGTGACATTGGAAAATATACAACTATTCAAGACACTGAAATATCAGGAATAACTCTTACTGCAATATTAAATCTAATAATGGATTCATGGGGTAATATAAAACATCTCAGCTGAGGTTGATTGAATAACTTGTTCGTGACAAGGTCACGAGGGGTTACGAGTTAGCTTTTGTTTTTTGAACAATCTGTTGAAGTTTAGGTGACCGATGTTCCCGTTTGGGAACCCAGTGTCACATCAATCACTCCCAGGACAGGTAAAGTAAGATCAGATGCTCACTCGAACAATGTGCATTAAATCCTACCTCAGAACAACACCTCCAACTGCAACCTTGTGAGAATTTCCACAGTAACTCTTAGCCTGTCTGAGTGGGAATGTCAATTTAGTGGCAAATGGGGAATAGTATTGTGCTACGAACCCTAGGAACTGCACTGGGACTGCCCAGACTCATTTCACATAGGATTGCAGCCAACAGACAGAGGTTTCAAACAGAGTTTTCTATTTGTCCCTTCACCTCCAGTCCCCAGAGGTGAAAGGTCAGTGCGCTAGCTCACAGTGCTACCCCTAGGAGAGATAGTCACAGCCTACTTCATTCATTAATAACTTTATTTAAAATATTTTAAATAAAGTTATCACATTGCAAGTGCATAATTATGAAAATATTGCTGCAGTTGCCAGATTGAATGTCTGACCTCAATATCTCAAGTTAATGCAATGCTGCTGTACCAATAGTGTGACGGTAATATTTTTCGCAGTGTCGGAACACAGTAAGTGACTGTGTGTGGGGGTGGGTGGATGTGGATGAGAGTGTGCACGTAGGATGGGGTTTGTAAACAGTTTGAGATACTTAATTTAATTGAGAGTAGGAAGGCTGATGGTTTGGGTAAACAGATGTACACTACCACAAGCCAGAAACTGCAATTCAATTTTTTTTTAAACACCCAAGGTTTGCTAGAAAGCATCCAATTCTCTCTTTGCAATTTGATCTTCCACTCATTTTCCCTGCTCTTCCTGCACCTTAAAAGGAATAAAAATCCAGCCTGCTCAAGGGCTAAACAATCTAAGGAACAGTGTTATAGAAAATGAATAAGCGTACCCGAGGACGGAACTTTCAATGTTCTAAGGGCTGGCGCGAGTTCGGTGACTCCCCAAAGCAGTGCGGCTGAGATCTGGGCCTCGCAGACAGGTGATTGTAGATACAAATGTATCTCGCACAATTCTTTTTTATAGTGCATTGGTGATCCACACTAACACTTCCTACAGTTACCCAACTTAGAAATAGAACCAAGCTCGCTTTTTGTGTCTGTGTCATATACTGTAGGACACAGAAGCTATAAAAAAAATAGCATTAAATATAAACCTAGATTTTGACACAGTCAGAAATTGTTTGATATCAACCCTCCACAATCCAAAAGCAGCCGCTGAAGACTGGGAACTGCAGTGAGTCAGTACACTGTCCATTGGAGACATG
Source organism: Somniosus microcephalus (assembly GCF_052327205.1). Taxonomy (NCBI): domain Eukaryota; kingdom Metazoa; phylum Chordata; class Chondrichthyes; order Squaliformes; family Somniosidae; genus Somniosus; species Somniosus microcephalus. Next base: position 19,027,593 of record NC_141005.1, read on the forward strand.
TGTGTCAGCTGTGGCTCAGTGTCTGGCCTCAGAGTCAGAAGATTGTGGGTTCACAGTCCCACTCCAGAGACCTGAGCCCAAAAATCTAGGCTGACACTCCAGTGCAGTGCTGAGGGAGTGCTGCACTGCCGGAGGTGCCGTCTTTCGGATGAGACATTAAACTGATGGATGTAAAAGATCCCATGGCACTCAAAGAAGAGCAGGGGAGTTAACCCTTGCCAATATTTATCCCTCAATCAACATCACTAAAAACAGATTATCTGGTCATTATCACATTGCTGTTTGTGGGAGCTTGCTGTGCGCAAATTGGCTGCCGCGTTTCCCACATTACAACAGTGACTACACTTCAAAAAAAGTACTTCATTGGCTGTAAAGCACTTTGGCATGTCCTGAGGTTGTGATAGGTGCTATAGAAATGCGAGTCTTTCTTTCCAGGCTGATACCTGGGATGGCAGGAATGACGTATGAGGAGAGATTGGGTCGATTGGGCTTATACTCGCTGGAGTTTAAAAGAATGAGAGGGGATCTCATTGAAACTTATAAAATTCTAACAGGACTAGACAGACTAGATGCAGGAAGGATGTTCCCGTTGGTCGGGGAGTCCAGAACCAGGGGTCACAGTCTAAGGATAAAGGGTAAGCCATTTAGGACAGAGGTGAGGAGGAATTTCTTCACCCAGAGAGTGGTGAACCTGTGGAATTCTCTACCACAGAAGGCAGTAGAGGCCAATTCATTAAATATATTCAAGAAGGAGTTAGATATATTTCTTAAGGCTAAAGGGATCAAGCGATATGGAGAGAAGGCAGGAACAGGGTACTGAGTTTGGATGATCAGCCATGATCTCATTGAATAGCGGAGCAGGTTTGAGGGGCCGTATGGCCTACTCCTGCTCCTATCTTCTATGTTTCTATGTTTCTCTCTCTCTCTGCTGCCTGTGAGGGTCCTAATTGAAATGAATGTGGGGCAGCCTGAATCTAGTTCCCAATCACCACAAGTCCATAAAACAAAGCTGCCCGTAATCTTGCACTAAGGCAGCCATTTTTCTCAGAGCACCTATAAAAAACAGCCTGTTGTGAAAGTTATAAACACCGTGGTACAGTTGGGATATTCCGATCGAGGCTGCGATTGAGGCAGAGGACAGCGAGCTGTACTCTAAACTGGGAGTGGGGTTGCCAACCCTCCTGGATTGTCCTGGAGTCACCCGGAATTGAGGATTGATCCCCCGGGCACCGCTGCAAGCAACCCGGGAGGGAAAAATAAATAAAAAATCGTCAAGTCAGCAAAGCTCGGCAAGCGAGCGCCACTGCTGTATTCTGGTAAATCCGCGCGGTTACCATCTACAGACCCGGGGGGGGGGGGGGGGGGGGACAGTTCAGCTTCGCTCCCTGTAACCGAGAAGCATTCGCAGGAAACTAACTGAGCGAGCCAATTCCACCCCACCCCCCCAAAGACCACCGGGGGAGGGTATGGCTGGAAGAAGAGAGTAGGTCCCAGAAACAGGCAGTGAGAGAAGACGTCCGCAGCCTTGGGCAGTGGCCAGCTCCGGCGGGAGCATCGAGCCGAGAAATTGTGAGCTTGGAATCGATTCCGCAAGCGGTGTCGCTTTTACAAATACATTCAAGGGAACAGCGGAATTCAGTCCTGACTCAGGAGAGAGAATGACGTTAAGCGCATCTTAAAAAGGACGGTGCCCCCAGAACATATTTGGCTTGGAAGTGCAAAATTCTTCCTTTTGCAAATAAAATAGCCTGTTTCAATTACTCACGTGAGGTAACCAGAGCTGTAACTACTATATGCATCAGTAGTAAGAAAGAAAGACTTGCATTTCTATGGTGCCATTCACAACCTCAGGACATCCTAAAGCCAATGAAGTACTTTTGAAGTGTAGTCATTGTTGTAATGTAGGAAACACGGCGACCAATTTAAGAACAGTAAGCTCCCACAAACAGCAATGTGATAATGACCAGATAATTTCTTTTTTTTTTTTTAAACGATGTAGGTTGAGGGATAAATACTGGCCAAGACACCGGGGAGAATTCCTCTGTTCCTCCTTGAAACTTGATGGGGCAGACGGGGCCTCGGTTTAACGTCACATCCGAAAGACGGCACCTCCGACAGTGCAGCACTCCCTCAGCACTGCACTGGGGTGGGGCTTGAACCCCATCACCTTCTACCTCAGAGGTGAGAGCGCTACTACTGAGCAACTACTTTTCATAGAATCATAGAAATTCACAGCACGGAAGGAGGCCATTCGGCCCATCTTGTCCGTGCCGGCCGACAAAGAGCTATCCACCCTAATCCCACTTTCCAGAACTTGGTCCATAGCCTTGTAGGTTATGTAATGATATCAGCAAATAGTGATGGTATTTGCCTGTTTGATTATTTATGCCTTACCAGCAGAGGGCATGTGAGAGAAGCAGTTTAGTTTTGGTTTCGTTTTAGATGGATCTCTAAGATGGTGTCTCCTGTAATGCTGTTAACATAGTTGAACAAACTTTAGATTAAAAGACATTCTCTTTCATGAATGTGTCGTCATTGAACCCACATACAAATCAGTACAGGTTACAGCACCTCAAGTGCATATCCAAGTACTTTTTAAAAGCGATGAGTGTTTCTGCCTCTACCGCCCTTTCAGGCAGTGAGTTCCAGACTCCCACCGCACTCTGGGTGAAAAAAATTCTCCTCAAAAACCCTCTAAACCTCCGGCCAATTGTTGGAAATCAGATAACGTTGCAAATGGAATACTCTTGGAGCTTGCATAGGCAGGACGGGCTGAATGGCTGCCATCTGTACTGTAGATTCTGAGGTTCTTGGGGAACTACTTTTAATCTGCAACGTTCTGTTCATCTTCCAAGAAATGCACAGTGGGGAGGAGGAAAGAAAAGAGATACAGTTCCAGAGTAGACCTCCTGAGTTGAGGTGCGATCTTAGTAGGATTGAATTTGATATTGGGTTTGAGCGGGAGATGGGAGACAAACAAACCAGGATTTTACCTTTAAATAAGGCAAACTCTGAGGGCGGCTTTACAGTTCTCAAAATTTCTCACATCAGCAGAGAGACACAACTACAGGGGACCCAACCTTTATACGGTAAATGCAGTAACATTTGCAAATTGTGTCCGAGAATCACGACCAGGACAACACATGATCAGACGTCACGTGATCGGACATCACCAGACGTCGTACAGCCAGCCAGACGTCACGTGATCAAAACCTCCAGGAATACGTCCAATGAGAGTTGGCAACCCTAACATGGAGCGCTCGGTGCTGAAACAGGCGCCGGAAAATAAAGCGGTTACCCACTCAGTGACCTCCCTCACCTTGAGGAGCACAAAAGAAGACCATCTCTGAATTTCCTTCCGTCTCACAGATTTTATTCTCCAATTTATCCGGCCAATTACAGAACAATTTCAACCTCAAAAAGGGACTGTGAAGTACAGATTTGTTACGGATTAATACTCATTTATTCAAAGCCAGGCCATGACGCAGGAGCAGGCTGAGCTTCCTGCAGGAGACATGAGCCAGGGTAGGCCTGTCCGTCAGCCAAGATAAAGCTAAGCCGTAAAATGTCAAGAAAACGTAGATCAGGCCTGGAGCCACAGTCATTCTGGAAGATAAACGCACAGAGCTGGTGATCTGTATTCAGTGTATTGTCCTACACTGTACCGCCACCTCACGCTAAACAATAACTGCAGAATATAGCCCGAGACACCATTTCCATCAGCTAAAATTCTTTGTAAAGCTTGAAAGATTTATTGTGATGGTAGAACGGAGGCATTTTCTTTCAGGATATAATTTTTCATCTTTGCTATGTAGGAACCGGTTTTACTGGCTTGGCACAACAGATAAGAACATAAGAAAAAGGAGCAGGAGTCGGCCATTCGGCCCTTTGAGCCTGCTCCGCCATTCAATGAGATCATGGCTGATCTTCTGCCTCAATTCCATTCACCGGCCCTATCGCCATATCCCTTGATGCCTTTACTAGTCAGAAATCTATTGACTTCTGTTTTGAATACACCCAATGACTGAGCCTCTACAGCCCTCTAGGGTAGAGAATTCCAAAGATTCACCACCCTCTGTGTGAAGAAATTTCTCCTCCTCTCAGTCCTGAATGGCCTACCCTTTATCCTGAGACTGTGGCCCCTGGTTCTAGACTCCCCAGCCAAGGGAAACATTCTCCTAGCATCCACCCTATCAAGCCCTGTAATAATTTTGTATGCTTCAATGAGATCCCCTCTCATTCTTCTGAATTCAAGAGAATACAAGCCTAGTTTACTCAATCTCTTCTCATACGACAGTCCCGCCATCCCAGGAATCAATCTCGTGAACCTTCGTTGCACTCCCTCTATGGCAAGTATATCCTTCCTTAGGTAAGAAGTCCAAAATTGTACACAGTACTCCAGGTGTGGTCTCACTAAGGCCCTATATAATTGGAGTAAGACTTCTTTACTCCTGTACGCAAATCCTCTTGTAATGAAGGCCAGCATACCATTTGCCTTCCTAATAGCTTGCTGCACCTGCACATTCACTTTCAGTGACTCATGTACAAGGACACCCAGGTCCCTTTGAGCATCTGCATTCCCCAATCTTTCACCATTTAGGAAATACTCTGCCTTTCTGTTTTTTCTACCAAAGTGGATAACTTCACATTTATCCACATTATATTCCATCTGCCATGTTCTCGCCCACTCATTGAGCCTGTCGAGGTCCCCTTGAAGCCTCTTCACATCCTCTTCACAACTGACACTACCACCTAGCTTGGTATCATCAGCAAATTTGGAAATGTTACATTTAGTCCCCTCATCCAAATCATTGATATAGATTGTGAATAGCTGGGGCCCAAGCACCAATCCTTGCGGTACCCCACTAGTCACAGACTGCCATCCTGAAAAAGACCCATTTATCACTACTCTTTGTTTTCTGTCTGTTAACCAATTCTCAATCCATGCTAGTATATTACCCCCAATTCCATGTGCCCTAATTTTGTTCACCAACCTCTTGTGTGGGACCTTATCGAAGGCCTTCTGAAAATCCAGGTACACCACATCTACCAGTTCCCCTTTGTCTACTCCACTAGTTACATCCTCAAAGAACTCCAATAGATGTAGAACTTGATGAGCTACAGTTCATTCAGTTGTTTAAGCAATTGCAAGGAATACTGGCAAATATTGGGGTTCCCCCACCAGCCCCCACCCCCCCTAATCATTTTCTCGCCTCCTCTCCGAAAGATGTTGGGTGAGAAATTCATTAGAGCCCAGGAATGGGCAGTATCTTCAGAAAAGTTTGGAAATTAGCGCCAGGCGCTAACACTTTAGACTGCATGCAAAATTCATGCTAACTGCTCAAAGAAATAATTGGAGCGCTAAATCAAGCGTTAAAACCCAAGCTCATTGGCATTGCAATCAAAGGGTGGACCAATATTACGTGCAGTCTAATCGCAAGTCATCATTGCCACAGGCTATTTCCAGTTCTTAAAGGGGAGGTTCATTGATGCTGCAGAACCTCATGCACAGCATTACTGGCTGTGCAACTGTCTCAGCAAGCAGCAGGTCAAGTAGAAGGAGATGGATGACTCAAGCAGCTATACTGATGGCAGATCCACGCCCCAGGGAGAGAGCCCATAGGTTCTGCAACCAAGCATTGGAAGCGTTGGTGTTCACTGTGGAGAGACGGAGGGCGGCGATCTACCCAGCAAGTGGTAGGAGGCCCTCACCGCAAGTCTTCCGTACCATGTGGAGGGAGGTGGCCCAGCTTGTCTCAGGCAGCACTGTGGTCCCCAGGACCCACACACAGTGCAGGAAGAATTTTAACGCCCTCACTCAGGTGGTCAGGTTGAGTCAATGCTTCACCAAATGCTACATACTACCATCTGAACCAGTGTGCCCACACTACCCAAAGCACCACACCCCAAGCACTCACCCACCAACAATCTCTACCTACCAACACTCACACCCACATCTCACACCTTGCACACAATGACAGCCATTCAACTATGGCAGGCACATCGCCCAAACACATTGCTCCACACTCACTCTCACACTTTCCTTTCTCTTGCAGGCCAAGGTGGATCACAACAGGAGGGAGCAGGAGCGCACAAGCAGGGGACAAGCTGACATCCAACCACTGTCTGCGCTAGAAGATAGAGTGCTGAAGATTATTGGGTGTCAGGTGGTGGGCGCTGTGGTCACCTGCGACGTTGACCCCCTTGGGGACAACAATGGTATGTTCATCCCTACTCCTTCTTCTCACATCCCACTTCCCCCTCACCCCACAAGCAATTTGCACTTTCCCACTAATCATGCTGTATGCATGCATTTCTCCCTTCCTGCACCCCCTCCCACCCCCTCCCCTCACCTTCACCCGACTCTTGTGCCTTTATGCTTTCAGATAATCAGCAAGCACCTGAGCAGCCTGTGCTTGAGGGCACTGTTGAGAGCGAGATGGGAGAAGAGGAGGAGGAAGAAGAACACACCACATCACTGCATCTCTCACCCGCAGACACAGCTCAGATACTGGTGTTACACATTCTTTAGAGGCTAGTATAGTAGTGGGAAGTGCACAGGGTGAGGCACCGGGGACGAGTGGGCTGCAGCAAGGCCAAGGGGAAAGGGTAGCTCGGGAGCCAGCTCCCTGGAGGGCGAGTTCACGCGTGAGTTCTGCTGCACAGGACTCAGATGAGGACCTCGATGGGGAGGTGTTTAGAAGAAGGGTGATGATAGGTGCAATGGCAAGGGTGCCCGAGAGCCTCTCGGCAATGGTAAGGAGCATGGACGAATCCGCCTCCAACATTGCACAAGGCTCTGCACACACCATGGAGCCCATCATTTCCAGTCTGCAAAGGATGGTCGACTCCCAGAGAGACCGTGACGATCCAGACCTGATGCTGCATGTGATGGGCGATCTGGCAGCTTCCATTGCAGCACAGGCGGAAGTGACACAATGTTTTAGTGCTGTAATGCAGTCTATGGTTGGTGGCATCCAGTCTCAGCTTGATGCCACGCAAGCTCTGTCTGTTGCCATCGTGGTTGGGTCTACCACCATCGACCGGGGCTTTCACGGTGTCGCAGTAGGCCAGCAACCTGTGCTCCAATAGGTTGCTAGGGATGCTGAGGTGCTGCCCCGGGGGAGTGGCAGTGGGTCAGTGGAGCAGGAAGCTGCTGTCCTATCTCTGGTTATCCAGCCAGCCCAGACTGCTGCCGCCCATGCTTAGGTGGTGCAGTCTACAGCCAGGCCTTCCAGGCCCAGAGCTGGTCGAGAGCATCCTGCAAGGCCTTCTGAAGTCTCCCGCACAGACACTCAGCAGCCTTCCACCAGCCGTGCTGCAGCCCTGGACCAACACTTCCCAGGAGCAGCTAGAGTAGGCAAAGGCACAGTAACGAGGGACACTAAGGGATTGCATAGGGGTGATTAGTTAATATTGCTGTTGTAAATATGTGTTGACTGATTATTGATAAATTTATTAATTCAGTTTGGATTCTTTTGTGGAGTCTTTCATTTCAGCTTTGCACTGTGATATGGCCTGCAACAGAGATGGAATAATGGGGATCTGGCGAGCAACGGGGATCTGGAGTTTTATTTCTTCGAACCGCAGTCTGATGAGGCGGTCATAGACCAGTCTTCCAGAAGGCCGATTGAGTGGTTTCCTTCTCTCTCCTCCTCCTCCTCCCCTTCTTCCGCCTCCTGAGGTGGTCCCACAATCCCTGGTGGCAAGGGCTGGGCCCTCATGTTGGCCAAGTTGTGGAGCATGCAGCAGATCACCACGAAATGGGACACCCGCTCAGCCGAGTACTGGAGGGCTCCTCCTGAGCGGTCAAGGCAGGGGAACCATTGTTTCAGCAGGCCGATGGTCTGCTCGATGATGTTCCTGGTGGCAGCATGGCTCTCATTATATGAGTGCTGGGCAGGAGTGTTGGGGGTGCGGAGGGGAGTCATGAGCCAGGTGGAGAGCGGATACCCCTTGTCTCCAACCAGCTAGCTATGAGCTTGATGTGGTGGCTGGAAGAGTGCTGGCACACCGGTCTGGCGCAGGATGAAGGCATCATGGCTGCTGCCAGGATAGCGGGCATTGACAGTGAGGATTCGCTGTGTGTGGTCGCACACCAACTGCACATTAACTAAGTGGTAGCCTTTGCAGTTACAGAAGATCTCAGGATTGTCATAAGGTGCCCGCAAAGCGACGTGGGTGCAGTCAATGGTGCCCTGCACCATGGGGCATCTCGCTATCCTGGCAAAGCCACATGCACGCTCATCCTGCTTCTCTCTGGTGATGGAGAAGGAAATGTAGTCCCTTCTCCTACTGTATAGAGCCTCTGTGACCTACCGAAAGCAGAGATGGATGGCGAACTGTGAGATATTAGCTATGTCTCCTGTTGCAGACTGGAAGATTCCGCTGGCGAAGAAATTGAGGGCAACAGTGACCTTGATTGCCACTGAAAGAGCCGGGGTTGACGTGATCTGAGGCTGGAGGTCTGGTTGCAGGAGGTGGCAGAGTTCTGTGGCCACCTCCTTGGTGAAGCGGAGCCTTCTAATACACTGCTCCTCGCTTAATTGGAGGTAGAAAAAGTGCTAGCGGAATATCCTTGGAGGGTAAGGCCTCCTGTTGAGAGCCCTGATGGCCCTCCTCCTCCCTCTGGCCACATGTTCTACTCTTTCTCTTTGCCTCCGCTCCCTCCGTCATAGATTCTGGAGGGCAAGGTCAACTGCCAGTACAGCCCCCATTAATGTAACCAAGTGTAGCAGCTTGATATTTTGTAAGAATAAATGTAACTACTTTTTAGTTACCACAGCACTCCTGATACAAAAGAACCTTTAAATTACTGAAGTAAACTGTTTCACAATGTCAAACTGACAAGAAAACAATGAAACTCCACTAACCTGACAGCTGTGACTCATTACTCATGATCCCTTTAAATAACATCCCTGGAGCCGGCTTCCTCCTGCTTGACGCCAGCTCTCCCTATCGCTGTCGGGGTGAGGCGCTAAGGTAGGTAGCGACAATTAATTTTGCAGATTCGGCGCCCGGTGAGCGTTGCATGCTCACTGACGTCACGATCTGCCTGCCGTTGAAGTTCCCGGTGGTAACTCGTACCGGCAGCGCAACGGGGCGGACACACTGAATTTTCCATGTATCGCTGGACCCGCCTCACCCTGGTGCTACTGCATCAGCGCCCCATCACCACCCTCTGCAGGCACTAACCAATTTTTCCCCTTGTTGACTCTTGCAGAGGTACAGACCCTGGCCATACCCCCCTGCCCAAGTAGCCATTATTGATGTGCGAGGCTGGCCAGTGAGTAGCTGTTCCAACAGGGCTGACTTCATAGCCGAACCCAATCCTTTCTGCACTTGGCATCCACACACAAACAAAACGCACACACATTCCATTAGGAGCTACTGCAATCAGAAGCATGAACTCTAGCTGGGTCCCCTCCCCTTCACCCCCCACCCCCCCCAAGGCCAGAGCGCTGCCCCGACCCCCCAAACCCCACCCGCACCGCCCCCCCCCCCAACCACAACCTTAAATGAGATTGATTAACTCAATATGGATAAGGGATCGAAGCTAGGCCCTTACATCTCTGATTAGCTCAGTACCACACTGGGTGATGCATTTGCCCATTAAGTCATCAGAGGAGCTGCCTGTAACATCATTAATCACGGGACTCGGTGATTAGCACACTGTCCGTTCACCCCTGGGACTTGTGTATGAATCAGACTGACTTGATGAATTCTCCTGCTGCGTAACCTCATCCTCAGCTTGTGTGTCTGTACAGTCAGTAAGGGATGGTGCTCGTCTGAGGGAGCAGCTCCTCCATCGCCAACACATCCTATCCTATTCTCTGATACTTCACTTATTCAGCTGGCAGCATTGTTAACCAAAATAAGTAAAGCATTGGAGAGTAGGGCAGAAAAAGCCTTTATTTATGCTATTCCTCTGAGTAAATACTTTGCATTTTAAATTGGCCTCCCATTCTCCTTGTGCTCCTGAAGCAGTTTGGCACTATAATGTTTTCACATCTCCTTTGGCAAATCTTATGAAATACTGTAACACAATTATTCAGTCTTTTTCTCTATCACAAAATAGAAGAGGTTTTCAATGAATAAACTCTTAATAAACATCTGCAGTGCCACTGCCCCAAGCAATCAGAACTGAATTAGAATCATGCACCGAGTGGCGGTCTGGAAGCATCGTACTGCTCTGCATTGACCCTTCGAGCATTCTCTATTTGTGATTTATAAAAATCTTGTTCAATTTTAGGTTATGTCCCTTCCCATGATGGCTCATTATGTAGGTGTCATGCCCTTCGTGGAACTGATCCACACAACCCAAGTACAATCCATTGTCTGACCTGCGTTTGATCCACAACCTATCCAACCCCAACTGAGCCCCCACTCCATGACTCGACGAGGCTGGCACTTCAGTGCAAGAAAGAAAGGGTTTGCATTTATATAGCACCTTTCAAAACCTCAAGATGTCCCAAAGCACTTTACAGCCAATGAAGTACATTCTGAAACATGGTCACTGTTGTAATGTGGGAAACGTGGCAGCCAATTTGTGCACAGCAAGCTCCCACAAACAGCAATGAGAAAATGACCAGATAATCTGTTTTTAGTGATGTTGGTTGAGGGATAAATATTGACCAGGACACCGGGGAGAACTTCCCCTGCTCCTATTTGAAATAATGCCAGAGGATCGTTTACGTCCATCTGAGAAGGCCAACCATGCCTCGGTCTCATCTGAAAGACGGCACCTCCAACAGTGCAGCACTGGGGTGTCAGCCTAGATTAGCTTATGTGCTCAAGCCTCTGGAGTGGGACTGACTCATTCTGTGGAAGGTTAGCAGTGAACTCCCACCTTGTTTCAGGTCCAGTTTTACTAGGCGTGTTTGCGTTATTGTTTTCTATATTCTGTGGAAGGATAGCGAGGTTCTGGACATTATTGTCAATCTGCTGTTTTCCTTTGCTACTGTTTGCTTATCTATTTATTACTAGCAGGGGAGCCCCGTGTTGCAGGGCTTTTTTGGGCCTGGTGGATGTGTGGGCCGGGAGCCTGGGACTGGATTTGGGTTGTCGGCAGTTTCCAGGGCTTTTTTGGGCCTGGTGGATGTGTGGGCTGGGAGCCTGGGACTGGATTTCGGTTGTCGGCAGTTGGAGAAGCCTAGGGCCCAGGGCTGGGGTATTTTCGAGTGTTTTTTAACCTAAACATTTCTAGCTTTTAACACCTTCAAAGATGAAAGTTAAAGTACTTATAAAACATGTTTGGTAAATCTTATTGAAAAAAAATAAAATACTGACCTGGATGAGCATATTTTTAGCATTGAGGCCTGGCTGGTGTATAATGGCTGCTAGATCCCTGAGCTGAGAATGAGTAGCCCCGCCCACACACACACCAATTGGTCAACCATCAGGTGACTGAACTGTAGGATTGGTCAATCATCACGGCACAGGATTGGTCGACCTTGACGTCAGTCAATGCTAATGAGTGGATAATGAGTGGAATTTTGAAGGTTTTTTGTATAATGTGTGAACAATTTTTGTCTGAGCAAAAAGTAAATATGCCTACAAGAGTCACCTAATGATGAGCTTTCTTTTGATATAACACATGTGTAGGTACGCTCTATAAGTTTTGATTGTATAGCCGGACAAACAGACAGAGAGACAGAGAGACATAGGCCTAGAAATTCAGTGGGCTGCGCCACCAGTTAGCACCCAAAGAGGGCACTCAGTGGCTTTAGCGCCACTGGCCACACCTCCCGCGATATTTAGCGGGGCGCTAATGGCGGCGTTAGCCTGTAGCACTGCGCCGCCACCGATGACGTCATCGGTGTGCGCAGCGCCCCGCTCCCGCCCCGATCACCATATTTGGTCGCGCCCACCTCTTTAACGCTGGTCGCAAATCGCGACCGGTTCACAGGGCCTACCTGTGGCGGTAGTGGCGCAAGTTAAGGTGGAGGTGCGGGGCGGCCGCTTTTTCGGCGGCCGCCTGCCAGCACCTCCGTCCCCGGCCTCCTAAACGCCCCCCCCCCCCGCGGCATTGCCGGCTGTTTCCCAAGAGCCCGGTGTTGTGTATGTACCTTTAAGAGAATAACTGGTCTCAGACTGCAGTACCGGCAGTGACCACCCCTGTATAAAAGGCGCTAGAGAGCCTATGTTGTTTAGTTTCGTTATTGCCTTTCACCAGTAAAGATCTGTTTGTTTTCACTCCTGCTAGTTCGTGTCTCAATCATTCACAGACTTAACACTGGCGACAAGTAAGAAACGAACTTACCTGCAACTCAGCAGCAGCTCCGACGACGTTGTTGAAGGTCGGAGCCAGAAAAAAAAAAATAGAGGCCACTGAAACTCGAGAAACGGGCGTCGACCGTCAATCATCGGGTTAAAAACTTGCAGGAGAGACTGTCCAGGGCTAGGCTGGGTTCTTCGGTCTGTGGTTTCCCAGCTAATCGGGCTGGTGGCAGGTAGTGCTCTGATCCTTCCTGGGCTGCGGCGGGCTGAAGCTCGATCGGGTGGCTTTTCAACGGGGCCGGGCAGCGAGTCGGGAAGCAAAGAGAGAGAGGGTGGAGCACACAGGGCGCGGCCGGTGTTTCGAAGCCGGGCAGCGTTCGGACCAAGAAGAGGGAGGGAAGTGTCCCAGAGGGTCCACTCCACGACGGGAAAATAATAAAAGAAAAAGAATACGTGCAAGAAACCGTGGAAAGCAGCGCTAACAACAGCGGGGAAGAAGGCACAGCGTGGGAGGCGCCATTTTGTTAAATCGGGGAAGAAGGCAAAGCGCGGGAGGCGCCATTTTAGATTTGCAAGATGCCGAAGACTGGCTGTATCACTGCTTTTGATAATACAATAGAGGGCTGGACCACGTATGTGGAAAGAGTCGATGTATATTTCGAGGCAAACGATATAGCGGAGGGGAAAAAGGCATCAATATTGTTAAACTTAATGGGCGCTAGAACGTACGGCCTATTGCGGGACCTGATTACTCCAGCCAAACCGAAGGCGAAGAGTTTTAACGAAATTGTTGCTGTCCTACAGGAACACTTAAACCCTGCACGGCTGTTGATAGCAGAAAGATTTAAATTCCACAGGAGAACTCAGCACAAAGATGAGAGCAATGCTGAGTATCTTACGGAACTACGCAAGCTATCAAAGCACTGCCAGTTCGGAGCAGGACTGGCAGATACCCTACGGGACAAATTTGTCTGTGGACTCCTGAGTGAAGGAACACAGAAGAAGTTACTCTCAGAGAAAGAGCTGACGCTAGATAAGGCTTTCAGCGTGGCAGTATCGTATGAAGCAGCAGCCAGGGGAGCTGCAGAAATTCAACAAAAACCACAGGAATACAGCACCCACGAAATGACACGGGGATTTGCAAAATGTTATCGCTGCGGCAGAACTAACCATGACCAGAAGGACTGCTGGTCCAAAGACAAAATATGCAGACAATGCGGGAAGATTGGACACATTGCACGAGTTTGTAGGTCTGGGAAGAAGACCAGCGACAACAAAAAGGCTACTAAGGAACCATACAAGAAAGTACAAAAGATGACGGACAGTAGTTCCAAAGACCAGATGAGCGATAGTGAATACGGAAACAGGAGACTAAGCTGTCTCAAACTTCACAATGTAATCGCAAAAGAGGATCACCGAACCATTTGGGTCACTCTCACGATAGCAGAGTCCCAAGTTAAAATGGAATTCGATACAGGATCAGCGCTAACCGTCATGAATCAACGAGACTACGAGCGGTTATTTTCACACATACCCTTGAGAGAGACATCCATCGTCTTGACGACGTATACGGGGCAAAAAGTATACCCCAGAGGAAAAATAAGGGTGCCTGTCGAATACAATGGCAAGAAAATACGGAAATTGTATCTCTACATACTGCCAAATGGTGGACCACCGTTATTGGGACGGGAATGGATCAGGAAGATAAACTTAGATTGGCATTCCATTCATGCAATGACGGTGGACGGTAAAAAAGATGAAGACGTCATTCCTGGACAATTGTCAACAATCTTAGCTAACGCCAAAGAGGTATTTCAACAAGAACTGGGCACGCTTAAAGGCATAACCGCCTCGATAAAAATAGAAGAGAATGCAGTTCCCAAGTTTTTCAAAGCGAGACCGGTACCATATGCAATTCGCCCAGCCGTCGAGGCAGAGCTGGAGAATCTGGAGAGGGCGGGCGTGTTGTCTAAGGTCGACTGGAGCGAGTGGGCGACACCCATCGTTCCTGTCATGAAGAAAACGTTAAACAATAAGTCCGGAGAGCCAAGGAAGATTCGCATCTGTGGGGATTTCAAGGTGACGGTGAACCCTGTCCTTCGCACAGTACAATATCCTCTTCCAAGGATAGAAGACATCTTCGTCTCGCTGTCTGGAGGGAAGCGTTTTACAAAAATTGACCTAGCACAAGCATATTTGCAGATGGAGGTTGAAGAGTCCTCTAGGAAGTATCTTACGATAAACACTCACAAAGGTCTTTACCAGTATCATCGATTGGTATTCGGAGTAGCATCGGCTCCGGCGATATGGCAAAGAGCGATGGAACAAGTCCTGCAAGGGATTCCGGGGACTCAGTGTTACTTGGACGACATCCTTGTAACAGGTGAAGATGACAGTGAACACCTTAACAACCTAGAATAGGTGCTCACTAGACTACGGGAACATGGGCTGCGAGCCAACCGCCCCAAGTGCAAATTTTTTAAGAAACAGATATCGTATTGTGGCCACATGATTGATGAAGAGGGGTTACATAAGTCCCCTGACAAAATTGAAGCGGTTGTTAAGGCCCCAGCGCCTGAAAATGTGTCGCAACTGAGGTTATTCCTCGGGTTGGTGAATTACTATCATAAGTTTTTGCCGAATTTGTCGACAATTCTGCACCCACTGAACGCCCTGCTACGAACGGGGGTAGCATGGAAATGGAGCGGTGATTGTAAGCGTGCTTTTCAGAAGAGTAAGGACTTAATCACTTCAAAGGAAGTATTGGCTCACTACAACCCAGCACTGCCAATCAGGCTGGCGTGTGATGCGTCTCCCTACGGCATTGGGGCGGTACTGTCACATGAATTCCTTGATGGTTTGGAGAGGCCGATAGCTTTTGCGCCACGCTCGTTAACTTCTGCCGAGCGTAACTACGCCCAGATTGACAGAGAGGCCCTCAGCCTAGTGTGGGGGGTGAAGAAGTTCAATCATTATCTGCACAGTCAAAAATTTACTCTACTAACCAATCATCAACCTCTTGTCTCCATTTTCAACCCTCAGAAGGGCGTACCGATATTGACAGCACAACGGCTGCAGAGATGGTCCCTTTTCCTAGGGGCACACCAATATGACATCGAGCACAAAGGAACTAAACAGCATGGAAATGCTGATGGATTGTCACGTCTACCGTTGCCGACGGTGGAAGAAGAAGACCTTGCAGTGGGTCCAATGGAGTTATTCCACTCGACCATAGTCGAATGTCTCCCTGTGACGAATGCAAACATAGAAAAGGAAACACGGAATGACCCGACACTATCACGGGTCTATGATTTAACGGTGAAGGGATGGCCAGCACATGGCAAACCACTGCTGCCAGCATTCTCGCCGAGAAGAGAACAGCTGTCAGTGCGCAGAGGAACCTTGATGTGTGGATCCAGAGTAGTAATTCCACCTAAGTTGACGGATAGAGTGCTCAATGAGCTTCATGAGGGTCATCTGGGTGGGGTAAAAATGAAGAGCTTAGCCAGAGCGTTTGTGTGGTGGCCGGGAATCGATAGAGAAATCGAAGAGATGACCAAGAGCTGTGCAGGATGCCAGAAGGTCCAAAACGCCCCACCACAAGCTCCTCTGCATCCATGGGAGTGGCCCTCATCTCCATGGCAAAGGGTGCACATTGATTTTGCTGGTCCCTTCATGGACTCGATGTTTTTAATTGCGGTGGATGCACATTCAAAGTGGTCAGAGGTAATAAAAATGTCCTCAACCACCACGGAAAAAGCTATCACAGTTTTACGAACCATATTCACCAGGAATGGGCTGCCTGAACAGATTTGCTCTGACAATGGACCACAGTTTGTGTCTGAAGAGTTCCGGAGGTTCTTAAAGAACAATGGTGTTAAGCATTACACATCTGCCCCATATCATCCAGCCACTAATGGATTGGCCGAGAGGTTTGTCCAAACATTCAAGAAGGCTATCAAGGCAATGTGTAATGAAGATATACCCCTACAACACAAGGTGGACAACTTCTTGTTTGCCTACCGGAATGCGACACATGCGGTTACCAGCCAAACTCCAGCCATGATGTTCTTCAATCAAAGACTACGATGCCGCTTGGATTTGGTTAAGCCAAACGTCCGAAGAGATGTGGAGAACAGGCAGTTTCAGAATATGAATGAAAGGCCGACCAGGAGTTTTAAGATAGGTCAACCAGTTTTGGCCCGGGACTACCGCACTGAGAAATGGCAACCAGGAACGATTTGTACACGACAAGGACCTCTCATGTATACTGTGGATGTTGGGGAGAGCATTGTAAGACGTCATGCTGACCAGATTCTAGAGTCACTGGAAAACGTCAACTCCACACCACGATCTGCTACACCTGGTAATGAAATCAACGTTCCAATTGCAGCTACCGCAGAACCGGTAATATTGGAAGCAGATGAACCAAACAACGACATTGATTCTGACTCAACATTGCCAGAAGAACCTGATACCCCAAAGAGGCGTTATCCAGACAGAATCAGGAAGCCTCCTCAAAGACTGAACTTATAATTGCTTAAACTTAACCAATGTATCTAGCAACAGTAATTGTGATTGTAATTCGTTATCACTTAGTTGTTAAATGAATGTTATGTACTGTTTATCTAAAAGGGGAGGAATTGTTGTGTATGTACCTTTAAGAGAATAACTGGTCTCAGACTGCAGAACCGGCAGTGACCACCCCTGTATAAAAGGCGCTAGAGAGCCTCTGTTGTTTAGTTTCGTTATTGCCTTTCACCAGTAAAGATCTGTTTGTTTTCACTCCTGCTAGTTCGTGTCTCAATCATTCACGGACTTAACACCCGGCACTTCTCCTTGGTGCCGGGCTCATTTGCCGGCACTCGCGAGCGGGGATCGCGCTGTTGCAGGCACCTCCCCCTTAACAGTGGGAGGAAGGCCTGCAGTACCGCAGCGTGCCGTGCCGCAGCATGTGGCGCTGTGGCCCTTAGCGCGGCGATATTCAGGGTGAGCGCCCCAAGCGGGGCGCGGGGAGCCTCGAGTAGCGGCCCGCTTCCGTTTGGGGCGCAGAAACTGAATATCGGGATGGCGCAAGTGGCTCCGCTCGCAGCGGTAATTCCGGCGCCCAGGCGAGCTTGGCGCCCCAAACGGCGCCCAACTGAATTTCTAGGCCGTACTGTTTTATATATATATAGAAAGATTAATAAATATGTTTGCTATTGTATCATCTAAGTCACAATCTCCTGACTAAGTTTATGGACTTGAAATGTTAACCCTACGTTTCTCTCTCCACAGTTGCTGGCCGACTTGCTGAGCATTTTCAGCACGTTCTGTTTTTATAGAAACATAGACATAGAAACATAGAAGATAGGAGCAGGAGTAGGCCATTCAGCCCCTCGAGCCTGTTCTGCCATTTAATGAGATCATGGCTGATCATCCAAATACAGTGCCCTGTCCCTGCCTTCTCCCCATATCCCTTTAGCCTTAAGAAATATATCCAACTCCTTCTTGAATATATTTAATGAATTGTTTTTTCCGGTTTCTGCAGCATTTTGCTTTTAGTCTGTAAGGTGCAATTGGTTAACTAAGAGAATCTGCTGTAGGCTGCGTTATTTTAAACCTTATTAAACGTGGGTATGATTTGTTTCACATCCAAGGTCGGATTTTATTTAACCTTAAAACAAGTTCAAAAATAAGAGCATTACAAACACAGCATTAAAAGTAGCAATGGGAGGGCGCGCAGTCACATTGTTTGCAAAAAGGGGCATTGAGAATTCAGTCAATTGGGAAAAAAAAGAAAATCGGGAAGGGAAAATGAGGCGTTCCTTTATTGTTGGCGTTGCTGCCTTTAAAAAATATTGCCCTATAAACCAAATTGTATGATGTCAGGTGCAGGTTATCGCTGCCTCAATTTATTTGGTGACGTCATGACATCACAAGGAACTGAGCGTGAATTCTTCCCACCAAAGACACTAAAAATCACCCTGACAACCAACTGCATCCGCTGGTCAGCTTCTTCTTTTAGAATACTCTTTAAAAAAAATTCAAAAGCAGGCACAAGTCATCAGCATATTTTAATACATAAGCAGGAGTCATAATTTTCCTTTTTCCTTGAAATGTTATTGCTTTAAACGCTATTCTTCTCTAAATAACTCCATGGGTGTTCGCCCTGTCTGAGCAATCCTCCTGAGCTGTAATTCCCTTTATTCCTTTGATCCAGATCACTTGCTTGCTCCCAGCTCTAATATCAGAAGCTAATCTTTCAGTCGCTATGCTCCTGTCCTCTAAAATTTCCTCCCCCAACCATTATTTTGCTTTGCCACCTCCCTCCCTGCCTTCAAGAATCTCCTAAAATTCCTCCTGAGTCAGAAGGTTGGGGGTTCAAGTCCCACTCCAGAGACTTGAGCACATAAATCTAGGCTGATGCTCCCAGTGCAGTGCTGAGGGAGCGCTGCACTGTCGGAGGTGCCGTCTTTCGGATGAGACATTAAACCGAGGCTCCATCTGCTCCCTCTCAGGGGGACATAAAAGATCCCATGGCACTATTTGAAGAACAGTAGGGGAGTTATCCCTGGTATCTTGGCCAATATTTATCTCTCAATCAACACCACTAAAATACATTACCTGGTCATTATCACATTGCTGTCTGTGGGAGCTTGCTCAGAATGATACCTGGACTCGAAGGGTTAAGTTACAAGGAGAGATTACACAAATTAGGGTTGTATTCTCTAGAATCTAGAAGGTTAATGGGTGATCTGATCAAAGTTTTCAGGATATTAAGGGGAACAGATAGGGTAGAGAGAGAGAAACTATTTCCGCTGGTTGGGGATTCTAGGACTAGGGGGCATAGTCTAAAAATTAGAGCCAGACCTTACAGGAGTGAAATTAGGAAACACTTCTACACACAAAGGGTGGTAGAAGTTTGGAACTCTCTTCCGCAAAAGGCAATTGATGCTTGATCAATTGTTAATTTTAAATCGGAGATTGATAGCTTTTTGTCAACCAAAGGTATTAAGGGATATGCGGCTGAAAATTCAGTAGCCTTAGCGCCTCATTTGAGGCGCTAGAGGGCCTTGCGCCGGAGTTATGGCCAGTAGTGAAATTCCCTGGGGCCCTAAATCGGCGTTGCTCCGGTAGCGCTGCGCCGGCACCGATGACGTCATCGGTGTGCGCAGCGTCCCGGTTGCCGTGGTAACCCGCCCGAACTCCGAAATTGAGTTGCGGCCGCCTCGCCCGTGGCAGCCGCAACCAGCGTTTTGTCAGAGGTGCCTTACTGCAGTTAGCGCCGGCGCATTAAAGGCCTCGCGGCGGCCGGCCGCTTTCCCGCCGGCCGCCTGCCCGCAGCTCCCTCCCCGGACTTCTCTCCCCCTCCCCCCCCAGAACAGATGCAAGCCCGGCACTTGTCCGAGGTGCCGGGCTCATTTTTAAGCAGATTTGCGCGGGCCGCGGCCAGGTGCAGGCAGCTCCTCCTTAACGGAAGGAGGAGGCCTGCACTTCCCCAGCCTGCCGCACCGCATCGGGTGCCGCAGCGCCGGAATTGCGGCGCGAAACGGCAGTTAGCGCCCTTTTCCAGGCGCTAAGACCCTTCAGTAGCGCCGGCAGCCGTTTGGGCGCGGCGCCACTGAATTTTTGGCGCGCACAAGGGACTTAGCGCCGGCACTAATTTCCGGCGCTAAAGCCCTGGCTAAGCCAAAACCCAATTTCTAGGCCATGGAGTTAGGTCACAGGTCAGCCATGATCTCATTGGATGGCGGAACAGGCTCGAGGGGCTGAATGGCCTCCTCCTGTTCCTATGTGCGCAAATTGGCTGCCGTGTTTCTCACATTACAACAGTGACTACACTTCAAAAAGTGCTTCATTGGCTGTAAAGCGCTTTGGGATGTCCGGAGGTCGTGAAAGGCGCTATAGAAATGTAAGTCTTTCTTTCTTTCTGATTTTCCCTTTGGCAGTAGTCTCTCCACCATCCCATTCAGTATTTGTCTCTTTTTTTCCTGTTTGTTGTCCATTGTTAAATGTTCTGAGGCATCGTTATTTAATGCAAGGACCTCTGTAAGGTGTTATAATGCCACAATTAGACTGTCTCTCATCAAATTGAAGCTAAAAAATATAGACAGAATTGGAGGGTGTGAACCTAATCATAATGCCTTGGCACCTTGCTGCTGCTGCATCGATTCCAATCACAGAGGTGGCTCAGCCTGTCCAGCCCTCTAGATGCCTCTAATCACTTCAGTACCAGATGTCACAAATGCTCCAGATTAATCTTTCCAGATCCCATTGCAAACTCTCTACTTTCCTTACCTGATTTGAAGGTTGATCGATGACTGACACCGTAGATGCTGGAGAGGTTTCGCCCATGTCAAATGCCACCTGAACTTTTTCCTGTTGAGCACGAATAAAACTGTGAATTTAATAAGTATCTCTTCTGTTTGCAGTTTTACAAATGTCTTAAATCATAAAATGTTCTAAACTAGACAGATTATTTATAATAGCTGTACCCATTATTGTGTATAAATAAAAGTCTTAGAATTGGCACTTCAAATTTTTAAAATACCATAGCACAAAAAGGAGACACTTTTCTGAGTGGTTCAAATAACCAAACCATTCACTTAAATATATAGACACATTAGGGGAAGCTACCAACAGCCATATTGTTACCTTTTTTTTTATTCGTTCACGGGATGTGGGCGTCGCTGGCAAGGCCAGCATTTATTGCCCATCCCTAATTGCCCTCGAGAAGGTGGTGGTGAGCTGTCTTACACAACCGAGTGTCTTGCTCGGCCATTTCAGAGGGCAGTTAAGAGTCAACCACATTGCTGTGGGTCTGGAGTCACATATAGGCCAGACCAGGTAAGGACGGCAGATTTCCTTCCCTAAAGGACATTAGTGAACCAGATGGGTTTTTACGACAATCCAGTAGTTTCATGGTCACCATTACTGATACTCATTTTTTTTTTAAATAGCATAATAAATACATACAATATCAAGATTTCTGAAAAGCCTTACAGAGAATTTACCAGTATAGTTACCCATTACATCTGACCATGCATTCATCAATTTTTGCATCAATATGCCTACCCTTTCCCAGAAGCCTCAGCCTTCCTTTCTGCTCCAACAACTTGCATTTATATAGCCACTCCCAAGATCCTATTACACTCCTTACCCTTCACTACCTCAGTCATTTTCTGCCCCTCAGAAGTTGCATTATGAGCTCACCACATGCATGATTTCCCCCCCCCCCACTACCTTTCAACCTTCTCCACCTATAATGACCTTTGCCATCAATTCACAATGTCAACATCAGAGGTGTCAACTGAATCCATCTGCTGCACCGGTCAGACTGTAAGTACAGTGATCCAACTGAGCAACAATGCTCTACGTGTGATAAAGTGCCCTTCTCAATATATTCACCTGCCCAATTACGAAATGGCTGTAGGTCACAAGCTCACAAGACAACCCATGTTAGCTCCTCCATCTACAGCAACCTAAGTTACCCACCGCAGCATCTAACTGTTCTTAAATAATTCCCTGGTTTTTGCCTCCACCACCCTACCGAGAGTCCATTCCAAAGAGCAATCAGCCTTTGTGCAAAGACTACCTTCCTGGCACCAATTCTAAATTTGCATTTCATCACTTGATGGAAAAGAAGACCACCATGCATTTATACAACTCCTTTAATATAGAAAAATGTCCCAAAGTGCAGGATAGACATGAATGTTTTTTTTAAAAACCTGTATGCTGCTTTTCTATTCCCAGAATTTATCTTGGAATAGTGTCCCAGGTTCATATTTTCCATATTGTTTAGACCTTATATACCTGCATGCCATCCCCTCTTTGGGATCAGAACTTCTCAGAACATCCTACCGTCCATCTCAACTTTCTGCTCCTGGCAAACCTCAATGTTCGACTTACGGTACTTGTATCTCAAAAGATTAACAGCAGCAAAAGTCCAAGCTTCAATGGCGATCTGTAGAAATCTAGTCAGTTTGCCAAGATGTGAGGCTTCCAAAAGACCCTAATACAAAAGCAAAATACTGCGGATGCTGGAAATCTGAAATAAAAACAGAAAATGCTGGAGACACTCAGCAGGTCAGGCAGCATCTGTGGAGAGAGAAACAGAGTTAACGTTTCAGGTCGATGACCCTCTAGATGAATCTATCTTTTTTTTCATTTTTTTTCCCTCTCTCACATGGCAGCTGTTGATGATTCTGCCATTTACACTTCATCTAGAGCCGTCTTTTGTTTCTTAACTTGTCCCATTTCCATCTCCTTTTGCCTCGCACCATCATCCCTTTTGTCTCTTAATCTCTCCTGCCTTCCATCCTATCACAGACCTTCCCTTTTGTTCTTTCCTCTCCTTCCCCCCTTTCCCTGCCCCACACTTGCTTAAAAACCTGTTCCATCTCCAACTTTTTCCAGTTCTGACGAAGGGTCATCGACCTGAAACGTTAACTCTGTTTCTCTCTCCACAGATGCTGCCTGACCTGCTGAGTATTGCCAGCATTTTCTGTTTTTCATTCCAACAGGCCTTACAAGGTTCACCAAAACAAATAACAATAAAACATGTAACTAGAGTGACGTCACCTCCTTGTATCTATCCAGCTGAGACACAAAGGCCCGCTCGTGGAAAAGCGTCTGTAGTCTCTCGTACACGTAGTTGTGACACAGCTCTTCGAAAGTGGCTGCTCTGTCTTTGTTTTCGTGGCGTGGATTCTGAAAGCCGGGTGTGTCCACCACCATGATTGACGTCAGCGACAACTGTTGGGAAGAAACCGACCTGAGGAACATAAACACAGAAACGAATGTCATTTCATGTATAGAAGCTGCTCCTCTATGTGTTCAAGCATCCAACGGAGAGTTGAATTTCCAATTAGACTTTACAGCAAGGATCAGCGATGGATTGGACATAGGAACAGGAGGAGGCCATTCAGCCCTTCAAGCCTGTTCTGACATTCAGTGAGATCATGGCTGATCTGTATCTTAACTCCATCCATCTGCCTTGGCCCCATATCTCTTAATAACCTTGGCTAGCAAAAACTATCGATCCCAGATTTAAAATTATCAATTGAGTTTACTGCTTTTTGTGGGGGAGAGTTCCACACTTCAACCACCCTGTGTGTGAAGAAATGTTTCCTAATGTCTCTTGAATTGCCCGGCTCTGATTTTAAGGTTGTCTGAGACTCGCCTACCAGCAGAAAAAGTTCCCCTCTATCCACCCCATCAATTGCTTTCAAAATCCTAAAAACCTCAATCAAATCATCCCTTAACCTTCTATATTCCAGGGACTACAAGCCTAGTTTATGTAATCTCTCCTCATTCTTTGTCCTTTAGGGAAGGACATCTGCCGTTCTCACCTGGTAGTCTGGAGGACAAGTTCATGGAATGCATTTGGGACAGTTTCCTAGAACAATATGTCATGGAACCAACCAGGGAACAGGCTATTTTAGATCTTGTATTGTGTAATGAGACAGGATTAATTAGCAATTTCATAGTAAAGGATCCTCTGGGGCAGAGTGATCATAATATGATAGGCAAGTCACTCTCAAAATTAAGTTGAAATTCTAAGTCCAAAACTAGCTTAAATAAAGCCAACTACATAGGTATATGGGGAAAGTTGGCTACGGTAGATTGGAAAAATAGATTAAAAGGTATGGTGGTAGATAAGCAGTGGCTAGCATTTAAAGAAGTATTTCATAATTCTCAACAAAAATACATTCCATTGAGAAACAAAAACTCCACGGGAAAAGTGATCCAAGCGTGGCTAACTAAAGAAGTTAAGGATAGCATTAGATTGAAAGAAGAAGCTTATAATGTTGCAAAGAATAATAGTAAGCCTGAGGATTGGGAGAGTTTCAGAAAACAGCAAAGGTTGACCAAAAAATTGATAAAAAGGAAAAAAATAGAATGAGAGAAAACTAGCAAGAAATATAAAAAGCAGATTGTAAGAGTTTCTACAAGTATGTAAAAAGGAAAAAAGAGTAGCAAAAGTAAACATTGGATCCTTAGAGGCTGAGACAGGAGAAATTATTATGGGGAATAAGGAAATGGCAGAAACGTTAAACAAATATTTTGTATCTGTCTTCACAGTAGAAGACACAAAAAGCATACCAAAAATGGTGGGGAACCAAGGGTCTAATGAGGGTGAGGAACTTAACCTAATTAATATAAGTAGAGAAAAAGTACTCGAGAAATTAATGGGACTAAAAGCCAACAAATCCCCTGGACCTGACGGTCAACATCCTAGGGTTCTAAAAGAGGTGGCTGAAGAGATAGTGGATGCATTGGTTTTGATTTTCCAAAATTCCCTAGATTCTATAATAATCCCAGCAGATTGGAAGGTCGCAAAGGTAAAACCGCTATTCAGGAAAGGAGGGAAGAGAAAAAACAGGGAATTACAGGCCAGTTAGCCTGACATCAGTCATCGGGAAAATGCTGGAATCCATTGTTAAGGAAGTGGTATCAGGGCACTTAGAAAATCAAAACATGATTAGGCAGAGTCAACATGGTTTTATGAAAGGGGAATCGTGTTTGACAAATTTATTCGAGTTTTTTGAGGATGTAACTTGCAGGGTAGATAAAGGAGAACCAGTGGATGTAGTATATTTGGATTTCCAAAAGGCATTCAATAAGGTGCCACATAAAAGGTTATTACACAAGATTAGGGCTCATGGGGTTGGGGGTAATATAGTAGCATGGATAGAGGATTAGTTAACGGACAGAAAACAGAGAGTAGGGATAAACGGATCTTTTTCAGGTTGGCAGGCTGTAACTAGTGGGGTGCCGCAAGGATCAGTGTTGGGGCCTCAGCTATTTACAATCTATATTAATGACCTGGATGAAGGGACCGAGTGTGGGCAATAAGGTGGCAGATGGAGTATAATGTCGGGAAATGTGAGGTTATTCACTTTGGTAGGAAGTATAGAAAAACAGAATATTTTTTAAATGGTGAGAAACTTTCAAATGTTGGTGTTCAGAGAGATTTGGGTGTCCTCATGCAAGAAACACAGAAAGCTAGCATGCAGGTACAGCAAGCAATTAGGAAGGCAAATGGCATGTTGGCCTTTATTGCAAGGGGGTTGGAGTATAAGAGTAAGGAAGTCTTGCTACAATTGTACAGGGCCTTGGTGAGACCACACCTGGAGTACTGTGCACAGTTTTGGTCTCCTTAATTAAGGAAGGATATACTTGCCTTGGAGGCGGTGCAATGAAGATTCACTAGATTGATTCCTGGGATGAGAGGGCTGTCCTATGATGAGAGATTGTGTAGAATGGGCCTATACTCTCTGGAGTTTAGAAGAATATCTCATTGAAACATACAAGATTCTGAAGGAGATTGACAGGGTAGATGCTGAGAGGTTGTTTCCCCTGGCTGGAGTGTCCAGAACTAGGGGCACAGTCTCAGGATAAGGGGTAGGCCATTTAAAACCGAAATGAGGAGGAATTTCTTCACTCAGAGGGTTGTGAATCTTTGGAATTCTCTACCCCAGATGGACTGTGAATGCTGAGTCTTTGAGTATATTCAAGGCTGAGATCGATAGATTTTTGGACTCTAGGGGAATCAAGGGATATGGAGATCGGGTGGGAAAGTGGAGTTGAGGTCGATGATCAGCCATGATCTTATTGAATGGCGGAGCAGGCTCGAGGGGCTGTATGGCCGACTCCTGCTCTTATTTCTTATGTTCTTATGTTCTCATAATCTAACCCTTGAAGCCCTGGTAACAATTCTGGCGAATCTGCATTGCACTCCTTCCAAGGCCAATATATATAAGTTGTTTATGCCATAGAAAAGGAAAATCTGGTGTAGGAGTGACAGTCTGCCATTAGCAATCACTAGTTCATTTCATAATATACTCAATCGTATTTACAAAGCCTGTAAATCATCATTATTGCACCAGTTCTTTCTCTGTCTGGTTATTGGTAGTTTCAACACACGTATCTTTCTGTCTTCCAGTCACTGACACCAATATTTCACGGCAAGCAATCCTTTAATGTGATATTCTCAAAGAGTTGAACTTTGTTTTCCTGCCAAAGGTGTTGGAAAATTGCCACCATGTTTTAATTACACCTCTTTTAATCAAGTTATTTTTCTGCCCCTGTTTTAAGAATCTGTCCCACGCCACACTCCAGCCCCCATCTGACCCAAGTCTCCCAGGAGGATCCTGCTTCACCTGTGCTGATCCTCAAGGTTGCAGGCAAACCTCGCCGGTGCACCACAGGACATTGGGGCAGTGCAATCTGCTGCCGTATCGGGGTCAGCAGAAATGATCCAAGATCCTCTTGGATAAAACAGGAGACTTATAAAAGGTATATTCCCACAATCAACAGTCAAGGGCACTTGTGGGGCTGGTCACTAGGAGGTGCAGAAAGTGTGGCCCAGGTTCGCTCTCCATCTGATTGTGGAGGTTCTCACCTTCTCTGAGCAGCTCTCAATACAACTGAGCATAACTTACTGCATAAGGGGTTGTGAGGCAAAATATTACCCCAACCCCCACCCCCCACCCCGACCCCCAGCAACTAGTGCCGTCACCAGCCTTATTTGGTGGATTCATACCAGTACGCAAGAAAAACAAATGAGGATTAAGTCGATAAGCTTTATTATTGTGCCATACTCTCAATTCATCACCTCAAGGTGGTCCCACCACCTCTGACAGGGCTGTAACCACTTATATTTCACCCTCTTGTTATACAGCCCAAAATACTGTCTCCAGATTAAACCAATGTTTGCAGCAACAAAATCTATAACTTTACCCATGGTTCTTCTCACAGTCCACGTAGAAGGGGGCATAGGTTAGTTGTGAGGTCTTCTGGAATGTCTCAAATATCTGATACATTCACAAATCCAGGCTTATTTTACATTCAGAAAGTTGGCAACTAAATCCTTTGCCCACATGTAAAGAGACCAAGATGATTTCCCCCTCCTTCATCCCCACTCCCCCCTCCCCCCACCCCTAGATCGGTTGACCAGTTTATCGAAACTGAGAACCTGTAATTACTAACTCTGTGTTCTTGGTCTACGAGCAAGATCTTCCCCTCAGTTGGTGTGGTGTGATTTACAGGACACAAGTCTATGCAGCTTTTACCTGTTGATGAGCAGGATGACAATGGCAAATAGTTCTTCATACAGCCCGGCCGCCATTCCTTCCACGCACTCCAAACCTGTCAAACGAGGACCTAAAGGCAGCAGAGGGAAACAGGTTGGATATTTGACACTCCCATGGCCCAGTCAACAACTTTCCTCTCCATCAGCGTGGGCTAGATTCAAATCCAAATCACAGATGAAGGGACCAACTGCGCATAGTGTCCACCCGCACCCCCCCCAACCCCAAGACTGTGACCCCAGAACCAGGGGTCACAGTCTAAGGATAAGGGGTAAGCCATTTAGGACAGAGATGAGGAGGAATTTCTTCACCCAGAGAGTGGTGAACCTGTGGAATTCTCTACCACAGAAGGCAGTGGAGGCAAATTCATTAAATATATTCAAGAAGGAGTTGGATATATTTCTTAAGGCTAAAGGGATCAAGGGGTATGGGGAGAAAGCAGGGACAGGGTACTGAATTTGGATGATCAGCCATGATCTCGTTGAATGGCGGAGCAGGCTCGAGGGGCCGAATGGCCTACTCCTGCTCCTATCTTCTATGTTTCTATGTAACCCCAAAACCTGGAAAACCCCCCAAAATATAGTCCTTTTTTTGTGAGCCCGAACTATACTTTGTAACTTGCAAAAAAAAGACCATCTGTGATCATTACAAGCTCTAACCTGCCCAGGTGTGCACAGACATTCCAGACGCTACCTTTCCCCTCCCCTAGTGGCTGCCTCTGCTGGAGGGAGGAGTACACCACAACTTTTATTGTCATGAACAGTGAACTAAAAAAGATTTCTTGCCATTGTGCCATCTGGTCAGAACAATGAAGAATATAACCGAGAAACCAGGAAATTATAGGCCTGTTTGTCTAACATCTGTTGTGGGGAAGTTATTGGAATCTATAATTAGAGACAGTCTGCTCTCCCCGGGGTCTGTGATACAGACACAGTGGGGCCGGTCTGCTCTCCCCAGGGTCTGTGATACAGACACAGTGGGGCCGGTCTGCTCTCTCCCCGGGGTCTGTGACACAGACACAGTGGGGCCAGTCTGCTCTCCCCGGGGTCTGTGATATAGACACAGTGAGGCCGGTCTGCTCTCCCCGGGGTCTGTGATACAGACACAGTGAGGCCGGTCTGCTCTCTCCCCGGGGTCTGTGATACAGACACAGTGGGGCCGGTCTGCTCTCCCCGGGGTCTGTGATATAGACACAGTGAGGCCGGTCTGCTCTCCCCGGGGTCTGTGATACAGACACAGTGGGGCCGGTCTGCTCTCTCCCCAGGGTCTGTGATACAGACACAGTGGGGCCGGTCTGCTCTCCCCGGGGTCTGTGATATAGACACAGTGAGGCTGGTCTGCTCTCCCCGGGGTCTGTGATACAGACACAGTGAGGTCGGTCTGCTCTCCCCAGGGGTCTGTGATACAGACACAGTGAGGCCGGCCTGCTCTCCCCGGGGTCTGTGATACAGGCACAGTGGGGCCGGTCTGCTCTCCCCGGGGTCTGTGATACACAGTGGGGCCGGTCTGCCCTCCCTGGGGTCTGTGATACAGACACAGTGGGGCCGGTCTGCTCTCTCCCCGGGGTCTGTGATACAGACACAGTGGGGCCGGTCTGCTCTCCCCGGGGTCTGTGATACAGACACAGTGAGGCCGGTCTGCTGCCCCCGGGGTCTGTGATACAGACACAGTGGGGCTGGTCTGCTCCCCCCGGGGTCTGTGATACAGACACAGTGGGGCCGGTCTGCTCCCCCCGGGGTCTGTGATACAGACACAGTGGGGCCAGTCTGCTCTCCCCGGGGCCTGTGATACAGACACAGTGGGGCCGGTCTGCTTTCCCCCGGGTCTGTGATACAGACACAGTGAGGCCAGTCTGCTCTCCCCGGGGTCTGTGATACAGACACAGTGGGGCCGGTCTGCTCTCCCCGGGGTCTGTGATACAGACACAGTGGGGCCGGTCTGCTCTCCCCCGGGTCTGTGATACAGACACAGTGGGGCCGGTCTGCTTTCCCCCGGGGTCTGTGATACAGACACAGTGGGGCCGGTCTGCTTTCCCCCGGGGTCTGTGATACAGACAGTGGGGCTGGTCTGCTCTCCCCCGGGGTCTGTGATACGGACACAGTGGGGCCGGTCTGCTTTCCCCCGGGGTCTGTGATACAGACACAGTGGGGCCGGTCTGCTTTCCCCCGGGGCCTGTGATACAGACACAGTGGGTCCGGTCTGCTCTCTCCCCGGGGTCTGTGATACAGACAGTGGGGCCGGTCTGTTCTCCCCGGGGTCTGTGATACACACACAGTGAGGCTGGTCTGCTCTCCCCGGGGTCTGTGATACAGACAGTGGGGCCGGTCTGCTTTCCCCCGGGGTCTGTGATACAGACACAGTGAGGCTGGTCTGCTCTCCCCGGGGTCTGTGATACAGACACAGTGGGGCTGGTCTGCTTTCCCCCGGGGTCTGTGATACAGACACAGTGAGGCCGGTCTGCTCTCCCCGGGGTCTGTGATACAGACAGTGGGGCTGGTCTGCTCTCCCCGGGGTCTGTGATACAGACACAGTGAGGCCGGTCTGCTCTCCCCGGGGTCTGTGATACAGACACAGTGGGGCTGGTCTGCTCTCCCCGGGGTCTGTGATACAGACAGTGGGGCCGGTCTGTTCTCCCCGGGGTCTGTGATACAGACAGTGGGGCTGGTCTGCTCTCCCCGGGGTCTGTGATACAGACAGTGGGGCTGGTCTGCTCTCCCCAGGGTCTGTGATACACACACAGTGAGGCCGATAAGGAAAATAGCTTTACAAAGTAAGACCAGATTGTTATTAATTCTTTCAACAACTAGACGTTGAGCATGCGGCGTCA
This sequence comes from Somniosus microcephalus, assembly GCF_052327205.1. NCBI lineage: Eukaryota > Metazoa > Chordata > Chondrichthyes > Squaliformes > Somniosidae > Somniosus > Somniosus microcephalus. The sequence goes on from NC_141005.1 coordinate 19,057,716, forward strand.
CTCTATAGTGCAATTTATCGATTACAATCATCCACCGGGCTGGCCCATTACGTGTAATGCACAGCTACTTACACAGGACTCTACGGGAGCCCCTGCACAGGACTCTGCGCCATTTTTTTTTAAAAAGGAAGAAAAGACTTGCATTTATATAGCACCTGCCATGACCTCAGGGCATCCCAAACCGCTTTACAGCCAATGAAGTACTTTTTGAAGTGTAGTCACTGTTGTAATGTAGGAGCTCCCACAAACAGCAAAAACTTTAAGAAGAGCAGGAGTCTTCAAAGCCCAGCTGTTCAGGAATAAACTGATATATTTGGGCACGAGTTTGGCACAATACATAATTTGAACCAATAGAAAGGATTCTGAATCACTGAAATCAATCTTTATTTATACATTGAGCAGTGAGAAGGCACCTCCAATGGCAGTAAAATAAGTGAGACATCCAAATGGCTCATGGAAGTGTAAGACTAGCTGCTCGCAATGAGGGTGGAAAATTCTTAACACAGTCACAGCTCTCCAAAAGTAATTCATTGCTTAAAATCATAGATGTTTTTCAATGATGTGCTAAGGAACTATATAAATGCAAGCATTTCACTTTACTTCTTTTCTCCACTTCCCTCATATTGAAAATCAATGTTAGCAGTTCTGGCATGTGATGGAGAGGGACTTCCCTCTCGGGAGAAAAAGATAGGTGCGGTTCATTTTGAACTCGCTGTGTGGAGATTGCATTTCATTGGTTTGCTCATTAATTGTAATGCAGCATACTTATTTGCATACATCTCACATCGGGCTCTGCCCATTTGGAAGCACAGCTTACAGCAACATTCTGAGCATGTAAATGCCCAACCAGCAAAGCATATTCCTTTTCTCGGAGGCTCATTAACGTGAGGGATCACCCTAATGGATAATGCAACATTCCTTGGTGTATCAGACTTCCTTACTTTATGCCATTTGTTGGTTGGGTTTCTCCTGAATTCCCTATTGGATTTATCAGTGACTATCTTATATTTATAGCCCCTAGTTCTGGTCTCGCCCGCAAGTGGAAACATCTTCTCTACATCTACCCTATCAAACCCTTTGTAATTCTGAAGACCTCTATCAGGTCACCCCTCAGCCTTCTCTTTTCGAGAGAAAGGAGTCCCAGCCTGTTCAATCTTTCCTGATAGGTATAACCTCTCAGTTCTGCTTTCATTCAATAAATCTTTTTTGCACCTTCTCCAATGCCTCTATATCCTTTTTATAATATGGGGACCAGAACTGTTCACAGTACTCCCAATGTGGTCTAACCAAGGTTCGATACAAGTTTAACAGAACTTCTGTGCTTTTCAATTCTATCCCTCTAGAAATGAACCCCGGTGCTTTGTTTGCAATTTTTATGACCTTATTAACCTGTGTTGCTACTTTTAGTGATTTGTGTGTCTGTACCCCCAGATCCCTCTGTTCCTCTACCCCATTTACAACAACAACAACTTGTATTTATATAGCACCTTTAATGTAGTAAAACGTCCCAAGGTGCTGCACAGGAGTATTATAAGACAAAAAATTTGACACCGAGCCACATAAAGAGAAATTAGGGCAGGTGACCAAAAGCTTGGTCAAAGAGGTAGGTTTTAAGGAGCGTCTTAAAGGAGGAAAGAGAGGTAGCGAGGCGGCGAGGTTTAGGGAGGGAATTCCAGAGCTTAGGGCCCAGGCAACAGAAGGCACGGCCACCAATGGTTGAGTGATTATAATCAGGGATGCTTAAGAGGACAGAATTAGAGGAGCGCAGATATCTCGGGGGGTTGTGGGGCTGGAGGAGATTATAGAGATAGGGAGGGGCGAGGCCATGGAGGGATTTGAAAACAAATTATTTGAAAATAATTTAGAAACTTATTTTCCAAGGTGTATGTGGCCTCCTTATTCTTCCTACCAAATTTGCCACCAGAAATATCTTTCATCCCCATACTAGAATGGCAAGGTGCTTTGGACATTTCATGATTGCAGCAGCTGAGAGGGCCACTGTGATAGATCCTCCTTCCACCACTCCCACTCTAGTTTTATGCCCCTCTTCAATTTTCTCTTGCTCCTCCTCTCTGGAAGACATTACGGGGTCGATTTTCCCGAACCTGTCGGGAAGAAGGCGGGACTACAACTTTCGGGTTTTAGACCCGCCTACTTCGACGTCCGGCCAATCCGTGCGATTTTCCCTTGATTGACCTTGTTGAGCCCGCCCAGCGGGCTCAGCAGGTCAATTAAGGACCACCCGGCAACAGGTGACGTCACAGACTGAAATTTCATCAGTCGAGAGTTCTTGACAGATGAAATATCAGTGTTTCACAGCTGTTTGAAGCTGCCAAACACTGACAGTCTGAGTTCTAACATGAGTCCTTCTGCACAGACTTAGTTACAACTCTCACCGGCACTCAAAGCTAAAGGCTGTCACTTTTCACAGATCGCAGCCGTTCAGCTTTAAGTGCCGGCTGAGTGATGGGCTCCCGACGGCTACAGGAAGAAAGGCTGTTAATGTAAGTACAGGTAAGTAAAAGTTCTTTACACACACCAAACACACTTACCTTTGCACTCATGCACCCATCACTCACCTGAGCACCGACATCGCCACCCCTCCAACTCCTTCAACCCGACGGCCCGCCTGCTCTAACCTGGCGTGGTTTGGAGCCGTCGTGAATCCCACACGAAACCCCTCAAAATAGGGATTAGGCTAAAAACTGCCTGTTAACTACCTGTTAACAGGCAGTTAATTGGCACTAATCCCTTCCTGCCTGGTTTGGCAGGTCCCAGTGCGGGGTGGGTACCCGCCGCCCCTGAAAGTTGTGTGGGACGGGTTTTGGACGTGATGGTGTCGGGACCCCCAAATTCAGGATTTTCCCCCCCACCACACGCCTGAAACCCCGCCTGACGGCTTCAGGAAAATCGACCCCTACCACTCTTATCTGGGCCAAGATTTCATGGGCACTGGGCATCCTCCTGCACTGTGCCCAGGTGACCATGATTCACGTATGAGTTTTGACAGCAACCGTCAGGTGATGAAGGCCTGACAACAACAGAGTCTGTTCTGTCCTCCTGCCACACCCACACATGCAGGTACCAGCAGGGATCACTGGATGGCCATCAAGAGAAATAGTCCTAGGTGGTTTTTCTCTTCCCTAATCAAGGGGTGCTGTGACCAGTTGTACTACCTTTACTGCTGTCTGGGCTAAGATCTGCTAACTCATCACAGAATAGGGCTTGAGCCTGGGACCGTCCTAGTCTGTATGGCTCAGAGATGTGGTGACTTTATCTCTGAATCATCATCAAGGGAACCAGCGCCGCCTTTCAACGCCAACGCTAATTGCGATTAATGGGCAAGGTGCGTTTCTACTTAGCAAGACTAGCCCTGGCTCATTCAATGAGTTTCAGGCATCTCATAAGCATTCCATCCCGCCACATAGCGCAGGACAACCAGAATTACCTAATGAAAGCAAATCATGGGTTTAAATTCACTCCGAGTTGGCGGTCCAACTCATGGGGCTCTGGATTGATACTCCAGTGATCAGCACAACAGCTACTGAGCCAATAGACATAGCGGGTTAACATAACATAAGAACATAAGAAATAGGAGCAGGAGTAGGCCACTTGGCCCCTCAAGCCTGCTCCGCCATTCAATAAGATCATGGCTGATCTTGGGCTCAAAGCCATTTCCCTGCCCGCTCCGGTTCAAGTAAGGTAGCCCTGAAGGTTCAGCGACCCTTCGCGCGGGCAGTCAGAAAGCAAACATTCAACTCCTATTTTATTTAAGAAAAAAGTAGGCATTAAATATAAACACGTTAAGCTGGGTTTGAACTAGTTTTTGGATGAGATGGTCTTTGTCTCCATACCTGTCGTGCAGTCTGCAGTGTCAGCCGAACTAAATCTATTTGTAGCCTGCTGGATGATCTGCTTGAGGTGATGTTTGAAGACTGCAGTTGAAAGTTCCTCTAGTTCACATCCAAGTGCGCTGGCTGCGTTCTGGGCCCACTCGAACTTCATAAATTGCTTCCTGCCAACTGTACAAACATGAAAAATAAAAACAGAGATCACTTCAGTATTAACACATAATGGGATCAATCAGCGCAATGCAAATTCAGCTCTCACATCTGAGGTCATCAATTCTGCTCCATTTAATTGACTGAGCCACGAAACAAAAAGCTTGGTTTGGGTTTGGATCAAATCAGTATTTGTTTCTTTTTTAAAACGAAAACAGGCATTTCTATCGCACTAGTATGCCCCCTTATGTTTCTACAAGCACCGAGAAATTCTTCAACCTGTGGTGGAGTTGCATAGTATTAATAAAGCCAGTTGGAAAAATCAGCAAAACAAAGGAGATGATCGTGGACTACAGGAAGCGGCAGGGGGAGGGACACACCCCAATCTACATCGAAGGGGCTGAGGTGGAGAGGGTCAGCAGCTTCAAATTCCTGGGTGTATTCATTACGGAGGACTTAACGTGGTCCCATCACATCAACGTCGTAACCAAGAAGGCATGCCAACGCCTGTCCTTCCTCAGGAGACTGAAGAAATTTGGAATGGCCCCCCAGATTCTCACCAAATTCTACCGGTGCACCATCGAGAGTATCCTGTCCGGCTGCATCACTACCTGGTATGGCAACTGCACCGCCATAGACCGCAAGGCTCTACAGATGGTGGTGAAAGCTGCACAACATACTATAGGAATTAAACTACCTGCTGTGCAGGATATCTACCCCGAGAGGTGCCGGGGGAAGGCCCTGAGAATCATCAAAGACGCGAGCCGCCCCAGCCACAACCTCTTCGCCCTGCTCCCGTCCGGTAAGAGATACCAAAGCATACGGCCTCGTACCAGCAGGTTTCAAAACAGCTTCTACCCCCAGGCCATAAGACTCATGAACGAATAATTTATTATTATTTATTATTGTTTTTATTTATTATTACTGTATTTCTATTAGTATTTTTATCATTGTTATGCCATATTTATTCCAATGTTGGGAGGACTCGTAAAAATCAACATTTCATTGTGCAGTACACACGTTTGCTGCATATATGACAAATAAAAAATTGAATTGATTGTTCCATCAGATTGATGACAAGCGGTCAAAAGGGGAGATCGGGGAAGAGCATCGAAAAAGACCATGTTGTGAACTAATTGGACCGAGTGAGCAGCAGTAGATCTCCAGGAAACTCTGCTGAAGGATCCCGACTATGAAATCCCTTAATATTAGAGTAGAAGAGGTTGCAAATGCATTTCTTATCGCCGTGACTGTCACCTCCTCATCTGAAACCAACACTACCCGGGTGTAAAAATATCCTCATCTGCAGCAGGACAGCCTAGTGCACCTCATCTCCAAAGATATAATTGTTACAGTTGTAATTGTTTCAACAAGCGCTGAATTTATCGAGGGTTTTGTCTTCTGTACAGCGCTCTGCCATCCACAAGGACTGTTGGACAAGCCACAGCACGAGAATTTCTGCAGGCCTCACAGTTACCAGTGCTGGCAATCTTAAATGGAAATGGAAAATACTGCAAAGTGCACAGCCAAGTCCACCCATGCCTATGTGTAGCCCTGAACTCAATCTCTACTTGGTCTTCACCCTTTCTACACTGCTTTCCTTCTTGGGACATGTTCTGACTCGTTCGCATCAGCCCTATAAAGGGAGCTTCTCCACTTCGGATGAAGAGTCCCATCCAAAACATAGGACTGTTGTATGAGGAGCGATTGGGATGTCTAGGCCTGTATTCACTAGAGTTTAGAAGAATGAGAGGGGATCTCATTGAAACATATAAAATTCTGACAGGGCTAGACAGACTGGGTGCAGGGAAGATGTTTCCCCTGGCTGGGATTTAGGACTGAGATGAGGAGAAATTTCTTCACTCAGAGGGTGGTGAACCTGTGGAATTCTCTACCACAGAAGGCGGTGGAGGCCAAGTCACTGAATATATTGAAGAAGGTGATAGATTTCTAGACACAAAAGGCATCAAGGGGTATGGGGATAGAGCGGGAATATGGTATTGAGATAGAGGATCAGCCATGATCATATTGAATGGCGGAGCAGGCTCGAAGGGCCAAATGGCCTACTCCTGCTCCTATTTTTCGATATTTCTATGTTTCTACTAGCCAGATGCTAAATCGAAGTGCTGTGTATTTCCAGCATTTGAAGCAGCATCAAGTTCCAGCGCTTCTTCATTTCCTAAAGTCTGCACTACAAGTGCCTAAAGGTAAATCACAATAAAGTGTCTGCTTTCAGATGTACATCGCCTCTTTCTTCTCTCAGAGGGTCGTGAAGCTTTGGAATTCTTTACCCCAGAGAGCTGTGGAAGCTGAGTCATTGAATATATTCAAGGCGGAGATAGACAGATTTTTGAGCAAGAGGGGAGTCAAGGGTTATGGGGAGTTAAGTGGAGTTGAGGCCAAAATCAGATCAGCCGTGATCTCATTGGGTGGCGGGGCAGGCTTGAGGGGCCGAATGGCCTGCTCCTGCTCCTATAGCTTATATTTATGTTTTTCCTCACTGCCCTTACAAACAACAAAGAGTATCCCACATTTGCACATCAAACCACGACGGTAATAAGGAGAGTTTTTTTTTACTGGGTATGCACACATTTAAATGAACGGAAGGAAAATTGAGTGGATTCCTTTACGGGTGTGCTCTCCAACCCACCCAATTTTATGCTAGTCGCTGCCTGGGCTTGGACCTAGAAAAGTCTCTGCTAAAGACTCATTTGCAGTGGATCATGTCAATGTTCTCCAATTGTGATCACTTTTTCCTCTGCGCTCTGGCCTGAATGTTCCCCTGTAATCTTACCCGTGTAAAATAATGCATGCACCTTGACACATCTCTCAGAAACCTCCGAAAGTCCTTCACGTACAATATTACTTTGAAATGCGGTGCAGGCGGACACAGTAGCCAGTTTGCACGCAACAAAATCTTTCAAACAGGCCGTAGATGAATGTCCAGTTAATCGTTCTTTTTGCCAGTGTTGGTCGAGGAAGGAGTGAAGGAGTGAAGAGAGACCACGGCACCGGGGGAACTCGCTGCCCTTTGAATAGACATTGGATCTTTTTCATCCACCTGAACCACTGACTCCCCAAAGCCTTTCCACCATCTACAAGGCACAAGTCCAGAAGTGATGGAATACTCTCTACTTGCCTGGATGAGTGCAGCTCCAACAACACTCAAGTAGCTCGACACCATCCAGCACAAAGTAGCCCGCTTGATCGGCACCCCATCCATCACCTTAAACAGTCACTCCCTCCACCACCGGTGTACCGTGGCTGCAGTGTGTACTACAAGATGCACTGCAGCAACTCGCCAAGGTTTCTTCGGCAGCACCTCCCAAACCCGTGACCTCTACCACCTAGAAGGACAAGGGCAGAGGCGCATGGGAACACCACCACTTCCAAGTTCCCCTCCAAGCCCCACAGCATCCTGACTTGGAAAAATATCGGCATTCCTTCATCATCGCTGGGTCAAAATCCTAGAACTCCCTCCCTAACAGCACTGTGGGACTACCTTCACCACACGGACTGCAACGGTTCAATAATGCGGCTCACCACCACCTTCTCAAGGGCAATTAGGGATGGGCAATAAATGCTGACCTCGCCAGCAATGCCCACATCCCATGAACGAATAAAAAAATCAGGTAGACGGAGGCCTGGATTTAATGCGTCATCTTAAGGGCAGCATGTCCGACAATGAAACAATTTTAGTATTGCACTGGAGTGTCAGATTAGAGCATATATTCAAGCCCTGGAGTGGGATTTGAACCCATGGCCCACTATGTACACAAGTGCACATACATCGTGTTCATATTTTGTACACGTCTTGATTTGTAGAAACAAAAAATAATTTGATGCGAGGTTGTAGGAACAGGAAATATTTTGATGCAAGGCTGCTACTATATGCAACATAACTGGCCAGTAAGAATCTCGAATGAAATACAAAACCTAGCTCCACAGTTGCATTGACCAGCAGGAAATCATATAATATCTACTGACAGGCTATCCTACCCGTACAACAACAACGACTTGCATTTATATAGCGCCTTTAACATAGTAAAATGTCCCAAGGTGTTTCACAGGAACATTATTAAACTGATGACGACATTCCGCTGCAGCACAAGCTGGACAATTTCCTGTTCGCCTACCGGAATGCGACACATGCAGTCACCAACCAGGCTCCAGCCATGATGTTCTTTAACCGAAGGTTAAGATCTCGCCTGGATTTGCTCAGACCAAACGTACGAAGAGATGTTGAGAGTAAGCAATTCCAGCACATCCATGAGAAGCCAACAAGGAGCTTCAATGTAGGGCAACCAGTCTTGGCCCGCGACTACCGAACAGAAAAATGGCAGCCAGGAACGATATGCACACGGCAGGGCCCCCTAATGTACACAGTGGACGTTGGGGAGAGCATCGTGAGACGCCATGCTGACCAGATCCTAGAGTCACGGGAACAAGTCAACCCCATGCCTCGCCCATACGTACCTGGTGATGAACCCGACGTACAGGTCGCATCTACCCCAGAAACAGTAGCATCGGAAGCTGATGAACCAACCGACGACAGGGGGCCAGAATCGCCTCCGCACCAAGAGCAAGACACTCGGGAAAGGCGCTATCCAGAAAGGATCAGGAAGCCTCCCCAAAGACTGAATATATAAATAGACTATTTTCAGCTAATGTTGCATGTTAAAAGTGTTAATTGTAATTAGTTGATATTTAATTGTTAAATGAGTGTTATGGTACTGTTAATCTAAAAGGGGAGGAATTGTAATGTATATACCTTTAAGGGGGGGAACTATCTTTTACAGCTCATGTATACTGCAGTACCGGCAGTGACCACACCTGTATATAGCACCGAGTAGTAATCTGTACAGATCAGTTCCCGTGTGAGCCACGTTGAGTAAACACCTGTTGTACCGTTCTCCTGCAGTCTGTGTCTTATTATACACAGACACAACACTCCTGGTATCTTGGCCAACAGTCCCCTCTCAAAACAATACCGATCAAGCAGTCATCAATCAACTGGACAGTGGTGCGGCATCTGCCTACATAACAACAGCCACTGGTACTTCAAAAATAATTCTGTGTGTGAAGCACATTCAGATGTTGTCAAGTCTTTCTTTTGAACAGTTTCTGCTTCAAGCAGTTCTGCAATGTGCTAGAGCTTCCAGCGCCCGGCAATCTGTCCCACTTACACCGCCAACAGATTTCAGTGAAGGGGCAGCCACGGGGAAACAGCTGCAGCCACTCGAGCTTTCGCACATGCAGTTGTTTGGAAGCCACAGTCATGACGTCTATTTTCTGGCTTGGAGACTTTTTGCAGATGGCCGGAGAGGGTCCGTACAGACCATCAATGGAATAAACCGCGTTGGCGAGCGGTACAGCAAACCGGGCATCTATAGACAGGAGGGGCAACAAAAAAAAGACAGCTGGCACCCTCAGCAGTGCTGGGCCTCTGGAGCAGCATTGGCAAACCACCTCCTGAGGTTTCTTGGCAACATTAATACCGTCGCATTTATATTACAGCACTGCTGCCAAAAAAAAGGCCATTGTAATAAAAGAGGGGCACTGGGAGTCTTTGTGTTATTTCCTCTCAGGGGTCACAACATTTGGTAGATAGCGATTTGTTTTCACTGAACGTGGGCTAACACTGAACGAGCTAATGAACAGCCTCAGCAATTTTATAAACACCCCATTGAAACCGTTCAACATAAAATTGTGACAGACCCCAACAATCTGCCAACTTCAGTATTGCTAATGCACCTGAGCTGACTCAAACAAGACACTCTGATGTAGTGTCCATTTTGTGCCTCCTCACAGGATTTCTGTTGGTAACATATTGTCAAACTTATACATGAGTGCCCTTAGGCAATTGCTGATCATTCATTATAAGAGACAGCTAACGGTGCACAGATACATCTGCTCTGCAAATTAAGAGGCCAGCATAAGAACATAACATAAGAACATAAGACGTAGGAGCAGGAGTAGGCCATTTGGACCCTCAAGCCTGCTCCGCCGTTCAATAAGATCATGGCTGATTTGATCTTGGCCTCAGCGCCACTTCCCTGCCCACTCCCCATAACCCTCGACTCCCTTATCGTTCAAAAATCTGTCTATCTCCATCTTAAATATATTCAATGACCCAGCCTCCACAGCTCTCTGGGGAAGAGAATTCCAAAGATTCACGACCCTCAGAGAAGAAATTCCTCCTCATTTCCGTTTTAAAAGGGTGCCCCCTTATTCTGAAATTATGCCCCCTAGTTCTAGATTCCCCCACAAGGGCAAACATCCTCTCTGCATCTACCTTGTCAAGCCCCTTCAAAATCTTATATGTTTCAATAAGATCACCACTCATTCTTCTAAACTCCAATGAGTATAGGCCCAACCTGCTCAACCTTTCCTCATAAGACAACCCCCTCATCTCCAGAATCAACCTCGTGAACCTTCTCTGAACTGCCTCCAATGCAAGTATGTCCTTCCTTAAATAAGGAGACCAAAACTGTACGCAGTACTCCAGGTGTGGTCTCACACACAGCAAAGATGGGTCTTTCAACCTTGTCACAACTGTTACATAGGATATACAGAAACAGGTCATTCGGCCCAACCAGTCCATGCCGGCGTTTATGCTCTACACGAGCCTCCTCCCGTCTTTCCGCATCTAAATCTATCAGCATAACTCTTTATTCTATTTTCCCTCATATGCTTGTCCAGCCTCCCCTTAAATGCATCCATACTATTCGCCTCAACCACTCCCTGTGGTAGCGAGTTCCACATTCTCACCACTCTTTGGGTAAAGAAGTTTCTTCTGAATTCCCTATTGGATTTCTTGGTGACTATGTTATATTGATGGCCTCTAGTTATGCTCTTCCCCACAAGTGGTAACATTCTCTCTGTACCCACTCTATCAAAATGTTTCATAATTTAAAGACGTCCATTAGGTCACCCCTCAGTTACTTAGGGCTGGATTTTGTCATTGTGGGCAGGTTGGGGGGCGGGTCCTGCCCCCGCCTCCGATGTGAGGCGGGATAATTTAGCAATTTTGCCATAATTGGGCACTTGATTCCCAGCGTGTGGGAACCCCTGGCCCAATGAGTCTTTTGGTCCTGAAACTCACCTCTGATGATGTCATCTATGCAGCTGCATTTAAGGCCTGCAAGCAGCCTTGGTTCATTTTCTGCCGAACTACTTTGTTGCTGAGACTTCTGAGGGATTAGTGGTGCAAACATGGAAAGCTCCACACCCAAGTGCACACCCCGCTTTGATGAGGACTCCCTCCAAGCTCTGGTGGAGGGAGCCAGAGCTCAAAAGGAAGGGCTGTTTCCTTCCCCTGGGAGGAAAAAGCCTCCCCAGCAGACCAAAGCTGTGTGGCTGCAAGTGGCACAGGAGGTCAGTGCCATCTCAATGTGCAGCAGAACCTGGCTGCAGCGCAGAAAGAGGTTTCATGATCTTCTCCGCACAGGAAAAGTGAGTATGACATCACCATGACCAACAATCTGATCCCCATCGCCTCTCATCACCAGCACTCTTCATTGTCAACCTCCTCCTCCACATCCCACTTGACCCTTACATCCCTGCACCCTTACCCATTCCCTCTCTCTCTATGTTCACATTCACTTAATTATTCGACTATGCAGCCCTCGCACTCCCTATCACTGTGATGCTATGACAACAACTTACAACACACAGGGAGGGCCCTTGGTCTTGGGACCTCACTCCATCTTTGTGTCCTTCTAAGCATCTATGCTATGGATTCTCTACACTCACTCCATCGTTCTCACTCAACCTCCACTTGTGTCCCTCATTGCAGGAAAAGAGAGCCCACAATAAGAGGGAAAGGGCGAAGACAGGAGGAGGGCCACCCTCAATAGCCCAGCTCACCAGCGTAGAGGAGGCAGCCCTCGAGATCATAGGAGCCGAGGAGGATGTGCAAGTGGGGGACAGACAGACGGGCGCATCAGAGCAAGCTTGTGACAGTAGTTTTTCATCTCTCTCATTGACATTGTATGAGTGACTGATATTGATTCTGATGCTCTAACAGATATGCATGCAATGTTTATCTCACGTCTAACTCTTTCCTTTACTCCCCCACAGGACCATCAACAGCCCCACTCCCCACTGTCCAGGAGGAACAGCCTGAGCCACAAGACTCCTCAGAGGAAGCTGCAACCTCTGAGGGCACAGCGTCAGCAGAATTCAGCACACCCAGCACCAGCGCAGACACTCACACCTCGGTGGGACCTTCGGGACATAGAGTAGTGTTGTCACCTGGTGTATCACAGCTCACAAGTGAGCATCAGCAGATGGTGGAGACAGGGACAGCAGTGGAGAGTCCTTGTCGGAGACTGCAGGGTGCTCCCAGTTCGGCTCAGCTGCATGTCAACCCTGTGCCTCCGGGTCCATCCAGAAGGAGAGCGGTGCTGGAACTCCAGGAACAGGTGCAGGAGTCTCTGGCAGGTTTTGTCTCCAGGGTCACTGCGAGTGTGGAGAGGATGGAGGAGTCCATCGCTAACATGAGCAGAGCCTTTGTGATGGCATTGGCGCATGAACGCATCACCACGGAAAGGATGGCAACCTCCGTGGAAAGGATGCCTATGGTAGAGGAGAGAATGGCTATGGCCATGGAGGAGCTAAGTCGCCAGAGTGTTGAAAACATGGTCATTGTTCAGAATAGACTGACATCTCTGGAAGAGCGATGGGCAGCTATTGAGCAGAGAAACCAGAGCTTCATGGAAGTCCTCTGGAGTACGACTGCACTTCAGGGGGTCCTCATGGCCCCCCTGAAGTGCAGCAAGGTGCTGTCAAGCTATTTGCTAGCTCTGAAGTGGGGCTGATCCATGAGAGAGATGTTGCAGACAACAAGGAAGTGGGGGCTCCTTTCCAAGCACTCACACTTCCATGCCACTGACAAGTCCTCGGTCAGAGCCCCACCAGCATCCTCACCCAACTGAGATGGGCAACTCATCCACTGCACAGCCGCAGGAGCAGTAGACTGTTGCCAAGCCCTCACAGGCTCGCAACCCCAGAGGACACCCGCCAAAGGTGTCGAGGCAGGAGCAGCATGAAAGTGAGCAAGGAGCCTCCACATCTGCTGAAGTCACTGGAGAAGCACCACGTAGGAGCACGCGTAAGAGGAAGATAAAGCACAAGTAGTCACAAGGGTAGTCACTTGGGTGTTCTGTTGTGTTTAATTGTGAAATGCCATCCGTGAATTAATGTTATAAAATGACTTGATGGCAAACTGTTGAAGTTGTGGGCTGTGTCATTTCGCAAATGGGACTTCCACATTGAGGGCTCAGGGTGACTTGGAATTGTCAGTATGGCGGTCAGAGTGATAGGAAGCCATAGGTTCTTGTCCATTGTTGATGGTGTGGTAAGAAGGTGCGAGCCAAATGTGTTTGATTGGGCAACCTAAGCAAATCTGGCCAAGATCAGTGCATCCCTTGCATCCTGGGCAGCAATGTTCTCGCGTGCATCTGCCGCTACTTGATGTGCCTCCGCAAGCTGTTCGTTGTCGCTCTCCTCCTCCTCCTCCTCATCTGAGGAGGCTATGCGATGAGCCATTTGTACCTCAGGCAGCTGCAAACCATGATGCTGTGCCATGTTGTGAAATGCACAGCAGACCACGCCGATTCTGGAGGCCCTGGCTACTGAGTACTGCAGGGCTCCACCTGATCTATCAAGGCATCTCAATCGCACATGGAGGGAGTGCAGCAAAGATTCACCAGGCTGATACCTGGGATGGCAGGAATGATGTATGAGGAGAGATTGGGTCGATTGGACTTATACTCGCTGGAGTTTAGAAGAATGAGAGGGGATCTCATTGAAACTTATAAAATTCTAACAGGACTAGACAGACTAGATGCAGGAAGGATGTTCCCGATGGCGGGGGAGTCCAGAACCAGGGGTCACAGTCTAAGGATAAGGGGTAAGCCATTTAGGACAGAGATGAGGAGGAATTTCTTCACCCAGAGAGTGGTGAACCTGTGGAATTCTCTACCACAGAAGGCAGTAGAGGCCAATTCATTAAATATATTCAAGAAGGAGTTAGATATATTTCTTAAGGCTCAAGGGATATGGTGAGAAGGCAGGTACAGGGTACTGAATTTGGATGATCAGCCATGATCTCATTAAATGGCGGAGCAGGCTCGAGGGGCCGAATGGCCTACTCCTGCTCCAATCTTCTATGTTTCTATGTTTCTATATTCAGCAAGCTGATGGTTTGCTCGATAATGGATCTGGTGGACATGTGGCTGGAGTTGTAGCGCTCCTCCACTTCGTTGGATGGCCTCCTCAACAGCGTCATTAGCCATGTCTTCAGGGGATTGCCCTCGTCTCCAAGTAGACATCCACAAAGTTGGTCTGGCGGACTGAAGAGTGGAGGCACACTAGACTGCCGCAGGATGAAGGAGTCACAGCAACTGCCAGGGTATTTGGTGCAAACATGCAACATTTCCTTATTGTGGTTACACACCAGCTGCACGTTGAGGGAGTGGAAACGCTTGCGGTTGACAAAAATACCTGGATTGTGATGGGGTGCCTTAAGGGCCACATGTGTGCAGTCAACGACGCCCTGCACCCTTGGAAAGCCTGCCAGATTAGCAAATCCAACTGCGCGTGCGGTTACACTTGCTTGGTCCTTGGAGAAGTTGATGTCATTGTGCGCGTTGGCAAAGAGGGCATCGGTTACCTGCGTGATGCAAGTGTGTGCGGCCGCCTGGGAGATGTCACTGATGTCTGCTGTTGATCCCTGGAATGAGCCTGAAGCAAAAAAGTTGAGTGCGGTGGTGACTTTGACGGCCACTGGTAAGGGGTGTCCACCCTCTCCTCTGGGCTCCAGGTCTTGTTGAGGTAGCTGATCCTCTGTCTGTAGACCCTGTTTTGGGGTATCTCCTGCGCCGACGTGCTTCCATGCGCTGGCGCCTTCTGGCCTGTGTAGCTTCAGGTGGGTGAGCAGCAGGTTGGCGCTCCTGTTGTTGCTCCTGCTGGTGGTGCTGCTATTGTTCCGGGTCCTGCTGCTGCCGCGGCTGGTCTTCATCCGAATCTGAGGTCCAGGAGGAAAGGAAATAAATGGTTCCCATGCTGCAGGTTGAGGAAGCACTCAGTAAAGTTGGGGAGAGGGGTTTCCCAGGAGGTCACAGTGGAGATGGATCTCAGCTTCAACACTTCCAAAATAAGTAGACCTGCAAAAAGTTCTCCCAGGCCTGAGAAAAGAAAGTTCTGCCACCTGCAAATGATCATTGTGGAAAACGCCTTTTTTATGCTGGAGCTGCAGCTGTTAGTAAGCCAGCCACTTGTGAGCCCGCCAGGGTTAACAGGTGTGTTCCAGGGGAGGCGTGCAGCACGCGGGAAATGTGTTAAACTCCGAAAGGCCTCTCAAAATGGCATTATAGAGGTAGGTAAGCGGTTGTTAAGTGCCTTAAGGGCCTATCCCGCGGGACCGACACGGGGTCTGAAAGCCCGCATTTGAGAAAGTTGCTCAGAGGGTTGGAGGCGGGATCGGAGCCCGACGCCATTTTTGGCAACTTTCCCCACCTGACCCGCCTTCAAACCCGCCTCCTCGGGCCTGGCAAAAATCCAAACCTTATTTTCCCTCTCGGCATCCATTCATGAGAGGTTGCCTCCGCTTGGCAACCACCTAAAATGGCATGGCTGAAATCAAGAGCTGACTATATGAGGAACTGTAGCCTCAATATCAGCTCATCACCCTATTGTGGAGCGTGCTGCAGAATTCTAGAGTGTGGCTCTCAAGCAGATATAAGTTCTGGCTGTGGCCCTCAACAAAAAAACTGTAAGCAATATTGATGGAGAAATTTCTAATCCTAACTTCAGACCCAAGAATGCAAGATGCCAACATTAGTCAGGAAAAGTTAAATGGTCTCACCTTCATCCCCTTTGCCAAAAATACCCCAAAAGGGCTGATTATCTGTGCAGAAAATCATAGGCTGGGGGTTAACATAATGAACTCCTAGTGTGTGCTGGGAGCACTGAAGAGGAAAACCTTCCCTAAAATGCACTGGAAGATTTAGAGCATTAAAATATTTTAAATTGGGCAGAAAATGTGAAGCATTTCCATTCATCTGTTTGACTGATCCTCATGCAACTGAATCCAATCAAGCGGGACAGACACGGCAGGACTGAAATAATATCCATTAATTAAGAGATCAGCAAACCCAGATTTCTTGAGGACCATATTTGGCTGGCATCTCTGTTTTAATCAATGTTTATAAAAGGTAATTAGAGGAACACCAGCATGCTCTGGAAAATGAAACGGCCAGGAGAGAAACAAGAGATGACACAGAAGTGTTGGCGGCAGAAAGGGGCATAGACAGGAGAAAATAAATAAATCGAGAGAGCGATAGAGTAACAAATAGATGGAGAGTGACGGAAAATCTGAAAATGCGGCAATTTGAATAGTCCCACGATCACCATTACATGAAGTAAAATAATAGAACACAAAAATAATCAGTCGACAGGCCAGATAGATGAAATCTTTCTTCAGGACCCATCTCCATAGTTCTACTCCAAATATGTGAGGGTAGAATTGCTGATATTAATGGTCGAACGTTTAACACTTTTGTATGACACTTCCTCTGTCTGCCATTTTATCCGAGGTGCTACTTTCAGACTATGCAAATATTGGCAACAGTAATTTCAAGGCTACAATGCTCATTATTGGCCTCGACACCCTTCCTCAGTGTAGAAATAAGTACTGGCCCCCACATGTGTCCCACAGTGCGAGGTGTTTACATCACAGAATAGGTTCAATTGGAGAAGGCCCTTCAGCCATTTGATTCCATGCTGCGGAATACCAACCCTACCATCACCCCAGTACACCATCTGGTTGTTTTTGTCCAGTGTCCCAGCCTTAGCCATTCTTCCTGCCAACTGTTGATTGTCCTTTCCTTATGCAGGGAACAGCACCAACCACTGTACATGGCCTTCTTTGATCTCACAAAGGCCTTCGACACTGTCAACCGTGAGGGATTATGGAGTGTCCTCCTCAAATTCGGCTGCCATCAAAAGTTTATCACTATCCTCCGCCTGCTTCACGACGACATGCAAGCCGTGATCCTGACCAATGGTTCCACCACAGACCCAATTCACATAAGAACCGGGGTCAAGCAAGGCTGTGTCATCGCACCAACGCTCTTCTCGACCTTCCTTGCTGCAATGCTCCATCTCACCCTCAGTAAGCTCCCCACTGGAGTGGAGCTAATTTACAGAACAAACGGGAAACTGTTCAACCGCCGTCGCCTCCAGTCCAGATCCAAGGTCGTCCCATCCTCTGTCATCTGTGACAGAGACTGTAGGTCCCGTATTGGACTAATCAGTCACCTGCGAACTCATTTTTAATGTGGAAGCAAGTCATCCTCGGTTCCGAGGGACTGCCTAAGAAGAAGACGACTTCCTTAGCCTGTCTTAAACTTACCCGTCACAACCTCTTGTCATGATGCCCTCTCATATCTGAAAGTATTGTTCTGGGTTTATTTTCCTCTATAACATTAATTATTACATGGGCACCCTTTGACCTCTCTTTGAGGCAGAAGAGTCTGCTTTATGGAGTCATTCCTCAAAGCTCTTCCCTCTTACACCTGGGATCATCTTTGTTGCTCTGTATACTTGTATAGCATTCTTTATTACTCTTAGTTATTGAGATCAGGCGAATGGGTCTGTCCTCCCTGGTATGGCTCTCACCTTTGTTCTGGCCTGTCAGACCCTCCCCAGTATTTACTGACTTCCTCAACATGATCACAGCCCTGATTAGAATGAACTCATGGTCAGTAAGGCCAAAGAAAGTAAGAACCTGCATCTAGATAGCATCTTCCACATCCCCAGGGCATCCCAAAGCACTTCACGGCCTACTTTTGAAGTGTGGTCACTGTTGTAATGTAGTCAAATGCAGCACAGTAAAGGTCACACCCCCTTGGTTGCTAACAAGCAAAGTAATTAGAACTTTTTCTCCCAGAAATAAATCATTCACTGCTACTGGGAGAAAGAAGCTCTAAAATACAAGGGAAACAATTAATCAATGGTGACAAGAATAGAGTAGTTCTCAGTAGATTCAGCTGATGTTCCTTCCTACATTACAACAGTGACAACACTCCAAAAGTACTTAATTGGCTGTAAAGCGCTTTGAGACGTCCGGTGGTCGTGAAAGGCACTATATAAATGTAAGTCTTTCAAGTTTTTCCTTCTAGATGAAACATACCCATGATTGTTATAGATTCCAAAATACTGGAAAATACACCAAATAGAAAGAAAGAAGAACTTGCATTTGTATAGCGCCTTTCATGACCTCAGGACATCCCAAAGCCATTGAAGTATTTTTGAAGCGCATTCACTGATGTCATGTAGGAAAGGCTGCAGCCAACTTGTGCACAGCAAGGTTCCCCAAACAGCAATGAGATAATGACCAGGTAATTTGTTTTAGATGTTAGTTGAGAGATAAATGTAAGCCAGGACACCGAGGAGAACTCCCCTACTCTTCATCGAATAGTGCGGTGGGATTTTTTCCACCCACCTCAGTTTTAACATCACATCCAAAAGACGCCACCTCCGACAATCCAGCACTCCCTCAATACTACACTGAAGTGCCACTACACTGAAGTGCCAGCCTAGATTGTGTGCTTATGTCTTTACAGTGGGACTTGTATAATGTTAGAGATCAAAATTTCCAGGGCGGGGTGGGATAAATATTTCCCCTTTGGGCTTCTGTGTATTTTTGTTTCTTTTCCTCCAATACACGTGAAGAAATGTTGGGTATGCCCACAATCTAAGCCTGTGCAGCTATTAGTTTTCCACATCATAAGCTTATAATCAGAGCGGTTCTAAGTTGTCCTTTTTTTGGCGGAGCTGGTTGGACCTTCCTGAACCTGTTGGTCAGTTTTAAAATCCTGGGATTGGACACAAGTGCCATTAAAATGGCATCTGCATTCCAATTGTGGCTGTATCTCTTTCTCTCTCACCACAGATGCTGCCTGACCTGCCGAGTATTTCCAGACTTTTCTGTTTTTATTTCAGATTTCCAGCATCTGCGGTATTTTGCTTTTGTTGTGGCTCTCTCAGTTCCTGCTGTGAAAGTACCTTGGCCAGGAAAATCCCCGCTCCTCCGCCCTAGCCTTGCTGGGAGTGTGGTGGCAGGCCCGCTCCTGGCCAACATTGCCGTGCCACTTTGCCTCCTGCTTCTCACAACTGTAGAGTGATAGTCTCTGTGTGCCAAAAGTAATGAATAGCCCAGCAACATGTCAAACTGCTCTCTTTATAACATTTAAGATTGTGAGAACATCACAGAAGCTCAGCTCCCCTTTAATGGCACAAATATAGTTGCAGAATTGCCTTGATGCTCAGATTATTAAGTCCAGAGTGCAGTTGTCTTTTATATGACTAGATCATAATGTAACTCGGAGAGACAGAAGGCAGTCAGCTGGAACTGTGTTGCACTGATAAGGCAAAATGAAGACATGGGGCAATGGACAGCAATGTCAATAACATCAATGCAATTGCACTACACAAACCATGATCACAGATGCAATTTACTCTGCTCTCTTCTTCTGCCACGGGTCACCAGATAGAATTTAACACAATACTTCACAGCGGCGCTTGAACAGCAAGTTGTGGACCAATGAAAAATTACTCAGTCCTAAGCTGGTCTGGAAGGTTGCACACCCCGACCTAGCAGGGTGGCAGCTTCACTTTGCACCTTTAAGAACACAAGTACACACACCTACGACGGTCCAGCGGGTGAATGCTCTGCCCAGTGTAATGCAGATCCGGAAGAGCCAGGTTCCATTCTCGATCTGGATAAACTTTGCTGCTCTGAGTCAGGGGAGCAGTTGGGTTCCTCAACTGACCTCAGTCATCAGGCATCAGTCTGACTCAATGGGTAGCACTCTTGCCCCTGGGTCAGAAGGTTGTGGGTTATCATAGAATGGTTACAGCACGGAAGAAGGCCATTCGGCCCGTCGAGCCCGTGCCGACTCTCAGCTAGTCCCACTCCCCCTGTCATTTCCCCGTAGCCCTGCAAATGTTTTTCCTTCAGATACTTATCCAACTCCCTTTGAAAGCTGTGATTGAATCTGCCTCCACCACCCTTTCAGGCAGTGCATTCCAGGTCCTAACCACTCGCGGCATAAATAAGTTTTTTCTTATGTCGCCTTTGGTTCTTTTGCCAATCACCTTAAATCTGTGTCCTCTGGTTCTCGACCCTTCTGCCAGTGGGAACAGTTTCTCTCTATCTACTCTGTCTAGAACCCTCATGATTTTAAACACTCCCATCAAATCTCCTCGTAACCTTCTCTGCTCTAAGGAGAACAACCCCAGCTTCTCTAGTCTCTCTACTATTGCGAGCTATAATGATGGGGATGGAAGAAGGGGTGGTGAGGTAGGTGTGGAGACCAAGATGAGACCTGATAGAGGGTTTTTAAATTATGAAGCGATTCAGTAGGGTGGATGTAGAGAAACTGTTTCCACTTGTGGATGAGTCCAGAACAATTAGGTATAAATATAAGATAGCCACCAACAGATCAAATAAAGAATTTAGGAGTCGTTTCCTCACACAGAGGGGATGAAATTGGTGTTCGGCGAGAGCAAATCAGCAGCTATGACGGAGGAAGAAATAGAGAGATACGGGAGCAGGGTGGGACGAGGTAATCAGAGTGGAAGGAGCCTCATGTAGAATATCAACACCAGCATAGACCAATGGGGCCAAGTGGCCTGTTTCTGTGTTGTTCTATGTAATTGCTTGTATACCATTTCCCCTCAGTCCTCCTCTCTTGATCTTCCAATGGGAAAGGCAAGAAAGGCAACAATTGCACAGATCTCTCTCGATCTCTCCATAAAACATTTAGATTGTGAAAACGTCACAGAAGCGCGGCTGTCATTTAATGGCACAAATATAATTGCTGAATTGTCTTGATGCTCAGATTATTACGTCTAGAGTGAAGTTGTCGCTTACATGGCTGGATCACAATGTAACTTGGAGAGACAGCAGGCAGTCAACTGGAACTGTGTTTCACTGATAAGGCAAAATGAAGGCACGGGGCAATGGACAGCAACGTCAATAACATTAATGCAATTGCATTACACAAACCATGATCACAGATACAATTTATTCCACCCTGGGGATGATCAGTGACCAGAAACTTAATTGGACCAACCAAAGAAACAACATGATTACAGGAGCAGGGCAGAGATAGGGTGCCTGCAATGATTGGCTCACTCCCTGCAGGCTCAAAGCCCCTCCACTATTGACAAGGCTCAAGTCAGGATTGTAATGGAATATTCACTATTTGCCTAGATGGGTGTAGCTGCACCAACACTCAAGGAGCTCAACACCACCAGGACAAGGCAATCCGCTTGATTAATGCACCTGCCCCTGTAGACAATATGCACCACTGACATATTGTGGCTGTAGTGTGTACTATCTACGGGATGCACTGCAGCAGTTCCCCAGGCTTACTTCGACAGCACCTCTCAGCCACATGACATCCACCATCAAGGACAAGAGCAGCAATATCATGGGAACATCATCACTTCCAAGTTCCCTCTAAGTCACACACCGTCCTGACTTGAACATCCAATGCCATTTCTTCATTGGCACAGGGTCAAAATCCTAGAATTCCCTCCCTAACAGCACTGTGGGAGTACCTTCACCACACGGACTGCAGCAGTTCAAGAAGATGGCTCACCACCACCTTCTCAAGGGCAACTAGGGATGGGTAATAAATTCTCGATCTAATAGCATTGTGTGAGCATCATCACCACAAGGATTGCAGAAGTTCAAGAGGGCCCACCACCATCTTCACCACATTCAAGGCAACTAGGGATGGGCAATAAATGCAGCTTGCCAGCATCACCCACAGCCCAAGAACAATTGATTTAAAAAAATAAAGTGTTGAGCAGTGGAGACATGAAGATAGGCAAATCATAGAATCATACAGCACAAAAGGAGGCCATTCGGCCCACCGTGCCTGTGCCGGCTCTTTGAAAGAGCTCTCCAATTAGCTCCACTCGTCTGCTTTTTCCCCATAACCCTACAGTTTTTTTCCTTCTCGAGTATTTATCCAATTCCCTTTTGAAAGTTACTATTGAATCTCTGCCCACCACCCTTTCAGGAAGTGCATTCCAGATCAAAAATACTCACTGCGTAAAAAAAAATTCTCCTCATCTCTGGTTTGGTCCTTTTGCCAATTATCTTAAATCTGTGTCCTCTGGTTACCGACCCTCCTGCCAGTGGAAACCGTTTCTTCTTATTTATTCTATCAAAACCCCTCATCATTTTGAACACCTCGATTAAATATTCTGGAATCTTGTTCAAGTCATTTTCAAGGTCAAGCAGCATTTATGTAGACCTTTCCATCAGGAAATTAGATGAGGAGGCTAGAGTCCAGGATGGGTAAATTATAAATGTTTGCGGAAGAAGCACCCTCCACTCATTCTATGTTTTCATATCTTCAAAATCAAACATCTGCCTCTAAATTGATCTCAGCTCAGAGATCATTAGTTTCTGGAGAAACCTTGGCAACGGGCCAAGGCCCATAGTGCTGACACAACCAAGGTTGTAGAAAGGAAGGGAGAAGAGGAGCTTGACCAAGAAGTAGTCGTTCGGTGCGATCTCGACGCAGCGAGTGGTTATGATCAGGAATGCGCCGCCTGAAAGGGCGGTGGAAGCAGATTTAGTAGTAACTTCTAAAAGGGAATTGGAGAAATACTTGAAGGGGAAAAAAAATTAGCAGGGCCATGGGGAAAGGGTAGGGGAGGGGGACTAATTGGATAGCTCTTTCAAAGGAGCTGGCACAGGCACAAGCACGATTGGCCGCATGGCCTCCTTCTGCGCTGTATCATTCTACAATTCAAAAGCTTGTCAATTGTATGACGCCACCTAGAGGCTCTCAAGAGACTGTCGAGATGCAGTGAGGCCCATCGTGTGGTCTTGCCAGCAGTCAGCTCCATTCCTCAATCTATAATCTGCGACTTTATCACAGATCAGTTAATAATTCATTTGGCAATTGTAACTCCTTTTAACAATTTTAAAGGTTTTTTTTTTACTATGAATTATGTGAACTGTACTCTTCAGTTTGCAAGATGACAAATGCTCCTTGCTGTCTTGTCCAGCATCAGGCACAAACCCTCCAGCTGTGTACACATCGAGGTCCGTTTATCATTGTCTATTAGTACTGCTGCCTGAGGTATCCCCACACAAAGAATCTGAGCATGCGTGCAACACATGTACTGGCGATAATTGTTCTGTTTATCAAAAAAAAGTGTGTGGACCAGGCAAGGGCTGCAGTTAATTACGACACTCGCCTTTCGCCTGAGATCTGGGTTTAAATGTCATCGACACCTACGAGGCGAAAAGCTGCTCTTATCCGCCATCTGCAATGGTCCCAAGCTTGAAAGCCCTCAGTAGAACGTTTTTAAAAACTGCTTACAAATCTTGCTCAGAGATGCTGCAAGGATAGCTGGAGCGGGAAATGGAAGTGTCACACTAGTGCAGTGGCCGGCACTTTTCTGAAGGTTGGGTTTAAGACGTATTGCGGGGGCAGAGCTTTACTCAGCACTTCATCATGTGATACCTGATCTACTGTGCTTGTTGCAGAGAGTCTGCTCCTATTATAGATCCGATGCAATTCCACCCACTTTGCACCATGGCAGATTAGAGAGTGTCTCGCCACCACCTTCTCAAGGGCAACTAGGGATGGGCAATAAATGGAGGCCTTGCCAGCGACGCCCACATCCCGTGAATGAATAATTTTTTTAAAATTCTTGCGGGGGAGGTAGGGGGCTGAAACCAGTGACAGAGGATTCACCCATCTCAAACAGGCAAGCATTTTGTTTAAATATAGATTTAGGGATGGGGGTGTCTTGCAAACCATTTCTTGTTGTACAGATGTACATGAGATTGTTGCTCAAAGACACCTATTTATTTTTATTCGTTCATGGGATGTGGGCGTCGCTGGCAAGGCCAGCATTTATTGCTCATCACTAATTTCCCTTGAGAAGGTGGTGGTGAGCCGCCTTCTTGAACCGCTGCAGTCCATGAGGTGAAGGTACTCCCACAGTGCTGTTTAGGGAGGGAGTTCCAGGATTTTGACCAGCGACGATGAAGGAATGACGATGGCCCAGAACTTGGTGTCGGGGGCTTGCCGCGCGTGCAAGCCCCCGATGTGCACTTACCCGGCGCGCCGACATCTGAAACCTGGCCCGCAGTGGATTTCCTGTCAGTGGCCCGGTTCTGATGTCGGCGCGCTGTGCTAACCTGACCCAGTGGCGTAGTTAGTGCGATGTGCCGGCTGGGATCAGGTGAGCACTGTTCAGCCAATCAGGGGAGGGGAAACTTCATTCATAAGTTTGAGAGTAAGAACTGTCAAACTCATGAGAAGTACTGCACCCCAAAACACTACTTAAACTTTAAATAAAATTTTAAAAAACATCCCAATCATTAAATTAAGTATAAATAAGTTTAAAAAAATAATTGAAACAATAATTTTTTTTTTGAAAAAAATAAATTTTTAATAAAAAGGGTCTAAAACTAAACTTACCTTATTGCAGATTCTTTAAAATAATAAACCTGTGGAAAAAAAATTCTAAATTGCACTAAAACACCACTTACCTGTAAAAATAAATACTTACGTGTGCTTTTTACAAGCGTAAAGACCGGAGGCCTTTACACATGCGCAAATCCCCCAAAACAGAGGAAATCCAAGACGCACGCGCTGCCCCCTACAGCGCACGCGCTAGCCTCTTCACCTCTTGGGTTAGAGGAGAGGAAATGCTGGTTTTCAGCGCATGCGCTGTGCATGCTGAAAACCGGCATTTCCTCCGGCCAGACGCGTGAGTACCCCTTCCGTACTCACGCGTTTGGGGAGGAATTACTGCCCCAATATATTTCCAAGTCAGGATGGTGTGCAACTTGGAGGGGAACTTGGAGGTGGTGGTGTTCCCATGCGTCTACTGCCCTTGTCCTTCTAGGTGGTAGAGCTCACGGGTTTGGGAGGTGCTGCCGAAGAAGCCTTGGCGAGTTGCTGCAGTGCATCTTGTAGATGGCACACACTGCAGCCATGGTGTGCCAGTGGTGGAGGGAGTGAATGTTCAAGGTGGTGGATAGGGTGCCAATCAAGCGGGCTGCTTTGTCCTGGATGGTGTCGAGCTTCTTGAGTGTTGTTGGAGCTGTACTCATCCAGGCAACTGGAGAGTATTCCATCATACTCCTGACTTGTGCCTTGTAGATGGTGAAAAGGTTTTGGGGAGTCAGGAGGTGAGACACTCGCCGCAGAATACCTAGCCTCTGACCTGCTCTTGTTGCCACAGTATTTATGTGGCTGGTCCAATTAAGTTTCTGGTCATGGCTACTCCCAGGGTGTTGATGGTGGGGGAATTTGGCAATGATAATGTCAAGGGGCGGTGGTTAAACTCTTTCTTGTTGGAGATAGTCATTGCCTGGCACTTGCGTGGCATGAATGTTACCTGCCACTTATCAGCCCAAGCCTGAATGTCGTCCAGGTCTTGCTGCATGCGGGCATGGACTGCTTCATTATCGGAGGTGTTGCGAATGGAACTGAACACTGTGCAATCATCAGCGAACATCCCCACTTCTGACCTTATGATGGAGGGAAGGTCATTGATGAAGCAGCTGAAGATAGTTGGGCCTAGGACACTGCCCTGTGGAACTCCTGCAGCGATGCCCTGGGGCTTAGATTATTGACCTTCAACCACCACAACCATCTTCGTTGGTGCTAGGTATGACTCCAGCCAGTGGAAAGCTTTCCCCCTGATTCCCATTGACTTCAGTTTTACTAGGACTCCTTGGTATCACATTTGGTCACATGCCACCTTGATGTCAAGGGCAGTCACTCTCACCTCACCTCTGGAATTCAGCTCTTTTGTCCATGTTTGGACCAAGGCTGTAATGAGGTCTGGAGCCGAATGGTTCTGGCGGAACCCAAACGGTGAGCAGGTTATTGGTGAATAAGTGCCGCTTGATAGCACTGTCAACGACACCTTCCATCACTTTGCTGATGATTGAGAGTAGACTGATGGGATGGTAATTGGCTGGATTGGATTTATCCTGCTTTTTGTGGACAGGACATACCTGGGCAGTTTTCCACATTGTCGGATAGATGCCAGTGTTGTAGCTGTACTGGAACAGCTTGGCTAGAGGCGCAGCTAGTTCTGCAAGTCTTCAGCACGTCAGGGCCCATAGCCTTTGCTGTATCCAGTGCGCTCAGCCCGTTCTTGATATCACGTGGAGTGAATCGACTATGAAATGGCCATCCACCGTTGCTCGGGATTTAGCTGTGGTGGCAGCTGATTTAAGGGGCATGGCTCAGTACACTGAATCCACAGTATTTCAAAACGTTTTTGACCATTTCTGCTATTTTTACTTTTTTTCTCTGCCGGCACTTAGGTTCTGATGAGCCTTTGTGGCAATCGTTCCAATTATCTTTTTTTGCCCAAGTATCATTCCGAGCACCAGTGCGTGGCCCAATGGGAGTCCCCCTACCCAAGATGTTTGAAGAGTGGAGGAGGAGGACCTACAGAGGGATATCAGGCAGGTCAGGCTACCTGAGAATTACACTCTGGTGGCCACCAGCCGAGACCCTCAAACCCGTGTCTGCAGACAGAGGCTACCAGATGTCACGTTGGCAGGCAGCGAGTGCCTTCGGATACTCTTGTTCTCAAAAGCAGCTGGGACAGCAGACCCGATGGCACTATTAAGGTAAGCGAATGCCTGGCTAACTGCAATGTTGGACGCTTCCTTGGAAGTACCCAATCACAGCAGGTCATGCTTTCAGCAACACTGCATAAAAGAAGGCCTGCTATGATTGGCAACATCCATCAAGCTGCTATCAACCATTTCTTGGAAAACAGTGACACACTTGGAAAACAGTGACAGGATCGGACAAAGTCAACATGGATTCACAAAAGGTAAATCGTGCTTGACTAATCTACTGGAATTTTTTGAGGATGTAACTGGTAAAATAGATAAGGGAGAACCAGTGGATGTGGTGTATCTGGACCTTCAGAAGGCCTACGATAAGGTCCCGCATAAGAGATTAGCGTGTAAAGTTAGGCACATGGGATTGGGGGCAAGGTATTGACTTGGATAGAGAACTGGCTGGCAGACAGAAAGCAAAGAGTTGGAATAAACGGGTCTTTTTCCAAATGGCAGGCAGTGACTAGTGGGGTACCACAGGGATCGGTCCTTGGACCCCAGCTATTCACAATATATATTCATGATCTGGACAAGGGAACTAGATGTAATATCTCCAAATTTGCAGGCGACACAAAGCTGGGTGGGCGTGTGTGCTGTGAGGAGGATGTCGAGAAACTACAGGATGATTTGGACAGGTTGGGTGATTGGGCAGAAACATGGCAGATGCAATATAACGTGGATAAATGTGAGGTTATCCACTTTGGTGGAAAAAACAGGAAGGCAGATTATCTAAATGGCAATAGATTGGGAGAAGGGGAAGTGCAACGAGACCTGGGTGTCCTTGTGCACCAGTCGCTGAAGGTAAGCATGCAGGTGCAGCAGGCGGTTAAGGCGGCAAATGGTATGTTGGCCTTCGTAGCGAGAGGGTTTGAGTACAGGAACAAGGATGTCTTGCTGCAGTTGTACAGGGCCTTGGTGAGACCACATCTTGAGTATTGTGTGCAGTTTTGGTCGCCTTATCTGAGGAAGCATGTTCTTGCCATGGAAGGAGTTCAGCGAAGATTCACCAGGCTGATACCTGGGATGCCAGGAATGACGTATGAGGAGAGATTGGGTCGATTGAACTTGTACTCGCTGGAGTTTAGAAGAATGAGAGGGGATCTCATTGAAACTTATAAAATTCTGACAGGACTGGACAGACTAGATGCAGGAAGGATGTTCCCGATGGTTGGGGAGTCCAGAACCAGGGGACACAGTCTAAAGATAAGGGGTAGGCCATTTAGGACAGAAATGAGGAGGAATTTCTTCACCCAGAGAGTGGTGAACCTGTGGAATTCTCTACCACAGAAGGCGGTGGAGGCCAGTTCATTAAATATATTCAAGAAGGAGTTGGATATATTTCTTAAGGCTAAAGGGATCAAGGGGTATGGGGAGAAAGCAGGGACAGGGTGCTGAGTTTGGATGATCAGCCATGATCGCATTGAATGGCGGAGCAGGCTCGAGGGGCCGAATGGCCTACTCCTGCTCCAATCTTCTATGTTTCTACAGGCCATGGAACGCCTAGCAATGACCATGGGGAACTCTCTTCACAGGGTCTGGGTTAAAGGCAAACCAGTCGCATAGCTGTGCCATCTGCTGCAACGGACCCCCTGCAGCTACCATGTACAGGAAACTCTCTTTTAACTGGCAAAATTCAGGAGTAGGTTCAGGTAAGTTTTACTATATATTAGTGGCTGTGTAACCGGGGTTCCTGGATCTGTGGCTGTGTAACCGGGGTTCCTGCACCTGTGGCCGTGTAACCAGGGTTCCTGCACCTGTGGCCGTGTAACCGGGGTTCCTGCACCTGTGGCCGTGCAACCAGGGTTCCTGCACCTGTGGCCGTGCAACAGGGACTCCTGGATCTGTGGCCGTGTAACCGGGGTTCCTGCACAAGTGCTGTGTAACCGGGGCTCTTGCACCTGTGGCCGTGTAACTGGGGTTCCTGCACCTGTGGCCGTGTAACCAGGGTTCCTGCACCTGTGGCCGTGTAACCAGGGTTCCTGCACCTGTGGCCGTGTAACCAGGGTTCCTGCACCTGTGGCCGTGCAACCAGGGTTCCTGCACCTGTGGCCGTGCAACAGGGACTCCTGGATCTGTGGCCGTGTAACCGGGGTTCCTGCACAAGTGCTGTGTAACCGGGGTTCCTGGATCTGTGGCTGTGTAACCGGGGTTCCTGCACCTGTGGCCGTGTAACCAGGGTTCCTGCACCTGTGGCCGTGTAACCGGGGTTCCTGCACCTGTGGCCGTGTAACCAGGGTTCCTGCACCTGTGGCCATGCAACCAGGGTTCCTGCACCTGTGGCTGTGCAACAGGGACTCCTGGATCTGTGGCCGTGTAACCGGGGTTCCTGCCGGGGTTCCTGCACAAGTGCTGTGTAACCGGGGCTCTTGCACCTGTGGCTGTGTACGGGGCACTCATACCTTGGTAAGTATACCTCTCTGTAATCCGGACTTTTTGATCAACTGACACCATGCCAGTCCCATCGGTGCCGGATAAAAAAAGAGTCTCCTGTAATATCCACCATGTAGTGACCAGTAGCGATCAGCTGTGGCCTAACACTTGGATCCATCTCTTTGCAGGCGTGCTGCTACGCTGACCGATGGGAACGGTGCTGTGAAGTGGAGTGCCACACCCTCCTCATAAGTACCTCATGTGGCACTGCCTCCACTTTAGCAGTCAAACAGGGGGTTCGGTGCCGGGCTGCTCCATCACTTGCCTATAAACTCATGCTTGCACCTCGAGTTTCCTTCCATTTTCACCTGTCACTTCTTAGTCCCTTCCCCTTTCAGCTTCACAAGGGTCAAGATGCCTTCTGTGCCTTTCCCAAACATTCAGAATTTGTCTCCCTGACATTCACCTTTAATTATCACCGTTCCCTTTAAATTTCACTTACAGGTAGTGTTATAAATCTCATCATTATAAAGAAACTACTCATGAAATAACACTGGACGGCCAGCTGGTGGCGCCGTCCAAGGAGTATAAATACTCGGGCGTGGGCCCAGCTTGCCAGGAACATTTTGCAAGACAGGAACTAGTGAAGTACAACTAGACCTCCATGTTCTGAAACAAGTTGATTAAAGCCTCAAACCAACTGCGTAGTGAGTTTTATTACATCAGGTAGTTTCCCACTTCCACCACTAGGGTGATCATCCAGTCTGCGCCTGAAGCTATGCCAATGAACCAACCTTGGCAAATAGGGGGCAAAGAGTACACTTGAATCTGTCTAAAACCACCGATAACCGTTCCAGTATAAAACTATTCCCATATTGAAAAATCTAGGGGTCTTGACAGGGTGGATATGGAAAGGATGTTTCCTCTTGTGGGAGACTCTAGAACTAGGGGGTCACTGTTTAAAAATAAGGGGTCGCCGATTTAAAACAGAGAGGAGGAGAAATTTTTTCTCACAGAGGGTCATGAGTCTTTGGAACTCTCTTCCTCAGAGGACGGTGGAAGCAGTCTTTGAATATTTTTAAGGCAGAGGTAGATAGATTCTTGGTGAGCAAGGGGGTGAAAGGTTATTGGGGGTAGGCGGGAATGTGGAGTAATCGGATCAGCCATGATCTTATTGAATGGCGGAGCAGGCTCGAGGGGCCGAGTGGCCAACTCCTGCTCCTAATTCGTATGTTCGTATGTTGGTGTCTGAAATGGAAAAGGTGTTCACAGGATGAGAGACAGAGGGAGGGGGATGAAGAAGCAAGTGAATGCAAAGGATCGCTTGGTTAAACAGGTAAAAAGAAGCAAAACAGAGAAGCTTATTAACATTAGCAATAAATCACTTTCCAGAATGAGGTGGTTATGATGTGCCATCACAGCTCATTCTTGAAGCAGAGCCCACCAATTCCTTTAAACAAGAATGAGATACTTGCTGGGAAAGGAGCAATATTCAAGGTTATGAAGAGTGAGCAGGAGCGCAGTTAAGACCGGGTGGCTCCTGTGGAGATAAACATTGGGACCAGTCTCGATGGGCCAAATGGCCTGCTTCAGAGCTGTAACACTGGAGGATTCATGCAAAGGGGCCATTAAAAAAAAAAGGACATGCAAATTATAAACAATTTAAAGAGGGATTAAAGGATTTATTTGTTCAAATATTCCCTGTGAGGATGTCTTCCACATCAGTGCAATAGTTCTGCTGTATTTTCTGGGGTTTCATTTCTGTTTTGACTCTCAACAAAACCAATAAATAACATTGTGAAGAATACACTGAGCGTGAACTGAAACATGCAGTGTTTCATAATCAGATCCTTCCAGATGTACTCAGTGATATACAGGAGCTGTCTCAAAGCATGATCAAGAACAGGCTTCAGTGGCAAATTGGCACTTCCTTTTAATAAGATGAAAGTATTAAACTTCAAGCAGACATCTTACATTGGCACACACTTGCTGGAGATTTTCAGTGAAGCTATCATCACCTCTGACATTAACTCCTATAAGAAGAGGATAATTGGGACTTTACAAATTCAAACACTTTCTCTCCTTCTCTGCCCCACCACCCGTCACCCTTCCACCCCCCCTACAAAAGAACCCTCATGGCAGTAAAAATAGAAGATTCATGAGCATCTAGGGCCTCCTTGGCCATGAGAGATATCAAACACCTTGGTGGGCTACGACCATGTACAAGGAGTTAAATGCAGGGCTCGCCTTAAACCTCAATCCGTAATTGGTAATTAGAGCTGGGCGTAAGGTTGGTCTGTTAGAGATGGCTCTTAGTACAGGAGCATAAGCAGGTTTACCAGGTTTCATCTTACAGAGAATTGGGCAGAATTAAGAAATACCCCCTAAACTACCAGCAATATTAGTCCCAATTTTCCTCTCAATGGCGTCCCAGTGGCGTCCACAATTTGGCCCAGGTTCCCTCCCAGTGCAGGCTTGCCGCCTGGAAGGGCCTTGCATTGAGATCACAGTGGGCGGAAGTGAACTTCAATATAGAGAAGTGTGAGGTGGTGCATTTTGGTCAGAAGAATAAAGAGGCCATATACTCCTTGGGGAAATAAGAGTCTAAATAGGGTAGAGGAACAGAGGGATCTGAGGGTACAGATACACAAATCACTAAAAGTAGCGACACAGGTTAACAAGGCCATAAAAAAAGCAAACAAAGCACTGGGGTTCATTTCTACAGGGATAGAATTGAAAAGCACAGAAGTTATGTTAAACTTGTTATAGAACCTTGGTTAGACCATACTTGGAGTACTGTGAACAGTTCTGATTTCCATATTATGAAAAGGATATAGAGGCACTGGAGAAGATGCAAGAAAGTTGAATCATGGAATCATAGAATGGTTACAGCATGGAAGGCGGCCATTTGGCCCATCGGGCCCATGCCGACTCTCAACTAGTCCCACTCCCCTGCCCTATCCCCGTAGCCCTGCAATTTTTACTAAGATAATACCAGAACTGAGAAAGTATACCTATCAGGACCTATTTGTCATATGAGAAGAGATTGAGTAAACTAAGCCTGTATTCTCTTGACTGTAAAAGCTTCTATAGATATGTGAAGAGAAAAAGATTGGTGAAGTCAAGCGTAGGTCCCTTGCAGTCAGAATCAGGGGAATTTGTAATGGGGAACAAAGAAATGGCAGACCAATTAAATACATGCTTGGGTTCTGTCTTCACAAAGGAGGACACAAATAACCTCCCAGAGATGTTGGGGAACATAGGGTCTAATGAGAGGGAGGAACTGAAAGAAATCAGTATTTGTAGGGAAATGGTGTTAGGGAAATTGACGGGACTGAAGGCCGATAAATCCCCAGGGCCTGATAATCTACATCCTGGGGTACTTAAGGAAGTGGCTCTAGAAATAGTATATGCATTGCTGGTCATCTTCTAAAATTCTATAGACTCTGGAACAGTTCCCATGGATTGGAGGATAGCTAATGTAACCCCACTATTTAAAAAAGGTGGTAGAGAGAAAACAGGGAATTATAGACCGGTAAGTCTGACATCGGTAGTGGGGAAAATGCTAGAGTCCATTATAAAAGATGTAATAGCAGGGCACTTGGAAAACAGTGACAGGATCGGACAAAGTCAACATGGATTTACAAAAGGTAAATCATGCTTGACTAATTTACTGGAATTTTTAAGGATGTAACTGGTAGAATAGATAAGGGAGAACCAGTGGATGTGGTGTATTTGGACTTTCAGAAGGCTTTCGATAAGGTCCCGCGTAAGAGATTAGCGTGCAAAGTTAAAGCACATGGGATTGGGGGTAAGGTACTGACTTGGATAGAGCCGGTGAATGGAGTTGAGGCAGAAGATCAGCCATGATCTCATTGAATGGTGGAGCAGGCTCGAGGGGCTGAATGGCCTACTCCTGCGCCTATTTCTTATGTTCTTAGGAGAGACTGAACAGGCTGGGACTCTTTTCTCTAGAAAAGAAAAGGCTGAGGTGTGTCCTGATAGAGGTCTTTAAGGTCATGAAAGGATTTGCTCGGGTAGACGTAGAGAAGATGTTTCTACTTGTGGGGGAGACCAGAACTAGGGGCCATAAATATAAGATAGTCACTAATAAAGTCAATGGAGAATTCAGGGGAAACTTCTTTACCTCGAGTATAGTGTACTATAGAACTTTATATATTGCCTTAAATGTAGAAAAACATCCCCAGCTACTTCACAAAGGAGTAATCAGAAATAAATGGATGCCAAGCCAAAGAAGGAGATATTAAGAGGGATGATTAAAAGCTTGGTAAATAGGTGGGTTTTAAGGAGGCTCATAAGGAGGAGAGGGAGGTGGAGAGGCATAAGCAGGAAAATCCAGAGCTTGGGGCCGAGTCAGCTACATAAAATTACACAGAATGTGCAGCACAGAAACAGGCCATTCGGTCCATGCCAGTGCTTATGCTCCACTCGAGCCTCCTCCCGTCCTTCCACATCTAACTGTATCAGCATAACCCTCTAGCTGAAGGCCTGCCTGGCAATGATGGGGCGAAGAAAGGGGGATTGCACAAAAGGCCAGAGTCAGAAGAACGGAGAGTGGTGGAGGTGGAAGTTGTAGGGGTGCAGGGTGCTACAGATATAGGGAGGGGCAAGGCCATGAAGAGATTTAAACATGAGGACGAGAATTTTAACTTGGAGACACTGGGGCAACCATGGAGCCAAATTAGGTCAGCAAGGACAGGGGTGACGGGCGAGCAGGAACGGGCACTAGATAGGACGTGAGCAGTAAGAGTTTTGGATAAGCTGAAGTTTACAGTGTGGAGGATGGAAGGCCAACCAGCAGAGCATTGGGAAATAGTCGAGTCTGGAGATTGTTATGAATCTTATGATCCATGAAGAAAGACTCATGAAATAACACTGGACGGCCAGCTGGTGGCACCGTCCAAGGAGTATAAATACTTGGGCGTGGGCCCAGCTTTCCCAGGACATTTTGCAAACAGGAACTAGTGAAGTACAACTAGACCTCCATGTTTTGAAACAAGTTGATTAAAGCCTTGCTTTATACTTGAACCAAGTGCGTAGTGAGTTTTATTACATCAGAGATGACAAAGGCATGGGCGAGGGTTTCAGCGGCAGATGAGCTGAGGCAGGTGATGTTACGGAGGTGGAAGCAGGCTGTTGCTTGCGATAAAGAGTATACGGGGTTGGAAGCTAAGTTCGGGGTCGAATAGGATGGCAAACAGTCTCATGTATAAGATTTACAGTTGGATGCTCGTCCAGATTAAGTTTTATATCATCAAAAGGGTTTAGTGAAGTGTTGTGTCTTGTATCTGGTCTACTGACCAGACAAACTCACTGAACATCAGGGGAGCCTTTAAATTTGATGAACTTTGGATTAATATTGAATCTGACGAGTCAATTAATTATTTTGAAAATGGATCAAAAATTGAGGGAAATGCAGCAAGAAATGTCCTTGTTAAGCAGCCTTATCAAGCACTGAAGAGCCAAACTCTGTGTGTAATCACATCATGCATTATGCATCCCCTATGTTTATGTGTCAATGTGCATATCTATATAAGCTCCCCGTAGGGAAAATCCTCTAGCCCATTTATTTTTTATAATCCAAAAATAGCTAAAACAATTGGACCGGGAATTGGTTTGTGAAAATCCAAATTACAAACAGGAAGGTGGCTTTTCATCCAGACACCGCCCCAGGCCACCGAGCCAAGGTTTAATTCCAGTTATCCCTTGCCCATCGTTCTGTCCAAGTCAGACAAGTACTGTAGCAAACTCCTCCGACAGGTGTTTAGGAACAATTGCTCTTATTACCTCACTCTCCAGAAATTACAGCAAGTAACTATACGTGAACACTTATCTGGGCCGCAGGGAATGAGATCATTATACTTAGGAACAAACAGCTTTTAAATCATTTTGATGGATGCTAAAAGCACAACAACCGTACAGAATTTAATTCCCCCCCCCCCCATAATAACAAAGAACCTTGAAAGAAAAGTAAGAGGTGCTTTAAATTACCAGAGCCATGATAGGGTTCCCCTTGCCCTCACCTTCCACCCCACCAGCCTCCATATTCAACGGATCATCCTCCGCCATTTCCGCCACCTCCAGCGTGATCCCACCACCAAACACATCTTCCCCTCCCCCGCCTTTCAGCATTCCGAAGGGGCCACTCCCTCCGCGACACCCTGGTCCACTCTTCCATCACCCCCAACACCCCTTCCCCTTCCCCAGAGCACCTTCCCCTGCAAGCTCAGGAGATGCAACACCTGCCCTTTCACCTCCTCCCTTCCCACCGCCCAGAGTCCCAAGCACTCCTTTCCAGGTGAAACAGTGATTTACTTGTACTACTTTCAATTTAGTATGCTGCATTTGCTGTTCATGATGCGGTCTCCTCTACACTGGGGAGACCAAACGCTGATCGGAGGTGTTCAGCAAAGCCATCACCCATTCAGCCTGCAAGCGTGACCCCGAGCTTCCGGTCACCTATCGTTTTAATTCTCCATCCCACTCCGACTTCTCCGTCCTCCTACACTGTTCCAATGAAGCTCAGCGTAAGCTCGAGGAACAGCACCTCATCTTTCAATTCAGCACTTTACAGCCTTCCGGACTCAACATCGAGTTCAACAATTTCAGATCATAACCACTGCTCCCATTTCATTCGGACAGTAGGTGCTGGTAATGATTCTGCTGTTCATTCAATCACTCCCGCCTTACACCCTTTTGTTCTTTCCTCCCCTCCCCCTTTCCCTGCCTCTATACTTGCTTAAAACCTGTTACATCTGTAACATTTTCCAGTTCTGATGAAAGCTCATCGACCTGAAACGTTAACTCTGTTTCTCTCTCCACAGATGCTGCCTGACCTGCTGAGTATTTCCAGCATTTTCTGTTTTTATTTCAGATTTCCAGCATCCGCAGTATTTTGTCTTTTAATTATTAGGGTTTTTTGGGGCCAGTTTTGGGACCATAAAGGAAATGCAAACTTGAAACCATTCCGAACTGGGAGCTTTCCTGTCTGTCCCATGCCATCAGTTATGGGGAAAGGAAAGTCTAGGAGGAGCTTCTTAAAAAAAAGTCAACTTGTCCACTCATCAGAGATCCAGGGTGTTGGTTGGTAGGTCACTCCTGCGGCGTGACTGATGGGGCCGAGCCCTAAGCTTCCCAGAACAACTCCATTGATCAAAAGAGGGACCATGACTGGATCAAACTGGGGTAATACTGTAGTACCAACCAGAGAAGCCAACTGGTAATGCGATCTCCACTGTGATACAAAACTTGAAATTTTAATAAAAAACTTTAAGTGCTATTTTTATGAAGATACGTTTTTAAGTTTTACACACACATGCACTTCAAATCAAAGCCAGGGACCCAGGTTCAAATCCGGCCTCGGGTGACTGTCTGTGTGGAGTTTGCACATTCTCTCCATGTTTGCGTGGGTTTTCTCCGGGTGCTCCGGTTTCCTCCCACAGTCCAAAGATGTGCGGGTTAGGTTGATTGGCCATGATAAAAATTGGCCCTTAGTGTTAGGGGGGATTAAATATGTGGGGTTACGGGGTTATGGGGATAGGGCTTGGGTGGGATGGCTGTCAGTATAGGGACCGGGTGCTAGGGTTTGGATGATCAGCCATGATCTCGTTGAATGGCGGAGCAGGCTCGAAGGGCCGAATGGCCTACTCCTGCTCCTATCTTCTATGTTTCTATGTAAACCAAAACCTCTCTCTTAGACTAGTCTTCTCCTTTCAGTGTGGGACCACACCATCTCCAGTCCCAATAAACCTGAGCAACAATTAATTTCGGGCCTCAGTACATTTTGTACCCAATTACTGATAATAACACTTGAAGCAATCTCTGCTTCTTGTTGCTTTGCTTTGGTTTTCTGTTGCCTAGGGCCTAAGCTCTGGAATTCCCTGCCTAAACCTCTCCGCCTCGCTACCTCTCTCTCCTCTTTTAAGGCGCTCCTTAAAACCTACCTCTTTGACCAAGCTTTTGGCAGTCGGCCCTAATTTCCCCTTATGTGGCTCAGTGTCAAAATGTTTTGCCCTATAATACTCGTGTGCAGCGCCTTGGAACGTTTTACTACATTAAAGGCGCTATATAAATGCAAGTTGTTGTTGTTGTTTAACTTCTCGCACTCAATTTTAAAAAAAAATTATAAACTCCTCTTCCCCCAAACTAACTAAACAGGGTAAGAGTGAATATACCATTGAACTTATTTATTGGGTGAGGTAAGTTCACCGAACGATGCTGCCAAGAACACCTAGAAGGTGCACATTAGGGGAGCGCAGGTCAGAGACGAGGCTACAATACTGTAGCTCTTTTCCCCAACTCCTGCTCCTCCCCTGGGACGGTGCCCTGCTGGGAGTGTGTGATCAGCGTATGTACCCTGGTTTCTTCAGTTCAAATGTTCTTCCTTCTCTCTATTCCCCAAAAAAACCAGCACTGAAAGGGGAAATAAAATGCGCAGAGGCAGGTCCAGCTGTGTGCTTGTTCCGTGCTTTGTTATAGAGAGCGTTCCATCACGCATTCTTGAGTGTTTCTTAAGCACCTCTTCAAGATGCAGCCTAAAAATGCTGTGTAACATCCAACATATCGGAGATGTGGGAATATTCTCGGATCGTTACATCCCGTCTAATTGTTACATAGGTAAGCAATATGGTTTGCCTAAATGATTAGCCAGAGAGAACAAATTGTAATCAATTGTACAGAGAGTAAAAATGATATCAATCTCCATTAACTAACAGCCTCTTTGTTGACGTATCGCTGTAAAATATTAACCCTAACACGCATTATATAAAAAAATCCTGTAATCTAACTGAAATGAAATGTCTTGATTACCAGGGATACAATGGGGTCACGCAAAACCAGGCCGACGTTATTTTCTCAGCGCATTTTGATTCAAATTTGGTCATGGACAGGGTTAGTTGTCTATATAAAAAACAAAGGACCAGGGTGTGGCTGTGGGCGGACTCGTGGCTCAAATTGTGAGGGTCACGTTTCCTGCTGAAAATCCCTTGAAAACTTTAACCACAAGCACCTCCTCCTCGTAAAACTCAGGAGGTATGCGATGGGTGGGGAGGGATGGACGTCTGATTTGAAAGCCATTCGTTTGATGCCCAGATTACATTTTGGAAAGATTCAAGCTGCCTGCTCAATCTCAGGTGGCCCAGTCTAAAATTGGGCAGGTGACATGTCCAGCCATGGTGCTGCAGACAAAACAGGTTCTGTTAACACATTAATTCTGCTCCTGCAGTCCTATGGCTTCCATTCACTCTCATGATAATAAGTGGTGCACAGTGATATTTAGGGATCCATCAAGTGAGCCTGAAAGAATAGTTCACCAGCTAGATCATACGTTAGTTACTGATAGCCTTATAAATGGTAACATTTATTCTACTGCACTGCCAGCAAGTGCAAATTCTGTTGTGTAATGTGGTATGTGCCTTAGACTCACTGCATAGGATTATCACTACACTTCTGTGTTGTAGATGGTCCACATCTTATGACTTGTGAGACTGTCTAACAATCCGGAGAGATTTTTAAATGCTCAGCACCATCTGCCAGCGCTATCGTGACAAAAGAAATGACTCCGCGCCTTCTCTTC
Organism: Somniosus microcephalus; assembly: GCF_052327205.1. Taxonomy (NCBI): domain Eukaryota; kingdom Metazoa; phylum Chordata; class Chondrichthyes; order Squaliformes; family Somniosidae; genus Somniosus; species Somniosus microcephalus. Next base: position 19,096,387 of record NC_141005.1, read on the forward strand.
CGAGCCAATCTTCCTGTCATAGTCAGATCTCCGCTTCGACTGCTTGTCTCACTTCAACGTCCCCCATACGCTGCTCATCACAACCCTTCAGTGCACAGCTGCCAGGGCCTGCTGCCAGCCCCTCCACGACCAAACTCTCACCCTTACCGCAACATGCGTCTACCCCAGACTCCCACACGTTCTGTAACTCTCGCGTCAACCTTGCCCAGACATTGGCCTGGCACTGCATCCCTGCTACCCCAGTAACGTTACACTAGGCGCTGTCACTACCATGTCAGCCATGAACTGTTCCCTTCCCAATGATGCAGCCGGACATAATAAAACTCACTACGCACTTGATTTGAGCATAAAGCAAGGCTTTAATCAACTTGTTTCAGAACATGGGGGTCTAGTTGTAATTCACTAGTTCCTTGTCTTACAAAATGTCCCTGGATGGCTGGGGCCGATGCCCGAGTATTTATACTCCTTGGACGGCGCCACCAGCTGGCCATCTAGCATTATTTCATGAATAGTTTCTTGATGAATAATGAGATTTATAACACAGCCATTGCCATAAACACAATCTATACCACACTGCACACCCAACGAGAGCCGGAACCTAAATAACCCCAACATTCAACAGGACTAACTTGCACGTCAGCAGATTAATATTCATCAACTCCGCTAGTGTAGATTACACCCGAGATTTCATCAACCAGATAGACACATCGAACAGTGCTGCTAGAGGCATCCCGAATGACCCAGGAGAGGAGCATCTCATGGTCTATCTGAGCCGCAAGAAACGCCAATGGCAAAAAATGTGCCAGTGTAGCTTGCTCATTGTAGAAACCAAAGCCATGCTCACTCAGTTTACCAGATTCTCCGACCACAGTTCCTTAAATTGGTTAAACTCAACATAAAGCAAGGTTGCACACTTACTGAGGTAAAGTGTTTCCCTGTAGGTTATAATTGATTATCTAATTAGAACACTTAGTTATCACAAACAATGTGTAGACAGCACCCATGAAGAACCTTTTCTTGAGGAGGGGGGGGAACATAAGTACTTGGGCTAGAAATTCGTTATAGCCAAGGAATGGGCAGTGTTTAGACTAAAAATGGTGAATTAGCACCAGGTGAAAATCGTCTAGACTGCACGCAAAATTCATCCTCACTCCTCGTTAAAATGATTGGAGCCATAAATCTAGCCTAAAAACCCAAGTTCATTGGCGTTACAGTGAAAAGATGGACTAATATCGGGTGTAGTCTAAATGCATGTAATGATTGCCACAGGCTTTTTTCGCTGCTTAAAGGGGAGGTTCATTGATGTTGCAGCACCTCATTCTCAGCATTGTTGGGTGTGCAGCTGCCTCAACAGCCATTAGAAGAAGGACAAAGAGAAGGAACACTTATTTACAAATCTTCATGGCAGATCGTTGCCCCAGCAAGAGAGCCCGGGGGTTTTCCGAGGAAGCTTTGGAGGCATTGGTTTTAGCAGTGGAGCGAAGGCGGGTGGTCCTGTACCAACTGGCAGGAGGCCCTCGCCACAAGTCTGATGGACTATGTGGAGGGAGGTGGCATGCCATGTCATGGGCAGCACTGTGCTCCCCAGGACCAACACCCAGTGCAGGAGGAAGTTTAACGAGCTCACACGGGTGGTCAGGGTGATTGAATGCTTCAACAAATACTACATACCACCATCTGTACCACAAGCTTCACACACTGCTCAATGCACCACACCACCAGCACTCACTCACCAACAATCTCTACCGAGCAACACTCACACCCACATCTCACACCTTGCACACAATGGCAGCTATTCAACTATGGCAGGCACAAGTGTCATTAGTTATTAGAATTCATGTGATATATTTATAGATAAATTTATTAAGGGTGCTTGGAATATTTTGTGGTCTCTCTCATTTCACCTTTGCTCCCAGGAGGACACTGTGATACGCCATGAGACAGGTTTGTATGATGGGGATGTGGTGAACTATGGGGATCTGGAGTTTCATTCATGTGAATCGGAGTCTGATGAGCCGGTCACAGACAGCCCGTCCAGATGGCCGATTGTCTCGTTGCCTCCGCCCTCCCTCCTGTTCCTCCTCCTCCTTGTCCTCCTCCGCCTCATCCTCCTCCATCTCGCCCTCCTCCTCCTCCTCACCCTCCTCCGCATCGCCCTCCTCCTCCTCGCCCTCCTCCTCCTCCTGTTCCTCCTTCTCCTCGCCCTCCTCCTCCTCACCCTCCTCTGCCTCGCCCTCATCCTCCTGTTCCTCCTCCGCCTCGCCCGCCTCCTCCTGTTCCTCCTCCTCCTGTTCCTCCTCGCCCTCCTTGCCCTACTCCTGAGGTAACTACAAGCCCAATTAATGCAATATATGTGCAGTAACTGTAGAAGGAAAGAACTTGTGCCATCCCATGGTATCCCGTACTTGTGCAAAGCGACAACCAGATACCATCGCTCCCATACATGCCAAACCTGAAGTTTAAAGGCCTTGATTGGATTTCTACTGAAAAATATTCCCCCCCCCGCCCCCCAGTTTACTACCTCAAATTCTGTTTCCTTTAAGAACAAGTCTGAAAAAAAGAAGCTCCAAGATCTACACTCCAAATATAGATTATAGCTGGGGGAGCCCGGCTTTGCCAGGGCTGTTTTGGGCCGGGCGGTTTAAATCGAGTCCCAGGCTTTGGGGCCTCTCTGTGTCCCTCTGTGAATCTGCTGCCGGGCAACATTTTAAATCGAGTCCCAGGCTTTTGGGCCCTGTCTCTGTGTCCCTCTCTCAATCTGCTGCCGGGCAACATTTCTACCTTTTAATACCTTGAAAGATGAAAGTGAAAGTACTTATAAAACGTTTTTGGTAAATCTTGTTATTTTTAAAAGAGATACTAACTTTTTCGAAGCTGGATTAGCAGAGTAGTTTGAGCTGGAAGTAGTGAAGCAATGGCTGCCCGAAGCCTGAGTTGAAAAGCATTAGTCCCGCCCACAGACGCAGCGATTGGCCAACCATCAGGCGACTGAACTGTAGGATTGGTCAATCGTGCCGGCACAGGATTGGTCGACCTTGACGTCAGTCAATCAATGCTACTTAGCAGATAATGAGTTTAATTTTGAAGGTTTTTTGCATAACGCGCAAACAATTTTTGTCCGGCCGAAAGATAAATACGCTTAGGACGGTTCTGGAATCGTCAGCTTTCTTTCAACATAATGCACGTGTAGGTACGCTCTATAACTTTCGAGTTAATTCAAGACAGACAGACAGACAGAAAGACAGACGGAATGACAGACAGAAGTATCCTTTTATATATATAGATACGCAAGAAACTCTCAATAAAACTACTTGGGCAACTATGGGAAAACAGTTCAAAAGCCCAACTCGAATCATCAGGTATACATTCTGCCCAATGACAAGAAGCAGATTAATGCCTTCCTCCACCAACCCACGGCCTGCGAGTGGCATTACCTTTACACGCCCCAGCGGCTCCAAGATGGTAGATGGCTGCCAGCACATGCCAAATGGCCTTTTGTTCATCTGCCGTGAATCCCAGTGTCTCCATAGCTGCCTGGAGTCTGCTGAACGCCGCGGAGGCTCTCTGCTTCTCCTCGACCTGGGAAATGGAAAAAGAAGCAATGTCACGCCCAGCTGCTTGAAGCGAGCTGCGGCAAGAGTGAAGTGTTGGTGCGGAGGAGTTCGTAGTTTGTAACGTAGAGAATGACCCAGGTTCTCCCTGTAGCTAACCTGATCCAGGAATGGTAGAAAAACAAGCTTTTATTCTTGTCCAAGCAACTTCTTGCATTTATATAGCAGCTTTAACGTAGTAAAACGTCCCAAGGCGTTTCACAGGAGCGTTATCGAACAAAATTTGACACCGAGCCACATAAGGAGCCAGGTAAGGAGATATTAGGGCAGATGACCAAACGCTTGGTCAAAGAGGTAGGTTTTAAGGAGCATCTTAAAGGAGGAAAGAGAGGTAGAGGTTTAGGGAGGGAGTCCCAAATATTAGGGCCTCGGCAACAGAAGGAACGGCCACCAATGGTTGAGCGATTACAATCAGGGATGCTCAAGAGGGCAGAATTGGAGGAGCGCAGATACCTTGGAGGGTTGTGGGGCTGGAGGAGATTTCAGAGATAGGGAGCGGCGAGGCCTTGGAGGGATTTGAAAACAAAATCCAGTTGGGTACAATCTCTATCTGTAGTTCATTAATTTCTATACTTGTCTACATTTCATGAGTCAACATCTACAGAGTGGAGAGGAAGGTCCTTTGTTTTACTGCCTGGAGTTGTTGTGAAAGACAAACAAAGAGTCAAATACGTCAACAACAACAAAAAAAACCATTCTGAGTTCACAGAAAAATGCCTGCCTCTGCAGTGGGCTCCTGAAGTCAACTGGACCCAACTGAAGGGTCCATAGTGCAGGACAGCACTAAATTTGAAAAGAGGAAAGAACGATGAAATAAATCAAGGAGGAGGTAGAAAGAGGGAAACCAAAAACATTCTGAAGGTTCAGCACCCACCTAAGGGAAATCCTCACCGTCCTTGGCCTCTTGCATTGTTCCACAGAAGCTCAGTGTAAGCTCGAGGAACAGCACCTCATCTTCCGATTAGGCACTCTACAGCCCTCTGGACTCAACATAGAGTTCAACAATTTCAGATCATAACCTCGGCCCCTATCACATATTATATAATTAATTTTTTTTTAATCCACACTTTCGTCTGGCCTTTTTTCTTCCCTCCCACATGGCAGCTGTCCCTCATTCTGCCAGCGCCATTCACACTTCATCCAGAGCCATTCTTTATTCCTTTACCTGTCCCATTACCACCTCCTCTGGCCTTCAATATCTCTTAGTGTCTCTTTATCTCTCCTGCTTTCTATCCCATCACTGACCTTCCCTTTTGTTCTTTCATCCCCTCCCCCTTTTCCCAGCCCCCAACTTGCTTTAAAATCTGTTCCCTTTCCTGCTTTTTTCTCAGTTCTGACGAAGGGTCATCAACCTGAAACGTTAACTCTGTTTCTCTCTCCACAGATGCTGCCCTGGCCTGCTGAGTTTTTCCAGCATTTTCTGTTGTTATTTCGGATTTCCAGCATCCGCAGTATTTTGCTATCGTAAGGGAAATCCTTGTAGTGCTTAGTGGTGTCAGTGAGAGGTGGCAGTGGTACGACTACCCCCAGGCCATCCAACAAGGTCTCTAGCCTGTTAGGGCCTACAGTAGACCTGCGATGAATGGACTCCTTCCACATCCAAAAGACACTGGGTTACCACTGGACTGAGCATTTTAGCTGCAGCACCCACAGACAATGGATTATTACATTTGTTCTCATCTTTGTAAAGATTTGCTTCCTCGCAGAAGCCCGTTTACATCAGAACACAAGTAAAGTCAAGGCTAAGAAAAGACCAGTTGGCCCATTGAAGCTCATTCCTCTCTCATCTTAGCATCGAGTTGTAAAGTGCCGACACGACGTGATTTTGCGGTCATGTCAAAACACGTCATCGCTGACAATATTATGGGATACTTCCTCCCTTCCCCCTTCAATAAATGAGCCAAGCATCTTATTTCCCACAAAGACACCTTCCTTTTGGACTTCTCTGCACCAATAATTATTGGCTTGCTACCATTCTGAGAACCTTTTGTAGTTTGTGTATTTAAAGCATTATTAAGAAGATTAAGGTTAAAAATGTGATGGGTTTGCAGCGATTTTTTGAGTGATTCCAAATGAATATATTTCGGAGTGAAATCCTTTCCGCAATCCCTAGCCATGCCCCTCACGTCCCGTCACCTGGTACTAGTGTCATTTCCCCTCACCCAGTCCATAATACTGGCACTGGTGCAAGTCTGCCACGGGCGCCACATGCACGCTGCCTCATCTGCACCGTGACGCAGTCCTCAGCTTCACTTACCTTGGTCAATGGTACAATTCCAAAAATCTGGCTCTCAGCCATCTGGTGCAAACGGAGCTCCGACCTGTTAAAAACATGACACACAATAATTGTCATGGTTACTGCCTGCAGAGCTGGTGGGGTGGGGGGTGGGGGGGGGTAATCCCAGCTGGCCCCTCAATCCCAGGCCGGCATGATAAATTATAAACACTTCAGTCCTGATTTGGTCGCATGACCCCCTTGGCATTTACTGGAGTTTGGTGCAGGGAAGAGGAGGACAACAGCAACAAGAACTTGCATTTATATAGGACCTCTAACGTAGTAAAACGTCCCAAGGCGCTTCACGGGAGCGTCATCAGATACAATTTGACACCGAGCCACATACAGAGAACTCAAACATAATGGGCCGGATATTCCGACCCCCACGGGTGCGTACGAGGTGCGTACACACCCGTAGGGGCCTCGCAAGTGCCGGTTACAGGCATGCAGAGCGCATACGCTGAAAACCGGCACTTGTGATCCGTCAAGAATCCTCTTGACAGATCATCCGCCTGCCCAGGAGAAGGGCCTCTGCGGGCGGAGAGTTCCGCTTTCTGCACAACCTCCACCCACTGAAAACCTTTAAAAATCTTACGCCTGCTTTTACCAGCATAAGAGTTTCTTTAATTTTCAATCATTTATAATTTAAAAATTTTATTTTTAGCCCTGTAAAAAACTAATTATTTTTTTCAAAAAATTAAATTTTTGTTTAAAATATTTAATTTAATGTAATTTTAACTCATTTTAAATATGTGATTTAAAAAAAATGTATTTAATGTTTAACTGCAATTTTTGAGTGATCCCCATTCATACTTTTGACAGATCTGTGCGTAGAGACCGGTCAAAAGTGTGCAGGGAGATTCCCTTCTTTGATTGGTTCCCCATGGCCCACGTGATCCCAGGGGCGCTTGCGAACCGCCTGCACCCCTGGGATACCTGGGCCTCTGCACGCACGGACCGGGAGAGGCCCAGGATCGCAAGTCTCGGGACCTACGGAGCCAGCAAGTAAGTGCATAGATTTTTTCCGATCGGAGGCATCCGCCCGTAGGAAGCCTCTGATCGGGAAAATCCGGCCCATTACCCTGAAGCAATGAATTGGCATTGGAAAACTGGGGGTCATGTGGTGAGGCAGCACCATGCCAGGAATTGGTGGGTGTACACCCACAATTCGTACGGTAGGAGGTACGTGGGAGGTGTGGGTGAACAGTGAGCGACACCTCAAATCCCAACCAGGAACCGATGATAATAGCTAAAGGCCGAAGTAGCACATGCGAGGGATTTGGTTGCAATATTCTGTGTCCGTGTGCATTTAGAAAAGGAAAAAAGGGTACAGAAAAAGATTTTGGTTGTAAGCATAACATGACACAAAACAATAACTCCCAAGAAGCCTGACACTGCATATTCCCCGCTAAGGTCAAACACAAAGAATTACGTTTTTGATACAGATATTGCTGCCTCGTACTGCCGCCTTGTGGCCAATCACCACACAATCCATTCACTATTTAATTCCATTTCAGAACGCTATCAATATTGCGGTTATATCACAATTCCACTCTCAAAATACAAGCAAATATGAATGAATAAATGACTGGGTGGATGGGGTGAAAAACACAATTGCAGGTACGTGGATATGTGTGGTAAATTTCTTGTGAGCCATGAGTGGAAATATATTCCCTATCTTGCCTCCTATATGCTGGAATGCTATCCCATAAGCCCTTCTGTACCTCACCCAAGCAGCCAACTAATAGTGGCAGGCTATTGGGCCTTGTTGGGAGAAGTAATCACAGCCAAGTCTAATCCTGCCTTTAGCCAACAGCCACACACAAACAATTTTCAGCAGAGGTCACCAGTTGGCAATCAGGAGCTGGAACCTGCGCTGAATTTTCTCCCATCTAACCTGGAATCACCGAGCCCATGGAGGGATTTGAAAACAAAGGTGAGAATTTTAAAATCGAGGCGTTGTTTAACCGGCAGTCAATATAGTTCAGCGAGCACAGGGGTGATGGGAGAACGGGACTTGGTGTGAGTTAGGATGCGGGCGGCAGAGTTTTGGATGACATAAGAACATAGGAATTAGGAGGAGTAGGCCATATGGCCCCTCGAGCCCCACTCTATAAGATCATGACTGATCTTCGACCTCAACTCCACTTTCCCGCCCAAACCCCATATCCCTTGGTTCCCCTAAAGTCCAAAAATCTATCGATCTCAGCCTTGAATATACTCAACGATTCAGCATCCACAGCCCTCTGGGGCAGAGAATTCCAAAGATTCACAACCCTCTGAGTGAAGAAATTCCTCCTCATCTCAGTCTTAAATGGCCGACCCCTTATCCTGAGACTACGCCCCCTAGTTCTAGCCTCTCCAGCCAGGGGAAACAACCTCTCAGCATCTACCCTGTCAATCCTCCTCAGAATCTTACATGTTTCAATGAGATCACCTCTCATTCTTCTAAACTCCAGAGAGTATCGGCCCAATCTACTCATTCTCTCCTCATAGGAGATGACCTCAAATTTACAGAGGTACAGGAAACTTTGTGCTATCCGGAGGCGAACCATCCGGCAAGCTGGAGCCACCGGCAAAAATCAGGAGCCGTTTTCTATACGTTTTTTTAGTTCTCGTTGCTTTTTTTTCCCCAGTCAAGCACTGCAAGGTCTGTAGCTATAGCAACAGCTTCAGCTACAGACGCTTGCAGCCACACCCGAGTGTTTAGAAGCTGTTGCTAAGCAACAGTGTTTGTTGTCAGATACGGAGATAAAAAATCTCTGTATCTTTCAACATTAACTCTGGAGTGTCTGGCAGTTTTGAGGCAACGGCAGCAGCTCGGTCCCGTTGGTGCCGGATAGCACAAAGTTCCCTGTAAATTAGTTATACTTGGCCATGCTTATATAACCCAATGCATGACAATCCCAGAATATCCCTTTAAGATAAAAGCACCAACGTGCCTCAGGTTAGACATTTGTTCTGTCACCACATTGCAAAAATATATTCTGGTGCCAGCAGCAACTGCAGGGAAGGTGTTCCCAGGGTACAAAGGGCACATTCTCTGCCTAGCTATTTTAATCATGACCCGCATGCACACATAGATCTGCTAGTGTCTAAAATCTCACAATATAAAGGACAGTAGCTCCAAAATACCTTAAAAGTAAAAATGAAGGGACAGTACTTCAGCGACAAGCAAAACATTTGCAATGGGAGTGTGGAAGGCTGACCTCAATCTTCACAAATGGAAAAGTCAAGTCCGCACTCTACCTGATTGATAGGTCCAAGCCGGCCAACATCTGGTAAAAGACGTTAAACGTTCCCTCACAATTTGGTTGCTGAGCTACATGAATTCGCTCCAGTAACATGGTCTGAAAAATAGAAATAAAATCAATAAAAATTAAAAATAAGAAGTATATGTCATGAATCTTATCATGACTCATGAAGTAACACTGGGCGGCCAGCTGGTGGCACTGTCCAAGGAGTATAAATACTTGTGCATGGGCCCAGCTTGCTCAGGATGTTTCTGTAACCAGGAACTAGTGATGTAACTAGAAATCTCATGGTTGTGAAACAGTTGATTAAAGCCTTGTTTTATACTCAAACCAAGCACTCGGTAGTCTTTTTACATCAGTATATATATATATATATATAATATATATATATATATATATATATATACACAACACAATGCTATGCAGTAAGACATGGTGATGCTCAGTATCCAACGTGTAGCGAGCTCGCAATTTCAGCCAGGTCACTGGTGGGGGAGAGGAAGAAGTGAATAGAAGCCGAGCCTTCCCTGTGTGAGCATCTCTGGCACTTACCACAGCAAAAGTTTGAGAACACCATTGGCAAAAGCCAGGAAGCAAGATGGGTTTGTACCGTCTCAATGCAGACGGTGTGTGGAGACAAAGAAAGGCAGAACAATATCTTTTATATAAAAGAAAGAGAATACACAAAACCTTGGTTTAATGTCTCCTCTGAAGGGCATGCTCTCAGTACTGCACTAGAGTGTGGGCATAGATTATGTACTCAGTGCCTGGAATGGGGCTCAAACTCAGAACCTTCTGCCCTAGAGGCGAGAGTGCTACTTACTGAGCCAAACTGACATGGGAAAATAAACTAAGCCAGGACAGGGTAGCGGGAAGCTGAGCAAGATATGTATTGCAGCAGTCCAGTGGATTAACATTTATTGATCCAGGATCAATAGCATAGAAGCCTGGAGCGAAGCTGATGATCCCAGTCAAAACAAGCTCCCCACAGATTGTGTCAATGCAAGCCAAAAAATAATCAGCTTTTCGAATCTGAATTCTGCTCGTACCTAAAATCAGCTGAACAGCTACAAATGTCAAGAGGAATTCTCACTCCAGCAAATAGTTCTGTCCATGTTCATAGAATCATAGAATAGAAGGAGGCCATTCGGCCCATCGAATCTATGCTGGCTCTATCGAAGAGCAATCCAGTTAGTCCCACTCCCCCATTCTTTCCCCATATCCCTGCGATTCTTTCTCCTTCAAGTATTTATCCAATTCCCTTTTGAAAGCAGCTACTGAATCTGTATCCAACACCCTATCAGGCAGCGCATTCCAAATCCTAACCACTCGTTGCATAAAAAAAATTCTCCTCATATCGCCTCTGGTTCTTCTACCAATCACCTTAAATCTGCCCTCCGGTTATCAACCCATCAGCCATTGGAAACAGTTTCTCTTTATTTACTCGATCTAAACCCTTCATGATTTTAAACACCTCTATCAAATCTCCTCTTAGCCTTCTCTGCTCCAAGGAGAACCCCAGCTTCTCCAGTCTATCCACGTAACTGTAATCCCTCATCCCTGGAACCATTCTAGTAAATCTCTTCTGCACCCTCTCCAAAGCCTTCACGTCCTTCCTAAAGTGTGGTGCCCAGAATTGGACACAATACTCCGGCTGGGGCCGAACTAGTGTTTTATAAAGGTTTAGCGTAACTTCCCGGCTTTTGTACTCTATGGGGGCGATTTTGCCAGCCCTGGGAAGGCGGGTATGGAGGCGGGACAGCCGGGAAAATGGCAGAATCTGGGAGCGGGTACCCATCCCGCCCCCAACCCGCTTCCGTGCCATCTTCCCGGGTCCTGTCTCCACGAAGCGGGAAGGGGATGAGTGCCAATTAACTGCCTGTTAACAGGCAGTTTTTTGGCTAATCCCTATTTTGCCACCTAGAGTGTGGGTTTCCCGACGGCTCCGAACCTCACCAGGGTCAACAAGGCGAGCCGTGGGTCTGCGGGGGTCGGAGGGGCCGAAAAGTGCGGTGTGCAGGTGAGTGATGGGTGCAAGTGTGGAGAGGTAAGTGCGTGAGGTGAGTGTAGAGTGTTTTAATAAGATTACTTACCTTTGCTTCTTCCTCCAGGCTTCATCCCTTTAGGCTGCAGAGCTGCCTCATCAGAGAAAGCAGAATGACTGCTGCATTCTTAAAAGCTGCAGCCTTCTGCTTTCTGCTCAGGATGGCTTTCTAATTGAGTCTTAAGTAAAGACTCAACTTAGAAGACAGATTGCCAGTGTTTGACAGCCTCACAGAGCCGTCAAACGATAACAATTCATCTGTCAAAAAATCTGACGTTCCCTGTCACCGGCTTTCCCTTAATTGGCCTGCTAAGCCCACTGGGTCAACCAAGGTCAACCAAGAGAAAATAGCGTGGGTTGGCCGGACGTCGATGGAGGTGGGACTAAAAGCCGACAAGCAGCAGTCCCGCCTCCATCACGTCCCCATTGATAAAATCACCCCCTATGTCCCTATTTATAAAGCCTAGGATCCTTTATCTTTTATTAACTCTTTGTTAACCTGCCCTGCCACCTTCAAAGATTTGTGCACAAACACCCCCAGGTCTCTCTGTTCCTGCACCCCCTTTAAAATTGTACCATTTAGTGTGTATGGTCTACCCTCATTCTTCCTACCAAAATCCATTACCTCACACTTATCTGCGTTGAATTTCATCTGTCACGTGTCTGCCCATTCCACCAGCCTATCTATGTCCTCTTGAAGTCTATTACTATGTTCCTCACTGTTTACTACTGTTAGGTCCGTGTATCTTGATGTTGTGTGTCCTTCAATAACTAGACAAGAGACTGCAGGGAACAATCAACAGGTGTTTACTGGATGAGGGTTACACTAAAACTAACAGTACAGATCCCTACTCCAGGTTTATATACAGGTGTGGTCACTGCCGGTACTACAGTATACAGGAGCTGTAAAAAGTAGTTCTCCCCTTAAAGGTACATACACTACAATTCCTCCCCTTTTAGATTAACAGTACCATAACATTCATTGAACAATTAAATATCAACTAATTACAATTAACACTTTTAACATGCAACATTAACTGAAAATAGTCTATTTATAAATTCAGTCTTTGGGGAGGCTTCCTGATCCTTTCTGGATAGCGCCTTTCCTGAGTGTCTTGCTCTTGGTGCGGAGGTGATTCTGGCCCCCTGTCGTCGGTTGGTTCATCAGCAGGTACGCGAGACATGGGGTTGACTCGTTCCTGTGACTCTAGGATCTGGTCAACATGGCGTCTCACAATGTTCTCCCCAACATCCACTGTGTACATTAGTGGCCCCTGCCATGTGCATATCGTTCCTGGTTGCCATTTCTCTGTTCGGTAGTCGCGGGCCAAGACTGGTTGCCCTACATTGAAGCTCCTTGTCGGCTTCTCATTGATGTGCTGGAATTGCTTATTCTCAACATCTCTTCGTACATTTGGTCTGAGCAAATCCAGACGAGATCTCAACCTTCGGTTAAAGAACATCATGGCCGGGGTCTGGTTGGTGACTGCATGTGTCGCATTTCTGTAGGCTAACAGGAAATTGTCCACCTTATGCTGCAGTGGAATGTCGTCATCGCACATGGCCCTTACTGCTTTTTTAAAGGTTTGTACGAACCTCTCAGCCAATCCATTTGTGGCTGGATGATACGGGGCGGATGTGTAATGCCTTACCCCATTCCTTTTCATAAATCTTCGAAACTCTTCGGACACAAGCTGTGGTCTGTTATCAGAGCAAATCTGCTCTGGCAAGCCGTTCCTGGCAAATATGGTCCGTAGGACTGCAATAGTTTTCTCCGTGGTGGTGGAGGACATTTTGATCACCTCAGGCCATTTCGAGTGAGCATCCACGGCTATTAAAAACATTGAGTCCATGAATGGACCAGCAAAATCAATATGCACCCATTGCCATGGAGATGAGGGCCACTCCCATGGGTGTAGAGGGGCATGTGGTGGTGCATTTTGGACCTTCTGGCATCCTGAGCAGCTCTTTGTCAGGTCCTCGATTTGCTGATCGATCCCCGGCCACCACACATAAGCCCTAGCAAGGCTTTTCATTTTCACCCCTCCCAGATGGCCTTCGTGAAGCTCATTGAGCACTCTCTCCCTTAACTTGGGTGGAATTACCACTCGGGATCCACACATCAAGGTCCCCTGGCATACTGACAGCTGTTCTCTTCTGGATGAGAATGCTGGCAACAGTGAGTCACCATGTATTGGCTATCCCTTCACCGTCAAGTCATATACCCGAGACAGTGTCGGGTCATTTCGGGTCTCCTTCTCTATATCAGCGTTAGTTACTGGCAAGCGTTCAATTATAGTCGAATAAAATATTTCGACAGGGTCCACTGCTGGTGCTTCCTCCGCAGTAGGCAGTGGCAGGCGTGATAGCCCATTAGCGTTTCCATGCTGTTTCGTGCCCTTATACTCGATTTCATATTGGTTCGCCCCTTGAAAAAGGGACCATCTTTGTAGCCGTTGCGCAGTCATCACCGGAACGCCCTTCTTTGGATTAAAGATGGAGACAAGTGGTTGGTGGTCAGTCAGCAAGGTGAACTTCTGCCCATGCAGATAGTGGTTGAACTTTTTCACTCCCCACACTAGGCTGAGGGCCTCCCTGTCAATTTGGGTGTAGTTACGCTCGGCTGAGGTTAGTGACTGAGACGCAAAGGCTACTGGCCTCTCTGAGCTGTCCGGGAATTTGTGCGACAGCACCGCTCCAATGCCATAGGGTGATGCATCACACGTCAACCGAATTGGTAGTGCTGGGTTGAAATGAGTAAACACCTCTTTTGATGTGATCAATTCTTTGCACTTCTGGAAAGCTCATTTACATTCGTCAATCCACTTCCATGGTACCCCCGTTTGCAGTAGGGTGTTCAGTGGGTGTAGTACTGTAGACAAATTCGGCAAAACTTATGGTAGTAGTTCACCAGCCCGAGGAACGACCTCAGTTGTGACACATTTTCCGGTGCTGGAGCCTTGACTACTGCCTCAATCTTTTCAGGGGACTTATGTAACCCCTCTTCATCAATAACGTGGCCACAATACGAGATCTGCTTCTGGAAAAACTCGCATTTGTGGCGATTAGCTCGGAGCCCATATTCCTTTAATCTAGTGAGCACCTGCTCCAGGTTGGCGAGGTGATCACTGTCATTTTCGCCCATGACCAGGATGTCATCCAAATAACACTGGGTCCCTGGAATCCCTTGCATGACTTGATCCATTGCCCTTTGCCAAATAGCCGGAGCTGATGCTACCCCGAACACCAGCCGGTTGTATTGGTAGAGACCTTTATGAGTGTTGATCGTGAGGTACTGTTTCGAGGCTTCTTCTACCTCCATTTGCAGGTACGCCTGGGCCAGATCAATCTTAGTGAAGCGTTTCCCTCCAGATAGCGAGGCAAAAATATCTTCAATCCGCGGAAGCGGATATTGTACAGTGTGAAGGACTGGGTTCACTGTCACCTTAAAGTCCCCACAGATGCGGACCTTCTTTGGTTCCCCAGGCGTATTACTCAACGACCTCTTCATTACAGGAACGATGGGTGTAGCCCACTCGCTCCAGTCCACTTTGGACAGTACTCCTGAACGTTCCAAACCTTCCAGCTCTGCTTCGACGGCTGGGCGGATCGCATAAGGTACCGGTCTGGCCTTAAAAAACTTTGGGCTTGCATTTTCCTCTATTTTGATCATCGCTGTTATGTCTTTTAGTGTTCCGAGTCCCTCCTGGATCACTTCTTGTGTGTCAGTTAGCATTTTTGACAGTCGTCCAGGTGTGACGTCGTCATCCTTTTTGGCATCTACAGTCAGTGCTTGTATGGAATGCCAATCTAGCTGTATCTTCCGGATCCATTCACGTCCAAGTAGTGGTGGTCCTCCATCTGGCAATACATATAGGTCCATTTTTGGTGTTTCCTTGCCGTTATATATAACGTTCACCCTTATTTTTCCTTTGGGGTAGACTTTTTGCCCCGTGTACGTCTTCAAGACAATCTCTGTATCTCTCAAGGGTATATGTGAGAATAGCAGCTTGTAGTCCCTTCGGTTTATGACTGTTAGGGCTGATCCTGTGTCCAATTCCATTTTCACTTGGACTCCGGCTATCTTGAGCGTGACCCAGATAGTTTGGTGATCCTCCATTTTGATCACATTATGTAGTTTCAGACAACCCAGCTCCTTGCTTCCAGAGTCTGTATCACTTTTCTGTTCGTCTGCACTACTCTCCGTCACCTTATGTACCTTCTTGTACTTCTCCTGTGGGGATTTCTTGCTGCTGGGTTTCTTTTCCGACCTGCAGACTCTTGCTATGTGTCCTACTTTTCCACACTGTCTGCACACTTGGTCCTTGAACCAGCAATCCTTATGGTCGTGTGTTGTTCTGCCGCAACGATAGCACTTCGCTGTTCCATATGACATTTCATTTGCGCCATATTCTTGCGGTCTCCGTTGTATCTCTGCCGCGCCCCATGCTGCTGCTTCGTGTGATACTGCCATGCTGAAAGCCTTGTCCAGCGTAAGATCCTTTTCTGATGGAACCCAGAAATGGCTTCTTTCACTTTGAAGCCCACACACAAACTTGTCCCTTAAAGTATCTGCTAGTCCCGTTCCAAACTGGCAGTGTTTCGATAGCTTGCGCAGTTCCGTTAAAAACTCAGCTTTATGCTGGTTCCTTTTGTGAAACTTAAATCTTTCCGCTATCAGCAGCAGTATGGGGTCTAAGTGGTCCTGTAGGATTGACACTATGTTTTCAAAATCCTTTTCCACTGGCTTCTCTGGGGTTACTAGGTTTCGCAGTAAGCCATATGTTTTTGCACCCATTGAATTCAACAATACCAGCGCTTTCCTGTCATCTGGCACTTCATTCGCCTTGCAGTACACTTCTATGCGTTTGACATATGTCGTCCAATCTTCGACTTCATTGTCGAACGCTGTGACACTGCCACTCTTCGGCATCCTTGGGTGTGGTTAGACTGGCTCAAAATGTCGTCTCCCGCGCTCTCCCTTCTTCTCCGCTGCGGCTCAAAATGGTGTCTCCCGTGCTTTCCTTTCTTCCCCGCTGACGCTGCTCAGCCCTTGAACACCGGCTGCGCTCTGCGTGTTTTCCTGCGCGCCTCTCTCTCTCGTTGACGCTGCTCGGCCCTTGAACACCGGTTACACTTTGCTCTCTCTCGTTGACGCCGCTCGATCCTGAACACCGGCTGCACCCTGTGCGCTCTACCCTCTCTCTTCTCCCGTCAACGCCACTCAGTCCTGAACACCGGCTGCGCTCTGTGTGCTCTACCCTCTCTCTTCTCCCATCGACGCTGCTCGGCCTTTTTCTGTGCCGTCGGTCGGCTCTAGCCGCCGCTGTCTGGGAAGGGTCTGCGCCGTACCTGTTGCCAGCCCGTTTCGCTGGACCACCGTGACTGGAGAACCAAGCCCAGCTCTCAACAGCCTCCCCTGCGATGCTCAAGTCTCCACTGGATGGTCAACGCCCGTGCTTCTGGACTCGGCCTTCTTCTTTCACTGTTCTCCAGGAGCGAATCCCTGGGAGGTGATGCAGAGTTGCAGGTAGGTTTGAATCTTCTCGCCGCCAATGTTAGATCCGTGTATCTTGATGTTGTGTGTCCTTCAATAATTAGACAAGAGACTGCAGGGAACAATCAACAGGTGTTTACTGGATGAGGGTTACTCTAAAACTAAATGTACAGATCTCTACTCCGGGTTTATATACAGGTGTGGTCACTGCCGGTACTACAGTATACAGGAGCTGTAAAAAGTAGTTCTCCCCTTAAAGGTACATACACTACAACAACACTTCCAGGTTTCATGTCATCTGCAAATTTTGAAATTGTGTCCTGCACCCCCCAATCCGAGTCATTAATGTATATCAAAAACAGTAGTGGTTCTAGTACTGAACCCTGGGGAACACCACTGTATACCTCCCTCCCGTCTGTAAAACAGCCATTCACCACAACTCTCTGTTTTCTATCCCTTAGCCAATTTTGTATCCATGCTGCTACTGCCCCCTTTTATCCCATAGGCTTCAATTTTGCTAACAAGCCTATTATGCAACACTTTATCAAATGCCTTTTGAAAGTCCATACACACAACATCAACTGCACTGCCTGCGTCCACCCTCTCTGTTACCTCATCAAAAAACTCAATCAAGTTAGTCAAACACGATATGTCCTTAACAAATTTGTGCTGGCTCTCCTTTATTAGTCCATGCTTGTCCAAGTGGCTGTTAATTTTCTCTCGGATTATTGTTCCTAAAAGTTTCCCCACCAACGTTGTTAAACTGACTGGCCTGTAATTGACAGGTTTATCCTTCTCCCCTTTTTGAACAAGGGTGTAATATTTGCAATCCTCCAGTTCTTTGGCACCAGCCCTGTTTCTAAGGAGGATTGTAAGATTGTGGCCAGCACCTCCACAATTTCTACCCTTACTTCCCTCATAGTCCATAAGAACATAAGAAATAGGAGCAGGAGTTGACCATTTGGCCCCTCGAGCCTGCTCCGCCATTCAATAAGATCACGGCTGATTTGATCTTGGCCTCAACTCCACTTCCCTGCCCGCTCCCCATAACCCTCGACTCCCTTACCGTTCAAAAATCTGTCTATCTCCAATCTACTACTGCTTCTAGTCATTGAACAAGAGATCTTCCACAACTTCAAAACTAACCTACTGGGAGTGAGGAGAACCTGAAAGAGATGTGTGCTGCTCTAACCCCTCGCACCTACCCAAGGCAGGGAAGCTTGATCCCGCCAGAGCTGGGCCTAAATAAAACCTGGTGAATGGAATGCAACTCTGGCTGGGAAAAAGAGTGCAGGAAAAGAAGAAGCAATTTCCCACCTGAGCGGCAGTCATCCACAATTCCGTTCCATGTTTTGTGGCACATTTGTGATAAATTCAGTCAGGAGATTAACAAAAGTGTTCAGAAAAGAAAAGGAATAAGGATGATGGTGTAATGAACACCACCACCTTCTCCAGTGCAAGTAGGGATGGGCAATAAATGCTGGCCTTGCCAGCGACACCCACATCCCATGAATGAATAAATGTGTGTCTTTTTGCCCCACTGGCCCCACTCCCTGGATCCTTCTCTCACCTCTGGCCTTCAATCACAATGTTTCTTGCCTTTCTCTGTTCATCAGTATTACTTGGATCATTGCTCCTACAAAATCGTTCTACTTTATTCCTACTAAACGTCCTCCTCCAGCCATCCTCACTGTACTGAAATAAAAATTCATCGTACAGCTCCAGCTCATTTTTTCTTGGGTCTTCAACACTCCAACGCTACAGAACTCTTTCCCTTCCGTCACTTTTCTCTTCTTCATACACTCTACAGATTTTTAAGACCTAAATGTGATATCACATTATTATTACTCCTTGATTTATCTCATCTTCTCTTCTGCTCTATTTAACCTTCCTGGCATCTTCCTGGTCATTGAATATATTTAAGGTGGAGATAGACAGATTTTTGAACGATAAGGGAGTCAAGGGTTATGGGTAGCGGGCAGGGAAGTGGAGTTGAGGCCAAGATCAGATCAGCCATGATCTTATTGAACGGTGGAGCAGGCTCGAGGGGCCAAATGACCGACTCCTGCTCCTACATTTTATGTTCCACTACAGGCTTCCACACTCTTGGAAAACTATCTGGTGATGTTATGAACAGAGGAAAAACATTTCAGGCAGCAGTGTTGTCTCAGTTATTCCTTCTACCACCTGCTGCCATCCATCAGTATTTGCAGCCATTGCTCTTTGTGTACTCGCTGATGGAGAGGTCTACAATACCTGGAGATGGGCTGCAGACACACGCCCAGCCTGATTGAAGTCTAATGATGCCACCATTGAGAATCGAGTCGTGGTGTTGTTCTGCGGGGCGGACATGGTGCCAAATGCTCGGAGAATGGTGAACATCGCCTGGATCTTCTCCACTGAATTAAAAAAAAAATGGGGAAAAATGTATATATTTAAAATAACTTAACACTTTGCAATTTAGATTTCCTTCGCGCCTATCAGTCCATGACACTCGGTGGGTTTTTATTTGAGAAGGGGTTGTGTTTTGCGTTCTTGAGGTGGAGGTTGTTTGGGTTAGTGGCTTGAACAATTGCCACTTTTCACATCCACTTGCAACAACCAGGTCAGGTTTCGTACATTAGATGAGCCATAAAGTTCCCTCACCTTTCTCCCAATAATCAGGAAGATTTTCTCTGTGGGTTGTGTGTAGCAAAATCATGTTCTTTATAAACACATTTAGGAGTTTACTACAAATGCCAGAGAGTAAATCTTTCTCTAATGTGTCTTAATAGTGTCTCCATAATCACTGGCACTTATGGCATTTCCCTTTCCTACACCAGCCATCCTTACTGATCTAATCTACTCCGAGGCAGGTTGCCGATTTTATGCAAAAGATTCAGAGACATTCCAAACTCATAGCAGTTCGGGTTCTTATAGCTAAAGTTGAGTCTCTCATCCCAGCTGTCTTTGTCTGGATTCAAATCCAGGGTCTGGTGCTAAAAGACCAGTACAGTAACCCACTCTGACAACCAACCCCTTCTATTAAAAAGAGGAAGGGTTAACACCTTACACTATGTAGGGAAATATTTGCAAATGACAGCAAGATGGCAGGGCTCAGAACTCAGGCCAATTTCCTGCAATGCCGTTTCTGTGCCTTAGATAAAGAGGAAGACAGTGGCAGGGGAGCCTGCGGCAGTGAAAGACAAGAGGAAGCCCCAAAGGGAAGGAAAAGATCTCAATTTGACTGCCTTGCCACCTCCTATCCCCTCCAGCCGCCAGCTTTTCTGCAGCTGGGCCCATTCAGAGCCCTGTTTTAAGTTTCTCGCTCTGGCCCCGTTAGAAGTTGCCCCACTCTTCCCAGGTGCTGCTGCAACGAGTGCTGGGGGACCACCCTGCATACGGAATTGACCCTGACCCGGGAAAATGGGTCGGGGGGTCACAGTGGGCAGGAGTCCTGTTCTGCCAAAATTCCACCCAGTGGACAATCCAGGCCTGATTTAAGCTCACGTCAGTAATGGTCACTTGAGCGAGGCACCAGAGGGCGGCCAACACCTCGCAAGGAGCTAATGGGGTAGATTTTCAACTTGCCAATCAGATGTACAACTGGCATTGTGGAGCGGCCATCCATCATAGAAATCAAAGGGAAAATGGGCGGTTTGCAGAACAGACAACTGATGCCAGTTTTACGCCCGGTTAACAATTGACTCCAATACCTTCCGTAGAGAAGGGGGAAGAAAATTCGCAAGATAAAAGTCATTTAACACGAGCATAATAATAAAAGGGTTTGGAATTTAAGTATGACAATGCCGCCGGAGCAGATAAGGCCAGAAAGTCAGTTTTCACCTGTCACTGTCGTGCCCACACTGCCAGCTGTTCCAACTATGTACTCAAGAGCACATTGGCAGCTTGTAGTCTTTCCTGCGCCACTCCATCCCAGTGGGATGATGCTCTGGTCTTTCCGGTGGATCAGCATGTTCCAGTAGGCTCTCTGTGCCACAGCAAATATATGAGGCGGCATTCCGTCCTTCTTCTTACCCTTGAACAGCTAAACGCACAAAGAAAGTGAAAGATAAATGCCTGACCCCTTAAATCAGTGGGCTACAAATGTTACAAATCACCCAGGTGAAAATCTGGCAAATATTTGCAATGCCAAGACTACCAAAACCTTGCCCAACTCAGGAGATTCTGTACCTCAGAACCAACTCGTGATGTATTTTCTTTAATACCATTCCAATGTGTCAGACTTGGTTCAGTGGGTAGCCCGCTTGCCTCTGAATCAGAAGGTTGTGGGTTCAAGTCCCACTCCAGAGACTTCAGCACATAATCTAGGCTGACACCTCGATAAGGGAGTGCTGCACTGTCTGAGGTGCTGTCTTTCGGGTGAAATATTAAACCAAGGCCATCTACCCTCAGGTTGAAGGGAGTTGTCCTGGCCAATATTTATCCATCAACCAACACCAGTGAAGCAAATTATCTGGTAATTATCTTATTGCTGTTTGCAATTAGCTGCAGCATTTCCCAACATTACAACATTGAAGATGGCCACTCGAGTGAAACAGCAGAGTGCTATTGTCAGATCTTTGGGTTTTACATTACATATTTTTCTCAGGTCAACCTCATGGGCCTCACTGCCTACAACCTATTGTGTGTGCCTTTGCCTGCCCAATATCCAGGTAAATGTAGTGTACTCAGCAATCAGAGAACCTAGTCACCATGTTTTGACTTAACATGCTGGACAGGGCAGGTCTTTCACTCATCACCTTTATCCCGCTATGACCACGACCTATTTTCCTGGGCCAGTGTTCATGATAGATGCAGGGCAGGCGCCCAGTAACCCTGCCACACTGGGGACAGCTCACCACTGCCAGGGAGCAAATCTCAGTGTCGCTACACTGCTCGAAAGAGCAGGAGGCAACTTAAAGGGGGCAGAAGCGCCCCAGAGATATTGACGTAAGAAAACTACTAGGCACTTGGTCTAAGCGTTAAACAAAGCTTTAATCAACTGTTTTACAACATGGAGGTCTAGTTGTGTCCTTCACTGGTTCCTGTTACGAATGTCCTGCGCAAGCTGGGCCCATGCCCGAGTATGTATACTCTCCCTGGACAGCGCCACCCGTAGGCTGTTCAGTATTATTTCATAAGTCTTTCTTTCATGAATGATTCATGTCAGATATTTTCTTTGAACATTTTAAAAGGAAGGGCTGATACGGAACAACAGCCTCCTAGGGAACAGATGTGAGGGAGAGAGAGAGAGTGAGGTGCCCACTACTAGGACCTCCCCCTCCAACAGGGCCATTAGCAAGCTTACGGCAAGTATTCCATCGTGTACCACAAGCAGCTGGTGGTCAAGGGTCTTCTCGATGGGGGGTGGGCTGTAGTGTATGTACCCGTCTACCTTTAAGAGAACTATTGTATGTAACCGTTCACCTTTAAGAGAACTATTTTAGGTGTGGCACTACTTTGTTTGGCTTCTGTATACGGTAATACCGACGGTGACCACACCAGTATATAAGTGTTGTGCCAGGAGTTATTGGGCAGATTCGCCCTGACCTTCGAATAGTAAAGTCCTGTTTTAAGTTACTCTTGGAGTCTGTGTATTAATTAACTAAACAACCCACAGACTTTACAGGCGAATTTCTGACAACATTCTGAGAGGCAGGGATTTGAAAGTAGGCCTGACCACCAGTAACAAACTCCATCATAGATAAAAATACTTTCATTTTTGTCACATTTTAGCAGACTAAGCCCAGGACCTCCAGTAGAGAAGAGAAATTTGGGAGAAAAAAAATATGCAAACCAAATCTTTTTTTTACAACAAAATGCGGTGAATTATTTTGTATCACGTGTTTGTGACACCATCTTCCCTAAAATTATAACTGGAACTTCTCATTTTCCAAACAATAAAAGGTTTATCCAAATATTCCCTCCCCCGCCTCCGTGGTGAAGGCATTTTCTCCTTTTGGTCAGTTTAAAATGAATCAGATGACTCTTGCAATTCCTCCCTCCAATTCCGTTCAATTTCAGTTACCTTTCCTGAGTAGTTGGAAATGGCGCTCGACGGTTTGATGACAATGAGATTTGGGCCTGCCTTAGTGTGAATGAGCTGCGACCCATAGCGATGCTGCAGTACATGGAGGATGCTGGACTCGTTCAGGCTGATGAGCTGCGCCAGGTCCTCTGCGTAATCTAGCTTGGACGGGTTAGTCTGGGGAAGAGATGACAGAAAAAGACGCGGACTTGGTTTACGTAAGGAAGTCACATACACCGGCAGGGCTAAATCATCCAAAATAAGAGCAACTCCAGTCAGCAATTACAAGGCAAGTACCTCCACAAATTAGGCGGAACAAACAATTCACAAGTAGCATTTACAAATGGTCATGATCACTTCATGACTGTACAATCTCACCACTGCTGTAATGTTTCCTCCTTACAAAACCATATGCATATCGCAGCTGATAGTTAACTACATTATCATTGTGTTTTCCATATCTGGACTACTTCAACTCAAACTGATTTATTAAGATGTAACAACCCTTGGTTGGGGCGGGCCCACCACAGCTGGCGCTCCTGCCTCGCCTCTCCAGCTGAAGTTAGTTGCGTGGCTGCCTAGAAGTGACAGTCCGCCAGATGAAGAGCACAAGGTCTGGAGAAGTTTAGGTTGGACTAGTATCAGAACCAGACTGGTGCAGTGCTGTCATAGCTTCACAAGATGGAGCTCACACCTGCAGACTGTCACTGCAGAAAGCAGCGTTCATCATCTGAAGGTCAGATCATTGCAAACACAGAGAGGTTTTGAGCAAATCCATTAAATGAAGAGCCTCGCTTCTTTTTTTGAAAACAGTGAATTATATATTGCTTTACCCTGTCCCCACAAAAACAGTAACTTTCACAGGAAATAGCTGAGACTAGACTGGTGTGAAGTAGAATACATAGTCTGAACATATAATCTGTATGGGTTACCCATGTATAACGATATGTATATATAATAAACACCCAACATACAGCATCATAATAAAGATAAGAACATAAGAATTAGGAGCAGGAGTCGGCCCTTCGGCCCCTCGAGCCTGCTCCGCCATTCAGTAAGATCATGGCAGATCTTCTACTTCATCTCCACTTTCCCGCACTATCCCCATATCCCTGGATTCCCTTAATATTTCAAGTTTTTTTTTGCAGTAAGCCAAGACATAGGTAGAGATTATCCAAAGATGCACAGCGACATACTCAGGACATTATAGAAACGATTCTTTCTGGCCAGTTAAACAGTTATTTAAAGAATCACTGTCTGTGTCAAGTTTGTTGGAGTGAAATGTTTTGGCATAAATTGGCATCACATCGCAGATAAAGTTTACCAAAACCTCGAGGGGAATTCTCCCCTCCACCACACCCCCCCCCCCCCACCCCGAGATTCCTGTGTGGAACTGAGACACTCTGCAGTTTCCAGGTTCAATTCCTGGTCAGTGTTGAGTTTGTTGATCTCAGTCAGAGGACTACAACTGGCCTCAGTGTTCCATGGTGGGAAGAGGGTGAGAGAAATCATCGAGAGTTCCCAGTCTTCACCGTTACCCAATGAGCCCTGCTGAAAACTGCCTGTATCTGGACATGTGGTGAGGACAGAACAAGACTCGGCTGTGAAGAACCTCAATGTACAAATAACCCGGCGACACTCGGAAGCCGGGCTCACACATGAAGAATGGGCATTTGGGTGTCGCACCAGGGCACAGGCAGACCCCAAGAGCTGGACCTCAGTGAGAGTCAGTTGCCTTCAAGGGTGAAGGAGAGAAAACTGGAGAGAATGAAAAAAAAAATGTGCATCTTTAAAAAAAAAATTAAATAAATGGAAGTGCCGCAGTTGCAGAATACTCACTTTATGAATGAGCTCTTCGTCTGTGTCCATGATCGTGTTGTCACTTTCAATACGGATTCGGACTAGGCCCTCTGGAAGCTCTGGGGTTCCAACATCTGGTTTGAGCACCGTGGCTGATGATAGGAGAGACAGATTTATTTCGGGGTCGGGGGGAGGGGGGAAATGGCGGTGGGGGGGGAAAAGAAAAGAAATCAATCAGGAAATGCTTACCGTCGAGATGAAGCCAACTGTGCTGGTAGGTACAATGGTGCAGGATATGTATGGGGGAGCTCCTATCGTGCATCAATTGAGCATCGTATCATTTTTAGAAAGAAACACATACAGCACCTTTCACAATCTCAGGACGTCCCAAAGCTGCTTTACAGCCAATGAAGTACTTTTTGAAGTGCAGTCACTGTTGTAATGTAGGAAATGCGGCAGCCAATTTGCACACAGCAAGCTCCCACACACAGCAATGAGATAATGAGCGGATATTGTGTTTTGGTAATGTTGAGGGATAAATACTGGCCAGGACACCGGGGAGAACTCCCCCTGCTCTTCTTCGAAATAATGCCCAAGAATCTGCCGCCCGTTACACGCAACACCTGATATCCAGTTCCATTGACTGCGTAGAACGGGCGGACGATCCGATACGCCAGTTTTGCGCCACCGCGCGAGACGAATTTCTGGGCCCTTGTATTTATAAAGCATTTTGTGGCAGCCAAGATGTCCCAAAACACTTCACATAGAAAAGATTTGTTTGAACAACAGCAACAACTTGAATTTATATAGCACCTTTAATGTAGTAAATCGTCCCAAGGTGCTGCACAGGAGTATTAGAAGACAAAACATTTGATACCAATCCACATAAGGATAAATTAGGGCAGGTGACCAAAAGCCTGGTCAAAGAGGTAGGTTTTAAGGAGCGTCTTAAAGAAGGAAAGAGAGGTAGCGAGGCAGAGAGGTTTAGGCAGGGAATTCCAGAGCTTAGGGCCGAGGCAACAGAAGGCACGGCCTCCAATGGTTGAGCGATTAGAGGAGCACAGATATCTTGGAGGTTGTGGGGCTGGAGGAGATTACAGAGATAGGGAGGGGCACGGCCATGGAGCGATTTGAAAACAAGGATGAGAATTTTGAAATCGAGGCGTTGCTTAACCCGTTGAAGTGCAATCATTGTTGCTAATTAGGCAAACATGACAGCCGTTTTACACACAAGATCCCAAAAGTGAGATGAAGGACAGTTAATCTATTTTTGATGGTGTTGGTTGAGAGAAGAATGAATCAAATATTAATGTTGGTCAGGACATCAGGAGAACTCTCTGTTCCTCTTTGAATCGTGCCATGGGATCTTTAACATATAAATGCTTAACATCTCATCTAAAGGAACCGAGAATGCAAGGCCAACAGAGGGACTTGACCCTGTAGTCTTCCTTCAGATCAGCCTGCTGATGTTCAGTTCCTTGCCGTAACCAGGCAATTGTTCATTAATATTTGATTCATTAGAAGCAAAACCAGCTACTCATGTCTTTCAGATCTTGATTTAGTTTTCGTCAGCGCATCTACGCAGTAATAGGTTATTAAGAACATAGAGTAATTACCTAAAGTAAATCCTTCTTTGTTGACATACCAGACCCGGTCAGTCTCATACCAAACATCATCTCTCACCTAAAACAAAAAAAACAAATTTAAGTTCAACTGATTTTTTTTATAATTCGGTCATGGGATGTGGGCATCACTGGCAAGGCCGGCATTTATTGCCCATCCCTAATTGCCCTTGAGAAGGTGGTGGTGAGTCGCCTTCTTGAACTGCAGAGGGCAGTTAAGAGTCAACCACATTGCTGTGGGCCTGGAGTCACATATAGGCCAGACCGGGTAAGGGCAGCAGATTTCCTTCTTTAAAGGACATTAGTGTACCAGATGGGTTTTTACAGCAATCCACTAGTTTCATGGTCACCATTACTGACACTAGCTTTTTCATTCGAGATTTATTTAATTAACTGAATTTAAATTCCTCAGTTGCCGTGGTGGGATTGTGAACTCACGTCTCTGAGATCATTAGTCCAGGCCTCTGGATTACTAGTTCAGTAACATAACCACTACGCTACAGGGTATGATTGTATAAATGTACATTTACTCCACTAATACAGACCATGTTCAGTAGAGAAGGTTTCTTCGACAGTTGAAGATGTCGGGCCCAATTTTGATTTTTTTTAATCCCCCTTATATTGGCACAGAAGACGAGAGGAAGAAAAATTGGAAGTTTTCCAGCTTAAAAAATTGCACCACGTACTAGAAGCAATTTGACAGTTTGTAAGTCAGCACAAAAATCCTTTGAGCATGAAAGCTGGCCCAAAAGTACACGCCTTACTTCACTAAGAAACCGATAGGTACAAATCCAAAAGGGGATATTAGTCAGAATATTGTGTTTCCTCTTGGGAAAACTGAAATCAGATCACCTGCCTTTCCATCAGCCAGGCCTGAAAACAGTACAGTGCAATCTGGGAGTAAGTGTCCACATGCTATTAGAAATATTTAACATCCTGAATCAGGTAGTGGGTAGTCCCATAGACAGAAATTACCTTCTCTAAATCCGCTTGCTCCCCTCGACTTTCCTCAATCTCTTGATTCGCTTCATGATTGATGCGATTTTCTCGCGTGTCCCCTGCTATATTCTCCCCTGCTGGGCCCTCAGGCACGTGGCAATTGGGCTCTTGCCCGTCTTGTGTAACCTTCCCCGCGTCCAATTGAGACTTCCAATCCTCCTCTGAAAACTCTTCATTGCTGCCGGGCTGCTGCTGAGCTCCGAGACTGGTTTCCATAGCAACTGGACCTTGACTGGTTTGGAATGAACCAATGTCGTGCTGAGGACTGTCCATGTTTTCTAGTCCCAGGCTCTGATTTCCTGCTGATGGTGCCGTCGCTTGTGTTGAATTTGGTTTCCTAAACACTGTCGCTCGTTTGCATTCGGCCTTTGTTCCTGGCGGCGGTGCAGATTGACCCTCAGGTCCCTCGCCATGGTGCCCGTTTACCAAGGGCTGAGTCCCGCGATCCATTGCTTCGTCTACTGGCTGGCTTTCATTCTGAGTTAAATGTAAAAAATGTTGAAGCAAACTGTCATTCAATTTAGCTCGTTGCTGTAATGGGAGATAGGTGAAGGGTTAAGGTTAATAGTGATGAAAGGGATGGGAGGGAAAGCATCTTCTTAATCTACGGCATGCACAGAGAATCATCCAAGATTATCAAATCTGGAAAAATCAGAACACATTAAACATGCAACAATTGAATCAAACGTTGTTCAAAAAACTTCATTAAAAACTTATTTTTGTCCCATTTTATTGCAATTTGAAATAGTTATGGTACTGCACCTTTAACTCAGCTGGTCCCCAAATGCCTCCAAGATGTTTGGGTGGGGTTAGGTGTGGAGTGGGATCAGAAACAGTGCTAGATGTAACAGTGAGTCAATCACATCCTGTCACTAAACCACACAAACATAACAACTTGTATTTATACAGTACCTTTAATATCGTAAAACGTCCCAAGGTGCTTCACAGGAGCGTTATCGAACAAAATTTGACACCGAGCCACATAAGGAGATATTAGGGCGGGTTTTAAGGAGCTTTTTAAAGGAGGAGAGAGAGAGGTGGAGAGGTTTAGGGAGGGAGGGAATTCTAGAGCTTAGGGCCCAGGCAGCTGAAGGCACGGCCACCAATGATGGAGTCATGAAAATCAGAGATGCGACAGAGGCCAGACTGGAGGGGGGCAGAGATCTCGGAGGGTTGTAGGGCTGGAGGAGGTTACAGAGATAGTAACGGGGATAGAAACAGATTGCAGAATGGGCAGTAATGCTCAGCTACCCCACCCAAATCTGAAACCATACTCCTGCTGGAGTAGCGAGAATGCTCCTCGGCTTTCTTTAAAATCATGGCCGATTCCAATGCTAACAAATACCATGAGGCACACAACTCCCTTAAAGGGGAAAATGCTGATTAGGCTGGTGGGTGGGGGTGGGCGGTGGGCGAAATTAAATCAATATTTTAAAAACAACCCCCTGAAATAATTAAAGAAGGTTCAGAAGGACTACACAGAAGGATCCTACTTTGAGCTAGGCCAGTGGAACAGTGGGGCCCGGCATGTCCAGCGCCACAGGGACACTAATTCAAGCGCCTCTCTTAAAAAGGGCAACACTGCTAAAATTCAGGGAATTGCGGGCCCACCCAAACTGAATTTTAAAACAAATTAACTGAAAGTTAAAAGAAGAAGAAAGAGAGGTGACCTTATTGATACATATAAGATACTGAGGGGGCTCGACAAGGTAGATGCAGAGAGGATGTTTCCCCTCGTGGGGAAATCTAGAACGCGGGGGCACAGTTTCAGAATAAAGGGTCGCCCTTTTAGAACTGAGATGAGGAGGAATTTCTTCTCTCAGAGGGTCGTAAATCTGTGGAATTCTCTGCCCCAGAGAGCCGTGGAGGCTGGGTCATTAAATACATTTAAAGTGGAGATAGACAGATTTTTGCAAGATAAGGGAGTGAAGGGTTATGGGGAGCGGGCGGGGAAGTGGCTTTGAGCCCAAGATCAGCCATGATCTTATTGAATGGCGGAGCAGGCTCGAGGGGCCAAGTGGCATTTCCTGCTCCTATTTCTTATGTTCTTATACAGCGCCTTTCATGACCTCAGGCCGTCCCAAAGCGCTTTACAGCCAATGAAGTATTTTTGAAATGTAGTCACTGTTGTAATGGAGGAAATGTGGCAGCCAATTTGCACACAGCAAGCTCCCACAAACAGCAACGTGATAATGACCAGACAATCTGTTTTTTAGTGATGTTGATTGAGCGATAAATATTGGCCCAGGACATTGTGGAGAAATAGTGGCCGTGGGCTCTTTTACATCTACCTGAGCGAGCAGACGGGGCCTCGGTTTAACGTCTCATCCGAAAGACGGCACCTCTGACAGTGCAGCACTCCCGCAGCACCGCACTGGAGTGTCTGCCTAGAATTTTTGCGCTCAAGTCTCTGGAGTGGAACTGTGAACCCACAACCTTCTGACTGAGAGGTGAGGGTGCTGCCCACCGAGCCACGGCTGACAAAAGTGAGGCCAAAGGAAAATTGGAACAAAAATGCCACACGGTTCATTTGTTAAAGCTTAAAAAAAAAATCAAAATAGATTCTTTAAATTTGATTATTTCCATAATACATTTGATTTTGCTTGCAACTACATCTGGATTTTGTTTGTGAGCATCCTCCAAAATAATTGAAAGAGAAAATTACTGCCCAGAATAGTAATCACCATAAAACCAGAATTAATGGCTGCCAACTAGGGTCGCCAACTCTGAATGGGTGAATTCCAGGAGGTTTCATCACATGACCTCCCACCTCCAACCATCCCGGGTCCGGACGCACTCCCGTCCCGCGGCCAATTGGAAAGCAAACAGACTCTTTTATTACCCAATTGGATTCATCTTGACTCTTGGTCAAACTGCCTTTTTTCCCCCATTTCCAATATTTTTACAACTAATGTTCAAAGAAAATGATCAAAACACACTTCTTTTTTTAATTCCCCCTCCCCCCCGTGATTTTTCTCCCTGGTTGCATGCAGTATCCCGGAGATTAATCTTCAATTCCTAGAGACGCCAGGGCCATTCTGTAGGGTTGGGAACCAACGTTCCCGCCAAGTTCCCTGGCCACACGGCGGTCTGGAGGTCCCGCGCAGGCCGCTCGCCGGCTATCATATGGGAGAAACCGTGCCTGCGCGGAACTTTGAATGGGCCGCGCAGCCACTTAAAGGGACCGTGCAACGAAAAAAAAGGGAACATTGTTGGCAACCCTACTGCCGACCCATGTATGTTTGAACTAAACAAACAGTCAGTCAAGTGAGGTTAAAATATTTGCTCCAATCTTTACTTTATTTTGACGGAAGAAAATGGCAAAAATAAGCACAAAAAAAAAGGATTTCATTTTCAAGGCAGGGTAGAAAAGTCTTCACTGGTCATAAAACGAAGTCTGAACCACAAATTAAGGTTGCAGTCCTGCTCCGAAACAATCGATATCAAAGCGAAGGGAGTTGTTGTGATCTGCAATGCACTGCCTGAAAGGGCGGTGGAAGCAGATTCAATAATAACTTTCAAAAGGGAATTGGATAAATACTTGATGGGGAAAGAATTGCAGGGCTGTGGGGAAAGAGCAGGGGAGTGGGACTAATTGGAGAGTTCTTTCAAAGGGCCGGCACAGGCACGATGGGCTGAATGGCCTCCTTCTGTGCTGTAAGATTCTACGATTCTAAATCCAATCGGAAGGTTTACAGCGTGTTCTTCCGCTTTAAGCTCATCGCCCCTTCGATTGCACTCTCCCATACAGCCCGCCCTCTCTCCCGCCCATTCCTCGCCATGCTGGCCTCTCGCACACGCTCACCTGTTGTTCGACTCTTCGCTCCTTTCCGTGCTCCCGTGCCTCCTTCCCTTCTCTCTCTTTTTGTCGGACAAGCTGCTTAATGAATCCTGCGGTAGCTACAGGGGAGACTGGTGACACGGGGGGTGGAGGGTGCTCTTCCTGCTTGATCTATTTTTATACAAGTGGACCAAGAGCCATTTTAGAACAGCAGCGCTTTCTGTAGCTTTTCATGTCAGGCAACGGGGTTACAATTATAAACAAAACAACCCAGCGAGGTACTCGATGCCTTTTCCCCCCCCAAGATTTCCCCCTTCCTCAAGGCATCAACTCCCTCACTTTTCCAACTGGCAGGGTCCCCAGTAGTGCTTCACCCCAGTGGCCATTAGTCACGTGGGAACATTTGCCAGGAAGGCTATTCAGTCACAGGAGCTTCACAGCAGGGCCCAACCCTGAGCACACTCGACGTCCTTCTAGAACTCAGCGTGTAGGCTCCCACTTGAACAATGTCCATTCAGGTGAGCAGAACCTAACCCCGCCAAGGAGTCCACGCCTTCAAAAAGAGGAAGGAAGTTGGGGAACAGAAGGACATAGTCAATGTGTGGAGAATCCGAGGGATCTTACGTACACTTCAAATTTTATATATACACTATATTAAATTAGTGATGTGGATAACATCCTTGGTGCAGTTTTCAGCAAAGTAAGCAACAAGAAAGTGGGGCCTGAGTCTTGTGAAATGGTTTGCAATCACAAATGCATCCCAAAGTCAGAATTATTCCGTACCGCCCTTCTCCCTTGAAGGAGCGGGAGCGTGCTGGGGTAAGGATCCACAGGTTACGGGTCACCCTCTGGTAGGTCGCCCAACCAGTCTCTTTTCTTTTTGCCCGAGAGGCCCAGACAGTGTGCGTCAGCAGGCTATTCAACCGCAGGGTGCATCATGGCCAAACCTGAACCTGTCCTTGTCCATTGTCCACACACGCACCCGTCCAGCCCGGGAGAATCATCAGCCAGCGATGAGGGCGATTTATTTCTCCCCTCGCTACCCCAGGGGTGTTCAGGCAAATTATAACACCACACTTTAACGTGGTCAAGAATGTTTTTGTTTAATATATTTTAGGGTATAGTTCACCATGACCCTTTGAGACCTCAGATCTTAAGACCCCACAGCGCATAAACATGAGCCAGACGTGTGATATAAACTGAAAGTTCATCTCTTAATCTCCAATAGAGCCAGTACACAACATGCTCGTTAACAAAAACACCTACGGAGCACACCTCTCACCAACGCTTTGTAACAGAGCGCTAGTGTCCATTCCCAATGCATCTTAAAATAAGCACCTTAGGTCCAGTTAGGGGTTTCTCATCCAACAGGACATAGGGTGGGAAATAGAACGTTTTATTGTTTATGGGATGTGTATATAAACATTAGATTTACATTTTCAGGGCAATTCCCGGTACCTCAGGCAATGCTCGAGGCTCCATTTGTTGGTCGGATTAGCTTTTAATACCTCAGTTATGATGCGCCTGCTTATATCAATGGGCCGAATGGCCTCCTGCTGTGCTGTACTATTCTGTCATTCTATGGTTACTGGGCACATTCCGAACGCCAATAGCAACACTGAAGCAACTGCACACGTACCTGGCACACGGGCGGGTGATCAAAAGTCACCTCGGGCACTTTGACATTTCTGGCCATGGATCTTCCAAGCTGGCCCCAGGACAGGTCCGGACAAGCAACAATGGAAAGAAAATGCCCAGGTGGGTAGGTCAACAGCTCAGGCTGCTCCAGGCCAGAACTCAAGGATGAGCAATGCCATCCACCACCGTTGCCATCGGCTGCCACTTATCAATAATCAATACTCCATCCTACACACTTTACCTCCTCCCTTCATCCTGACTGTGCTAAAATCAAGACTGAGCACACTCTCACTCAATTTTTGTCCCATTTTATTGCAATTTGAAATAGTTATGGTACTGCACCTTTAACTCAGCTGGTCCCCAAATGCCTCCAAGATGTTTGGGTGGGGTTAGGTGTGGAGTGGGATCAGAAACAGTGCTAGATGTAACAGTGAGTCAATCACATCCTGTCACTAAACCACACAAACATAACAACTTGTATTTATACAGTACCTTTAATATCGTAAAACGTCCCAAGGTGCTTCACAGGAGCGTTATCGAACAAAATTTGACACCGAGCCACATAAGGAGATATTAGGGCGGGTTTTAAGGAGCTTTTTAAAGG
Source organism: Somniosus microcephalus (assembly GCF_052327205.1). NCBI lineage: Eukaryota > Metazoa > Chordata > Chondrichthyes > Squaliformes > Somniosidae > Somniosus > Somniosus microcephalus. The sequence goes on from NC_141005.1 coordinate 19,129,522, forward strand.
AGGAGAGAGAGAGGTGGAGAGGTTTAGGGAGGGAGGGAATTCTAGAGCTTAGGGCCCAGGCAGCTGAAGGCACGGCCACCAATGATGGAGTCATGAAAATCAGAGATGCGAAAGAGGCCAGACTGGAGGGGGGCAGAGATCTCGGAGGGTTGTAGGGCTGGAGGAGGTTACAGAGATAGTAACGGGGATAGAAACAGATTGCAGAATGGGCAGTAATGCTCAGCTACCCCACCCAAATCTGAAACCATACTCCTGCTGGAGTAGCGAGAATGCTCCTCGGCTTTCTTTAAAATCATGGCCGATTCCAATGCTAACAAATGCCATGAGGCACACAACTCCCTTAAAGGGGAAAATGCTGATTAGGCTGGTGGGTGGGGGTGGGCGGTGGGCGAAATTAAATCAATATTTTAAAAACAACCCCCTGAAATAATTAAAGAAGGTTCAGAAGGACTACACAGAAGGATCCTACTTTGAGCTAGGCCAGTGGAACAGTGGGGCCCGGCATGTCCAGCGCCACAGGGACACGAATTCAAGTGCCTCTCTTAAAAAGGGCAACACTGCTAAAATTCAGGGAATGGCGGGCCCACCCAAACTGAATTTTAAAACAAATTAACTGAAAGTTAAAAGAAGAAGAAAGAGAGGTGACCTTATTGATACATATAAGATACTGAGGGGGCTCGACAAGGTAGATGCAGAGAGGATGTTTCCCCTCGTGGGGAAATCTAGAACGCGGGGGCACAGTTTCAGAATAAAGGGTCGCCCTTTTAGAACTGAGATGAGGAGGAATTTCTTCTCTCAGAGGGTCGTAAATCTGTGGAATTCTCTGCCCCAGAGAGCCGTGGAGACTGGGTCATTAAATACATTTAAAGTGGAGATAGACAGATTTTTGCAAGATAAGGGAGTGAAGGGTTATGGGGAGCGGGCGGGGAAGTGGCTTTGAGCCCAAGATCAGCCATGATCTTATTGAATGGCGGAGCAGGCTCGAGGGGCCAAGTGGCCGACTCTTGCTCCTAGTTCTTATGTTCTTATACAGCGCCTTTCATGACCTCAGGCTGTCCCAAAGTGCTTTACAGCCAATTAAGTATTTTTGAAATGTAGTCACTGTTGTAATGGAGGAAACGTGGCAGCCAATTTGCGCACAGCAAGCTCCCACAAACAGCAACGTGATAATGACCAGATAATGTTTTTTAGTGATGTTGATTGAGCGATAAATATTGGCCCAGGACATCGTGGAGAAATAGTGGCCGTGGGATCTTTTACATCTACCTGAGCGAGCAGACGGGGCCTCGGTTTAACGTCTCATCCGAAAGACGGCACCTCCGACAGTGCAGCACTCCCTCAGCACTGCACTGGAGTGTCTGCCTAGAATTTTTGCGCTCAAGTCTCTGGAGTGGGACTGTGAACCCACAACCTTCTGACTGAGAGGTGAGGGTGCTACCCATCGAGCCACGGCTGACAAAAGTGAGGCCATTGGAACAAAAATGCCACACGGTTCATTTGTTAAAGCTAAAAAAAAAATAATCAAAATAGATTCTTTAAATTTGATTATTTCCATAATACATTTGATTTTGCTTGCAGCAACATCCGGATTTTGTTTGTGAGCATCCTCCAAAATAATCGAAAGAGAAAATTACTGCCCAGAATAGTAATCACCATAAAACCAGAATTAATGGCTGTCAACTAGGGTCGCCAACTCTGATTGGGTGAATTCCAGGAGGTTTCATCACATGACCTCCCGCCTCCAACCATCCCGGGTCCGGACGCACTCCCGTCTTGCGGCCAATTGGAAAGCAAACAGACTCTTTTATTACCCAATTGGATTCATCTGGACTGTTGGTCAAACAGCCTTTTTTCCCCCATTTCCAATATTTTTACAACTAATGTTCAAAGAAAGTGATCAAAACACACTTTTTTTTTTAATTCCCCCCCCCCCCCGCCCCTATGATGTTTCTCCCTGGTTGCATGCAGTATCCCGGAGATTAATTTTCAATTCCTAGAGACTCCAGGGCCATTCTGTAGGGTTGGGAACCAACGTTCCCGCCAAGTTCCCCGGGCACACGGCAGTCTGGAGGTCCCGCGCAGGCCACTCGCCGGCTATCATATGGGAGAAACCGCGTCTGCGCAGAAATTTGAATGGGCCGCGCAGCCACTTAAAGGGACCGTGCAACGAAAAAAAAGGGAACATTGTTGGCAACCCTACTGCCGACCCATGTATGTTTGAACTAAACAAACAGTCAGTCAAGTGAGGTTAAAATATTTGCTCCAATCTTTACTTTATTTTGACGGAAAAAAATGGCAAAAATAAGCAACAAAAAAAAGGATTTCATTTTCAAGGCAGGGTAGAAAAGTCTTCACTGGTCATAAAACGAAGTCTGAACCACAAATTAAGGTTGCAGTCCTGCTCCGAAACAACCGATATCAAAGCGAAGGGAGTTGTTGTGATCTGGAATGCACTGCCTGAAAGGGCGGTGGAAGCAGATTCAATAATAACTTTCAAAAGGGAATTGGGTAAATACTTGATGGGGAAAGAATTGCAGGGCTGTGGGGAAAGAGCAGGGGAGTGGGACTAATTGGAGAGTTCTTTCAAAGGGCCGGCACAGGCACGATGGGCTGAATGGCCTCCTTCTGTGCTGTAAGATTCTACGATTCTAAATCCAATCGGAAGGTTTACAGCGTGTTCTTCCGCTTTAAGCTCATCACCCCTTCGATTGCACTCTCCCATACAGCCCGCCCTCTCTCCCACCCATTCCTCGCCGTGCTGGCCTCTCGCACACGCTCACCTGTTGTTCGACTCTTCGCTCCTTTCCGTGCTCCTGTGCCTCCTTCCCTTCTCTCTCTTTTTGTCGGACAAGCTGCTTAATGAATCCTGCGGTAGCTACAGGGGAGACTGGTGACACGGGGGGTGGAGGGTGCTCTTCCTGCTTGATCTATTTTTATACAAGTGGACCAAGAGCCATTTTAGAACAGCAGCGCTTTCTGTAGCTTTTCATGTCAGGCAACGGGGTTACAATTATAAACAAAACAACCCAGCGAGGTACTCGATGCCTTTTCCCCCCCCAAGATTTCCCCCTTCCTCAAGGCATCAACTCCCTCACTTTTCCAACTGGCAGGGTCCCCAGTAGTGCTTCACCCCAGTGGCCATTAGTCACGTGGGAACATTTGCCAGGAAGGCTATTCAGTCACAGGAGCTTCACAGCAGGGCCCAACCCTGAGCACACTCGACGTCCTTCTAGAACTCAGCATGTAGGCTCCCACTTGAACAATGTCCATTCAGGTGAGCAGAACCTAACCCCGCCAAGGAGTCCACGCCTTCAAAAAGAGGAAGGAAGTTGGGGAACAGAAGGACATAGTCAATGTGTGGAGAATCCGAGGGATCTTACGTACACTTCAAATTTTATATATACACTATATTAAATTAGTGATGTGGATAACATCCTTGGTGCAGTTTTCAGCAAAGTAAGCAACAAGAAAGTGGGGCCTGAGTCTTGTGAAATGGTTTGCAATCACAAATGCATCCCAAAGTCAGAATTATTCCGTACCGCCCTTCTCCCTTGAAGGAGCGGGAGCGTGCTGGGGTAAGGATCCACAGGTTACGGGTCACCCTCTGGTAGGTCGCCCAACCAGTCTCTTTTCTTTTTGCCCGAGAGGCCCAGACAGTGTGCGTCAGCAGGCTATTCAACCGCAGGGTGCATCATGGCCAAACCTGAACCTGTCCTTGTCCATTGTCCACACACGCACCCGTCCAGCCCGGGAGAATCATCAGCCAGCGATGAGGGCGATTTATTTCTCCCCTCGCTACCCCAGGGGTGTTCAGGCAAATTATAACACCACACTTTAACGTGGTCAAGAATGTTTTTGTTTAATATATTTTAGGGTATAGTTCACCATGACCCTTTGAGACCTCAGATCTTAAGACCCCACAGCGCATAAACATGAGCCAGACGTGTGATATAAACTGAAAGTTCATCTCTTAATCTCCAATAGAGCCAGTACACAACATGCTCGTTAACAAAAACACCTACGGAGCACACCTCTCACCAACGCTTTGTAACAGAGCGCTAGTGTCCATTCCCAATGCATCTTAAAATAAGCACCTTAGGTCCAGTTAGGGGTTTCTCATCCAACAGGACATAGGGTGGGAAATAGAACGTTTTATTGTTTATGGGATGTGTATATAAACATTAGATTTACATTTTCAGGGCAATTCCCGGTACCTCAGGCAATGCTCGAGGCTCCATTTGTTGGTCGGATTAGCTTTTAATACCTCAGTTATGATGCGCCTGCTTATATCAATCGGCCGAATGGCCTCCTGCTGTGCTGTACTATTCTGTCATTCTATGGTTACTGGGCACATTCCGAACGCCAATAGCAACACTGAAGCAACTGCACACGTACCTGGCACACGGGCGGGTGATCAAAAGTCACCTCGGGCACTTTGACATTTCTGGCCATGGATCTTCCAAGCTGGCCCCAGGACAGGTCCGGGCAAGCAACAATGGAAAGAAAATGCCCAGGTGGGTAGGTCAACAGCTCAGGCTGCTCCAGGCCAGAACTCAAGGATGAGCAATGCCATCCACCACCGTTGCCATCGGCTGCCACTTATCAATAATCAATACTCCATCCTACACACTTTACCTCCTCCCTTCATCCTGACTGTGCTAAAATCAAGACTGATCACACTATCTCCTACTCTCACTCAATTTCTCCCAGGAACTCAAAACTGCGGACCTCTTTACTACACTCAGACCTCCTTTCCTCCTGTGGTCTTCAAAGTTTAAAAACCCAAGTTTAGCATCATCTAATCATCATGTCTTGATTTACCTCACCTTTCCACCTCATCTTTTCAACTTCAGTGGTTTCCTGTACCTTGAAGCCTTGACCTTTAACCTAGGTTTTTTGATGCCAAAAATTGGAGGTCAGCCCCTCTCTCCCCAAATAGATACACACACATACTCTTTTTCTTTCTCCTCTCTGCCTCCCCCGCTCTGCCTCTCCCCCCGCTCTGCCTCTCCCTCCTCTGACTCCCCCCTCCTCTGACTCCCCCCTCCTCTGACTCCCCCCCTCCTCTGACGCCCCACTCCTCTGACTCCCCCCTCCTCTGACTCCCCCCTCCTCTGACGCCCCCCTCCTCTGACGCCCCCCTCCTCTGACGCCCCCCTCCTCTGACGCCCCCCTCCTCTGAATCCCCCCTCCTCTGACACCCCACTCCTCTGGCTCGCCCCCCTCCTCTGACTCGCCCCCCTCCTCTGACGCCCCCTCCTCTGACGCCCCCCTCCTCTGACTCTCCCCTCCTCTGACTCCCCACTCTGTGGGTTGATCGTGAAGCAGAGTTTCACCATTTCAGTATATTGATACCACGGTTTATCAAAGTTATCTCTCCCTAACAACAAAGGTGGATTGACAGTTGACAGCACAAAGGTACAGGATACACAGAACTATGGAGCAGTGCAATGAGAGATGGGACAACATTGCCTGAAATGACTAATGTTGATAGACAGGAGAGGTCTGCTTCGGAGTCAGATAAATAGCCTTTAACACAGATTCAGCTTCACCTATGCAGTGGGACGCTGTATGTTCAAATAAAAAATCCTTCTATTGGGATGTGAAAAGTTCAAGAACCCAATCGCATGTGTGGACAGTATCACCAGGCATAGTCAGTGTATCAATAGGGGGGAAAATCTCACAGGCCAATATGATTCTTGTGTGTTCCTCTTTATTCAAGTTAATAAAGTGTCTCAATTTCCCACCAGTGGCAGCTCTGTAACCGCCAGTATCGTACAGCCCAAGTGACTCTCTTCAAACACAACCCAACAATGCACACACCCGCCATGTACGCCACACTGAAAACAGCACTGCATTGCTTCCAAAATGAAACCAATGTAGAGAACTTGGGAGGGTAGTTTGTGGAAGATTCTGCTCCCATCGCAGAGCCTCACAAGTGGTGAGCACCACAGTAGAGGTGAGGCTAGGCATCATAGCCTCATTTTCCAAATCGCACTCGCCACCAGTGAGACTCCACGCTGAAAGCAGTCTTTAAAATGACCCGAAAAGTGACTGAAAACACAAGTCATGCAGGGTGACCGGGAGCCTTGGTTAACTGACCAGTTTGGATAAACAGCATCCCTCTGTATAGAGTTACTTTTCTGAAAGTACTCATTTTCATATTTTAAATCATACATGCACACAATACAGCGCTATGAAGTATCTAATTACAATCTACAAAGCTTTGGCCTCACGTTTTGGTGTTAGCAAAGCAGAGGTGCAGCCTTGCAGTCATTTTAATTCCAGTTACCACTCAGACAGTCAGACTTGTACCCTGGGTTTTCTTTTACATTCCTCCAACCTACAGCATCTGCATAAGAGATTGCCAATAATTTGGATCTCAAAGACAATTTCTTCCATTAAAAAAAAAAATTCTAAACAAAATAAAACTATTGGTGGCATATTGCTAGCACTTGGTGTCAACACCAAGTATCCCAGGGTCAGGTATAGATGCACAGCTCCTTCAACTTTACCCAACCACAGCCCAGCTGCAGAAATGTACCCCCACACACATAACTGGGTGGGGAGCTGAGCCAGAAGGTCCCCGGTTCAGCTTGTGGTCCTGCTGTGCCCGAGTTCTTTTTTATTAAAACTTTGTCAGAAAGCAAGACGTGGCTCTAATGTCACGTGAAATATTCCTTCAGTACCTACTACATACAGATTTCTTGAAGGTGGCACCAGGAGTTGGGAAGGGCTGCAAGATCGTTCACAGACATTCAAGGGGGATGCATATTAGAATAAACCTGAAGGGTCATGAAGGTTTTGTTTGGCAGATAGTTTAAGAAGGAGCAAAGTATTTTTAGCACAGAAGCAGGCCATTCGGCCCAACAAGTCAATGTCCGTCTTTATGCTCCATCCGAGCCTCCCCCACCCGATTCCATCTAACCCCATCAGCATATCAATTTAACCCTCATCCTACGAGAAATGGTCACCTACTAATTTAAAAGGACTATCTTAATCAGTTATCTCTGCTTTGCAAGCTAGAAATTTCAGCACTAAACAGAGACAAAGGGCTGGATTTTGTCAATGAGGACGTGATGGAGGCAGGACTCCCACTTTTTGGGTTGTAGTCTCGCCTCCATCAACTTCTGGCCAACCCACGCTATTTTCCCTTGATTGACCTTGTTAAGCCCGCCCAGCGGGCTCAGCAGGCCAATTAAGGGACACCTGGTTACTGGTGACGTCAGCGAGTGACATTTCATCTGTCAAGAGCTTTTGACAGATGAAAAATCAGCGTTTGACAGCTCTGTGAAGCTGTCAAACACTGACAATCTGTCTTCTAACTTGAGTCCTTCTACTCAGACTCAGTTAGAGATCTCTCCAGACCAGAAAGCAGAGGCTGCAGCTTTTGACAGTTCAGCGGCCATTCTGCTTTCTGTGCCGGTGAACTAAGGGACTCCCGAGAACTGAAGGAAGGAAGCCTGCAGGGGAAAGTAAAGGTAAGTAAAACTTATTAAACACTTTACACTTACCTCACACACTTACCTCTGCACACACGCACCCATCACTCACCTGCACAACGGACATCTCGACCCCTCCGACCCCTTCAGACCGACGGTCCACCTCGCTAACTTGACGTGGTTCGGAGCCGTCGGACAGCCCACACTTCAGGGCTAAAAATAGGGATTCGGCAAAAAACTGCCTGTTAACTACCTGTTAACAGGCAGTTAATTGGCACTAATCCCCTTCCCGCCTCGGGGAGGCGACTCCCAGCACAGGTCGGATACCCGCCTCCTGGGGCATTGGCACGGAGGTGGGTTGGGGGCGGGATGGGTTCCTGCCCCCCGATTCTGCAATTTTCCCACCACGCCCACCTCCGAACCTGCCTCCACGGGGCTTGGGAAATCGAGCCCGAAATCTTGTGCATCAAAAATGGTGGTGACTATGTCTTCGTGTTGTACCTGCCACAGAATGAACAGCTGCAGAAGATAAAGTCTATCTCAGGTTGCATCTTAGAAATTGTTTAACAGACACTGGTACCGTAAATACAAGAGACAAAAAGAAAGGGGGATGAAAAACAACAAATACTGGAGTGGAGATCCAAAAGGAAAACAGAAAATGCATGAAATGCACATCAGTTTAGCAGGAGGTGGGTGAAGGTCCGTCCCTTCATTACAAATAGTTCTGATGACATTAGGCTGTCTTTACTCATTTACATCCTGTGCCTTTTCAATTTTAGTGCATGACTATTGTAAGGATATTCTCATCGCCATTTTCAATGCTCAATCTTTGCTTCCTCCCTCCGTCCCATTTTCTTGCACGGAATTTTCTCTGCTGTTGCAAGGGAAAACTGTGGGTCACCCATTCGAGTTAATTGCCCAACAATGTTAAGGTTGGGGAGGGGCGGGGCAAGTCATCAGGTAATAGGAATATAAAATTAAACAACAACTTACTATTAATCTAAAAAATTTATTTTTTAAACTTCTTCCTGAAATTCTACAGAATTGTAAACAAACCCAGTGAGTACTCGGTATTGGTTTATTGACTGTCTGAGCAGGTTTATAGCAACTAAGCAATCAGTAAAGCAGTTGCCAAAAATCCAGTTACTTACTAAATGTTTGCTTCAAAATTACCTGCATGATACATGCAACTCTGATACAGGCCAAACACCACAGAGAGCAGGGCCAGGCAATCCAATTGGAAATACAGGGTGTCACAGATCCGATCTTGCATTCATATCTTGGTTGCACAGTGTAATGGGAATACATTGGCGGGATTAGACACAAAAGGGCTTTGCAAATGTAATCTGCGTCACAACGTACGACTGGAAAAGTGATCGCATTCTGATTATCAAACCAGAATTTCTCACGGTCAGCAGAGATAAGCAGCCAAAAGCCAGCACTGAACATTCCTCCATCAGTTTGGCATTGTGGAGCCAAGATTTGGGTTCACTGGTTCCACATAGTCGGGAAAATGAAGTCCCACAGCTCAGCCCTGAAGCTCAACTCTGCTCGAGCCCTGGAATGAACGACCACGAACTCAGCAGCACAGCGCCCATCTCTAATGCCACGCTGGTCTTTGGGAGGGCCAACAATGGTCAGGAGCACTGCTGAGATTAAACGATGGACCATATGTTCCACTGCCAACACCTGTAATGCTACCAGCCTTTCCAAATACAATGATAATGCCAAGGCACATGTAGCCCAATGGCAGGGAAGAGTGTGAAGATATGATACGGCAAACAGTAGCACTGTAAATCAATGAAATAAAGGAATGTGAACATGAAACTGGAATTGGTGTCCTTTGGCCTTCAGCAGTGAAATGAGCAACAATCCCTACTCATCAGAGGTCGCCCAGTTTTTCCTACAGCACTAGTGTAATACTATGCGTCACTTTTGATCAGTCATGAGCATCAGGGAGTACTTCATGCTATATGGGCACTAGCTGGAGCTGCCTTGGTCCAAATAAGATTGGGTATTCTGAATAATCAGATTAGCCCTAACTGATCTGTATTCTAATGGGACAATCGATTTCTCCCAAATGCAAACATCAGCAGTGGTCACTGTTTATTAAGCAGCATCCTATTCATTAACTTCCTGCAAGAAACATCAATGTAAGGAGTCAAACTAGCAGGAGAGTTTCACACTACTTGGGTGCATCAAGTTAGCGTGGCGCAGCCAGTTAGCTTGTCATGAAGTGTGAAAAGCTAATAGACTTGCTCTCTGCTGACTGTTGCCAAGCATCTGTGAAGCCTGGAGGGATGCACATTCAGGGCTAGTGAAGGGAACATTGATGAGAAGAGATAACATGTCAAACAGATGGGACCCAAACATCAAGGCACCCAACAAGTAGGGCACAGTAGGGCAAGATGTAAATCAACATGCTTATTAGATTGGGTCAAGAGCAAGGGTAACCTCAAATAGCTTGTGGTGGTGACAAGGGGGTCGGGATCCTAATAGTGCGAGAGAACACTGAGCAAAAAGAGGTGGGGAGAATCTGCTGAGATAGCAGCCTCGTCCAGAAGTAGCCTATCTTATGAAAGAGAAAATAGGAAACGGTTTACTGACACGCTGACATCTTCACTGATTTAATAGCTGTCATAATGCTACAAAATATCAAACACTAGGAGAGCATCTAGATGGCCCGAGAAAGAGATCTTCACAAGGTCTAGAAAACAACATGTCAATAACAGGGGGAATAAAATGACAACTAAATATCCAATATTTGGTGACGGTACAACAAAACTATTCTTCCAAAAGGGGCTGGCAAGACAAATTTGACACTGGAGCAACCTAAACTTTGATATCAAATTCACTTTAAATAACAGTGTCGTGCCTTGCCAGGTTCCCTAAATGAGATCACAGCTGTTATCGGTCTCAGATTCATAGTCGCACGGACAGGCTCTGAGTTACTGATGAAAAGTGGGATTTTTCTGGAATTTACAAAACCCCTGTGTCTAACCCCATACCATTCTGCAGGAATATCTGTTGCCTTAACTGAAGCTTATAGTCACACTTCTAAAAGCCAATGCAACTTCATCTTCTCTGACGCATGCAGGAAGTAAACCTGTGAACCAGGAAGAGTAACTTTCCTTTTGTTCCCATAATGCTAGACGTGAGGAAACAGCCATGCTCCTATAGTTTAATCGAAGTGTGTTACAGGAACGGACTTTGTGCTTAGACGACTTGAAGGCTATGGAGACATCAAACTACATGGCGGGCGAAAAGGTCATGCAGAGTTTTCCAAAGAGACAGAAATGGTGAAAGAGAAGAGAGAAAGAAAGGGGGGAAAAACAGAATGATTAGACCAATAATGCACACAGAAATAATGTCACACAGAAATAATGTCACACAGAATTAATGTCACACAGAAAATACAGGAAAACTTGAACAGTGCTATTTGCTCTCATGAAAACATTGATTGAATGGGACAGGATGAAAACAATTCTGCTGCTCCTCCGCTTACTGACTTTCAATGATGACTACCCTCATTTATTATTGAAGATGAGCTGAAAGACTATGTGTCATTCCAATTCAGCAAAGCTGCTAGTCAGACATTGCACAGTAGATTTTTGGCCCCTTTGGAGGATGGCATTGTTTTATGTCTTTCAAATTGCACCTTTTGCCTTATTTGTGTGATCGACAGGAAAAAGCACATGACTTCAGCCATTTACTTCAGCATAACCAAGTTGTACTATCTCGCAAAGTGGGGATATTCCACTTCTGGATAGAATTACAAGAGACATACTCTTCCACCACCAACCTCAAACTCCTGGGAAAGACACAAGAAAAAACTTGCCTGCTGTTAGGTCAATCTTGTCTCACTTCCAGCTTGCAACATCTCTCAACATCGCAATCTTTCTCGTCTCTCTATTGTATTAATACCACTATGGCCATTGCTCCGCGAAACAACAACAATAACTTGTATTTATATAGCGCCTTTAACATAGTAAAACATCCCAAGGCGCTTCACAGGAGCGTTATTAAACAAAATGACACTGAGCCACATAAGGAGATATTAGGGCAGAGCTTGGTCAAAGAGGTAGGTTTAAAGGAGCATCTTAAAGGAGGAAAGAGAGGCAGAGAGGTTTAGGCAGGGAATTCCAGGCTTAGGGCATTGGCAGCTGAAGGCACGGCCACCAATGGTTGAGCAATTAAAATCGGGGACGCTCAAAAGGCCAGAATTAGAGGAGTGCAGATATCTCGGGGGGGGGGGGGGTTGTGGGGCTGAAGGAGATTAGAGAGATAGGGAGGGGCGAGGGAGGAATGGAGGGATTTGAAAACAAGGATGAGAATTTTAAAATTGAGGCGCTGCTTAACCGGGAGCCAATGTAGGTCAGCGAGCACTGGGCTGATGGGTGAACGGGACTTGGTGCGAGTTAGGTCACCGGAAGCAGAGTTTTGGATGACCTCAAGTTTACGGAGGGTAGAACGTGGGAGGCGGCCAGGAGAGCGTTGGACTAGTCAAGTCTAAAGGTAACAAAAGGCATGGATGAAGCTTTCATCAGCGGATGAGCTGAGGCAGGGGCGGAGTAGAACGATGTTCTGCTGATGGAAATAGGTGGTCTTAGTGATGGCATGGATATGTGGCCACCTTCCCAGGAGGTGGGTCCCTGACCCGCGCCAGGTCCCATCTCCTCGAGGCGGGAAGGGGATTAGTGCCAATTAATTGCCTGTTAACAGGTAGTTAACAGGCAGTTTTTTGGCTAATCCCTATTTTGAGCCCTAAAGTGTGGGCTTCCCAATGGCTCCGAACCTCACCAGGGTCAGCGAGGCGAGCAGTGCGTCTGCTGGGGTCGGAGAGGCCAAAATGTCCAGTGTGGAGGTGAGTGATGGGTGCAAGTGTGGACAGGTAAGTGTGTGAGGTGAGTGTAAAGTGTTTTAATAAGATTACTTACCTTTGCTTCTTCCTCCAGGCTTCATCCCTTTAGGCTGCGGAGCTGCCTCATCTCCACGGCAGAGATGACAGAATGGCTGCTGCATTCTCCGATGCAGGAGCCATCTGATTTCTGCTCAGGAAAGAGGGTTGGTGAGTCTTGAGTACAAGGACTCACCAAAGAACAGAGATTGTCAGTATTTGACAGCTTCTCAAAGCTGTCATACGCTGACGTTCTCTGTCACTGGCTTTCCCTTAATTGGCCTGCTAAACCCGCTGGGCGGGCTTAACAAGGTCAATCAAGGGAAAATAGCGTGGGTTGGCCGGACGTTGATGGAGGCGGGACTAAAACCCAACAAGCAGCAGTCCCGCCTCCATCACATCCCCATTGATAAAATCACCCCCCAAGGTTGCGAACAATCTGGTCCAGCCTCAGACAGTTGCCAGGGAAAGGGTTGGAGTTGGTGGCTAGGGAACGGAGCTTGTGGCTTCGGTTTACCCAATACTATATGTAGTTGGAGGAGATTTCTGCTCATCCAGTCTTGGATGTCGGACAAGCAGTCTGACAATTTAGAGACAGTGGACTCAGTGGAGGGGTCAAGAGAGGTGGTGGTGAGGTTGAACTGGGTGTCATCGGCATACATGTGGAAACTGATGTTGTATTCTCCTTCTTTGTTTCTCCTAAGCTCCAAATATGCCGTTCTACACTTTTCTTCCTCCGCTTTACATCTTTAGTATGTCGAAATCAAGGCTCATCATACCATCTCTTACTCTCATTCTTTCCCAGGGACGCTGGGCTGTGGGTCTTCTTGCCTTCCTCAGTCAACTCTTCCTCCTACCATCTACAACCTTTCAAAATCCAAGCTCGGCATCCCCATCCACTACTTTGATTTATTCTGTCTTCACTCCTACTTCTTTCAACCGTGGCTCTTCCATCTAGGTTGCTCAATTTTAATCCATGAAACTCTCATACATTACAAAAATTGCATTAATGCTTAAAGAGTATCTCATTGTACACAACGATAACAGCATGCATTCTCATTGTACACAACGATAACAGCATGCACTAATGTGCCTTTAATGTAGAGAAATGTATTAAGGTGCTTCACTGAGGAGAGGTGGGGGTCAGATGAACTGAAAGTGTGTTTGAAAGGTTTGGAATGTGGGGCGAGATGTTACCAGGCAGAGGTTTTCAGAGTGCAACAGATCTGCCTCCAGTGTTGCAATGGGGGTGGGGGTAAAGAAAGACTTGCATTTCTTTAGCGCCCTTCACGACCACCGGACATCCCAAAGCGCTTTACAGCCAATGAAATACTTTTTGAAGTGTAGTCACTGTTGTAATGAAGGAAACGCGGCAGCCAATTTGCGCACAGCAAGCTCCCACAAACAGCAATGTGATAATGACCATATAATCTGTTTTAGTGATGTTGATTGAGGGATAAATATTGACCAGGACACCAGGTAGAACTCCCCTGTTCTTCTTCAAAATAGTGCCATGGGATCTTTTACGTCCACCTGAGAGAGCAGACGAGGCCTCGGTTTAACGTCTCATCCAAAAGACGGCACCTCCAACAGTGCAGCACTCCCTCAGCACTGCACTGGAGTGTCAGCCTAGAATTTTGTGCTCAAGTCTCTGGAGTGGGACTTGAACCCACGACCTTCTGACTCAGAGGTAAGGGTGCTGCCCACTGAGCCACAGCTGGGTAAGGATGGGAGTCACAAGACATTAGCTATACCAGTAAGTGTGAGAACACAGGGCTGGAGGAGGTGGCAGTTTTATGCTGTGGGCCTGTGCTCAACTAAGAGCTGAACTGAAAGCACCCGAACTCATTAGAGCCAGTGGAGACTTTAATCATCACATCAGCCGGGGCTGGTTTCAGATTCAGGTCTTGGAGGTAAAAGGACAGTGTGATAACCCTCAACACAGTCCAGTCCCTCAAAAAGAAAGCTTTAAACGTTATACCCAGCCCAAAGGCTAAAAAAAAACCTCTAGTGACAAGTTAAGTACACAACAGCAAAGCAAAAGCAGACAGCAGCTCTGTGCATTTGTTACTGGAACTGCCATTTAACAATTCCACATGTTCTGCAAATTTTACACGGTTTCACCATTGAATGTAGTGATCAATGACACACTGTGCATGACTTCAAGGACTTTATAAGCTTCAGATTTAAAATGCACCAAGTCAGACAGTGCACAGTTTATCGGGGAAAGCACGCCGCTGGTTCTGGCATGATGTCATGAGCCATTAGTTGGCGCCTGGTCATGTATGCACCAGCTTCTTGCAAGGGTATACTCGCCAGTCCCTACCCACCCTCAACCAGGTTTGAAAATACAACGTTGCCTTAATTGGAATGCAGGCTTTCCAACCAAGCTGAGTGAATAAAGGTTAAAGATCATTGATGTTATCCTCTATGCAATTATCTGGCAGAAGCTTCAGACTCCCTGAAGCTCAAAGCCTTGCATTACCTTTCAGCTGAACTGCAAATAAATTCAGAGCGGAACCATCGCACAAACAACTTAGGACCATTTTGAAATTCTGATTTTTGTATTTTAACAGAAGTGGAGGCACGATAGAGCCAAGCCTATCTCTTCCAATTTGAATATACTGAAACCTGCTCTGTTATTTCTTAACATATAAAGCAACTGTCAAAGGT